>NC_143548.1:1697739-2905239 GCF_031878675.1 Megascapheus bottae
TATACATCAATTATGGAATTATATTCTATCCTCATACTGATATACAGACCAATATGTATCTATTACATCCTAATTATCAATTTTTATTTTGTTTTTTAATTTGTGTGCCATTGATTGCAAATAGAAACTTCATTCTTGAACATTTGTAGTTAAAATTGATATTTAAAATATGATGTAAATATCAGTGTCATTAAATTCTTTTAATAAGAAAAGTAAAATGAACTATTCATATACTCCCTTGGATTTGAATTCTTGCTACTTGTTAAATTGATAAATTCAAAATTTGTGCTTCAAAAAGCAAAGAGGCAATTATTCTGTATGTTAGGAAATTAGGGTTCAATATTCATTTTCTGTCCAGGTGTTAAACAGTTTAAAATTTCTATCATCCTATATATGATTAAAAGAATAAAAAAAACTATGATAACGTGTAGAAAATACATCTTTGGACCAAATGAATTGTCTTATTTATTGTGCAGGTAATAATAATTTGTGAGGTTATATACTTTCATCCCTCTATTTTAATTTTAAAGGAATATATATGTATATGTATATGATGGATACATGACACTCACACACATAGATCTGCTCCATTAATTGTATAGGGGTGGAGAGATTGATAATAAGATAGCTAGATCATTTCCTTTCTCTGTTTTTGGTAATAGGATTGATTTGGTAGTTCAAGTGAATGCATCAGAAGTGTTTGAGTATTTCTGCTCTTCAGGACCACAAAAAGTAACTCCAGCCTCCAAAAATTCAATGAACAATGTATAACCACTTAATGAACTAAAACAACTTATATCAAGCCAATAGGATTTGACCTACAAAAGAGAAAAAAGTTTTTCCTCAACTAGAATATCCAAGTCGACTAAGTGGCAAAAACATTTCTAGGCCATAGCAGTAAGGATGCACAACAAGCAGTATTTGGATATATTTGGAGCTGTAATCATTGGAGTCCATTATCCATAATGAGGAAATGCTAATGACACTATGTTAGATCACTTGAAAGTCTGTTTGAAAATGGGACTCCTGTATATATACTCAGGGATAGGGGACAGTGATATCCAACAAAATCTTTCAAAGTAAAATTTATTTGTGCTGGATTTGAGTTTTGTGAAAAATATGTTTATATTGCCCTGTGTCATTGCAGATAAAAGAAATAAGTGAAGTTGTTTTCTAGACAGTGCAATCCATTGGTAGAGAAACAGGTGAAATTCATAGTGATATCACTGAGGTAAAATGTGCATACAGGGATAATTATTCAAAAAGTGAGCTTATGGACATTTTCCCTCTGGCATTTACCAGTGTGGTTATGACATTTTACTAAAGTGAAATTCATAAAGGAGATTATGAACATCAAAAGTGTCAGTGACAAATTTGAAGTGTTTGAAGGAAATAAAACTGTGACCTCTCTGGTAGAATATAGTGTGACAAAATTGCAGTGACTATACTTGCTTTAAATTATTTGTTCGTAAGAGTTAACATTTTTAATGATTTCACATATTCATTTTTAAAATTTCTATTGTCATGTTAATATACATAGGAGTTAGAACTCATTCATGTGGTAGTGTGTAAATTACTTAAAGAACAGTTATATCTTCTCATGTATTTCTCCCACTTTCCTTCCTTTACTCCTTCCAACGTTATAAAATTCATTCCTAACACATTGTTCTGAGAATATTGCTGTTAAACTGCTATATCATTTCTACTTTGTTAAATAATGGATATTGCATTGAATTTGTAGAGAACTGTATTTCCATTTTCCTGATGTTTATCTTACCAATCCAGGAGAATTAGAGTTTTTCCAGTTTGTTACATTGGCTTAAATTTCCTTTTTCATGTTTTTAAATTTTTTATCATATAAGTCCTTCACTTGCTGGATTAAGTTATTTCCAAAGTACTTATTTGAGGTGATTGAAAACAAATTCCTTTCCTGATTTCAGCCTTGTTGTTCTCATTGTTGGGATATAGGAAAGCCATTAATTTTTGAGGGTTAATTTTATACCCTTTTACTTTCACAAAATTTCCTATCAGTTGTAGTAATTTGGGAGTTGATTCTGTAGGGTTCTTTAACTACAGAATCCTGTCATGTATAAAGAGGAAAAGTTTAACTTTCTCTTTTCCTATTTGCAATCCATTTCTTTTGCTTCTTTCCATATTTTTCTAGGTAGGAATCCTAACACTATGTGGGAGAGCAGTGTAGAGAGTTGATACCCTTGCTTCACTACTAATTTTAGAGAGTATGGCTCAACATTTTGACATTAAACATAATTTTAGCTGTAGGTTTGGCATATGTGACCATTATGATTCTGTAATAGTTTTGTTTGTCTTTTCTCACTAATTTTAATGTGAAGCCTATCTTATATGATATAAAAATACCAACTCAAGCCTGTATGTGGTGGGGGGGCATTGCTTGATAGATTTATACCAGCTATTAAATGGCAGGATTTTCTCTCTGTGTGTGCATGTTTGTGTGTGCGTGTTTGTGTGTGTGTGTGTGTGTGTGTGTGTGTGTGTGTGTGTGTGTGTGTGATGTGTAATGTTGGGGGAACAAATGTGTCTCTTGCATAAAGGAGAATGATGGATCTTGATTTTTTTATCCTAGTCAGTGTATGTCATTTAATTGCAGTATTAGGCCCATTGATATGGCAGGTTAGGATTAAAAAGTCTTTGTTACTACCTATCATATTATGTATTTCTGTAGTGAGTGCAGCTTATAAATTCTTGCTCGAATTAACAGGTACCCTGTCTAGGTACCATTTCTCTACTAATATTATGTTTGTGTTGGTTTTCAATTTGTAGAATATGTATTAGAATTTTCAGTAATGTGAATTTGGTCAATATGTTGTTTCAATTTTTCCTTCTGTAGAAAGATTTAATTAGATTACTATATCCTGCTCATCTGAGAACATCTGATGGATTTACCAAGTGAGAAAATCTGCCTCACCCTTGGTGGTGTTTCTTCCTCCAGAGCAGGATCCCATTCCCAAGGAAGAGCTGACATGAATCAGATTCTTTGCCCTGTTGAAAACTGGGTCTCCAAAACCCTTCTCAGGCTAGACTCTTATCAGAACTAGTGTGGATAGTTTTTAGCCAGTACACAATATGGAACTGTTCTCAGCTGATTACAGAGAGCTACCTTCTCCGATGCTCTTCTGATATAATCAGAGGCCAATCATTTTGTCTTTGGAACGGGTCAATTTTCTGCAGGCTAGACAAAGGGATTCCAGCCACTGTTCAGGCCTGAAGGAAATGTTAGCTGTGTCAAGACAAACGTGCCAGACTCTGATCACTAAGCCATTCACCTACCTGAAATGGAATGTGACTATGAGTGGAGATCTTAAACTTGTAGTCTACAGAAACATAGACTACAGACCAACAACAAAACCAAGGGAGAGCCTGAGTACCCCAGTAAGACAGTCTCAGTCCATTGCACAGAACAACACTAGGAAGATGGCTGATTTTCTGCCATCCAAGTACAGTGACATCTTGACTACTGGCAAAGACATTGCCAGACCAACTAGATGATAACAGGAGCATAAGATTTTCTGTCTGCTGTGATATTTTCAAAAAGGCAAAGTAATCTGGTAATCTGATCAGTGTCAGCTTAGCTTGGCGATGGGTTTCCCAGCCACAAAGCAGAAATACCTCCCAGAGTGGGTCAACTTTCCTCTTCTGCTAAAAGAAGCCAGAGGAAACCTTAACCCTTGGCCACTCTGTGCTACAAAAGACAATACTGGCCCCAGGCTGAGTCACAGAGTTTCTAAAGTTCATTCCATGTAGGATACACCTCCTCCTACATCCAAGCTAAAGTCAAGAGCCAACTTTCCTCTGTGTAGGTAGCCAGAAAATCGTCATTACAAGATGGCACTGATTCCCGCTTTTTGCCTTGTTATTTTGTATCTGTTGATCCCTGAAGTTAAGGAAATAGAATGCTTAGTCACACTCCTCCTGCGTGAACAGAAGTCTGCCTGCCGCCATGTTAGGGTCTGCCCAAAGTGTGCTATATGATTGGCTTGTTTACAAGAGGAAGCAAAACTGATTGGTTAAGAGAGCCTTATAAGGGCGAGGATAAGAGGAAGTGGGAGGAGAAACGAGAGAGAGACGGGAGGAGAGAGAAACTGCAAGCTGGCTGAATAAAATGTTGCTTGAGAAGAAGCCCTAATTGTTGCGATTTTCCTTGCCAGCCGAGAGGATCGCGACACCTCTGCAGGACACATAAATCTCAAATGAATGGGATTAGTTTCTATCTTAAAAATGAGATGATATTGGTTTCTTTTTAAAAGAAAAAAGTGAGTGAAAATAGCAGTGCAAGATTGTGAGCTCTTTAGCTTGTGCAGCACTAGAGTGCAATGTTTATTCTTATTTAAAACTGGAGTTTTGCTTGTTTTAACTGTATACATAAACAGTGTTCATGGGTTTTTTCTCCTTCCTCCCCCCTTCCTTTCTTCCTTTCTTCCTTCTTTCTTTCCTTCCTTCCTTCCTTCCTTCCTTCCTTCTTTTCTTTCCCGTTTGATAATATATAGAGGTGTTACATTTACAGTGGTCAGGTAGTAGTTGCATTACTTCTTGCACAATGAAACCCCTTCTTATGTTTTTATATTCATTTCCCTCCCCCCACCTCTCCCAGTCATTTTATATTCTTCTTTTCCTATTCTGATTTCAACTAAACATACATATAATCTGCCAGATAACAAACTCAGATTCAGTAACATCATGAGATTAACCATAAGGTCACAAAAAGAGAAGAGAAAAAATATAATAAAAACAACAATCACACAAGATAAACTTCTTTCCATATCCTGTAGTTCATTTAATTTATACTCATCCTATATGACCTTACGTACCTAAGTTTTGACCCATTGTGAACATTGGTAAAGACAGTTCTAGATGTGTACTAATTATTACAAATGAGAAAAACCGTTGAGCCAATGTTCCTTTGGGTCTGGCTTACTTCACTTAAAATTATTTCCAAGTTTTTCCATTTTTAAGGAAGGGTGCGATGTCATTTGTTCTGATGGCTGCATAGAATTACTTTAAGTATAAGTACCACATCTTCTCGACCCAGTCATTTATTGAGGGGCATCTGGGTTGCTTCCATATCTTCACTATTGTCAATAATTCTGCAATAAACATCCTTGTGCTAGTGGCATTAGTATCTTATTTCTGGACATTTGAGTAATTTCCAAAAAGTGCAATTTCTGGGCCATAGGGGAGCTCTATTACTATTTTTTCTGGAATTTACATAATGCTTTCTATAGTGGTTGAGTTAACACTCCTACCAACAGTGTAGCAGTAATCCTTTCTGGCCACATTGTCAGCGTCTGTTGTTTTAGGGTTATTGATAATGTCCCTTCTAACTGGAGTGATGTGCAATCACAAAGTTGTTTTAATTTGCATTTCTTGTATAGCCAGAGATGTCCAGGATCTCCTCATGTCTGTAAGCTATTCTTATTTCCTCTTTAGAGAGGTCTCTAACTCTGTAGACCACGTTTTAATGGGATGATTGTTTCTTTGGGTGAAAGAGACTTGTATTTGGTTATTTGAAGTTTGATAGGGAAGGGGGGAAAACCAAGAAGGGTGTGGGGTATGGGGGGGAGGGTAATGGGTACCAAGACATGTGAAAGGGTATCATTGTATGTGAATTAATGCACCTTCTATCTGGCAAATATCATGTAACCCTTTTACTAACTACAATAAAAAAAGAGAATTGGAGAGAGTGGGCATTCTTGTCTCATTCCTGATTTTAGAGAAAATGGCTTTAGCTTTTTGACATTAAGTATAATTCTAGCTGAAGGTTTGTCACAGACCATGTTTATTGTACTGAGGAATAGTACATGGATTCCTAGATTCTCCGAGGTTTTCTTTTATTGTAATTAATAGAAGGGTTACATGATATTTGCCAGATAGATGGTGCATTAATTCCCATAGATTGATACTCTTTCACATGTCTTGGTCCCCATTTCCTTCCCCCTACCCCACCCCTCATCTTGTTTTCCCCCCTTCCCTATCCAGTTTCAAATAATCAAATAGAAATATATCCAATATATCAGGTAACAAAGAGAGATACTGTAATAATATGAAATAACCAAGGGACAGCAGAAGAGATGATAGATAACATATTACCTTAAGAACAACAATCATTCATCATATGGCTCATGTTTCTATTGATTTCTACCACCTGAGCCACAGCATCATTTCCAACTTTTGATATGTATGTTTCCAGGTATGCTTCAGAGAAAAATATTAATTGCTTGGAATTTCAGGAAAGACTTTAAAATCTATGCTGAAATTGCTTAAGTTCACCTCACTTAATATAATTACAATTTAACTGCATAAGAAAACAAAAAAAACAATATAGCTGTGTTTGCCATGGCTGTAAGGATTTCAAAGTAAGCCAGAGAATTAATAATCAAACTGCAACTTAGAGTTGAACAGTGGCTTTTTCACATACCTGTCAATAGGAATTAAGGCTTAGAAAAAATGTCAGAGAATATCTCTTCTGATGACTCAATAAAATGTGAAATATGTGGTAAAATGAGCAGAAAATATTGTCAAACTGAAAAATGGGGTCAAAATACATGTATGTCATCTTTTGTTGACATACTACTATAAAATTTCAACAGTCTTGTGAGTTTATATATTGACCACATCTAGTACAATGGAAACTTGATGGAGTACATTGCACGGAATTAACCTTTATCCATTTTTGTTTTTTTTTTGTCATATGTCCAACCATACTAATCTGGTTACTTCCATATCTTTGGAGGAGGTATCCTCCACAAAGGCCATATTTGAATCTAGAATGTTTCTAAGCTTGGGATGTTCTATATTTCTTTGTATAATTCTATAATTTGCAATTAAGGAGTGCATTTATGAAAAACAACATGAAAGCATTTGATTCCAATAATTACTGTTACTGAACAAATATTGATGAAGTTGGAAATCATGTGCTAAATTGAAAACATGAAATTAGCAAAAACCATCAGGGCAAAGTAATATAAACATGTATTCTACCTGATTTAAAGATTAATTACTCATATTTTAGAAAAATTTGAAAAGCTGATTACAGATATATGCAGACACCCTAGAAATATCCAGATATTGTCCATGAGGCCAGGTAATAGTGCAAGTCACTTAGAATCTCTTTAGTGTCTAAAATCTGTCAATTTCTCTCATGTTCTTATGGCTTTGATGAATTAAGTTTCAAGAGTAATGGAATAAAATACTACTAGATTGTATGGAATTTAAATGATATACAAAAGTTTTATTATTGTACAATCTCCATGAAGAAAGAAGTCAATTTAGTTCTATTGTAATCTGCCTCTGGTATCCAATTTATAATGAGACTTTGTTTCACAAGATTTGGGGGGGCTTAAGTCACCGAACAAATCTATAAAGTTGAAAATTTTTTATGTAATATGTCACTTATTCTGCTTTCCGCTTTTTAACTTCAATCCACCAATTCCCATCTTTGAGACCACAGAAAACATAACATTTTTCAACAAAAAAAGTCAATTTAGAGATTCTTAGTAGTATATTGAAAGTGGATGAAATATTACATATATCATTTCTTAAAAACTTTCATAACTCTAAAACTCCGTTGTCTTTTGGAAAATCAGAAAGAACACCAAGTAACAAAAGAGCCATGGATATTTCTGATATGGGTATCTCAACCTAGTGCAGTGTAATCACATATTTAGAAGAGACAATGCCATTGTTGTCAATCTTTCTAAATTAGAATGAAAATATGAAATCACAAAGAGAACTTTGAAATTTATTACACCCATCTTATTTTCCATTTGTCTTCAAGCCTGTTCTTGTGCCCATACGAGGTAGCTTTTAGTAGTATATTTTTGTCATAGAGTTTGAAATTTGGTAGTGATATTCCTCTAGTACTCTTCTTTCTTCTAGGGATTTTTCATATATATACATATATATAATTTTCTGTAAAGCATTTCAATGACTTCAATATTTCATGAAAGAATGGCACTGTTTGTTATGAATATTTCATTGACCTTGTACCTTTCCATTTTCACAATGCTAATCTTTCCATCCAGGAAAATGGTAGTTTTCCACATCCTTAGTTATTCTCTCTCAGGTTTTCATCATACAAGTCCTTCCCTTTCTAGGGTGATGGTTTTTCCAGTCAGTTTTTGAGTCTATTGCAAAAGAAGTTGCTTTCCTGGTTTCATTTTCTCTCTTCTTATTGTTGCCATCTAGAAAAGACATTGATTTTGAGGATTAATTTTGTTCCCCTTTACTTTACTTACATTTTATATCAGCACAAATAATCTGGGAGTGGAGTCTATACAACAATTAAACTACAGCATCCTGTCATCCACATACAGGAAACTTGTAAATTATTTTTCCCTATTTTCAATCCATTTGTATTTGCTTCATTCCTTATTGTTCTAGTTAGGAATACTAATACTATATTGAAGAAGAATGGAGTAAATAGGCATCCTTGTACCACTCCTGATTTTAAACGACATGGCTTTGATTTTCATCAACAAATATAACTCTAAATTTGGGTTTTATGTCTTTATTATATTGAGGGGAGTTTCATGGATTCCTAGATTCTTCATACCTAATATCATAAAGGCTTGTTGCATTTCATCAAATACTTTCTCTGTATCAATTGGCATGATGATGTGGTTCTTGCCCTTCCTTCTTGTGACTTGAGCAAATTAAAACAGTGATGCAACATAGCAATGAGTCATGTTGGATAACAATGTACATGTTTGACATGTAGATGTTGATTTGCATCGATTTTGGTAAGAAGTTTTACTTCCATGTTCATTTAGTAATGAATCTCCACTTGTGTTTATTCAATGAGTTCTTTTCTAGTTTTGGATGAGGGTTATGCTTCCTTCAAAGAAAGAGTTTGGTGGATAATGTTCACTTTCAAATTCATTCATTGCTTCAAAGGTCTTTTAAAATTGGGCCGTGGAACTATTAGATCCTGAGCCTTACTTACATGGAAGGTCTTTCACAGGTATATGTATTTCATTACTAGAAAATGTGAGCTGACTTTTTTTTAGATCTTTTCAGTATAATCTACATATATCAATATTTGCTAGAAATTTTCCCATTACTTCCAGATTATCATATTTTTGCAAGGAGGGCTATCAATATGTAAAAACTAATGCACCTACCACCTGATGAAAGTAAATGTAGTCCCTGTTTACATAATTCCAACAAAAGAAAAAATAAATAAATTATAAAAAAGAAAAAAAAATCTTCCTTATTAGATCTTGGATCTTTCTGGTTTCTGTCCTTCTACTTCGGTTAGTTTCTGAGAGTCTTAATTTTCGTGTATTTTCTTTTTTTCTATAATATTTGTTAAAGATCTGTCAATTTTATTAAAATTTCCAAAGAACCAACATAGTGATTTGATTTTTTTTGATTCTTCGTTGTTTTTGAACTTTAACTCACATAATTCTGATTTAGTTTTCATAATGTGTTTTCTTCTTCCAGATTAGGTTTGGCTTGTTTCCCTTTTCCAAGATTGTGAACTGGTCTTTAAATTTTGGGTTAGAGATTTCTGCAATTTGCTGAGGTAGGCACACAGAGCAATAAATTTTCCACTGAGTGCTGCCTTTCCTCTGTCCCAAATGAATTTGGCTATTGTGTGCTTCTTTTCTAAAATTTAATTTTGTCTTTACTTTTTATTCGTCATTGTGAACTTCACAATGTAATCCAGCTAGATTTTGAGAGGAGTAAAGTAATAATAGGACCCAAAGAACTGCAATGAGAGCACAAATATTCCAAGATATTGCAAATAGATTCGGTCGAAGGGCGCTCTCCTAAGCTACAGAAGGAATGGTCTGATGGATGAGATAACTCAAGTCAAATTGTATTAGAGTTGTCCACAGGGGAAAATGGTGACGTTGTTGCTGGTCTTGACATTCACAGACCCAAAACCTTGCATGACTTCCACAATTTCCATGCCCATTTTCACTTTCCCAATGACCACATTATTGCCATCCAACCAATTAGTCTTCACAGTGTAGATGAAAAACTGGGAGCCAGTTGTGTTTGGAACAACATTTGTCATAGACAGGATACTAGGCCTTGTATGCTTTAGATGAAATCCTCACCTTCTAATTTCTCTTTGTAGGTGGACTTGCTATGAGTGCCAGTATGGCATGAGATGTCATCACCAAGGCACATGAATCCTGGGATGATACTGTAAAAGTAGGAACGCTTATAACCAGGTCCTTTCACTTCCGTGATAAGAGCAGGACAATTTTCTGCTGTCTTTGAAATTTGATCTGCAATATCTCTAAGAAGGTATGGCCCTCATTCTTGTGGTGTGCAACAATGTTGAAGAAAATGGTGGGGTTAACCATAAATGGTACCTGGCAAGAACCAGCACCAGCAGAGTCTGCACAGCCTCTTTCAAAAAATGAAGTTTTGAATTTCTGTTCTGAGATCTTCAGTGATCCACTGGTGATTCATTCATGTGTTTTTCAATACCTATTAGTTGCAGGATTTTCTGTGTTGACTTCCAGTTTTATACAACTGTGGTCTGAGAGAATGCAGGTGATATCAGTATTTCTGAAATTACTAAGATTTCCTTTGTGCCCTAAAAATGATCTAAATGTTCCATGTGCTGATTAAGAAGAATATTTTCATGATGTTCAATGAGCTTATCTGCAAATGATTCTTAGGTCTAATTGTTCTATGCACTTGCACATTTCTGAGGTTAATCTGTTGAATTTTTGCAGTATTATATATCCAGAGGTGATAGTGCTGGATTAAATCACCAATGATCACTGTGTTTAGCTCTAGGTGAGGGTTTTTTTTTAACTTTAATTTATACGTTTGATGAAATTGAGTGCTCTGTCTTTCTGTGTATATCTATTTAAAATGGTTATAGCCTCCTTTATTCTCATTTTAAATGTTTTCTTGTCTTTTCTGTCTTATTTTTGCCTTAAGTCTACTTTATTTGGTAAAAGGATGGCAACTCTTTCCTATTCGAGCAGTCATAGACTTTATTCCAGCCCTTCACTTTCAAGATTCCTTTTGCAGGGGAGGGAGGCATATGTGTCTCTTTAAGGGAGGAGAATGATGGGTCTTGATTCAACTATTCAGTTTATATCATTTTAATGTGTTATGTTCATTAATATTGTGGGTTTGAAATGAAAGGTGTTCATTAGTAACTGCCATTATATCTATTTATTTAAGGACTGGCTCCTCTCAAATCTTGCTCTAATTCCTTCATGTACTGTTTAGGTGCTATTTCTCTATCAATATCATGTTTGTATTGGTTTTCAATGTGTGGAACACCTTTTAGAATTTTTTATAATGCAAGTGGGGTCAAAGGTTTGTTCCAATATTCCTTGCATTGGAAAGATTTTGTTTTTCCTTAGCGATGTATGAGTGCTTAATTGTGTGTAGTATTCTTGGTTTGTAGTTATTTCTCTACACAGGATTGCATATATAATTCCAGCCTTCCTTGTGTGGTCATGGCTGAGCAATCTTTGCTTTTTCTGGTTGCTGTTCCTAGGTAAGTGAATGTTTTTTTTCTCCATGGTATTTATAAGGATGCATTCCTTGATGTCTGTTGACATTTATGGATTTTATTGGTCTGTGAGATGACCTCTTCTGCTTTGGTCTGCTTGAGTGTCTTTAATCTGGATTGGCTTAATGTATTGTATATACGGGAAGTTGTCTTCAATGATTCCATTTAATATATTTTCTACACCATTAGTGTCTTCCTCAAGGCCCTCCTCAAAAATGATTAGCCTCAAAATAAGGATTTATAATTTTACCTTGGATCCCTGGAGATCTGCCATGTATCCTAGATTTGTTCTCAGTAATTCACCCGTCTCTGGTCATCTAGACTACATTCGATTACAGACCTTTGATATTATAAACCATGGAATCTGTCAAATGTCTCTGTTTTGTGTTTTATATTTATTTCCCTCTTTCTTATAGTGGGTAAATTTTGATCAATTATATATCGTCTTTTATATCTTGCCTGGATGTTTTTGCCTCCTTGATTTGTGTACTAGTTTACGTTCTCACCAGCAGTGCAGTAGGGTTCCTCTTTGTATGCAACCCCACCTTATCTGAGTTCAGAATATTGGCCATTCTGTTTGGGGTAATGTGGTATCTTTGGGTTGTTTTAATTTACATCTCCTTTATGACCATGGATGGTGGACATTTTCTCATTTTTTTGACATTTTAATATCTTTAATGTCTCCCTTTAGTCCCCTTGCTCATTTAGTGATTGTTTTTTGAGGGGATTGGGGGAGAATTATGGAGAAATAGGGTCCTCTGTCATTATTTTTCTTTCTGTGTTTCCCTCTTTCTATATTTCATTTGTGCTTACTGATGTATAGGTGATAAGTTATTGATGGGATTTTTTATGTTCTGCTCTTGAAGATTTAATATTATTTGTAATGCTGGTTTAGTGTGCATAAATTCATATAGCTTTTATTTGGAATGAAGTATTCTTGTTTCTCCTTCAACTGTAAATTCTGGTTTCATTGGATGTATCAGTCTGGGTTGGCAGTTGTTGGTCTTCAGGAAAAAATGGTATTTTTCCAAGCTTTTCTTAAGGAATTTTGTGGAGTTGTCTGCTGTGTGTGAGCTTGTGTCTGAGTGAGGCAAAACCTAGTGGGCATCCCTACTTCTGTAAGCCTATGGCAAGCCAGGACCAGGGTCCCACCAACTGTGACACAAAAAGATGCAGAGCCAAAAATGGTCCACTTCTAGCAGAAATCAGGGTTGCACTCTGCTCTAGTACATAAAAACAGAAAGAGCAGTCACAGCAGCATTGAAACATAGCAGGGAACTGGAGGGAAGAAAAGCAAGGGCCAAGCTTGCAATCTGAGAACCAGAAAGGAGCTGCTCCCTCCTACAAAGAAACACCCAGAAGGCACATCCTCAGCTGAGCCTGACCATGGGAACAGGGCAGGCAAACTAGCATTGATTGTGCTAACAAACACCCCAGTGTAGTTGAAAGCATCCTTTGGAAACTTGTGGGCACCTGAACTAATGCTGCACATTCAGATCCAGAATGGGGAGTACACTCCACCCCAGTAGAGCAGTACTATCAAAGTCAGAGATAGAAATAGCTATATGAAAGGGAAGAGGATAACCAAATAGGACTGTAGGGAGAAAAGGAGTAGAGAGAAGATGAGAAACAAATAAAATACATACAAGCAATATAAGTGAATAATTAAAATTACAATAGAATGGGGAAAACAAAAGTCTGGGGATCAAAAAGAATAGTCTGTGTTAAATGTGCACACAATAAAGGGTAATATCTCTTAATCCCTGTCTCTAGGATTAACAGAACCTCAATGAAGTTATAAAAGAAAAAATAACAATTAGATCCAAACAATACAAGAGCAAGGACTCAATATTAGCATGTCCAATGCTATGGACATGGTATTGGAAATAAAATAATGAAAACTAGAAAATATTAACCATTCTAATTGGAAACGAATTCTTCAGTGAATTTAGGGCATTTTGTGGCAAGTATTTACTCATATGATGATTTCTCAGATAACTTTGTGATGATCAGTTTTTTTTGAATTACATGAATTTTCACAAAATTTGATCCCTGCTATTTTCATTGGCAAAGTTGTTGATGTTAAGAAAGTTTCAAATAGGGAAGCTACTTCCTCTAACTGTCTAGATGTTACATTGATTCTGCTCCAAAGCAGTTAACAAATGAAACTCTGCAATGATTCCTCACATATATTTTCATTGACCATCTTCACTCATAAAATAGATTCCATGTTATAGTGAAATGGAACTTGCAGGACCCAATGTATAATCAACTAATTTGAGTTACTGTCAGGTCTAAAATTTTGAGGTGAAATGAACAACACATCATTTCAGAGAAAGAGAAATTTCTGTGATTTGAGTAGGCAGCAGTGTGATTGATTAAATTGGTAATTCATGAGTGACTTTTGTGCATACCAAATCTTTTCTTCTGGTAATATGTCTTGGGAAATTGAGTCCAAACATTCAATAGCAATTAAAGAAAAGGAAAGAATATAGGATACAGCATGTATCCCTGTCTTAGGTATCCCTGTCTAAAAAATCTGAGATGAGAAACACAATCCCTTCTGAGGCTTGAAAACTGTGGCTCCAAGTTTAAGTAGAAATTGAGGCTTTATTTGGCTTCCACAATCTGGCTGTCTACCACCCAGAAAACATATCTAATTTATTATCCCACTAAAGTTCAAACAGCAAAAGAAAAAAATGGAAAAAATGAAGATTTACCCCATATATAAAAGTTTCAATTTGATCATATTAACAATGTAACACTTCTTAAAATTCATATTAAATTGAACTGCCAATATATGAAGACAAACAAATTGTCAGTAGAGTGAAAACGATGAAATTACAAAAGTAACTGTGAGTGGAGTTTAAATTAGTTCTTTGAAGCAAATATTCTGTGATTCTGAAGCACCATCCACTTGATAATGTTACTAGCAGCATAAATCTCATCTGAGAATTTACTTCACTGAATGACAGGGACAGTGAACTCTCAAAATATTTTCCTGTATTTATTCTATTTTGTAACTTTTAATTTCATGCAGATTTGGGTCCAGTGACAGCCCTTATTTTATACTAATTTTGCCCACTTTTGTTGACAAGAGTGTAAAAATTGCTTTATTTACTTTTTGACAGTCCTGGCCTGATCACTGTCCTTGATATTTCAAGGACAGAACTCTACCACTTGAGCAAATCCATCACTTCTGACTTGTTTCTATGTGTGTGGTAATGAAGAATTGAACCCAGGACTTCGTACATGCTAGGGAAACATTCTACCAGTAGGCCAAACTCCTGGCCTGCTTTATTTACTTTTTGACATTTTAGTTGTTACTAGCACAATAATAGTTGCTGTAGCATTATTTACCATAGATGAGGTATGAAAGAAGCCCTGTAGTTGATGAATTGATCAAGAAGATGTGAAACTTACACACAATGGAATTTCTATGTTGCCCTCAGAAAAAATGAGATCTCTTCATTCCTAAAAAAAATGCAATGACTTGGAAAAAAATCATATTATGGGAATTAAGCCAGATCCAAAGGAACATAGGCTCTATGCTTTAAATCACTTGTAATAATTAGTACACATAAAGGACACTTCTAGAAGGGGATTTTAATAGCTCACAACTGATATACATAAACTAATATAGGGTGAGTCTAAATGAAATGAACTATAGAATGTGGGAACAGAAGGTTTATCTTTGTGAGTTTCATACTCAATATACTATGTACAGTGTTTTCTTTTATCTTTTTTCCTTCATATGGTTAATGTCAGGTGGTTAATATATCTGACTTTGGTGCAGTGTTAATATGTTTGTTTATTTGAAAAAGGGAAAGGAAAGAGGGAGATCAAGATGATTAGGAGGTGCTGGGGGAAACAATATGTGAAGGAAATAATGAGAAGTGGTATCAATGTTCAACAATTAATACACCCACTTCCTGAAGAGTGTAATTGTAAACTCTCTATATATTACCCTGACAATAAAACAAGAAAGTTTATCTTCACTACCCCAAAAGAAGAAAATGTGCAAAGCTGCCAGACAGATGTGAACAATCATGTACAAAGGAAAACCAAGCAGAATAAACATAGATTTCTCAGCAGAGACCATGCAAGCAAGAAGACATTGGTAGGATATATGTCATGCCCTTAAGAGAAATAAATACCAACCAAGAATACTTTACCCAGCTAAGATCTCATTCTCAACTGAGGAAACAATAAAAATATTCCATTCCAGAGAAAAGCTGCAACATTATGTAGCAACCAAACCAATATTACAGAAAATTTTCAAAGATGTACTAGCCATTGAAAACCAACACAAAAGGGATACTGAAAAAAAAATGGCACCTAAAAATCATACCATCTAAGTACCAAAGAACTGTCAAGACACAGCCTCTAATGAAAACTTTTAAAAATGGCAGGAACTAATAAATATCTCTCAATCCTAACTGACAATATCGATGGGCTTAACTCCCCAATTAAATGTCATAGACTGTGTAGTTGGATCAAAAAGCAGGATCCATCATTCTGCTGTCTTCAAGAGATACATCTTGGAAAAAAACACAAACATTTTTTTGAAATTGAGAGGTTGGAATAAACTCTATCAAGCTAACGGCCCCCATAAACAGCCTGGAGTTGCCATCCTCATATCAGATAAAATAGAATTCAAACTAAAATTAGTTAGAAAAGACAGAGAAGGTTACTATATACTAATAAAAGGATCTCTCCTCCAGGAGGACATAACCATCCTAAATATCTACACACCTAATCCCAGAGCACCAAACTTCATCAAACAAACTTTAAATTCACAGAAACCATTCATAGATCAAACCACAGTGATTGTTGGTGACTCTAACACACCGCTCTCACCTATAAACAGATCAACCAGGCAAAAACTCAACAGAGAAAACTTAGAATTGAACAATTCTATAGATCAACTAGATCTAACAGATATCTGCAGATAATTTCACCAACAATATTACAACATATGTTTTATTTTAGCAGCACAGGTAAAATTTTCCAAAATAAACCACATTTTAGGGCATAAAACAAACCTGGGCAGATTCAGAAACACTCAAACAATCCCCTGTATTCTCTCAGACCCACAGGGCATCAAACTGGAACTGAAAATCAATCTCCACCAACAAAAACCCTGTAACTCATGGAGATTGAACAATAAATTGTTGAATCACCAATGGGTCATCGAGGAGATCAGAACAGAAATCCAACAGTTTATGAAATTTAACAAAAAGGAGCACACAAATTCCCAGCTCCTTTGGGACACAGCAAAGTCAGTATTTAGAGAAAAATTTACAACTAAAATAACAAATTGAAAAATTTGCAAAGCAACAATTTAACGTGTCACCTTACGTGCCTGGAAGAAAAACAACAAATCAACCTTAATTCCAGTAGAAGGAAGCAAATTATTAAAATCAAAGCAGAATTAAATAGATAGGAGTCCAAAAAATCTGTAGACAGAATCAACAAACCAAAGAGTTGGTTCTTTGAAAAAAATTAATAAAATTTAAAACCCTTAGCAAATCATACAAAAACAGAAATGAGCATACTGAAAAAAACAAAATCACAGATCAGAATGGAAATATCTAGACAGAAATTAGCAAGATTCATAGCATCATGAGGGAAAACTTTTCAAACATTTATGCCAACAAATTAGAGAATCTAGTAAAAATGGATGAATTTCTAGCCAATATTAACCTACCCACACTGAACCAAGAAGACCTATTCCAAATAAACAGGCCTATTTCAAGAAAAGCCCAGGGACTTTCACCTCTTTGCATATGATATTATTCTGTATTTAAAGAACCCTATAGACTCCACTCCCAAGCTCCTTGAGCTTATTCAAAACTTTGGAAATGTAGCAGGGTATAAAATAAACCTTCAAAATAAACTGCCTTCCTCTATGCAAACAGTGAGTGGAAGGAGGCAACAATCAGGACAGCAACTCTTTTTGCAATAACCTCAAAGATAATAAAGTACCTAGGAATTATCTTAACTAAAAATGTAAAGGACCTTTTTAATAAATATGTTAAAACCCAAAAAAGGAAATTAAAGCAGAACTGAGGAAATGGAAAAACCTCTCATGCTCCTGGATTGGAAGAATCAACATCATGAAAATGACAATCTTGCCAAGGGCTATCTACATATTCAATGCAATACCATCAATATCCCAATGTCATTATTAAAAAAAAATAGAAGAGGCAATCCAAAATTCCATATGAAATAATAAAAGATCCTATATAGCCAAAACACTTCTTAACAGAAAGAAGAGTGCAGGAGGAATTTCAATACCAAACTTCAGACTATACTAATAATCAAAACAGCTTGATACTGGCACAAGTACAGGCCTGAAGACAAATGGAATAGAACTAAGGACTCAGATATTAAACCACAGACCTATGGCTACCTAATCTTTGACAATGGATCCAAAAAAATTGCATGAAAGAATGACAGCCTCTTCAACAAGTGGTGCTGGCAGAACTGAGGAAGCACCTGCAGAAAACTAAAGTTGGATCCTTCTTTGTCACCCTGCACTAGAATTAACTCCAAATGGATCAAAGACCTCGAGGTAAAAGCTGACACACTGAAACGTTACAAGAAGGAATAGGGGATACACTAGGCCTCCTTGGCACAGGACAAAACTTTCTCAACAAGGACCAAGAATCACAACAAATCAGAGAATGGCTGGATACATGGGACTGCAATAAACTGCAGAGCTTCTGTATGGCAAAGGACATAGCTAGTAAATTAATTAGGAAGCCTACAGAATGAAAGATCTTCACTAACCATACAAGGGACAAATGCCTCATATCTAAAATATATCAACAACTCAAAAAATCTGACTCCAATTTGTATGACCAGGATCAAGAGAATTATTAACAACAAATCTGGAGGTGATCTGGCCAGGAGGGATCACTATTACATGGTAGTGGTAGTGCAAACTCATTCATCCATATGGAACTGCTGTATGGCAGTTCGTCAAAAGACTAAATATAGAGCTCCCCTATGACCTAGCAATTCCAGTACTTGGCATTTACCCAACCATCTAGAAACAAGGGCATACTAAATCCACTAGCACAATGATGTACTATTGCAGTACTATTTACAATAGCAAAGATATGGAATAAACCCAGATGTCCCTCAGTTGATGAGTGGATCAAGATATGTTATTTATACAAAATGAAATTGTATGCTGCTGTCAGAAAGAATGACATTGCCCCATTTGTAAGGAAATGGAAAGACTTAGAAAAAATCCTATTATGTGAAGTAAGCCAGACTCAAAGGAACATAGGCCCAATAGTCTCCCTCATTTGTCATAATCAGTTGAAACCTTGGGCTCTCCTAGCAGAGATTTACAATAGAACAAAATCTAGAGACATTAGGCCAAATAGTATGATACTAACTGCAGGATAAGGAAACAAAAGCCATATAATGTTACTTTAATGTACTATTTTATTGCTCATCTCTTTTGCCATCCCTTGCTTATCTCATATTGTTACAATTTTTAACCTTGTTATCGGATAGATTTCATATGTGCTTAACTGGTTATTTGAAATTGGATTGAGAAGGGTGGAAATCAAGATAAACAGGGGGGCAGGTAAGTGGGGACCATGTCATGATGTCATGAGAAATGGTATCAATGTTTCTATCTGGTGAATATAATGTAACCCTTATATTAATCACAATAAAAACAATTTGAGAAACAAAGCAAAAAAAGAAAAAATAAGTGGGGCATTTTACAGTAAAGTTGGCAATAAATTTAGATTCAGCATCTAGAGATTCAAGAAAGACTCCTGTGTTGCAGTGAGTCCACTGTACCTTGAATATTTCAGAACTATACATGTAAATTATCAACCATCCCATCTTTCCTTATCCTGTCAGTGCTATTCATTTGTCAGTCAGCACTTAAGAGTATTATTCTCAGGACACACAAATTTCCACACACAGAATGAATTTTAGATGGTATTTTGTGTATACATAAAATGTCTGGTGTTTCTCTAAAACTCAGAAGCAGTCTCAGACTTGTTTTGGAGTATCGATTACCCTTGTCAAATGTAGTGATTAGTCAATATCTTACAGAGTTAGAAAATTTTGCCAGTTCCTTATAGTGTTTGTAAACTTTCCAAGCAAAAATTGAAGTGAAATTTGTGTATAATTATTTTAACATAGGCTAGAAGACTAACAATATACTATTTGATATTCAAAGATAAAACTAACCAAAATGGAAAGAATAGGATGGTTCTTTCTCCACAAAGAAACAGGCAATTTCATTACCAAAATTTCCTCATTTCTGATTTTTCATGTATACTGAAAAGGGTGAATCATTATAAGTACTAACACACATGGGTTCCTTGTGAACAATATGTTTTCCAATGAAATTAGTGGGGATTGATGCAATATATTTATTATTTCAAATCATAATAAGACCCAAAAAAGTAACACTTGATGAATCATTTCTTCAAGGGACTAAGAAATAGTATTATTCACTTCAGTGAAATTGAAACTTACACATATTACTGTTTATTTCCTAATATCTAGCTGCACTACTGGCTGTAGATACAACTATAATTTTAAAATACAACGGTGCCAATTAGCAAGAGAATAATTTAATATTCTCCTGATCTTCTATTCAAAGGAAGTTTGTTAATCGTATGGAAATCTTCTCAACAATTGTACATAGACATTTTCTGATTGGACAGATTTAAAATAGTTGAGCATGTAAAACTTGACTGTAGTGAAAACAATACCTTAAGTTTAAATTTCTGTTAAATTCTTCAAAGTTTACACAATTAAATCCCAAAATGTTTCACCATCATACAGCTGACATTTTCCAAATTATCTAAGACCCCAAAACATCACTGCTGTACAATGCACTACAGGAATAGTGGCATGAACCTGGTAATGAAATAAAGGCATCCCTAGTTATAAGGAAAGGAATGCAAAAGCCTCCATTTAAAAGTACAAGAAATTTGTTATGTTTCCCACATTCCATACATATGAAAAATTAATCTCATTTCTATTTTTGTATTTGAAAATCTCAAAAGATGTAAGGAAATGACAATCACAATTTGATGGTGTTTCAGGAAAAAAGTTCATTTATGTTGAGAAAATTACCATGTCAGAAATATATAATTTAAATACAAATATCAGTCAATACATAGGAATAAATAAATGTGTATTTCTCTTAATCATGATTGACTCAATATAAGATACTAATGTAGAGAAAAAATTGACCAATGATCAGTTAGAATCATTAGAGTAAGGTTCCATAACATATACACTGCTTCATTAATTGCAGGCAAATAAAATAGAAGATTCAATTTCTGGTTAAGAAAGTTGAACATTTCTTGGTGTTAAAACACAAAGTCCTGATAATCATGATTACATCACTTAATAATATTTGGTGCAACATCTAGAAAATGTACATACAAACAGTTGAAAATCTCTGAATCATGAATTAAAACCTGGTAACACAGTTATAAGTGTAATTTTGGCTAACAATTATGTGACAAAGTTAAAAAAACTAATAATATTGCAGTCTGAATGTTTAAAGGTGCTCTCATCAGTTCATAGACACTCCATTAGCTTTTTCTATTCCCATAGGAAGATAGTATGATTCAACCTGTGATGCATAGTTAATACAGGGAATATGATTACCTTGGCCATAGTTTCACTTTAAGAGTTCTACCAATAATCCACATTGTATAATGTCTTTTCCCAATCAAAATGTATTCTGTAATTCATGAGAACCACAAAATGCAAGATATTCAGTGAAAATTAAATATATTACACATCCAGGAAAAGTAGAACTTCAGTGAATTCCTTACACGAATTTTAGACTAAATCCCTTTAGCAAGTTGATGTTCTGTTGAAACTTCTCACAGATAAAGGTATGAAGTGCACCATGACAGTGAAGATATTTTTCAGTAAGATGCCATTTACAAAAAAAAGCAAGATGACAAAAATGCCAATAAAATTGATTCACAGTATAGAATAAGCAATCCATGAATACATTATCCTAATGGACAGGATACTCACCTGTGCAAATGTATATGAGGGGAAGAATTCCAGATACTCAATTTCTTCTGGGCACAGAATAAATTTCAAATGTATTGTGGGTCAGTGAGAGGGATTGTATATTAGCCTAACTATAACATTACCTTCAGAATAATTTCTTAATTGTTTGGAGTCATGCAAACAATATGCTTACACATGGAATTGGTTGTGAGAAATTGTAATGGCTTTTAGCACATTGTGAATACTTAATATAATTTCAAAACAGCTTTGATTATTGGTTGACTGTGATGAATATTGTATTTGTTGTGTCCTTATTCCTTGGCATAAACTGGCCTAACACATAATCCACCTTTAGTCTGATTCACATCCACAAATATAAAGTTGAGTGTTTTTATGTGTGTATGTGGTTTTTTTTTTATTTTACCAGATGATTCAGATGGTTTGTCTATACCACTTTTGATATGGTTGCTGAGTTGAGCTTGAGGAAATATGTGGCAAGCATTGAAGGGACTAGTAGCCAGTTTGGCTAAAATATGAAGATGATTTTGTGTGACAAATTTTCAAATTCACAAATGGACCATCAGCATTTATTTTATATTGGGGATTTTTTTTGACCCAGTAATCAAATGCAAATTAAATATATGCCATAGACAAATGTCTACTGCATCTATTAAAAAATAGAATCTTTAAAAAGGTTCCCGTGGTTGTGTCTGTTCATACTTACATAATCCTTAAAAAGCTCAAAGGAAAATGTGTCTTCCCTGAATCCAGAGTTCACTATAACAATATTAGTTGTAGAGAGAGAGAATTTAAGTCTCACAGTTCTGTCAAGTTAAAATACAATGTTGTTTTGATGAAATAAAAATAGCAACTAAGAAATCACTCTCTTAAGTACAAAGGAGATACATATGATCTCTTTTTCATCACTTTAGGACCACATTCCAAAACTGAGTTATTTCTGCTTATAAAACCAGTCATAACCTTACAAATGGGGCAATATCATGCTTTCTGTCAGCAGCATAGAATTCCACTGTGTATAATTACCACATCCTGTTGATCCACTCATCCACTGACAGACATCTGGGTTGGTTCCATATCTTTACTATGGTAAATAGTGCTGCAATGATCATCAGTGTGCTAGAGGATTTAGTCCCTGCTGTCAGGAAGAATGACACCACCCCATTTGTAAGGAAATGGAAAGACTTACAAAAAACATATTAAGTGAAGTAAGCCAGACTCAAAGGAACATAGGCACAAGAGTCTCCCTCATTTGTTAAAATCAGTAGAAACCTTTGGCTCTCCTAGCACAGATTTACAATAGAACAAAATCTAGAGACATAAGACCAAATAGTATGACACTAAATGTAAGGACCTCCAGGATAAGGAAACAAAAGACATAGTGAGTGATTATTGTCCTTAATATACTGTTTTCTCTCATCTCTTTTGCTATCCCTTGGTTATATCATATTGTTACAATATTTCACCTTACTATTGGATATATTTTATATGTGCTTAACTGGTTATTTGAAATTGGATAGAGAAGCAGGGAAACAAGATGAGCAGGGGGGAGAGGAGAGGGAAACGGGGACCATGTCATGAGAAAGGGTATCAATGTTTGTGAAGTAATGCACCTTCTATCTGGTGAATATAATGTAATCCTTCTATTAATTATAATAAAAAATCTAAAAAAGTCGTAAGAAATTACCATACATATCATAACCTATTACTTTAAGATTGTTCCACCTTTCTTTTAGATATAAGCAAAATAGTAAATACAAACAATAATCACAAATACTGATTAGAATATGGGTCTTACTGACAGAAATAACTTTTTAACACAAAACAATTAATTGTGCTCTGCAATAAAGAGCCCTAGTCATACACCCAATGTACTGCAATTGAGACTCCAATATAGTGAGATTAGCTCATAGAAGCAATACAAACATCTGTGTTTACTCTTTGGACATTTCGCCATTATTTCGTTCATATTTGCTGCAACATAAAAGTAATATAACATCCACTTCAAACACTTAAAAATTGTGACACACCACCATTTTCAGGTGACACATTAACTTTTGCCATTTCATCAAATGATATGGGAACAGCAGGACATGATCTTGTGAATATTTTTTTGCATTTTTATTGTAATTAGTAAAAGGGTTACATGACATTTGCCAGAGAGAAGGTGCATTAATTCACATACATTGATACCCTTTCACATGTCTTGGTACCCATTTCCCATCCCCCCACACCTCCCACCCATCTTGGTTTTCCCCCCTTCCCTATCAAATTTTAAATAACCAAATACAAAAAATTCAATATATCAAATAACCAAGTGAGATACTATAACAATATGAGATAACCAAGGGAGAGCAAAGGAGATGAGAGACAACATAGTACAGTAAGGACAACAATCATTCGTTATATGGCTTTTCTTTCGATATCCTGGAGGTCCTTTCAATTAGCTTAATACTATGTGGCCTTATGTATCAAGGTTTTGCTCTATTGCAGATCTCGGCTTGTAGAGCCCAAGGTTTCTACTGATTATGACGAATGAGGGAAACCATTGAGCCTAAGTTCCTTTGAGTCTGGCTTACTTCACTTAATATGTTTTTTTCTAAGTCTTTCCATTTCCTAACAAATGGGGCGATGTCATTCATTCTGACAGCAGCATAGAGTTCCATTGTGTACAAATGCCACAATATGTTGATCCACTCATCAACTGAGGGACATCTAGGTTGGTTCCATATCTTTGCTATGGTGAATAGTGCTGCAATGAACATTGTTGTGCTAGTGGATTTAGTATGCCCTTGTTTCTGGATGGTTGGGTAAATGCCAAGTATAGGGAGTTCTATGTTTAGCCTTTGAGGCACTGCCACACTGCTTTCCATAGTGGTTGAACGAGTTTGCACTCCCACCAACAGTGTAGAAGTGATCCCTCCTGGCCACATCCCCTCCAGTATCTGTTATTATTCGTTTTCCTGATCCTGGCCATTCTAGCTGGAGTGAGGTGGAATCTTAGAGTTGTTTTGATTTGCATTTCTTTTATGACCAGAGATGTTGAGCATTTCTTCACGTGTCTATAGGCCATTTTTGTTTCTTCTGCAGAGAAGACTCTCTTTAAGTCTTTGGCCCATTTTTAATGGGATGGTTGTTACTGTGGAGATTAGTTTTGGAGTGATTCAATTTTTTGAGTTGTTGATATATTTTAGATATGAGGCCTTTGTCCGTTGTTTGGTTGGTGAAGATCTTCTCCCACTCTGTAGGCTTCCTAATTAATTTACTAGCTATGTCCTTTGCCGTACAAAAGCTCTGCAGTTTAATGCAATCCCACTTATCCAGCCTTTCTCTGATTTGTTGTGATTCTTGGTCCTTATTAAGAAAGTTTCGACCTGTGCCAAGGAGGCCTAGTGTATCTTCTATTCCTTGCTGTAAAGTTTTCAGGGTGTCAGCTTTTACCTCCAGGTCTTTGATCCATTTGGAGTTAATTCTAGTGCAAGGTGACAAAGAAGGATCCAACTTTAGTTTTCTGCAGGTGCTTAACCAGTTCTACCAGCACAACTTGTTGAAGAGGCTGTCTTCCTTCCATTCTATTTTTTTGGCTCCCTTGTCAAAGATTAGGTGGCCATAGGTCTGTGGTTTAATATCTGGGTCCTCAGTTCTATTTCATTGGTCTTCAAGTCTGTTCTTGTGACAGTAGCAAGCTGTTTTGAGAGTCTAAAATTTGGAATTGAAATTCCTCCAGCGTTGTTCTTTCTGCTAAGAAGTGTTTTTGCTATACGGGGTCTTTTATTATTCCATATGGAATTTTGAATTGCCTCTTCTATTTCTTTAAAGATTGCCATTGTGATATTGATGGGTATTGCGTTGAATTTGTAGATAGCTCTTGGCAAGATTGTCATTTTCACAATGTTGATTCTTCCAATCCAGGAGCATGGGAGGTTTTTCCGTTTCCTTAGTTCTGCTTTAATTTCCTTTTTTAGGGTTTTGAAGTTTTCGTCAAACAGGTCCTTTATATTCTTAGTTAAGCTAATTCCTAGGTACTTTATTTTCTTTGAGGCTATTGTGAAAGGAATTTCTTTCCTGATTATTGCCTCCTTCTTCTCACTGTTGGCACAAAGGAAGGCAGTTGATTTTTGAGAGTTGATTTTATAGCCTGCTACCCTTACAAAGGTTTGAATCAGCTCAAGGAGCTTGGGAGTAGAGTCTATAGGATTCTTTAAATACAGAATCATGTCATATGCAAAGAGTGATAGTTTTATTTCCTCTTTCCCTACTTGGATCACCTTTATGCTTGCTTCTTACCTTATTGCACTGGCTAGGAATTGTAGTACTATGGTAAAGAGGAGTGGAGAGAGTAGTCATCCTTGTCTCATTCCTGATTTTAGAGGGAATGGCTTTAGCTTTTCACCATTAAGTGTAATACTAGCAGTGGGTTTCTCATACACAACTTTCATTACATTGAGGAATGTTCCATGGATTCCTAGTTTCTCCAGAGCTTTTAACATAAATGGGTGTTAGATCTTGTCAAATGCCTTTTCCGCGTCTATTGAGACAATCATGTGATTTTTGTCCTTGCGTTGAATTATATGAATTGATTTGCGTATGTTGAACCAGCTTTGCCTCACTGTGATGAATCCAGTTTGATCACAGTGTATAATTTTTTTGATGAGTTGTTGTAGACGGTTGGCCAGTATTTTATTGAGAAGTTTTGCATCGATGTTCATTAAAGAAATAGGTCTATAGTTCTTTTTCTTGGATGAATCTCTGTCTGGTTTGGGGATGAGGGTTATACTGGCTTCATAGAATGAGTTTGGTAAGGAACCTTCATTTTCAATTTCGTTGAAGAGCTTGAGGAGTATTGGTGTGAGCTCTGCTTTGAAGACCTTATAGAATTCAGCCATGAATCCATCTGACCCCGGGCTTTTTCAGGTGGACGTTCTCTAATTGCCATTTCTATTTCAGAGCTAGAAATAGGCCTATTGAGTTGGCTTAGTTCTTCTTGGTTCAGTGTGGGTATGTTAATATTGGCTAGGAATTCATCCATTTCATCTAGATTCTCAAATTTGTTGGCGTAAAGGTTTGAGAAGAATTCCCTCATGATATTCTGGATCTTGGTAATTTCTGTCGTGATATTACCATTTTCATCTGCGATTTTGTTTATTTCGATATGCTCTCTTCTTTTTTGGTAAGATTTGCTAAGGGCTTGTCAATTTTGTTAATTCTTTCAAAGAACCAACTCCTTGTTTTGTTGATTCTTTCTATATTTTTTGATTCCAAATCATTTAATTCTGCTTTGATTTTAATAATTTGCTTTCTTCTACTGGGATTAGGGTTGATTTGTTGCTCTTTTTCCAGGAGCTTAAGGTGAGACATTAACTTGTTGGTTTGCAATTTTTCCAATCTGTTTTTTTAGGCACTCAGCGCTATAAATTTTCCTCTGAGTACTGCCTTTGCTGTGTCCCAAAAGAATTGGTATTTTGTGGGCTCCTTACTGTTAAATTTCATAAACTGTTGGATTTCTGTTCTGATCTCTTTGGTAACCCATTGGTGATTCAACAATGAGTTGTTCAGTCTCCATGAGTTACAGGGTTTTCGTTGGTGGAGATGTGTGGTCAGTTCCAATTTGATGCCTTTGTGGTCTGAGAGTGTGCATGGAATAATTTCAGTGTTTCTGATTCTGACCAGGTTTGTTATATAGCCTAAGATGTGATCTATTTTGGAAAATGTTCCATGTGCTGCTGAGAAAAACGTATATTGTGTTGTTGCTGGATGGAATATTCTGCAGATGTCTGTTAGATCTATTTGGTCTATATAGTTGTTCAGTTCTAAGGTTTCTCTGTTGAGTTTTTTGCCTTGTTGATCTGTCCATAGGTGAGAGTGGTGTGTTAAAGTCACCGACACTCACTGTATTTCGGTCTATGTATAGTTTCAGGGTAAGTCAAGTTTGCTTGATGAAGTTTGGAGCTCCTGGATTGGGTGTGTAAATATTTAGGATCGTTATGTCTTCCTGGAGGAAAGATCGCTGTAGTAGTATGTAGTAACCTTCTTTGTCTTTTCTTACTAATTTTACTTTGAAGTGTATTTTATCTGATATGAGGATGGCAACTCCATCCTGTTTATGAGGGCCGTTAGCTTGATAGAGTTCATTCCAACCTCTCACTTTCAAAAGATGATTTTTTGGGGGTTAGAAGTGTCTCTTGAAGACAGCAGAATGATTGCTCTTGCTTTTTGATGCAATTGGAGAGTTAAGTTCATTTATTGAGAGTTAGGATTGAGAAATATTTATTAGTTCCTACCATTTTTAAAAGTTTTTATTAGGGCCTGTGTCTTGACAGTTCTTGTGGTCCTTAGAAGGTATGCTGTTTAGGTGCCATTTCTTTGCCTATATTGCATTTATTTTGGTTTTCTATATACAGAACATCTTTGAGAATTCTCTGTAGTGTTGTTTTTGTTGCGACATATTGCTGCAACTTTTCCCTGGAATGGAATGTTTTTATTGTTTCCTCAGTTATGAATGAGAGCTTAGCAGCATACAGTATTCTTGGTTGGTAGTTATTTGACTTAAGGGCATGACATATATGTTTCCAGTCACTTCTTCCTTGCATAGTCTCTGCTGAGAAATCCGGGGTTATTTTTATTGGTTTGCCTTTATAGGTTACTGATCCCTTTTCCCTGGCTGCCTTTAAGATCTTTTCATTGGTTTCTATTGATCCAGTTAGGATTACAATGTGGTGGTGGGATATTCTTTTCTGGTCAGGTCTGTTTGGGGTTCTAAAAGCTTCTTGTATTGGGTGGGGCCGATATTCGGGAAATTCTCTGAGATGATTCCCTGAAGTATATTTCCAATACTATTTTCCTCTTTCTCCATGCCCTCCTCAAAACCAATTATCCTTAAATTACGCTTCCTAATTGTATCTTAGACCTCCTGAAACACTCTCTCATATTTCCTAGATTTGGATTGACTCATTTTCTGTTCTTTTTTTATAATAACCTAATTATCTTCAGCTCTAGAAATTCTCTCCTCTGCATATTCTAACCTGCTATCAAAGTTATCTACTTTATTTTTCATCTCCCTTGCTTCTAATTGCTCATTTTTGATGACTTGCATCTCTTTGTTTAGATCATGTATGGATTTCTTTAGCTCCTTGATTTCCATTTGAGTGGTTAGCTCAGTATCTTTATTTTCTTTGGACATTTTCTGGAGTTTGATCACCTTTTTATTTGTGGATTCTATCAATTCATCCATCTTTCTTGGAAAAACCTTTATTATGGCCTCCTTTATGGCTTCTTCTTTTTCACTTATCACCTTGTTTATGGTTTCCTCTTGTTCAGCTACAGCTTCCTCCCTTACCTCTTTCTTTATATTTTCACATTTTTCATTCATGATGTTTATCAATTGCATTTGTATATCACTTGGAAGAGTCTCCTCTAGGTTTGCCAGTGACTGTTCCATTGTCTGTTAACATTGGCTGGAGGATGTTGTTTATTGATTTGACATTTTTATTGAGTTTCTTGTTCTGCCCATTTGAAAATGGAAGGAAGAATAATACTAAATATGATTATAGTTTTTCAGATATATCCAACCTAGACCTCTATAGCTGGCAGACACTAGATGTTCACAATGCTTGATTGGTGTTATCACTCTTTTTTTTGTGAAGTTACTGACCAATCTAATACATCCACTGATAAGCGATTTATACCCATAACAATAAGCCTCTCAATCCAATCTCTATTTTCTTTAAGTCCATCTGAGCCTAGAGAATAATTAAACACCTAGATATACAGTATTGCTCAACAGCCATCAAGTGTAGATCCATGCAGTATAAGGGTTGAAAGACGAACAGAGGTCCAGAGATAGAAAAATAGAATGAGAGAGGTCAGGGAGGTACAAGAGGATTAACGTAGGAGTGTAAGAATATTGTAGTAATGCAGAATAGGTATAGCGTAAGGATATCTGACCTAAGTTGTTAAGTAGGTAGCATATTTGAGTACAAATTTTGGAGAGTATTAGAATAAAAATTATGTGTTGCTGCATGAGTAGCTCTTAGCCCAACTAGTGGCCTCACAGTGGACCATGGGATGGATCTGCGAGCTTCTGTCTAAGCGTGGTTGGCGGACGTTTTCCTGTGCTGCTTCCAGGGGGGGCCCCAAGCCAAGGGTCTGGGGATTGAGAGTTTCAGGGGCTCTCAGCAGAACCAGCAGGAGACCCCTCTGTTCCCAGGGGCGGGGCCTAGGTGGGGATGTGGGCTCCAAGGGCGGAGCCCGCCTTGTTGTTTCTCAGAAGGGGAGCTTGGCTGCTGGTCGGCCCTTCAGATCCCTGCTGTGTTTCCACTGCTTTGTCAGAGTCTGTGACTGTGGGGGGCCCCTGGGTGCTGGCTTGCTCAGGATTCCCAGCTGGAGGATGACCCGCTCAAGAATTGAGGGGGGGAAGATGCTGGCTCCTATTTTCCCGCACTCCCTACCCGTTGTTGTAAGGCAGGGTCCAAGTGCCCTCCACTCTCCAGATGCAGTGGCCTGGGAGAGGAGCCTGGTGGGCGGATGGGAGTTGGGACAGCTCTGCCTCCCTTGGTGGGTTGCTGAGTCTTAGGGTCTGCCCACTTGTCAGTCTCCAGTCAGAGGGCTGGGGGTTGAGCCCCTTGGGTGGGTGGGAGTTGGAACAGCCCCAACTGGGCTGGGTCTTAGGTAGCCGCCTGTCAATCTGCAGTCAATGGCCTGAGGGAGGGGACTCTTGAGGGAAGGGACTCGATTCTAAATTCCTTTCGCCCCTGCTCCTGCCAGTCTTTCTCCGGCAGGGTGGAGGGGTCTGAGTTAAGTTCTATTGTTTGGCACAGCTCTGCTTTCCTGATGTATTTGGGGACGCGCTGTATTACTCATGCATCTGCGTCCCTCTGCTGGTGTTCCATGGTGGTGGGGAGTCTTTCACTCCCCTCGGGTCTCCGCCGCTTGTGTTCTGCTTCTGGGTTCCATTGCTTGCTGTTCTGTTTCAGAGTCTGGGTTCCGCTGCTTCCGCCATTCGCTGGCCTGGTTCTGTGTTGAACCAGCAGTTGGGCTCCCGGCCTGGTGCCCTCCACTGCTGTCTCTTTTCATGGCTTGGAGCCGGCGCCCGCCGCCACCACTTTCCAAGCGTGGAACTGGCACCCCCAGCCACTTTTCGAGGCTTTTCACGGCTTTCCGTAGCTTTCCCGGCTTGGAGTTGGGCAGCAAGAGGTGGGGGAGGGGTCCTTGCGTTCCGAATTCTTTGAGAAAGTCAGATGTAAGCTTTATCTGGATTTCTTTTCCAGTTTGAGTCCTTCTCCGTTGGTTTTTGACTTTGTTGTTGCGGATTTCTTTAGGTAGTTGGCTCGTGGGACTCCCTGGTTCTCTCTTTTTGTGAGAGAGAGCTGGGCAGCATCCCTATTGTTTCGGCGCCATCTTCTTTCTCAAGCGATCTTGTGAATTTTTTCATAGTGGGACTGCAATAATCTTCCAGAATTCACAGACTCACCTGAAAAAGGAAAGGTTCGAACAAAATTGTAAACATACTTGGGCAAATACAAACTGGTAACTATTATGTAATGTTAAAGTTCTGCATTACATTTGCATCCCTATAATGACATGAATCAAACCAGGACAAAGATAACAGTTGAGAAATTAAAAAGCATAATGAACAGTACTAGAGAAATTGACTTGTGAGTTACCCATATTTGCTATTAAGTAATTCATAGTTCTACATTTTTGGAAATTTCTTCACGATTTAAGTTATTACAAAATAAAGGCTCACAATTTACTTGCTTTTTTCACTTTCCAAATTCACATATGAAATTCAAATTCATTACCAGAAAACTTTGATGCCATGGAACATAATGTCCTTTGTGAGTTCTTGACAATATACATTACATGATCCAGCAAAAGAGAAAAAAAAAACTTTATTGAATGAACAAAACTAAAGTGCTCTGTATAAATGAAATTGGAAACATATGCACCTTGTAACTTTCTGACAGGCAGATTAGTTTTCAAAAGTACTGTGGAGAGAAAAATTCTCTTAGTAAAATCATGACAAAACTAGATGGAGACACACTTTGATTTTAGTAAGCCAAAAAATAAAGAAGTAACGAATGACCTTCTGAAGTTTCATTTTTCATTCTTACTCACATTTTTGGCCACCCTAGGGATTTATTTCAGCTCTTGGACTTCAGCTATGAGCCTTTTCAAGGATCAGAGTTCTGAAATGTCAATCACTTTTGGCTTTCTTTGGGTACGTGTTTCCAAACAATAGAGTCTAGGCTGTGTGCATATATTGCTATCATTCTATAACAAGTCTATAGTCCTGGCCCAATGAACACATCCTTAAAATACTTTAATTTCTCTAATGAATATATACTAGCATGCTTTTCAAGAATTAATAATAGAAATATCAAAAATCTGGTTTCTCCACAGCCTTCACAGCTTAAATGAGATAACATTACCTGTGTTATTCAGTGATTGCCTTGGAATATTTAAAATAAGCTATATTTAGAAGCAAAATGAAACAAAACCCATATAACTTCTACATTTATCTCAAAACTAGACCTCATTTGAGGATTTCCTTGTATAGAAGTCATGAAAATTGGGTTAAGGAATGCTTTATATTCTTATCGAATTTAATAGGTTTTCTAATTCAATTGGTGGAACATTTCAGCATCATGTGTCTTTTGATGAAGAAGCAGAACCAGAACATAATGCATATGTGTTTGCTGTGATACACAAAATCATGTCAGAGAGAATTATACGTGTCATGTCAGGGGGGATGGAAATTGGTACTTTTTGAAGTTTGAAGCAGTAATGGATACTAGCTATTTGTCCATTGTACACAACTGACTACTTTCAGAAAACTCTGGATATGACCTGGTGGACTTTAGAGATAGAAAGGGAAAATCCAGAATCAGTTGAGAAATATCAAAGAACATCCATGTGTCAAGCACTTATCATACACAGCATGGAAAAGGAAGATGCAAAGAAGAGAAGGGGCTGTTAGAGGTTACTGAGAGCCCACTGAACTCACCAAGGTAGTCGAGGCCCCTTGGTCACTGCCAAAGCAGAAGGCCCAGAAGGAGACTTTCCCCTAGCAACCTTTCTTTCTCTGTTCGGCTGCCTCTTCGTGGGATCACCATGATTGTGATGCACCTCATCATCCTCAATTCCGGTGGCCCACCTAGGAAGTTCGGCCCACGCCTGTATAACACCGTGGACAGGAGACAAGGTCCTTCTTTATTTCTCTCGCTGTTCCTGGGAACAATTTAGTAGACATGTGCCAGAATTCAGTCTAGGAATTCTGTGAAGGGTTTTTCACACAGTGAACAGCCCCACTACATCCCCAAAGCACTCATTATTTCTTTTTGATTCTACCCACACCTCGCTATGCTTTCTTTGGCATATACATGGTCAGTGAGTAAAGCTTAGTCATTACTTGTTCACTTCAATTTCAAACCAAGATAGCAAAAAAATTGAAAGTTCGACAAATCTGATATATTCTCCTATTTTAAATATTTATCATAATTTTCCTAAAATACATCTTTGATTCAAACTCATTTACATAAGTTGGAAATCAACTTAGGACTTTCCAATGAAATCTTTTCAGACTCTATCAGAAGGTTGTGAAATACCGAAGCACACAATGATTAAATACTGTCAGATTCACATGCCTATTTATATCAATACATACAGATTTCCTAGGATTTAGCCATAACTTACCATTGTTATAGTGTCACAAAATCTATTCAGATGTTTATAGAGCACCTTTGTATTCTAATCTGATAACTTAAAATATTCTTGAAACACAAAACAATAACTTAGAAATATTTACCCAGAATTGAATTTCCCTATAAAAATTGTTTTTCTACTATAATAACTGTGTAACAGAACAGTTAAACACATAAAATAAATGTAAGTTGATATGATATAGAAATTGTGGAGGAAATATTAAAATCAATCAGCACAATTCATTGATACTGAAACAGGTGGAATTTATAGTTACAACACTCAAAGCAAATAGGCATACAAGAATAATGTTTGGAAAATGAGGTTATGAACAATTTCTATCAATATAAGTGGTTATAAATTTCAGGTCAAGTACCATAGATAAAGGAAAGTTAAACAAAAAATTTTTCACAAAAAATCAATGAAGTATTTGAGGGTAAATAAAAGTGTGATCCATTTGACAGATGTGAGTGTGACAAAACACCAATACTTATACTGGCTTTAAATTCTTTTTTTGTGGTTGCTTCTTTTTTTGCCAGTTGTGGTACTTGAACTCAGGGCCTGAGCACTAACCTTGGACTTTTCTCAAGGCTAGAACTCTACCACTTGAGCCACAGCACCACTTCCAGCTATTTTCTATGCATGTGTAATGAGGAATCGAACCTGGGTCTTTGTGCATGCTAGGCAAGCACTCTACCATTAGGCCAAATTCCCGGCCCACTTTAAATTCTTTTTATAAGAACATTGTTCATTATTTCATGTTTCCTTTTTTTTAAATTTATTATTTTTTTATTTTTATTTTTTATTGTAATTAGTAAAAGGGTTACATGATATTTGCCAAGTAGAAGTTGTGTTAATTCACATACATTGATACCCTTTCACATGTCTTGGTACCCATTTCCCTCCCCCCCCACACCCCCCACCCATCTTGGTTTTCCCCCCTTCCCTATCAAATTTCAAATATCCAAATACAAATAAATTCAATATATTAGATAACAAAGTGAGATACAATACCAATATGAGATAACAAGGGACAGCAAAGGAGATGAGAGACAACATAGTACATTAAGAACAACAATCATTCATTATATGGCTTTTGTTTCACTATCCTGGAGGACCTTTTAATTAGCTTCACATTATATGTCCTTATGTATCAAGATTTTGCTCTATTGCAAATTTCTGCTGGTAGAGCCCAAGGTTTCTACTGATTATGACGAATGAGGGAAACCGTTGAACCTAAGTTCCTTTGAGTCTGGCTTACTTCACTTAATATGATTTTTTCTAAGTCTTTCCATTTCCTAACAAATGGGGCGATGTCATTCTTTCTGACAGCAGCATAGAATTCCGTTGTGTACAAATACCACAACTTGTTGATCCACTCATCAACTGAGGGACATCTAGGTTGGTTCCATATCTTTGCTATGGTGAATAGTGCTGCAATGAACATTGTTGTGCTAGTGGGTTTAGTATGTCCTTGTTTCTGGATGGTTGGGTAAATGCCAAGTAGTGGAATTGCTGGGTCATAGGGGAGTTCTATGTTTAGCCTTTGGAGGCACTGCCACACTGCTTTCCATAGTGGTTGGACGAGTTTGCACTCCCACCAACAGTGTAGAAGTGATCCCTCCTGGCCACATCCCCTCCAACATCTGTTGTCATTCGTTTTCCTAATCCTGGCCATTCTAGCTGGAGTGAGGTGGAATCTTAGAGCTGTTTTGATTTGCATTTCTTTTATGACCAGAGATGTTGAGCATTTCTTCATGTGTCTATAGGCCATTTTTGTTTCTTCTTCAGAGAAGACTCTCTTTAAGTCTTTGGCCCATTTTTTAATGGTATGATTGTTACTTTGGAGATTAGTTTTGGAGTGATTCAATTTTTTGAGTTGTTGATATATTTTAGATATGAGGCCTTTGTCCGTTGTTTGGTTGGTGAAGATCTTCTCCCACTCTGTAGGCTTCCTGATTAGTTTACTAGCTATGTCCTTGGCCATACAAAAGCTCTGCAGTTTAATGCAGTCCAACTTATCCAGCCTTTCTCTGATTTGTTGTGATTCTTGGTCCTTATTAAGAAAGTTTCGACCTGTGCCAAGGAGGCCTAGTGTATCTCCTATTCCTTCCTGTAGAGTTTTCAGTGTGTCAGCTTTTACCTCCAGGTCTTTGATCCATTTGGAGTTAATTCTAGTACAAGGTGACAAAGAAGGATCCAGCTTTAGTTTTCTGCATGTGCTTAACCAGTTCTGGCAGCACAACTTGTTGAAGAGGCTATCTTTCTTCCATTCTATTTTTTTGGCTCCCATGTCAAAGATTAGGTGGCCTTAGGTCTGTGGTTTAATATCTGGGTCCTCAGTTCTATTCCAATGGTCTTCAGGCCTGTTACTGTGCCAGTACCAAGCTGTTTTGAGGATTATAGCTCTGTAATAGAGTCTAAAGTTTGAAATTGAAATTCCTCCAGCGCTGTTCTTTCTGCTAAGAAGTGTTTTTGCTATACGGGGTCTTTTATTATTCCATATGAAATTTTGGATTGCCTCTTCTATTTCTTTAAAGAATGACATTGGTATGTTGATGGGTATTGCATTGAATTTGTAGATAGCTCTTGGCAAGATTGTCATTTTCACAATGTTGTTTCTTCCAATCCAGGAGTATGGGAGGTTTTTCCATTTCCTTAGTTCTGCTTTAATTTCCTTTTTTAGGGTTTTGAAGTTTTTGTCAAAAAGGTCCTTTACATTCTTAGTTAAGCTAATTCCTAGGTACTTTATTTTCTTTGAGGCTATTGTGAAAGGAGTTTCTTTCCTGATTATTGCCTCGTTCCTCTCACTGTTGGCATAAAGGAAGGCAGTTGATTTTTGAGGGTTGATTTTATAGCCTGCTACTCTTCCAAAGCTTTGGATCAGCTCAAGGAGTTTGGGAGTAGAGTCTATAGGATTCTTTAAATACAGAATCATGTCATCTGCAAAGAGGGATAGCTTTATTTCCTCTTTCCCTACTTGGATCCCCTTTATGCTTGCTTCTTGCCTTATTGCACTGGCTAGGAATTCTAGTACTATGTTAAAGAGTAGTGGAGAGAGTAGGCATCCTTGTCTCGTTCCTGATTTTAGAGGGAATGGCTTTAGATTTTCACCATTAAGTGTAATACTAGCAGTAGGTTTCTCATAGACAGCCTTTATTATATTGAGGAATGTTCCATGGATTCGTAGTTTCTCCAGAGCTTTTAACATGAAGGGGTGTTGGATCTTTTCAAATGCCTTTTCCGCGTCTATTGAGACAATCATGTGATTTTTGTCTTTGCTCCTGTTGATGTGTTGAATTATATTAATTGATTTGCGTATGTTAAACCAGCTTTGCCTTCCTGTGATGAATCCAGTTTGATCATAGTGTATAATTTTTTTGATGAGTTGTTGTAGACGGTTGGCCAGTATTTTGTTGAGAAGTTAGGCATCGATGTTCCTCAAAGATATAGGTCTATAGTTCTCTTTCTTTGATGAATCTCTGTCTGGTTTGGGGATGAGGGTTATACTGGCTTCATAGAATGAGTTTGGTAAGGAACCTTCATTTTCAATTTCGTTGAAGAGCTTGAGGAGTATTGGTGTGAGCTCTGCTTTGAAGACCTTATAGAATTCAGCTGTGAATCCATCTGGCCCTGGGCTTTTCTTAGGTGGAAGTTCTCTAATTTCCATTTCTATTTCAGAGCTTGAAATAGGCCTGTTGAGTTGGCTTAGTTCTTCTTGGTTCAGTGTGGGTATGTTAATATTGGGTAGGAATTCATCCATTTCATCTAGGTTCTCAAATTTGTTGGCATAAAGGTTTGAGAAGTATTCCCTCATGGTATTCTGGATCTTGGTAATTTCTGTCGTGATATTACCATTTTCATCTGCGATTTTGTTTATTTCGATATGCTCTCTTCTTTTTTGGTAAGATTTGCTAAGGGCTTGTCAATTTTGTTAATTCAAAGAACCAACTCCTTGTTTTGTTGATTCTTTCTATAGTTTTTTTGGATTCCAAATCATTTAATTCTGCTTTGATTTTAATTATTTGCTTTCTTCTACTGGGATTAGGGTTGGTTTGTTGCTCCTTTTCCAGGAGCTTAAGGTGGGACATTAACTTGTTGGTTTGCAATTTTTCCAACTTGTTGTTGTAGGCACTCAGCGCTATAAATTTTCCTCTGAGTACTGCCTTTGCTGTGTCCCAAAGGAGTTGGTATTTTGTGTGCTCCTTACTGTTAAATTTCATAAACTGTTGGATTTCTGTTCTGATCTCTTCAATGACCCATTGGTGGTTCAACAATGTTTTGTTCAGTCTCCATGAGTTACAGGGTTTTCATTGTTGCAGGTGTGTGTTCAGTTGAAGTTTGATGCCTTTGTGGTCTGAGAGTGTGCATGGAATAATTTCTATGTTTCTGAATCTGTCCAGGTTTGTTTTATGGCCTAAGATGTGATCTATTTTGGAAAATGTTCCATGTGCGGCTGAGAAAAACGTATATTGTGTTGTTGCTGGATGGAATATTCTGCAGATGTCTGTTAGATCTAGTTGGTCTATATAGCTGTTCAGTTCTAAGGTTTCTCTGTTGAGTTTTTGCCTTGTTGATCTGTCCATACGTGAGAGTGGTGTGTTAAAGTCACCGACAATCACTGTGTTTCGATCTATGTATGGTTTCAGTGTAAGTCAAGTTTGCTTGATGAAGTTTGGAGCTCCTGGATTGGGTGTGTAAATATTTAGGATCGTTATGTCTTCCTGGAGGAAAGATCCCTTTAGTAGTATGTAGTATCCTTCTTTGTCTTTTCTTACTAATTTTGGTTTGAAGCCTATCATCTGATATGAGGATGGCAACTCCAGCCTGTTTACGGGGGCCGTTAGCTTGATAGAGTTTATTCCAACCTCTCACTTTCAAAAGATGCTTGTTTTTTTGGGTAAGATGTGTCTCTTGAAGACAGCAGAACGATGGCTCTTGCTTTTTGATCCAACTAGACAGCCTATGCCATTTAATTGGAGAGTTGAGTCCATTGATATTGAGAGTTAGGATTGAGAGATATTTATTAGGTCCTACCATTTTTAAAAGCTTTTATTTGGGCCTGTGTCTTGACGGTTCTTGTGGTCCTTAGGTGGTATGCTGTTTAGGTGCCATTTCTTTCCCTATATTGCATTTATTTTGGTTTTCTATGTATAGAACATCTTGCAGAATTCTCTGTAGTGTTGGTTTTGTTGCGACATATTGTGGCAGCTTTTCCCTGGAATGGAATGTTTTTATTGTTCCCTCAGTTATGAATGAGAGCTTAGCTGGGTACAGTATTCTTTGTTGGTAGTTGTTTGACTTAAGGGCATGACATATATGCTTCCAGTCACTTCTTGCTTGCATGGTCTCTGCTGAGTAATCTGGGGTGATTCTAATTGGTTTTCCTTTATAGGTTACTGAACCCTTTTCCCTGGCTGCCTTTAGGATCCTTTTTTTGGTTTCTACTGATCCAGTTCGGATTACGATGTGCCGGTGAGATGTTCTTTTCTGGTCAGGTCTGTTTGGGGTTCTAAAAGCTTCTTGTATCAGGATGGGTCTGCCCTTCTGGATATTTGGGAAATTCTCTGAGATGATTCCCTGAAGTATATTTCCAATACCATTGACCTCTTTCTCCAGACCCTCCTCAATACCAATTATCCTTAAATTAGCCTTCCTAATTGTATCTTGGACCTCCTGAAGCGCTCTCTCATTTTTCCTAGATTTGGATTGACTCATTTTCTGTTCTTTCTCTATAATAACTAAAGTATCTTCAGCCCCGGAAATTCTCTCCTCTGCATTGTCTAACCTGCTATCAAAGCTATCTACTTTATTTTTCATCTCCCTTGCTACTAATTGCTCATTTTTGATGCCTTGCATCTCTTCTTTTAGACCATGTATGGATTTCTTTAGCTCCTTGATTTCCATTTGAGTGGTTAGCTCTGTAGCTTTATTTTCTTTGAACATTTGCTGGAGTTTGGTCACCTTTTTATTTGTGGATTCTATGAATTCATCCATCTTTCTTTGAACAGCCATTAGTATGGCTTCCTTTATGGCTCCTTCTTTTTCACTTATCACCTTGTTTATGGTTTCCTCTTGTTCAGCTATGGCTTCCTCCCTTATCTCTTTCTTTATATTTTCACATTTTTCATTAATGATTTTTATCAATTGCATTTGTACAGCACTTGGAAGACTCTCCTCTAGGTTTGCCAGTGACTGTTCCATTGGCTGTTTACATTGGGTGGGGGAGGTGGGAGGTGTTGTTTCTTGATTTGACATTTTTCTTGAGTTGCTTGTTCTGCCCATTTGAAAATGGGAGCAAGATTAATACTAAACACGATTATAGTTTTTCAGATATAACCAACCTAGACCTCTGTAGCTGGCAGACTCCAGATGTTCACGAGTTTTGATTGGTGTTATCACTCTTTCTTTTCGTGCAGTTACCGACTAGTCTAATTTTTCACTGATAAGCAATTTATATTTAAAACAATAAGCCTCTCAATCCAATCTCTATTGTCTTTAAGTCCCTCTGAGCCTAGAGGATAATTAAACACCTAGATATACAATGTTGCTCAACAGCCATCAAGTGTAGATCCATGCAGTATAAGGGTTGAAAGAGGAGCAGAGATCCAGAGATAGAAAAATAGAATGAGAGAGGTCAGGGGGTAAGTAGGTAGACTATTTGGAAAGTATTAGAATAAAACTTATGTGTTGCTGCGTGACTAGCTCTTAGCCCAACCAGTGGCCTCACTGTGGACCATGGGATGGATCTGCGAGCTTCTGTCTGAGCGAGGTTGGGGGATGTTTTCCTGTGCTGCTTCCAGGGGCGGCCCCAAGCCAAGGGTCTTGGGATTGAGAGTTTCTGGACCTCTCAGCAGGACCAGCAGGAGGCCCCTCTGTTCCCAGGAGCGGGGCCCAGCTGGGGGCGTGGGCTCCAAGGGCGGAGCTGTGCCTTTTTGGTTCTCAGAAGGGGAGCTTGGCTGCTGGTTGGCCCTTCAGATCCCTGCTGTGTTTCCACTGCTTTGTCAGAGTCTGTGACTGTGGGGCGGCCCTAGGTGGTGTCTTGCTCAGGGTTTCCAGCTGGAGGATGCCCCGCTCGAGAATTGAGGGGGGGCAGATGCTGGCTCCTATTTACCCGCACCCCCTACCCACTTTTGTAAGGCAGGGTCTCAAAGCCCTCAGCTCTCCAGATCCAGTGGCCTGGGTGAGGAGCCTGGTGGGTGGGCGGGAGCTGGGACAGCTCTGCCCACCCTGGTGGGGTGCTGAGTCTTAGGGTCTGCCTGCTTGTCAGTCTCCAGTCAGAGGGCTGGGGGTTGAGCCTGTTGGGCGGGTGGGAGTTGGGACAGCCCCGCCTCCCTTGGTGGGGTGCTGGGTCTTATGGGTAGCCCGCCTGTCAATCTCCAGTCAATGGCCTGAGGGAGGGGGCTGTTGAGGGGAGGGACAGGATTCTAAATTCCTTGCCCCCCTGCTCCCGCCAGTCTTTCTCGGGGCGGGGTGTTGGGGTCTGAGTTAAGTTCTATTGCTTGGCACCCGCTCTGCTTTCCCGATGTGTTTGGGGACGTGCTGTATTACTCAGGCCTCTGCATCCGTCTGCGGGTGTTCCACGGTGGTGGGGAGTCTTTCACTCCCCTCGGGTCTCCGCCACCGCCTGTGTTCTGCATCTGGGTCCTGCTGCTTGCTGTCTGGTTCCGCGTTCGCTGGCCCGGTTCTGTGCTGGTTTCTGCAGCCGTTGGGTTCCCAGCCTGGTGCCTTCCACTGCTGCCACTTTTCGTGGATTAGAGCCCGTGCCTGCCCCCGCTTTCCCTGCATGGAGCTGGTGCCTTCTCAAGCCGCTTCTTGCAGCTTGGTCAGGTGCGGCTTTCTGCGGCTTTGGGCGAGAGGTGGGGGAGGGGTCCTCGCGTTCCGAATTCTTTGAGAAAGTTGGATGTGAGCTTTATCTGGATTTCTTTTCCGCTTTGAGTCCTTCTCCGTTGCTTTTTGAGTTTGTTGTCGTGGATTTCTTTAGAAAGTTGGCTCGTGGGACTCCCTGGTTCTCTCTTTTTGTCAGAGAAAGCTAAGCAGCGTCCCTATTGTCTCGGCGCCATCTTCCTTCTCTCCAACATATCTAAAATTTATTTTTATGATAACTTAATAGAGTGGTTAAACATGTTTTCATAGCATATTAAGGTTCTTCTTGAAGATTGCTATGCATTCCTATGATTTTCCTCCCATTTTTCCTCCTTCTTGCTCAGTTGTAAAGTTCATTTCCTACATTATATCCTATAATATAATGGTTTATTTTGTTCCTTTATGCATCAGCTTCATTTTCCATTTCCCTTCACTGAATCAAGGAAAGAAGTCCATGTGTACATAGTACACCAAGTATCAATTCAAATTCAAAAATAACAGCGAAAAGCACTAAGAAGATTAAAGGAAAAGGAAGAACATTATGAGTAAAGAAGGAAGCCATTTCACATACTACATTGAAAACAACACATATATAAATTTCTATGTTCCTTTCCCTGGAGTTCATTTCACTTAGGCAAATCTTACATGGCCAGAAACACACAGTTGTTGAGCTACCGGGTCTGGCTAACATCTTTTAATATAATTTGCTTTTAATTTATTGTCAGGATAATATACTGAGGGGTTCATGTTACATTCCTCATGTTGTGTGTGCATTGTTTCTCAGATGTTAATAACTCTTCTCATGTTTTTTGTCCCTCTCTCCCTCCCAAATTCCCTTTCCAATCAAATAAGCATATACAATATACAAGATAAAAAAGTAACATACAGCAAACACATAAAATAATTCATAAGGTGAAAAACATAATAGATGAAGAAAAACACTCACAAAGATAGTCCTCTTGTTTCCATATCCTAGATTTCATGTTTTTTGCTCTCATCCCATATGGCCATATGTACATAGCTATATTTGCTATTGTGATTCTCTGCTAGGAAAGTCCTAGATATGTACTAATCATTACAAATGAGGGAATGAATGGAGTCTGTCTTCCTTTTGGTCTGGCTTACTTCACTTAACATGATATTTTTGAAGTTTTCCATTTTTTATGAATTGGGCAATATATTTCTTTCTGATTGCAGCATAGAATTCATTTGTGCATAAGTACTCTATCTTCTTGTTCTGTTCATCCACTGTGTTGTTTCTATATATTAGTTATGATAAACTATGCTGAAATAAACATCATTGTGTGTTGGGGACCGACTGTGGGGTCAATGACCTTGGACCTGACCTTGGACCTACACAACTGTGTACACAATGAAGTAACTCTTATCAGGATAACTTTAAGCAATGTCTATCAGCTCTTATCAGGATAACTTTAATCAATGTCAATCAGTTCTTATCAGGATGACTTTAAGCAATGTTAATCCTTTCTCATTTATCCTATATGTGACTTGTTTACTATTTTGTATGAATGTAGCCTCTGGCAGTTCCCTAGTTTTAAGAAGAGTATTTAAGGTCGGAACTTAAATTAAACAGGAGAGTCTTAGGCAGCAGTCTGGAGCTCACAGCCTTCTTGGACTGCTGACTTGGGCTGTAGTCCTCCCGAACTCCATCTGTTTGTCTCTCTTTTAATTTTTCCTAGTCCTTTCCCCTACTTCAGGAATCCCAATCTGCGAACCCTGGTTTGCTGCCAGCTGGCCCCAGCAACTGTGCTAGTAAGATTAGTATATCCTTTTTTCTGGACATTTGAGTAAATGCCCAGCAGTGAGGTTTCTGGGTCATCTTGAAGGTCTAGGTTTAGTCTTGTGAGAAATCTCCATAGTACTTACCAGAGACATTGAACAAGTTTCCTTCTGTGTGGGGCCGCCTCTGGGATGGGTCCCAGTTTTGTGACACAGGTCAGCCTTCTCACTTCCGGGGCACCAATCCAGGAAGTCCTGCCCCACTTCTGCCTATGTCCATAGACACACCCCATCCCATCCAAAAGAGGACAACTGGCTGTTCTTACACCTCCTGTCCATTCCTTGTCTGACATTGGTAGACATAGGCAAGAATTCAGCTGATAAGGGATAGCTGTGACTCATTTTCACACAAGGTTCTACTAGGGTGCATACCTCAAGTACCCATTATTTCTAATTACTTCTGCCAATATCTCCCTATTATCTCTGCAGCATAGGTTGTTGGGTCATTCACTGCTTCTTCATTAATTACTCACTTCAGCCTTCAAAGAAACATAGGTAGGAAAATTGGAAAATTCAAAATGTAAAGACGTTGGTGTGTGAATTAATTATGAATTAGGATATTTCTCTGGACCTTGAAATGTGCCTACTGAACCTTAATCTTAATACAACTCCAAACATGAAAGCTTTCCATGAAAGCTTCCATTGAGATAACTATGTACTGGGTTTCAAGATGAAATATGAAATCTTCAGCAAAAAGTTCTTTGGCCTTCCCTGAATATTTCCTGGTCATTTGTTCATATCTTCCTATAACCTACCTTGAATTCTCTCCATGTAACGCTGGATGAGGATATCCAAATGAGTCTGACCATGAGGTTTTTATTACAAGAGAAGTTGACAGTATGGTGAAACCCAACCCACATGTATATGTCAAAAGTCTGTCTGTTTGTCTGTCTGTCTCTCCCTCTCTCTGTTTCTCTTTCTCTCTTTATCCTTTTTGTTATGTTGTATTTATGTGTGTTTTCTAGGGTTGTACTTGGATCTCTGGGCTTTCCCTGATCTGTGGCTCCAGAGTTCTGTCGTATACTGCCTCTGGCCTGTGTGTTGTTTATGATCTCTGCAGCTCAGGGCTACCACCTTGCCTCTAGTGTCACAACCTCACTTTCTGTTTATCTGATGATGAAGGAAGATAAGTATCTCTCAGCCTTCAATGACAGGGCTGCCTTTGAACTGCATTACTCAGATCTTAGTCCCTTCAGTCGCTTGGATTACAGGCCTTGCTTGATGTGAATTCTCATATTTTTTGTGGCCCACTATTTTATCGATGAATTAGGATTGTGGTGTGGCCTAGAATAAAAGATATTTAGAAGCTTACAGAGCATTTGTTGAACTGGGTAAGAAAGAAGTGAACAGTACCAAATAGTTGTTCAAAATAATTTCCTACCATGAAAAAAATTGCTTAGAAATTTGTAAGATAGTTGCCATGTATTACTCATTTTTCTAGTCCTAATTACATTTTGTAACCCAAAAATTGATCAAATCAAATCAATTGCTGAATATCTTCACAATAATTCCTCCACACAAGAATATTTGGGGACCATTAATATATACATATTTTCCTTGGTTCTTGGGTTCTCCTGCTTTCAGATTTCTACACGGAAACATTTCCTGTATGCACACCAACCTGAAAAAAATGACAAGAACATACATAAGTAAGCTTTCTTTGTTTCTAAGAGTCCAAAAATAGGTTTTGCATCAGGAAGGATATGAAAGGAAATCCCAATTCAATGACTGAAAAGGTACACGAACATATAGGTGCAAAACACCGGCATTCCTATACCTTTGTTTTGAATCTAAATAGGAGATATAGAAAGAGTACAAAGCACATGCAGATTTATTTCATATAATGGTACAGAAATGGAAAGAGAGTGCCGGGGTTTGGCCCATTTGTAGAGTGCTTGCTCAGCATGCAGGAAGCCCATGTTCGTTTCCTCTGTACCACACCTATAGAGAAAAGCCAGGAGTGTTGCTGAGGCTCAGGTGGTAGAGCTCTAGTGTGGAGAAAGTCCAAGGACAATGCTCAAGCCCTGAACTCATGAGCAGGCCTGGAATAAAGAAAGTAATGGAAAGATAGATAAATACATTGGTCCCTAGACAGATAGATATGAATAGATCAAGTAATAGATAAACAGAACAATAGAGTTGCTCATCAGAACCAAAGTGAATTTATCACTAAATCACCTTGGCAGTTAATTCTTGTTTCAAGGAAGAAAATACAGCAAAGTGACAGTGTAAGGAAAATCTCTCCAATCTCGGTTTGATCAGAGTATATGTTCCTAGTCCCATATGAGGTAAAATGTTACAGAAATGACACCTGAGATCTCAGAAACTTGCAGAAACCCATGGATACATACTCACCACTGCCAAGGAGGCAAATCACGGAGCTAATGTTCCTTTTGGAATGGCTTGACTGACCTCAATAGGATTCTTTCCACATCTTTACAATGCCTTAGAAATGGGACAATGTCTTTTTTGACTTGACAGTACAGAATTGCATTGTGTATTTATTCTACATTTTCTGCATCCAAACATGGACCGCGCACCCTTGTTGGGTCTGTTGACTGTAGATTGTTCCACTTCAGAGAATTTCCTCTAAGTTCCCAGTGCAACTGTACATGGGATGGTTGTGTCTTGGGGATTTGTTTCTGAAAGATTTAAATTGTTGAGCTGTAGGTATTTATGAGATATGAGGCCCTCTCTTTCTGGTACAACTACAGATCTGTGCTCACCCTCTGTGGGTTTTCTGTTTCTCTAGTGAATGAGAATATATTCTGGGTAAAATTCAATGTGTACATAATAGGCTCATGACTGTAATCAGCCTCTTTCATATTGTACAGTAAATAAAAAGCTCCTACACTTAAGGTAGAATCACAAAGGCAAACTTTTCAATTTCCACTGTTTAGAACCTTTTACATGTGAAGAAATCTTGTATGTGTATGATATCCATCCATCTATTATAAGAATTATTATGTACTTTTACTGTTACATGTGTAATTTGAGCATACAAGAGAAGAATGAGATGAACACAGTCAAAGAACAAATAAGAGAAATATAGAGATCCCCAATCACACACTTACACGTCAATATATTTTAAAGATTGGATCCTATTGAGAGGAAATCAGGTGTCTAAGACCATCGGGTTTGTTTGTAGATTGAGGGCTTACATGTGGGAAATCGTCACTAATAGAAAATCAAGCTATGGATTATTTGTTCAAGCAGTGAATTTTTTATTTGACACCCCTCACATAACTTTATGGAAGTTTCATAGGAACCTGATGTATTTGAATGGAAATTTGGCTTTCAGTAATGGTTTCCCAGAAGTTGTTCTTTTTTCCATATATTTTTATTGTAATTAATAGAAAGGTTATATTATTTTTGCCAGATAGAAGGTGCATTAATTCACATCCTTTGATACCATTTCTCATGTCTTGGTCCCCATTTTCCTCCCCCCTACCCCCATCCATCATCTTGTTTACCCCCTTCCTATCCTACTTCAAATAAGCAAATACAAATATGTCTGATATATCATATAACAAAGTGAGATACTGTAAAAATATGAGATAACCAAGGGACAGCAAAAGAGATGAGAGATAACTTGAAATGGTATGCAGGAACCCTGATATTTAAAATCCAATACCCTACATATCCAAAATCCTTGTCCTGGTAAGGAATTAGGGAGTGATCTTAGGCCATTAAACACATCGAATTTCCTAATGACTGTTAATTTTTCATTATGCCCAATGCATACTTCTCTGGCCTGTAAGGGGATTTAATCTACCCTAAAGAAATATAATTAATAGCAGGTTCTAACTAAGCCTTCAGTATAGCAACTAGGCAACAACAGAGTGCCTTCATTGATATGTTGACAATGGGTTAGATATCTGAAACATAACCTGTGTCAAGACATTTAATGGAACTCATATCTGTTGAAAATTGGACTTCCTCAAAAGTCAAGATGGAACTTCTCTTCAGACTCTTTCTCTAAATGTCTTGTAATGTATGCTGATTGTATTCTGGTACAGATACACAAATTACTCAAAGTTATTGTTTCCATCTTTATAATGAATGTAGCATCTTTGCAGATGAAGTTTGTGGTACCACTAATGAAGATATGGTTTCACATTGTATATTCTTTTCATTGTCTTGATTATAATGGAACCTATGAGTGTCTTAGCAATCACACATGATCATGTTTCTAATGCCCACCTTGAATAATGAAGAGGTAAACAAATTGAACAATCCAATTTTATACAATGAAAATGAGACAGCAATCAAGGAAATGCCAAACAAAAAGAGCCCAGGTCCAGATGGTTTCACTGCGGAATTCTACAAGACATTTAAAGATGAATAAACACATACACTCTTAAAAATCTTCCAAGAAATAGAAGCAGAAGGAGCAATACCAAACTCCTTTTATGAAGCTAATATTACTCTCATGACAAATCAGCAAAGACCCAACAAAAAAAGAAAACTACAGACCTACCTCTCTAATGAACACAGATGTAAACTCCTCAATAAAATACTAGACAACAGTATCAGAAACAAATTTAAAAATTGTACACTATGATCAAGTAGGCTTCATTACACAGATGCAAGGGTGATTTAACATTCGCAATTAATCAATGTAATACATTACATCAGCAGAGCTAAGGATAAGAATCATATGACAATTTCTCTGGAGAAGGAGAAGGCAGTTGACAAAATACAACATCCACTCCTATTGAAAGCACTACAAAAAGTAGGAATAAGAGATATGTTCGTAAAATAGTTAAAGCCATATATGACAAACCTACAGCCAGTATTATACTAAGTGGTGAAAGACTGGAACCATTTACCTTAAAATAAGGAAATAGACAATTCTCTTCAATATATTTTTGGAACCCTAAGCCAGAGCAATAAGGCAAGAAAAGGATATTAAAGGGATCGACTTAGGAAAAGAAAAAATTAAACTATCTCTATTCACAGATGACATGATCCTCTACTTGAGTGACCCATTAAGCTCCACTCCCAAACTCCTTGAATTAATAAACCACTTTAGCAAAGTGGCAGGATACAAAATTAACCTTAAGCGGTCAGTAGCCTGCTTGTACATCAACAATACACAATCAGAAGCCAAATCAAGAAAATGATTCAATTCGCAATAGCCCCCAAAGGAATAAAATACTTAGGAATTAACTTAACCAAAGATGTAAAGGAATTATTTAATGAAAACTATAAAAGCCTAACAAAACAAATGAAAGAGGATACGAGAAAATGGAAAGACATCCATGCTCATGGTTTCGGAAAACCAACATAATGAAAATGGCTATACTACCAAAATTGATATGCAAATTCAATGCAATCCCCATCAAAATCCCAAAAAACATTCTTTAATGAAATGGAAGATACAATCCAAAGGTTCATATGGAGCAAGAAAAGACCTAGAATAGCTAAAACAATTATAGCCCAAAAAAGCAATGCAAGTGGTATTACAATACTGACTTCACACACTACTATAGAGGCATAATAACCAAACAGACCAAAGACAGACCAAAACAGACCAGAAGATCAATGGAACAGAATAGAAATTCCAGACAAAGAACCACATACCTATAGTCACCTCGTATTAGGAACGGAGCCAAATATATGAACTGGAACAAACATGGTCTATTCAATTATTGGTGCTGGCAAAACTGGGCAGCCCTATGCAGAAAAGTTAAAATTGACCCTAGCCTTTTGCCATGAACAAGCATTAACTGAAATTGGATGAAAGACTTCAATGTCAGACCACAAACCATGAAACTGCTACATGATAGAGTAGGAGAGACACTGGAACTTATAGGCACAGGCAAAAAATTCCTGAAAAGAATCTTAGGGTCACAACAGATTGGAGAGAGTCTTGATAAAAGGGACAATCTAAAAATAAATGTTTTTGCACAGATAAAAACATAGCCACAAAAGTAGAGAGACAGCCAACCAACTGGGAAATCTGACAAATGCTTACTATCCATTATCTACAGGGATGTCAAGAAACAAATCCCCCCCCCCCAAAAAACCCAACAAACCAAGTACTAAATGAGCAAGGGAACCAAAGAGACACTTATCAAAAGAAGAGAATAAAATGGCAGAAATGAGAAAATGTTCATCATCCATGATCATAAAAATGCAAATAAGAGTAACTTTAAGAGACCACCTTACCCCAACAAGAATGGCCAAGATTTTGAACTCAAACAATGACAGATGCTGGCAGGTTTATGAAGAAAAAGGAACCCTACACTGCTTGTGGGATTGTAAACTAGTTCAACCACTCTGGAAAGCATTGGAGAGGTTTTTTAAAGAACTTGAAATTGACCTTCCCATAATCCTGCCATACCACTTCTGGGCATCTACCCTGAACATCATAACCCAACATATGATAGGATAACTGCTCAGCTATGTTTATCTCTGAACTGTTCACAATAGCCAGGCAATGGAAACAATCCAGATGCCCTACTGCAGATGAATGGATACAGAAAATGTGATATGTATGTATGTATGTATGTATGTATGTATGTATGTATGTATCTATCTATCTATCTATCTATCTATCTATCTATCTGTTTGTCTATATACATATAATGGAATTATACATATCCAACAGACAAGATAAAATAATAGCATTTGCAGGGTAGCGTATGAATCTAGAGTGAATCATATTGAGTGAGACAAGTTAAGACCAAAGAACAAAAGGTTCATGGTATCATTAATATTTGGTTCTTAGATCCTAACAGTGCAAGACTGAGGACTCAATATTTGCATACCCAATTATATGAACATAGTACGGGCAATATAAACACAACAACATTGACAAAAGTATTTATGACTCCATAGACATAATGTTTTATCACATTGATTAATATATATATGTGATATACAATCCCTTAGCCTAATTGTGATTATGTTCTAAAAATTAAGAGCCTGTAATTGTATTTAGACATTCCCTTCTTGAATACTTCTTTGTTAAACATGTTAATTGAAATATGATGTAAAAATCAATGTTAATAAATCTTTAATAAATAAATATCCTTCCAAATTTAAGAGCATTTTCTATGTTAATGCTTATTATAATAGAAGATCTTTAGGTTTGGAATATTCATTGACTGAAGACCATCATCATAGGTATTCATTGTATAATATAGTAAGTATATAATATATTTAAAAGTACATTTTTGGTTAAGCAGAAAAAATGTATTACTAAAGGATTGAATTCTTAATGTTTCACAATGAGTAATATCACCACACATTATGCATGAGCACTACTTTTATTTGAACATAAAAATAAGTATTCATGTTCTCCTTTGAAACCCAATTTCATACAATGAGAAAGCAGAAGCAATCAGAAACACTCAAACTAAGAGAGCCAAGACCCAGATGGTTTCTTTGCATTATTCTATAAAACTTACAAAGATGAGTTAATACTTATACTGTTGAAAGTCTTATTATGAGTCCAATACTCATCCCCAAGCCAGGGAATGAACCATCTTTCTGATGAACACAGATGCCAAGTTTCTCAGTAAATACTAGCCAAATCAATAAATACTAGACAGAGTCAAATGAAGAATACTACCCAGTATCAAATGCTACCCAGAGTCAAATGAAGAAGATGAAATACTATGATCAATTAGGCTTCATCCCACAGATATAAGGCTGATTTAACATTCACAAATCAATTAATGTAATAATCATATTATTAGCTCTAGGGTTAAGAATCATAAGATAATTTCTCTGGATGTTGAGAATGCATTTGAGAAATTGAATATCCATTCATATTGAGATCACTAGAGAAAACAGGAATAGGATGTCCCTTCTTTAAAATATTTAATGCCAGTAGATCAGCAGAAGATGTCAGCAGTTCAGTGTGTTTTTCTGAGCTCTTACCAAGATAGTTCTATCATCGTAGGGGTAAATTCATACCCAACTATCGATCGGAAATAAGCTTTAGCACCACAGTCAGAGAGGAAAAAGGCAGAAAACTGTCACAAGAAGACAGCATGGAATGTCCCCAGCTGCTCAGAGCCACCACGGAGACAAAACTTCCTGCCTAACAACTCAAAAAATTGAATCACTCCCAAACTAATCTCCAAAGTAACAACCATCCCATTAAAAAATGGGCCAAAGACTTAAAGAGAGTCTTCTCTGCAGAAGAAACAAAAATGGCCTATAGACACATGAAAAAATGCTCAACATCTCTGGTTATAAAAGAAATGCAAATCAAAACAACTCTAAGATTCCACCTCACTTCAGTTAGAATGGCCAGGATCAGGAAAACGAATAATAACAGATGCTGGAGGGGATGTGGCCAGGAGGAGTCACTACTACACTGTTGGTGGGAGTGCAAACTCGTTCAACCACTATGGAAAGCAGTGTGGCAGTGCCTCAAAAGGCTAAACCTAGAACTCCCCTATGACCCAGCCATTCCACTACTTGGCATTTACCCAACCATCCAGAAACAAGGGCATACTAAATCCACTAGCACAACAATGTTCATTGCAGCACTATTCACCACAGCAAAGATATGGAACCAACCTAGATGTCCCTCAGTTGATGAGTGGATCAACAAGTTGTGGTATTTGTACACAATGGAATTCTATGCTGCTGTCAGAAAGAATGACATCGCCCCATTTGTTAGGAAATGGAAAGACTTAGAAAAAATCATATTAAGTGAAGTAAGCCAGACTCAAAAGAACTTAGGCTCAATGGTTTCCCTCATTTGTCATAATCAGTAGAAACCTTGGGCTTTACTAGCAGAGATCTGCAATAGAGAAAAACCTTGATACATAAGGCCATATACTATGAAGCTAATTGAAAGGACCTCCAGGATATTGAAGCAAAAGCCATATAACGAGTGATTGTTGTCTTTAATGTACTATGTTGTCTCTCATCTCCCTTGCTGTCCCTTGGTTATCTCATATTGTTATAGTATCTTACTTTGTTATCTGATATATTGAATTTATTTGTATTTGGTTATTTGAAATTTGATAGGGAAGGGGGAAAACCAAGACGGGTAGGGGGTGTGGGGGGAGGGTAAGGGGTACCAAGACATGTGAAAGGGTATCAATGTATGTGAATTAATGCACCTTCTATCTGGCAAATATCATGTAACCCTTTTACTAATTACAATAAAAAAATAAAATATATATAAAAAAACTACCTGCTGATACTGAGCACACAGTACTTCTTAGCAACCACACACCAGCCCGCTACAGACAGAGCATGATAGACCTTGTGTAAACTCAGAGCCATCAGCCGGCCGTGGCGTGGACCTGCCAGTCTCTGGGAACCAGAAAATCCAGCAATTTCTGAGTACCTCTGTAGGTAAGTTTCCACTTCTGCTTCAGAATGGCATTGGGAAGTAATCCCTCTCCCACCAGCCTAGAGAAGCGCCATGTTGACTGCTGGCAAAGACACAGCCAAACCACCTGGAGCCTGAGAACTGGTGCTGACAGCATCATCATTCAAAAGGGCAAAGGATTTCACAGAAGCAGCACAGCCAAACATCTGCCCTCAGTCCTAGTAGAAGTTCCTCCCCGTGCACATGGCCACAGTCCTGGTAAACAAAGCCACTCCTGACCCTACCGGTTATTTTTTCTGTCAATCAAGAAAACTGATCCAAAAAACCACAAAGCTGAAACTCAAAAGAAAAAGGTCTTTAAAGGATTTGGATCCCAAATTAGTGGAGATACACATTTCCTATCCTGTCCCCCACCCCCCAGAAAACTGAAGAATACCTTTTTCTTTTTCTTTTTTTCTACCCTTTTTCATTTGCACTTTTATATGTTCTTCATTTTTGTTTTTGTTATTTTACTTCCACTGTTTTAAAAATGTTAGGATTTTTCCCTTTTCTCCCCCCAGCTTTTCTTCTGTTATTGTGGTAGTTCCTACAAACATAGTGACAGCACTGGATATATGTATATATATAATCACCTGCTTTTAAATCTGTTGGTTCTTAACCCTAGTATTCCTTGTCTAATAACTCACAATTGTATGGAATCTCCCCCCACCTTGTTCCTTGTTTTTCTTTTTTTTTGTTGCTTATTTTTACTTTTTAAAATATTTATCATTGAACTCTCCTATATATAGCTTCCTCGTTTCTCTTTACATTCTTCTTATTACTCTTTTTATTTTCATAAGATTTATCCTATCTTTACTAATCAACTATTTTGTTATCAACTATTTTACATTTTTGTCACCTTAGGTCAGATATCCTTACGTTATCCCTTTTCTTTATTACTATGTTAATCTTACACTACTACATTACTCTTTTCTTACCTCCCCTCTTGTCTTTCAAACTATTTTTCTACCTCTGGTTCTCTGTTCATCCTTCAAGTTTTATAATGAATGTGTCTTCTCTTGATGGTTGTTGAGCAATATTGTGTATCTAGGTATTCAATATTATGGTAGATCCAAAGGGACTTAAATACAAGGGAGTTTGGATTCAGGGTTTTATATTTTTGGTCAGAAAATGGTAACTGGCAGTTGTATTCAATTAATCTGTAAGTGCACAAAGACAGAGAGTGATAATACTAATCTAAAATTGTGAACATCTGTTGTCTGGCCAGCTAAAAACTCTAGCTTAGTTATACCTTTAAAATTGTAATCTTTGCAGTATCAATCTTGCTCCCATTTTCAAATGGTCAGAACAAGAAACTCAAGAAAAATGCCAAATCAAGGAATAGCATCTTCCACCCAATATAAGCAGGCAATGGACCAGTCAATGGCAAAACATGATTAAAGAAAAGTTTGAAAAAATACAGAAAGAGATACTTGAGGAAGCCATATCTAAATGAGATGAAACAATAAACAAGGTGATATGTGAACAAGAGGAAGCCACAGGGAGGCCATAATAAATGATCTATAAAGAAAAATGGATGATCTCATAAAATCCACAAAAAAAAGAAGACCGAACTCCAACAAATGTCCAAGGAAATGGAAAGACTTAGAAAAATCATAATAAGTGAAGTAAGCCAGACTCAAAGGAATATAGCCTCAATGTGTCCCTCCATCATATGTCATAATCAGTAGAAACATTTGACTCTCCTAGCAGAGGTTTACAATAGGGCAACCAAAACCTAGATACATAAGGTCATACTGTGTGACACTAAATGAAAGGACCATCAGGATATGGAAACAAGGTCATATAATGTGTGATTGTTGTTCTTAAGGTACTATATTATTACTCATCTCTTTTGTTGTCCCTTTGTTATCTCATATTGTTACAATATCTTACCTTATTATTCGATATATTGCATATATGTTTATTTGAAATAGGATAGGGAAAGAGGAAAACAAGGTGGGAGGAGTGGTTGAAGGAGGGAATTGGGGACAAAAACATGTAAAAGGGTAGCAATATTTGTGAAGTAATGCACCTTCTATCTGGTGAATATAATGTAGCTCTTCAATTCATTACAATAAAATATACTTAGAAAACATTAGCAATTAAAGAAATGTAGGATAATTCAAAAGTTATATTTGCCAGCACCCAATAGCTTGTGCAGATAGAGCAGACTTAGAGTGTATCAAATTGGTAAAAAGTCTACTTCAAGAGCATGGCATGGTGGCGCCCACTTGTAATCCTAGCTACTCAGGAGGCTGATATCCAAGGATGAAGTTTCAAAGCCAGCCCCAGGCACAAAAGGACTTGAGACATTTATCTTGAATTCACCTCTAGGACATGGGAAGAGGGGCTTGACTCAAAAGTCAGCTGTAACCTTGATCTAAAATGCGGAAGAGCTCACTGACAGCACCACTCCAAGTTCAAGTACCAGGACCCCTACTCCTTCACACACATAAATCCACTGCCAAAATACCGGAAGTACTTGGTATGATGCTGTCTGTGTCTCTTCTTGTCGGGGATCTGTACTCCTCTATCTGCCTTTGTACACCACTCAGGGAGGACTTGATGGATATGAGCATGAGCCCACAGTGGCCCCAGAACTACCTTTTTTTGTGAACTGAAGGCTGACAAAGATTATCTCTCTGAGATGGATAATCATGAAATGAGCACCAGTTATCACTAAGAATGGCTAGTTTAATGGCTGGTACAAAAGATAAGTAACATATCGTGGGAGCAGAAATGATGAATTATATGGGAAGTCCAATTAGATTTAAACTGGTAATGTTAAAAATGTCTGTAAAGCCAACAGTTTCCCTGGGGGGCTTTGAAATAACACCACATGTGGTGCTGAGGCTGAAATGTGGCTCAGGAGCTGTGCACATCAGTGGACAGCACTTAGTTGCTGTGTAGGAGGAAGTAAAGTTAGAAGAGGAAGCAGAAGAGGATGTGAAACTCCTGAGTGTATCTGGAAAGCGGTCTGCCCCTGGAGGTAGCAGCAAGGTTCCACAGAACCAGGTAAAACTTGCCGAGGAAGATGAGGAGGAGGATGAAGAAGGTGAGGATGATGATGATGGTTTTGATGATGTTGAAGGAGAAAAGTTCCAGTGAAAAAAATCTATTTGAGATACTCTAGCCAAAAATGCATGAAAATCAAACCAGAATGGAAAAGAATCAAAACTAGTAACATCAAGATCAGAAGGTCAATAATCCTACAAAATACAGGAAAAAACACTCGTAAAACACCAAAAGGACCTAGTTCACTAAGAAGTCATTAAAGCAAAAATGCAAGCAAGTATAGGAAAAGGTGGTTCTCTCACAAAAGTGGAAGCCAAGTTCATCAGCTACATGAAGAATTGTTTCCATATGACTGACCAGGAGCCTATTCAAGGTCTCAGGTGATGGAGAAAGGGTCTTTTAAGAAAGCATTTTGAAAAGTTTGTTGAAAAGTTCATCTTATTTCCTTTCTGTAAGTCTTGATATGTGGCTGTCCCTTTTTTAATATATATTTTTGTAATTAATAGAAGGGTTACATTATATTTGCCAGATAAAAGATGCATTAATTCACATACATTGATACCTTTTCTCATGTCTTGGTCCCCATTTCCCTTTCCCCCTACCCACACCCCTCATCTTGTTTTCCCCTTTCACTATCCAATTTCAAATAACCAACTACAAATATATCCAATATATCAGATAACCAAGTGAGATACTGTAACAATATGAGATAACCAAGGGACAGCAAAAGAGATGAGAGATAACATAGTACATTAAGGACAACAATCACTCATTATATGGCTTTTGTTTCTATAGGAATATGAAAAGGTCCCCCTGTACACAAAGTAAGTTAAGTTTTACATCCTTGGGTGTTTGTTGAAAGCATGGATAACATATCAAGAAATAGCAAACACTATGTTCACTTGAATTATTTGTTAGGTCCTGAGGCTTAAAATCTGGGCCTGTGTGCTGTCCATGACCTTGACCATTCAAACCTAGCACTCTACTGGTGACGCCACAGGGCGACTTCCATGTTTCTGACAGTCAACTGGAGATCAGTTTCAAAGACTTGGGTGCCTGCGTTGACCCTGATATCCAATAAGATTTCAGCTGTCTGAATAGCTGGGATTATAGTTGTGATGTCCTGAATACTTGATTCCAATAAGGAGTTGCAGTGAGCCATATATTCTCAGTGAAATTAGTGAAGATTGATATATATTGGAAATAAAACACCATTCATCTATTTTAGGTTCTATAGATTAATTTTAAATATATATCATTGTATATTTTTTATGACTTGTAAATTCTCTGAATATAGGTCTTATCACAGCCATAGTATTTATGATGAACTCTGGACATTTTAAATTTATATGTATAACACTGAATATTTCATACATCTTTATGTCAAGGCATATTAAATACCCACAGTTGGCATATTAGTACAAATCTTATTCTGTAAAATATATAATTTTTCTGCACTACAATTTCTTTTTTAATTTCCAGTAAAACTTTTAGTGCACCTCATGCTGTACAAAGCATCTTTTGCAAAGGAATATGGAAAAGTCACCCTCTACAATGTCATAAAAAGATAAAAAGAGCTGGATTTCATCTGGTGAATCATTTCTGCAAGAGGATAAGAAATAACACTACTAGTCATTCTTATGCAAAAGAAATTTCCATATATTTCTGTGTAATGTGTAGCCAAGCAAACAAGTTGTTGTAGATATACCTAAAATTTTAAAATAGCACATTGCCATTTACCATAGAAAATTCAATGCGTTATGAACTTCCATTCCAAGGATATTTGTTATGGAATGGACAGCTTTTCAGCAATTAAATTTCAACACTGTGTGAGCACATTAAAACTTAAATGATCAGGGGCTGGGATTTGACCTAGTGGCAGAGTGCTTGTCTAGCATGCATGAAGAACCAGGTTTGCTAAGTTACAGAACTACTTGGGAATGAGATTATCCCCTAGTTTAGTACAACCTTTAAAATTGGAAATTTGATTGGATAATCTACATACCTTAAATGATTTCCAAAAATTTTTAGGAGATATCAATTGGATACAACCTTATTTAAAATTAGCCAACTCAGATTTATCCCCACTATTTGAGATATTAAAAGGGGATAGTGCCCTGAACTCCCCCCGTAAATTAACTCCAGAAGAAAAAGTTGCTTTAAAAAAAAGGTAAAGCACCAATTACAACTAAGCCAAATGGTTCATATCAATCCCAATAAACCTTTTAGTTTTATTGTGCTTCCCACATGGCGAGATCCTTATGGAGTGTTGTGGCAGGATGGCCCATTACACATGATTTATCTGAAGCATGTCCCTGGAAAAGTTTTACAAACCTACCATTTGGCCATTGGGGCCCTAATTTTCAATGGCTTGGAAAAGGCCCTAGCTGTTTTTGGTTGTTATCTGTCCTCCATTATTACCCCCTTTTCTTTGCAACATCTGCAATGGTTAGTAAATAACGATGATGAGTGGGCGTTACTATATTGTACTGTAACCGCCTCCTTTGATAACCATTATCCCAAGCATCCGTGGATGCAATTTTGCATTAATATGCCTATAATATTCCCCAGGATTACTCATTCTCAACCTTTGCCTAATTGCCCGGTGGTGTTTACGGATGGATCCAAAGGAGGAGTGGGAGCTGTGGTATTGGGGGACAAGGAATATGCCTTCCCCACCTCCTACACCTCCGCACAATTGGTTGAATTGGCTGCTGTAATATATGCCTTCAATTTGGTAGGGGATCGTCCCATTAATATTCTTTCTGATAGCCTATATGTTGTTAATTCTGTAAAAATTTTAGAAATAGTGCCTTTTCCCACTCCTGATTCCATTGACAAATAGTCCCAGAGTGTATCCTTTTGTGTTTTCCCCCAATTCCTCCACAAAGGGAGGGAGGTGTGTTTGTGTTTGGTCTCCCTTTCTGTTTTTGTTGTTTAATTTTTCAGAAGAGCATCTAAATTGTTCACAGCAAACCTGCCTGCTTAGCACCTGCTGGAATGGCAGTGTCCACGATAGTTCAGTGCCAATGCGGCTGCCCACGTCCATTCCGATTCCAGCATTGGTGACTGATAAAGACTTATCGGTGGTTCTTAGAGAAAGAAGAGATTTTTGGTGTTCTTGCTGCAACTGCTGCCGCTGCTGCCATGGTTTCATTGGCTGTGTCGATTCCCACAGCTACTACATTTAACCAACTTTCTGAAAATACTGCTCAGGCTTTGTCTACACAGATGTCTATGAATGCTCATTTTTTAGAGGACTGATAATTGTGAATCAATGGTTTGATTTACTTCAAGAACAATTGGACATTTTGCAGGAAACTGCTGGAGTTGGATGCATTTCCACCATGTGAGGGTTATGCATCACCCCCATTCAATATCAGAATTGGACATGTGCCACTAATTTATCAAAATTATTGGGACAAATGCTACGTGGCACTTGGACTATTTAATTTGAAAATTTGACTGAACAGTTACGTTTGGAAATAATGGCTGTTAATTTCAGTAGAGTAGAAGTTTTGTCTGTGCCAGATATGTTATCCTGGGTTTCTAATGCTTTTAGCTTTGTAAAAGTGTGGGCAGGTTTTGCGGCCCTGGTATGCTTGGTGATTCTTGGATTAGCAGTGATGCTGTGAGTGATCTGTGCGATGTGTAACAACATGGCCCGACAAAATACTATCATCAGACAGGCTTTTGCAGCACTATCCTCTGGAGACTCCCCTCAAATCTGGCTGAGCATGCTGGACCGGTAGTCAAAGACAGGTAAGGACAGGGGTAGGCATATAGCAACCTAAGACAGAAACTGCAACTTGAGCCTTGCAGCATTTCAATGACGGGTAAGGATATGTCCTGACACCTCCACCTAAGACAGGCACTGTCCCTTGCTTCAATAAAATAAAAGAGTGGGACCTGTGGGGAGCCCAGCCCCTCCCGCGCGGTGGCAGAACCTGGAGGCGTGCATCCCCCTTTCACTGTGGGGCCGCCTGCAATGCTGGTGGCTGCGTGACTCAGGGATATCTGCCGCATGACTGGATGAAGGCCGGCATCCATTTTGGGGAGTGCTGCCATTGTTAGTGGAAGCCTGGTCTCTGCGTGGCCGGAAGCATGAAGGGTGCATGACTGGAGCGTGTGAAGCCGTGATTGGAGGGCCTGGGTAAGCTGGCATGAGTTGATTGGCCCACTGCCTGTATATAGCCTCAGGAGAGGAGGAAGATGAGGAGAGGCCTCAGAGAGAAGAAGAAGAAGAGAGAGAAGAATAAAGGATCCTGCTTTAGCTGTAACCTATGTGTCTTGCGTTCTTTCTTGCTAGATGAGAAGTAAGCCCGATAAAGATGGGGGGGTAGAGGGGAGGGTAATGGGGGCGAAGACATGAGAAAGGGTATCAATATATGTGAATTAATGTACCTTCTATCTGGCAAATATCATGTAACCCTTTTATTAATTACAATAAAAAAACAAAGACCAAGGGAGTGGTGGCACTGTTCAAAAGCAAATGTACCCATTAACTGACTTTCATAACTAAATGTAACCCCTCTGTACTTTACGTTTACAATAAATTAAATAAAATACAATGCTTTTTTTGGTGCTGGTAAACAAAAAACAAATGGGGCAATGTCATTGTATTTGGCAACAGCATAGAATTCCATTGTGTATAAAAACGACATCTTGATCCACTCATCTGACTTCTGGATTGGTTCAATAGCTTTGCTCAATAATACTGCAATGAACATCATTGTGCTGGTGGGATTAGTATATCCTTCTTTCTGGAAGGCTGGGTAAATGCCAAGTAGTGGAATTATTGGGTCATAGGGGAGCTCTATGTTTAGTGTTTTGAGGAACTGCCATACCGCTATCCCTAGTGATTGAACTAGTTTTCACTCCCATCACCAGTGCAGTAGTGATCCCCACTGACCACATCTCCTCCAGCATCTGTTGTTATCAGATCTCTTGATCATGGCCGTTCTTACTGGAATGAGGGGGAATTTTAGAGTTGTTTGGATTTGAATTTTTTATGGCCAGAAATGTCAAGCATTTGTAAAATGTCTATCAGCCATTCTTAATTCTTCTTCAGAAAAGACTATCTTTAATCTTTGGCATATTTGGGATATTTGTTTTAGAGTGATTCAGTTTTTTGAGCTGTGGATATATTTTAGATATGAGGCCTTTGTCCATTGTATGGTTAGTGAATATCATCTCTCACAATGTAGGCTTTGTAGTTAATTTGCTAGCTATGTCATTTGACATGCAGAAGCTCTGCAGTTTATTGCAGCCCCATTTATCCAGACTTTCTCAGATTTATTTTGTTTCTGGGCCCTTATGAAGAAAGTTCTGACCTGTGCCAGGGAGACCTAGTATATCTCTTATAGCATGTTATAAAGTTTTCAGTATATCTGCTTTTACCTGAGGTCTTTGATGCATTTGGAATTAATCCTGGTGCAAGGTGACAAAAAATGATCCAACTTCAGTTTTCTGGAAGTGTTTAACCAGTTCTGCCACTTATTGAAGACGCTCTTTCTTCCATTCTAAATTTTGGCTCCCTTATCAAAGATTCAGTGGCCATAGTTCTCTCTGTATGTTAATATCTAGGTCCTCAGTTCTGTTCTATTGGTCTTCAGGCTGATTCTTGTGTCAGTAGCAAGCTGTTTTAGTCACTATAGTGTTGTAATACAATCTAAAGTTTGGTATTGAATTCCACCTGCACTGTTTTTTTTCTGCTAAGAACTGTTTTTGCTTTTCAGGGCCTTTTATTATTCCATATTAAATTTTGGATTGCTTCTTCCTATTTCTATTACATTGTCATATTGATGGGTATTGCGTTGAATTTTTAGTTAGCCCTGACAAGATATCCATTTTAATGATGTTAATTCTTCCAAACCAGGAGCATGGGAGTTTTTCCATTTACTAAATTTCTCATTTTACTTTCCTTTTTGAGGCTTTTAAAGTATTCATCAAAAAGCTCCTTTACATTTTTAGTTAATTCCTAGTTACTTTATTTTCTTTGAGGCTATTGCACAGAGTTGCTTTTATGACTGTTGCCTTGTTCCACTCGTTGGCATATAGAAAGGCAGTTGATTTTTGAGGGTTAATTTTATACCCTGCTACTTGGCCAAAGTTTTAAATCATCTCAAGCATTTTGTGAGTGGAATCTATAGGGTTCTTTGAATATAGAATCATGTAATCTTTAAAGAAGAAAAGTTTCATTTCCTCTTCCCTTAAATATCTATACACCTAATCCCAGAGCACCCAAATTCATCAAGCAAACTTTACTTTCATTAAAACCACACATAGATCCATACACAGTGATTGTTGGTGACTTGAACACATCACTCTCACCTACAGACAGATCAACCAGGCAAAAACTCAACAGAGAAACCACAAAATTGAACAACTGTAGGGACCAATAAGATGTAACAGACATCTGCATATTACTCCTCCAGTAACTTGACAATATATGTTTATTTCAGCACCATATGAAATATTTTCCAAAACAGACCACATTTTAGGGCATAAAACAAACCTTTAAAGATTCAGAAAAACTAAAATTATTCCCTGGATTCTCTAAGACCACAGGCCATCAAATTGAACCTGAACACCAATCTCCACCAACAAAAACCCCCTATCTTAAGGAGATTGAACAACACATCTTTGAATGAGCAATGGGTCATTGAGGAGATCAGAACAGAAATTCATCAATTTATGAAATTTAACAAAATGGAACACACAAAATACCAACTACCTTGGTACACAGCAAAGGCATTACTCAGAATAAAATTTATAGCTCTGAGTGCTTACAAAATGGAAAAAAATCGCAAACCAACAATTTAATGTTGCACCTTAAGCTCTTGGAAAAGAGTAACAAACCAACCCTACTCCCAGTAGAAGGAAGCCTATTATTAAAATCAAAGCAGAATTAAATGAATAGAGTCGAAAAGAAACTCTAGAAAGAGTCAACAAAACAAGGATTTGGTCCTTTGAAAAATTATCAAAATTGACAGACCCTGAACAAATCTTACCAAAAGAATAGGAGCATACCAAAATGAACAAAATCACAGGTCAGAATGGAAATATCATGACAGAAATTACCAAGGTCTAGAGCATCATGAGGGAATACTTTTAAAACATTTATGCCAACAAATTTGATAATCTTGAAAAAATGGATGAATTTCTAGCTAATATTAACGTACCCACACGGAACCAAGATGACCTAATTCAACTAAACAGACCTATTTCAAGCACTGAAATAGAAATGTCAACAAGAGAACACCTAAGAAAAGCCAAGGGCCAGATGGATTTACAACTGAAATCTATAAGATTTTCAAAACAGAGCTCACATCCACACTCCTCAAGCTCCTCAATGAAATTGGAAATGAAGGCTCTTTGCCAAACTGATTCTATGAAGCCATTATGACTCTCATCCCACAACAGAGATTCATCAAAGAAAGAGAAGTATAGACCCATTTCTTTGATGAATATTGTTGCAAAACTTCTCCTCTAAATCTGTCTTGATTAGGCTTTCTGTAACACATTCCTACTGTCAATTTCATGCTCTAATAAAGTGTTGAAAATTCTTAGCTTCTTACCTGACTTCAACTTTACTGTGTTACTCCATATTAAATTAATTAAGAACACGTATGATTTACCCAAGATTGCCACTATAGTATATGCCACTATTATCTAATTCTTAGATTGCTATATTGATAATATCTAGTATTAATTTTATATGATTTTTTCCTATAGCTATCCCCCCAGAATGAATATATTCCTACATGGGAGATATGCTTTAGCTTTTCAATAGCTACAGAAGTATGAGTGGAAGTAGACATTTTAGTGCTGTTTGTTATTTATTTACAAGATAGGCCATTATCAGTACTAGAGAATCCATTTTTACTTTTGCCAATATTTTTGTATTCTTATATGAGAAAACAATCCAACTTACAATTTATTTAAAATTAGGTTTAAAATAATCATCTTTTGGTCCTCAATTTTTACAATTCTTGATTGCTGAATGTTCTAGATAATTTGCTGTAGGAAATACACAAAAATATTTTAGGAATGGAAGGGGAAAAGTGATGATTGGGAAGGATTGAAAGGAGAGGAGGTGGGAGAAAAACAAGGGAAGGCATATGAAGGTTCAAGGTGTAATGTACCCACTACCTGACAAATGTAACTGTAATCCATCTATATATCACCACAATAATAAAATAATAATAAAATAAAGGTACAGGCAATTAGAAGGGAAGGAATGCAAAAGCATCCAGTTAAAATATAACAAATTTGTCCTGATTGCCATGGTCCATACATCTAAAAACATCATATTATATTTCATTTTTATGTGGGAAAATCACAAATGGTATAAGGAAGTGACAATCACAATTTGATGGATTTCAGGTTATAAGTGCACTTATGTGGAAACAATTTTCATGTCAGAAATATATGAATAATTAAAATATAAATGTAATATATACAAATAAATGAATGTGCAATTGGTTTTTCTCCTGATGGACTCAAAATAAGATCCTAATGCAGAGAAAAACTGAATTACTCCTCAGTTACAAACATTACAGTGAGGTTCTATAATGTATACACCCTGCAACATGGCAGGCAAATTATGCAGGGGATTCAAATTTCAGATCAAGAGGTAGAACTTTTCTTGGTGCTGAAAAACCAAGTAGTGATAAATGTAAACATGATTACAGAACTTCAAATCATTTGGTGTAATACATGCTAATACATTAAACTCTCTAAACAATGCAGAAAATACTGTGACACAGTTGTAACTCTAATGTTAGTGATTGTTGCCATTAGATGTGACATGTTGTGTTAAGATGTTTTAGCCTGCAAATACCTGTGTGCAATGTTCTATTGTATGGCAAGTTCACATACATGCTGAAAAGGGCACTCATACATTTTACTGTCAAACAATGATACAATATGATTTCTAATGCTAATGATAACTTTTGTTTTTCATTTCCTATATCAAACACATTTTCACACTTAACTCAGTATCATAAAATAAGAAATGCATGTATGCATTTACTTTGTATATGACTTCTTGAAGTCACCCTAAAGATTCTCATGAAACACATGCATAAAAATTCAGAAAGAATCTACAGAAAACTTATAATACACTTCATATTGTTAGATTTCATTAAAACTTTTAAGAATTGACAAGTTCAATAGGCTCTAGTGGAGTATGTTATTTAGTAACACTTAGTGGCATTTCCATGTTCACTTCAAAAATCTTGTTATAAGCTGGAAAATATTGTTTCATTCCTGAAATCCTAGCTATGCAGGATGCTGATGAATTGAGGATTTTCTATCAAAGCCAGCCTGGACAGGAAGGTCCAGTAGACTCTCATTTTTACTTTAGCACAAGAAAACTAGAAGGGGCTTTGTGGACCTGGGGTGAAGAGGTCAGGAACGTGGGCCATGCCAGGATTTAAACCTAAAAAGATAGAAAACAAAATAGAACAAGAAAAATTCTGTGTCATCATTGGATAGAAACTGAAAAACAACAGGTATATCTGAAAGAATGCACATTATGTAGTAATTATCTCAACTTCATTTGAGCAGAAAGGACTTTGGTTCTGGCTACTCTGGTTTTTACTTCTTTTGATTATGTTCAGTACACATTGTGGATCCACAAGTGTACCAGTTAACTTACCTCAATGTCAGAAAGTAAGAAAAACCTGACATTTTTTGAGAGGAAATTTTCTAGTTATTTATGGAAGGAAGTGTCTCATACATTTGTCCCCTTATTTACTTTTTGTGATAAAATAAAATGTGTCAGGTGAAGTTAGTGATTCTTTACATGTTCTTGTTGGAGGATTTCAGTGTGTCCCAAATGAAACTAGGGCTAGAATATTCCAAGCATTCTACCAAAGCAGAGAGTACATTTAATTAAGGTCCTAGAAGTCATTGACTTTTACATTACATATTTATTTAAGAAAAACACACATGTAATATTCACCATCTTAATGCACTGACAACAAATGAAACTTTGAAAAGTGTACATATCAAAGAAAGAGATCTCTAGCAGTGAGAGAAAAGTATTTGATTTTTTTCCCCAGTCTGGGCTTGGACTCAGGGCCTGCGCAATGTCCTTGTATTCTTTTTCTCAAGCCTGGAGGTCAACCACGTCAGCCTCAGCACCATTTCTGTTTTTTTTTCTATGTTTGTGGTAAAGAAGGGAACCTAGGTCTTCATACATGCTAGGCAAGCACTCTACTACTAGACTAAACTTGCAGCACTGCAATATTGGATTTTTGACATGTACTTTTAGCACATTTAAGACTGCAAGTATTAATATCTAATGATGAATTCCCTTGTATCCCTATTATCACACAGGGAAATTCATACTAATCAAAATACTTTAAATGTTACTTCTCTAGATAGAGTGTTATAATCCTGGTTAAACGAGGACTGTCAGGGCAAAGATGAGACAAAAAAAGCAACATCTTACCTTTATCCCAATCTTCCTCCAAAGGAAAGAATTTGCCCATTATTTTTAGATGATCTTATATATCTCTCCATCCAAATGATGTTTTCTATTAGAAACAAGATATATCACATCAAAATTAAGTTATAGGCTTCAATGGCCCACACTGCTATGAACTGTATTTTACATATCAAGCTTACCTAGGTCAGATGGTTTCAAAATGGTTGCTGAGTTAATCTCAGGGAAATAGTTAGCAAGCATTGGAGGGAGAAGTAGCCAGGTTGGCTACAATAACAGCATGATTTTGTCACACAAAGTTTCAAATACACAAAACTACCATCAGCATTTATTTTAGATTTGGCCGATTGTTTCACTGACCTTGTACTCAAATTCCAATTCATTATATGCCATAGATAAATGTCTACTGTACCTAGAGAAAATAGAATATTTGAAATGGCTCCAATAGTCTTATTTTCTATATTTATGTCACCTATAAAAATCTCAAAGAGGACTAACTAGAGAGAAATGTTAATTGAAGAGAAAAAGAATTTAACTTTCAAATACTATGTAGTTTTTGATGAAACACAAATAGCTACTGCCAAATCACTTTCTTAAGTACACAAAAGAGATACATGATCCCTCTTTTGTCCTCACTTTGCAAACATATTCTGCATTGAAATACTTCTGTTACAATAATGTCATAAAAGAACAGTAGCACAGTAGATGACCTAACATATTACCTTAATTTTAAGTTCATTTTACTTTTCTTCTAGAGATTAGCCATATAGTGAAGACAAAAAATAATAATAGGAATAATAGTTTGAAATATGGGTCTCATTTGAAGAAATAACTATCCAAAACAAAATATCTTATTTATGCTCTACAGTGTAGCACTCTACACACAGAGTGGAATGCAATTGTCCCTGAATCCAATAAGGAGAGCTGAGGTCAAAGAAGCAATAAAAAATTACTTTGATCTTTCTGTCTGGACATTTTCACCATTGTTTCACTCACATTTGCTACTAATTAAAAACAATATACCAGACACATTAGAAATTTCTTCGGATACTTAAAAAATAGTAAACCATCACTGTTTTCAGGTGATGAATTACCTTTCTAATTTCACTAGTTTATCTTGTTTTATTACAAGGGCAATGCAATAACCTTTCAGGATCTGCAGAGTCCTCAGAAAAAGAAAAGTTTCTAATGGAATACTAAATATATTTGAGCCAATCTAGACATTTAATTATTATTACATTTTATTAATTCTTTAGAATTACTTTAGAATCCCTAAAATGACAAGAATTAAACTAGGACAAAGAATAGTACTAACAAAATTGAGCAGAACAAGCAATAATACTAGACAAATTCATTTTTGAAGTATATGCATCTCCAATTAGGGAGTTCACTTTTCAATATTTTTGGAAATTTCTCCACCCATTTAACTTGCTATGTCATAAAGGCTCAAAAGTTTAGTTGCTTTCTTTACTATCAAAATTCACATATAAAATTCAAATTCATTATCAAAAACTTTACAATTTCAAATGCTATTTGTATGAAACAAACTGTGAGCTGTTGACAGTATACATTATATGTTTCATCAAAGGGAAAAGAAAAAGAACATTTATAATACTAAATGAAAAAGTGTTTTGTATAAGTGATTGAGAACCATATATAACTTCTTCCATTGTGACAGGCAGGTTAGTTTCCACAAATACTGCGGGAGAAAAATTCTCTTAATATAAACTTGAACTAAAGCACCACTTCAGGCTTTCACTAGGTGTATTGTTCCAAGAAATAGAAGCAGGACTGTGTGCATGCTTTGCTATCTCTCTATCACAAAGCTGCACTGCTAGCCCGATCTACACATTCTGAAAATATTTTCATTTCTCTATTTCATATATACAAGAATCCTTTTCAGGAGTGCATATTAGAAATATAGTAAATCTGGTTTCTCCACAGCCTTCGCAGATTATATGGGGTAACATTTCCCGAGTTATTCAAGGAATGTAGGATTACTTTACAATATCTAAAATAAAGTATGTTTAGAAGTAAAACCAAAACAAAATGTACATAACTTCTACATCAAATTGGCTACTTATCTCAAAACATGACTTCATTTGAAGATTTCCCTGATAGTCATCATCCGAGGCTTCGGCATACTTTATATTCATGTGGAATTTAACATATTTTCTAAGGAATTTAACATATTTTCTAAGTTAGTTGGTAGAAAATTACAGCAAAATGTGTCTTTTGAGCATAAACCAGAACCAGTGCATAGTACCAGTGTGTTTCCTGGTACTCACAAAATCATATCAGACAAAATTACGTCATTTCAGAGTGGATGGAAATCGATACTTTCTGAAGTTTGAAGAGATAGTGGATTCTGGATCATTTGTACATGGTACATGAGTGACTACTTTCAGCTAAACTCTGTGTACTACATTGTGGGCCTTTAGGGAGAGAATGGGAAAAGCCAAGATCAAGAGATAAATATTAAGGAATATTCATGTGCCAAGCAGTTATTATACACAGCGGGGAGAAGGATGAAGGCAAAAAAGGGAAGGGGTGTTTGAGGTCTTTGAGAGCTCACTGGACTCACCAAGGAAGTAGAGTCCCTTCTTTACCAACAAGGCAGAAGACGCAGAAGAGGCTTTCCCCTAGCAACCTTTCTTTCTCTGTCCTGCTGCCTCTGCTGTGGAGTCACCGTGATTGTGACTCAGCTCGCCATCCTCACATCCGGTGCATGCAGCCCGGAAGTTCGGCCTGCTCTTGCATAACTCCGTGGACAGACTCATTTCCACTGTGAAGAAGGATAAAAATACCCTTCTTCATTTGTCTCTCCATTCTTGGGAGCAATTTCGTAGACATATGCCAGAATTCAGTGGAGAGATGCTGTGAAGGGTTTTCACAGTGTGCAACCCCACTGCATCCCTAACCATGAATTGTATCTAATTACTTCTGAACATACCTCTCTATGGTTTCTTTGCACACACGTCAATTCTTACTCTTATTTTCTTGAGAAAGTTTGTGTGTGAATCCATTGTGTATTAGCAAATTCCTCTAGACCATGTAAAGTGCCTAATGAACACTTATAGTTTTTAAACTCTGTAACTTTAATGCATAAAATGGGGTTATAGATATATAAGCCAGATACTTCTCACACTCTGATACTCCTTCTCATGAATTTTTCCCCATTTTCTTCCCACCAGCCCTCCCAGTAATCTGACTTTCCCCCATTCTCTTTCCTATTTCAAATAATGAAATATGTTTATACAATATACACAGCCAGGTATATTAACAATACCTTATTAACAAAAGAGAAGAGAAATAACAGTACATTAAAAGCAGTAATCACTGCATATAAAGCTCTTGTTTTACATATCCTAGAGAAACTTTAATTTAGTCTCATCCGATATGACCATATAAATATAGGTTTGGTGCTATTATAATCCTCTGCTAGCATATTTGAGACTAATTTGTACTAATTGTTGCCAGGAAGGAAAACCATTGACCCTATATTTCTTTGGGTCTGGCTTACTTTACTTAATAGGATTTTTATCCAAGTCTTTTCATTTTGAACAATGATATAAATGTATGGTGAAAACCAATCTCACCAAGAAAGATTCAGTTGAGATAACTTTTTCCTGCATTTGATAATAAACATTTTATGTAAACTGTGCATTAAATCATCTTTGTTTCCCTGCATATTTCCCTAATATTCGTACATACTTTCTAAAATATATCTTGGAATCCCACCATATAAAGTAATAAGCCAACAGATTAGGATTTCATTAATGGACACTTTTTAATTAAAATATGAAAAAGAGAAGCTCACATTATGGTTAAATACAGAAAGCTTAACCTGTATATGTACATACATCTCTCTATCTATCTGTGTATCTATCTACCTACATATCTACATATTTGTAGTCCATTATTCTAACCTAAATTTCCTTTGTGGTATTGTCAGTGGGAAAGGGTATGGAATGGTTTATGCAGTATGTTTTGAATTGTGTAAATCTGAATTGAAAAATTCAAATATTCAAAATATTCTCCAAACATCAAGGTATAGCTTGGAAATATGTCTCAGGAGTTTCCCTGTGTAAGTTATTTTCATAATGTTAATTATATTTTCTATAATGACAATCTGTCCAATCAAACAAAGCAAAACAACAGAATCAAAGTGACAGATTTCTTTCAAATTATTTTAATTGAATAAAAATAATTTGGAATCTTGTGATGTACCTTGGGGTATTGGTACTAGCGTTTGCCTGCTTTCAAATTGCTACATATTTCCTCTGTACACTCCAACCTGGAGACTTCTCAGAAAAATGTGTTGTTTGTCCCCTAATAATAAGGAGAAAAGTAATTAGGATTTCAATATAGCCCCTGACTGAATTCTGCATTTTTGGTATTTTTAAACACTTCTATCAAAATCCATACTGGAGTGAGCAATGAGGATGACATCAAGTGCCCTAGATTGGGAGAAGATCTTCACTTGTCATACAATAGACATTGATCTTATAGCTAAGATATAACAACAGAAAAAACAAACATCAAAAACCTCTCAAACATCAAAAACATCTCATTAAAAGTTGGGCTAAAACTCAAGAGGGGTGGGAGAGGGGGTGAGGGAAATGGGGACCAAGACATGTGAAAGGATATCTATGTATAAGAATTAATGCACTATCTATCTGGCAAATATCATGTAACCCTTCTATTAATTACAATAAAAATATATGAAAAAAACTTTCCTGAGTAAGAAATAGAAATGGTCTATACACACATGAAAAATGTTCAATATCACTAGCCAGAAAAAGAATGAAGATTAAAACAACTTTGAGAGTCAGCCTCACCCTAGTTAGAATGGGCACTATTTTCAGCAGAATGAACAGCCCAGGAGGAATTTCAATACCAAACTTTAGAATCTATTACAGAGGTATAGTTACCAAAACAGCTTGGTACTGGCACCAGAACAGGCCTGAAGATCAATGGAATAGGACTGAGGACTGAGATATTAACCCACAGACATATTGCCACCTAATCTTTGAGCCAGAGAGCCAAAAAAGTAGAATTGAAGAAAAACAGCCTCCTCAACATTTGGTGCTGGCAGAACATGTTAAGCACCTGCAGAAAACTACAGTAGGATAATTTGTCAACCTCCATCAGGAATAATTCCAAATGGATCAAAGACCTGGAGGTAAATGCAGATACACTGAAAACTTTACAAGAAGAAATAAGAAATACATTAGGTCTCCTTGGTACAGGTCGATACTTTAATAAGTACTCAGAAACACAACAAATCAATGAAAGTCTGTATAAGTATGACTTCATTAAACTGCAGAGCTTCTGTATGGCAGAGGACATAGCTCCCAAATTAACTAGAAAGCTTACAGAATTTATGAAGATCTTCACTAACCATACAATGTGCAAAGGCCTCTTATTTAAAATACACTAACACCCCAAGACATTGAATTACTCCAAAACTAATCTCCAAAGAAACAACCATCCCATTAAAAAATAGGCCAAAAACGTAGAAAGTCTTCTCTGAAGAAATAAAAATAGCCTATAGAAACATGAAGACATGCTCAACATCTTTGACTATAAAAGAAATACAAATCAAAATAACTTTAAGATTCCACCTTATTCCAGTAAGAATGGACAGGATCAAGAAATCTAATAACAACAGATGCTGGAGGGGATGTGGTCAGGAGGAATTACTACTACACTGTTGGTAGGAGTACAAACTTGTCCAACCACTATGGAAAGCAGTATGGAAGTTCCTCAAAAGACTAAACATAGAACTCCCCTATGACCCAGCAATTTCACTACTTGACATTTACCCAGTCATCCTTAAACTAGAACATACTAAATCCACAAGGATGATGATGTTTATTACAGCACTATTTACCATAGCAAAGATATGGAACAAATCCAGATGCCCCTCAATGGATCAACAAGATGTGGTATTTATACACATTGGAATTCTATGCTGCTTTCAGAAAGAATGACATTTCCCTGAAAAATTATATTAAATGAAATTAGCCAAACTCAAAGGAACAAAAGCTCATTGGTTTCCCTCATTTGTCACAATCAGTTGAAACCTTTGGATCTCCTAGCAGAGATTTACAAAAGAATACAACCTAGATACATAAGGCCATATAGTATGATGCAAAATGAAATGTTTTCTAGTATACAGAATCAAAAGAAAAATCATGAGTGATTATTGTCTTTAATGTACTATGTTATCTTTCATCTCTTTTTCATATTTAGTTATCTGATATGTTGTATATATGCATATTTGGTTAACTGAAATCAGAGAGAAAGGGGGGAAGGAAGAGGAGGGGTGCAAGTGGGAGGTGAGAAATGAGGACCAAGACATGTATCTTGGTTTTACCTTATTGTAAACCTCTGCTAGTTTTGTGCCCAATGCTCACAATCCCCCTGAAATACCACCAGAGATCACGACCAATGCAAGCAACAAAGAGCTATTTATTAGCAAGCTTAAGCTTGAGGGTTGATTTTATAGCCTCTACACTTCCAATGTTTTGAATCAGCTCAAGGACCTTGGGAGTAGAGTCTACAGGATTCTTTAAATATAGAATCATGTCATTGGCAAAGAGGGATAGATTTATTTCCTCTTTCCGTACTTGCATCCCTTTTATGCTTGCTTCTTGCCTTATTGCACTGGCTAGAAATTCTAGTACTATGTTAAAGAGGAGTGGAGAGAGTGAGCATCCTTGTCTCCTTCCTGATTTTAGAGGGAATGGCTTTAGATTTTCACCATTAAGTTTAATACTAGCAGTACGTTTCTCATACACAGCCTTTATTACATTGAGGAATGTTCCATGGATTCCTAGTTTCTCCAGAGCTTTTAACATAAATGGGTGTTGGGTCTTGACAAATGCCTTTTCCGCGTTTATTGAGATAATCATGTGATTTTTTTCCTTACTCCTGTTGATGTGTTGAATTATATTAATTGATTTGCGTATGTTGAACCAGCTTTGCCTCCCCGTGATGAATCCAGTTTGATCATAGTGTATAATTTTTTTGAAGAGTTGTTGTACATGGTTGGCCAGTATTTTGTTGAGAAGTTTTGCATCAATGTTCATCAAAGAAATAGGTCTATAGTTCTTTTTCTTGGATGAATCTCTGTCTGGTTTGGGGATGAGGGTTATACTGGCTTCATAGAATGAGTTTGGTAAGGAACCTTCATTTTCAATTTCATTGAAGAGCTTGAGGAATATTGATGTGAGCTCTGCTTTGAAGACCTTATATAATTCAGCTGTGAATCCATCTGGCCCTGGGCTTTTTCTAGATGGAAATTCTCTAATTGCCATTTCTATTTCAGTGTTTGAAATAGGCCTGTTGTGTTGGGTTAGATCTTCTCGGTTCACTGTGTCTATGTTGATATTGGCTAGGAATTCATCCATTTCATCTAGATTCTCAAATTTGTTGGCATAAAGGTTTGAGAAGTATTCTGGATATTCTGGATCTTGGTAATTTCTGTCATGATATTACCATTTTCATCTATGATTTTGTTTATTTTGATACACTCTCTTCTTTTCTTAGTAAGATTTGCTAAGGGTTTGTCAATTTTGTTAATTCTTTCAAAGAACCAACTCCTTGTTTTGCTGATTCTTTCTATATTTTTTTGGATTCCAAATCATTTAATTCTGCTTTGATTTTAATAATTTGCTTTATTCTACTGGGATTAGGGTTGGTTCGTTGCTATTTTTCCAGGAACTTAAGGTGAGACAATAACTTGTTTGTTTGCGATTTTTCCAACTTGTTGTTGTAGGCGCTATAAATTTTCCTCTGAGTACTGCCTTTGCTGTGTCCCAAAGGAGTTGGTATTTTGTGTGCTCCTTATTGTTAAATTTCATAAACTGTTGGATTTCTGTTCTGATCTCTTCAATGACCCATTGGTGATTCAACAATGTGTTGTTTAATCTCCATGAGTTACAGGGTTTTTGTTGGTGGAGATGTGTGTTCAGTTCCAATTTGATGCCTTTGTGGTCTGAGAGTGTACATGGAATAATTTCAGTGTTTCTGAATCTGTCCAGATTTGTTCTATGGCCTAAGATGTGTTCTATTTTGGAAAATGTTCCATGTGCTGCTGAGAAAAATGTATATTGTGTTGTTGCTTGGTGGAATATTCTGCAGATGTCTGATAGATCTAGTTGGTCTATATAGTAGTTCAGTTCTAAGGTTTCTCTGTTGAGTTTTTGCCTTGTTGATCTGTCCATAGGTGAGAGTGGTGTGTTAAAGTCACCAACAATCACTGTTTTTCGGTCTATGTATGGTTTCAGTGTAAGTAAAGTTTGCTTGATGAAGTTTGGAGCTCTGGGATTGGGTGTAAATATTTAGGATCATTATGTCTTCCTGGAGGAAAGATCGCTTTACTAGTATGTAGTAACTTTCTTTGTCTTTTCTTACTAATTTTACTTTGAAGTCTATTTTATCTGATATGAAGATGGCAACTCCATCCTATTTATGGGGGCCATTTGCTTGATAGAGTTTATTCCAACCTCTCACTTTCAAAAGATGATTGTTTTTTTGGGTAAGATGTGTCTCTTGAAGACAGCAGAACGATGGCTCCTGCTTTTTGGTCCAATTAGACAGCCTATGCCATTTACTTGGAGAGTTAAGTCCATTGATTGAGAGTTATGATTGAGAGATATTTATTAGTTCCTACCATTTTTAAAAGCTTTTATTAGGGCCTGTGTCTTGACAGTTCTTGTGGTCCTTAGAAGGTATGCTGTTTAGGTGCCATTTCTTTGCCTATATTGCATTTATTTTGGTTTTCTATGTATAGAACATCTTTGAGAATTCTCTGTAGTGTTAGTTTTGTTGCGACATATTGTTGCAGCTTTTCCCTGGAATAGAATGTTTTTATTGTTTCCTCAGATATAAATGAGAGCTTAGCTGCATACAGTATTCTTGGTTGGTAGTTATTTGACTTAAGGGCATGACATATATGCTTCCAGTCACTTCTTGCTTGTACGGTCTCTGCTGAGAAATCCGGGGTTATTCTTCTTGGTTTGCCTTTATAGGTTACTGATCCCTTTTCCCTGGCTGCCTTTAGGATCTTTTCATTGGTTTCTATTGATCCAGTTAGGATTATGATGTGGTGGTGGGATGTTCTTTTCTGGTCAGGTCTGTTTGGAGTTCTAAAAGCTTCTTGCATCTGGCGGGGCCTGCCCTTCTGGATATTTGGAAAATTCTCTGAGATGATTCCCTGAAGTATATTTTCAATACCATTTTCCTCTTTCTCCACGCCCTCCTCAATACCAATTATCCTTAAATTAGGCTTCCTAATTGTATCTTGGACCTCCTGAAGCGCTCTCTCATATTTCCTAGATTTGGATTGACTCATTTTCTGTTCTTTTTTTATAATAACCTAATTATCTTCAGCCCGAGAAATTCTCTCCTCTGCATTCTCTAACCTGCTATCAAAGCTACCTAGTTTATTTTTCATCTCCCTTGCTTCTAATTGCTCGTTTTTGTTGCCTTGCATCTCTTCTTTTAGATCATGTATGGATTTCTTTAGCTCCTTGATTTCCATTTGAGTGGTTAGCTCAGTAGCTTTATTTTCTTTGGATATTCGCTGGAGTTCGGTCACCTTTCTATTTGTGGATTCTGTGAATTCATCCATCTTTCTTTGAAAAACCTTTATTATGGCCTCCTTTATGGCTTCTGTTTTTTCTCTTATCACCTTGTTAATGGTTTTCTCTTGTTTAGGTATGGCTTCCTCCAGTATCTCTTTCTTTATATTTTCACATTTTTCATTCATGATGTTTATCAATTGCATTTGCATAGCACTTGGAAGAGTCTCCTCTAGGTTTGCCAGTGACTGTTCCATTGTCTGTTTACATTGGGTGGTGGATGTTGTTTATTGATTTGACATTTTTATTGAGTTTTTTGTTCTGCCCATTTGAAAACAGAAGCAAGATTAATAGTAAATATAATTATAGTTTTTCAGATATAACCAACCTGTAGCTGGCAGACACTAGATGTTCACAATTCTTGATTGGTGTTATCACTCTTTCTTTTTGTGCAGTTACAGACCAGTCTAATATATCCACTGCTAAGCAGTTTATACCCAAAACAATAAGCCTCTCAATCCAATCTCTATTGTCTTTAAGTCCGTCTGAGCCTAGAGAATAATTAAACACCTAGATATACAGTATAGCTCAACAACCATCAAGTGTAGATCCATGCAGTATAAGGTTTGAAAGATGAACAGAGGTCCAGAGATAGAAAAATAGAATGAGAGAGGTCAGGGGAGGTACAAGAGGATTAACATAGGAGTGTAAGAATATTGTAGTAATGCAGAATGGGTATAGCGTAAGGATAACTGACCTAAGTTGTTAAGTAGGTAGCGTATTTGAGTACAAAGTTTGGAGAGTATTTGAATAAAACTTATGTGTTGCTGCAGGACTAACTCTTAGCCCAACCAGTGGCCTCACAGTGGACAATGGGATGGATCTGCCAGCTTCTGTCTGAGCGTGGTCGGCAGACGTTTTCCTGTGCTGCTTCCAGGGGTGTCCCCAAAGCAGGGGTTTGGTGATTGAGAGTTTCAGGGGCTCTCAGCAGAACCAGCAGGAGACCCCTCTGTTCCCAGGGGTGGTGCCCAGCTGATGATGTGGCCTCCAAGGGCAGAGCCGCGCCTTTTTGATTCTCAGAAGGGGAGCTTGGCTGCTGGTCGGCCCTTCAGATCCCTGCTGTGTTTCCACTGCTTTGTCAGAGAGTCTGTGTCTGTGGGGGGCCCCTCAGTGCTGTCTTGCTCAGGATTCCCAGCTGGAGGATGCCCCACTCAAGAATTGAGGGGGGGGCAGATGCTGGCTCCTATTTTTCCACACACCCTACCTGCTGTTGTAAGGATGGGTCTAAGTGCCCTCCACTTTCCAGATCCAGTGCCCTAGGAGAGGAGCCTGGTGGGCGGGTGGGAGCTGGGACAGCTCTGCCTCCCCTGGTGGGGTGCTGAGTCTTAGGGTCCACCCGCTGGTCAGTCTCCAGACAGAGGGCTGGGGGTTGAGCCCGTTGGGTGGGTGGGAGTTGGGATAGCCCAGCCTCTCTTGGTGGGGTTCTTGGTCTTAGGTAGCCAGCCTGTCAATCTCCAGTCAATGGCCTGAGGGAGGGGGCTGTTGAGGGAAGGGACAGGATTCTAAATTCTTTGCCCCCCTGCTCCTGCCAATCTTTCTCTGGTGGGGTGGAGGGGTCTGTGTTAAGTTCTATTGCTTGGCACAGCTCTGCTTTCCTGATGTGTTTGACTCATGTATTACTCATGCCTCTGAGTCCATCTGCGGGTGTTCCATGGTGGTGGGGAGTCTTTCATTCACCTTGGGTCCGCTGCTGCCTGTGTTCCGCGTCTGGGTTTTGCTGCTTGCTGTTCTGGTTCTGCATCTGGGTTCCACTGCTTCCGCCGTTCGCTGGCCCGGTTCTATACTGGTTTCTGCAGCAGTTGGGCTCCAGGCCTGGCGCCCTCCACCTGCCACTGCTTTTCACGACTTGGAGCCTGCAGAGAGTGGTGGGGTAGGGGCCCTCACGTTCTGAATTCTTTGAGAAAGTTGGATTTAAGTGTTATCTGGATTTCTTTTCCAGTTTGAGTCCTTCTCCTTTGCTTTTTGAGTTTTTTGTTGTGGATTTTTTAAGGTAGGTGGCTCGTGGGACTCCACGAGCTAGGCAGCGTCCCTATTGTCTCGGGACTATCTTCCTGTTTTAATTTTTAAGTTCTTGATTCAGTCTAGGTATGTCAATATTGTTGAGAAATTTGTCCAATCTCTCTAGGTTCTCAAACATGGTGCCGTAAAGGTTTAACAAGTATTCCCTTATGATAATTTTAATCTTGGTAATTTATGTGCTGATATTTCTATTTTTATTTATGATTTTGTTATTTGGGTGCTCAATCTTCTTTTAGAGGTAAGAATTGCTAAGGGTCTGTCAATTTTGTTAATACTCTTAAAGAACCAACTCATTGTTTTGTTCATTCTTTGAATGATTATTTTGTTCTTTAATTCATTGAAATCTACTGTAACTTTAAGAATTTATTTCCTTCTATTGGAATTGGGATTGGTTTGGTGCTACTTTTCCAAGAGCTTACGGTGCAGCATTCAATTTTTGCTTTGTGATTTTTTTCACTTTCTTATTGTGTGGACTTAGTGATATAAATTTTCCTCTGAGTACTGTATCCCAAAGGAGCTTTTTTTCTGTGTGTTCTTTTTTTTCATAAAATACCATAGCATAGTACATTTCTGTACTGATCTCTTCAGTGACACACTAGAGATTTATCAATAGGTTGTTCAAGCTCAATGTGTTAGAGAAATTTTCTTGGTGGAGATTGACTTTGAGTTCCAATATTCTATCATTGTGGTTTGACATACTGCAGGTCATAATTTTAGTGTTTCTGAATTTGCAGAAGTGTGTTTTTTGTCCTAAAGTTTGATCTATTTTGGATTATGTTCCATGTGCTGGTGATAAAATGTTTATTCAGGTGATGTTGCTGGGATAATTTACAGATATCTGTTAGGTCTAGTTGGTCTATGAAATTATTCATTTCTTAGGTTTCTGTTTTTAACTTGATTCATTGACAAGTGAGGACAAGTGAGTGTTATGTAAAAGTCACCAACAATCATTGTCTTTAGAGTTCTGCATGTAAATAAATTTGGTTGATGATGTTGGGTATTGGCAATTGGTGTGTACATATTTAGGATGGTTATAGGCTCCTGAAAGAGAGATTCCTTTTTAGCATATATAAGCTTTATTTTGTCTCTTTTCAATAATTTTACTTTTGAGTTAGTTTATCAGATATGAGGTTGAACTCCAGACTTATTATGAGGGCCACTTGCTTTATCAGTTAGCCCAGCCTCTTTCTCTCAGAATATGTTTATTTTGGGCACTGGGTGTTTCTCTTGAAGACTGCAGAAACATAGATCTTGCTTTTTGATGCAATGATTCAGTCTATGTCATCTAATAATGGAGTTTAGCTCACTGATATTGAGAGTTAGGATTAAAAAATATGTACTATTCCTGTCACTTTTTCTCTTTCATTAGGTCCTGTTGCATATCAATTCTTGCTGAAATTACCTAGTATGGTGTTTAGGTGCCTTTTTCCTGTCAATAAAATGTTTGTGTTGATTTTTGATGTGTGGAGCATATTTTAGAATTTTCCGTATGCTGATTTTATATATATTGTTTCAATTTTTCTTGGCTAGAGAAGGTTAATATTCCCCCTCTACTATGAATGAGAGTATAGATTGGTACAGAATGCTTGGTTGGTAGTTACTTGTCCTTAGCTTACATGATGCTGAGAAAGCTGTGGGAATTCTGACTAGTTTTCCTCCTCAGTACTGCATAGCCAAAAATTAGGGTTCCCAATTGTATCTTGGATCTCCTGAGGAGATGAGTCATTTTTCTGGGAATTGTTTGGAATCATTTTCTGGTTTTTATCAATTCTTGTCTACCTCAACCCCAGAGATTTTCTCTTCTACATTGTCTAACCAGCTGTCTATACCTTCTACTTTGCTATACATCTCCTTTCTTTCTAATAGGTTAATTGAAGTCTTGTGTCTCTTGCTTCAGGTCTTGTATGAATAGTTTTACCTCCTTGATATGAATTTGAATTACCTCATTGAATTTTTTTGCTCAGGGCTATACTTTCATTGAAATTTTGTTGGAATTCATTCACCTTTCTCTTTGTGGACACCATGAATTCCTTATTACTCCGATTGGCACGTTTATGTAGGTCCTTGTTCATGTTTTCAAATTTTCCCTTGATTATGTTTACCAGTCAAATATAGAGAACAGAGTTCTCTAGGTTTTCCATTAACTGCTCTGTTGCTTGCTTTTTTTGAATGGGAGATGAGATTCCTAGGCTTGCCATTATTCTTGAGATTTTTGTTCGAATATTTGGAAATGAGAGCCAAACTAGTACTGCACAAGATATGGGTTGTAAGATTAGAATCAGCCTGGTGCTCTATACTTTCCCAGACTACCAAGGTTCACCATCTTAGACTGGTATTTTTACTCTCATTTACTTTTATTTTGTGCACTTACAAAGAAATCCAATATGATCACAAGCATAAGTTTTAACAAAAAGAAATTCTAATCACATAAGATTTAAATCATTGTGGACCTACAGTAAACTTCTACAAATATATATAGAGAGAGTCTGTGTCAGAAACAATCATGTGGATATCCATGAACAATGGAAAGCTAAGAAGGAGCAAAGGACTTGAGATTGAAAAATATTAGAAAATGGGAGGGGGAAATAAGAGTAATGTAGGGAGGGAAAAATAGAATGAAGGTATCTTTGAACTGAAATAAGAGAAAGGGGAAATAAATGAATCATTTTTTATTTTATTAAAGAATTTAACATTGATTTTTACATCATAATTCAAATTACATTTTTAACAAGTGTTCAAGAAAGCAATCTCACTGTCAGCTAGGTTTTAAAAGATAATCAAAATTAGGCCAAGGATTTGTATATCATAGATACATATTAACTTATGAAATAAAACATTATATCTATGGAGTCCTAGGTTTTTAAGTCTATTTAATTATGTTTATATTTCCAATACCATGTCCATAGCATTGGGTATGCAAATATTGAGTCCTCGCTCTTGTACTGTTTGGATCTAATAGCCACATATTAAGGATATCATGAGCCTTTTGTTCCTTTGGTCTTGACTTGTCTCACTCAACATGATTCACTCTAGATTCATCCATTTCCATGCAAAAGCCATTATTTTATCTTGTCTGTTAGCTATGTAGAATTCCATTATGTATATATATGATATTTTCAGTATCCATTTATCTGCAGTAGGGCATCTGTATTTTTTCCATCACTTGGCTATTGTGAATAGTGAAGAGATAAACATAGCTGATCTGATGTCCTTATCATATCTTGGGTTATGATGTTCAGGGTATATGCCCAGAAGTGGTATAGTGGGAAAGAAGGGAAGATCAATTTTCAGTTCTTCAAGAAAACTCCACAATGCTTTCCAGAATGGTTGAACTAGCTTATAATCCCACCAGCAATGTATTAGGGTTCTTTTTTCTTCACAAACCTGCCAGCAAATGTCATTGTCTGAGTTCAAAATCTTTGCCATTCTTGTTGGGGTAAGGTGATATCTTAGTGTTGTTTTTATTTCCATTTCTTTATGACCATAGATGATGAACATTTTAACATATGCATTTTTGCTATTTTAATTTCTTCTTTTGATAACATCTATTCATGTTGAAAGCACTAGAAAACACACATATAAAAGATGCATTCCTTAAAATAATTAAAGCCAATAATTATACTTAATGGTAAAAGACTGGAACCATTTACCTCAAAATCAGGAACTAGACTGGGATGCCCACTCTCTCCACTACTATTCAATATAGTGCTGGAACCCTAGCCAGAGTAATAATGCAAGAAAAGGACACCAAAGGGATCTACATAGGGAAAGAAGAAATTAACTATCCCTATTCGCAGATGACATGATCCTCTATTTCAGTGACCTACCAAGCTCCACTCCCAAACTCCTAGAATTAATAAACTACTTTGGCAAAGTTTCAGGATACAAAATTAACCTTCAGAAGTCAGTAGCCTTCTCGTACACCAACAATATACAAACAGAAGGCCAAATCAAGAAAATGATCCCCTTTGCAATAGCCCCGAAAAGAAAAAAATACTTAGGAATTAACCTAAAGAAAGACATAAAGGAATTAGGTAATGAAAACTATTAAAGCCTAAGGAAAGAAATTAAAGAGGACACGAGGAAATGGATAGCTATCTCATGCTCATGGCTAGGAATGACCTACATATTGAAAGTTGCTATACTGCCAAACTGATATACAAATTCAATGCAACATTCGTCAAAACCCCAAAGACATTCTTTACTGAAATAGAAGATACAATCCAAAGGTTCATATGGAATAATAAAAGACCTAGAATAGCCAAAATAATTCTAGGCCAAAAACAATGCTAGTGATATTACACTACCAGACTTCAAACTCTACTATAGAGCCATAATAACAAAACTGCCTGGTAATAGCACAAAATCAGACCAGAAGATAACTGGAAAATATTAGAAGATCCAGAAATAGAACCACATACCTATAGTCAGCTTGCATTTGACAAAGTGCCGGGGCCAACCGGCAGCAAACCAGGGTTCGCAGATTGGGGTTCCTGAAATAGGGGACAAGGACTAGGAAGAAAAAGAAGAGAGACAGACACACCGGGTCCGGGATGTCCGCAGTCCAGGCAAAGACTGCCAAGACTGCCGCATTTATTTTCCACTCCCCCTTCTTCCCTCCTCCTCTCCCAGGGAACCTCCAGGTGTTACATTCATATGGTAATTCTCAGGTCATTTACATAGAATAGGGCCAGAAAGCAATAAGACAATATAGCCATCATCTGATGCAAGTCAAGGTACAGTTTGATTCCACTATGGCTCCCAACATGTCCCCCGTTTTTTATTTTAAAAGAAACACAAGTGCAATTTTTACTCTTTTCTATACCCCTAATTTATCCTGTCACATTTTCCAAAAATGACTTTGGTCCCTTGGTCCAATGGGGATTTGATGGGCGGAGATTCAACTTCCGTGACTTCTTCAAGCTGACTCAGGGGCGCCGTCTCCACGCTTCACCAGGGACCTTAAGAAGCCCAGCCTGTTTTATCAAGGGGTTGCAAGGATTAGACACCAGGAACAACAATCTACTCCAAACTAGAAATCATACTTGACATTCAGCAACTGCACAAACCATCCTTGGCCACAACAGCGCAGCCTACCTAGCACCCATTTGCAAAGGCTTTTTCTTCATTGTCTGGGGAACTAAATTTCTGCAACCTTAACAATGCTTCAGTTGTCAGATCTAAACAGATTAATAGAGACACAAGGCTCAGATCCACAAACTTTTCCTGAATTTGTGGCTGGTGTCAAAAATAAAAAATAAAAATTTTACTCAATTAGGACTTTAAACTACCCGCTATCACAGAAGATTGACAAGTTCCTGCCCAGTTATGAAAGGCACGGGCATTAGTAAGGCATGCTTACAAACTATTCTATGACCTCCCGGCTCTGATTAATTTGAATGGCCAAGCACAAGTGACTCTAAGATCTGACACCATCTCTGCCATCCAAGCAGAGGCTTTCCTGTCCCAGTAGTGTCTCTCCACACAGGGATAAACATCCCATTGGCATTTCACTTTGTTGATTGCTGGATTTGAACTCAGGGTCTGGGCGCTGTCTCTCAGCTCTCCAGCTCAAGGCTAGCACCCTGCCACTGTGAGTCCCGAGCTTGGTGCTTGAGTGCTTCCCCCCAGCTTTTCAGCTCAGAGCTAGCACTCTGCCACTTCGAGCTCCAAAGCAACTCTGTCCCAGCATCCTGCTGGCAGATTAGACACCACAGTCTCACAGGGACTTTGCTTTGCCCGGGCAGGCTCAAAACTGTGGCTTTCAGATCAATGAGTCCTACAAAAGGCCACTTTACTCCAATTAGAAGCAACAAGGTGGTCAATACAGAAATAGTCTCTAAGCATGATCTTACCTGGATCTTGGTGAGGGCCAAACTTACATCTGAATGAGGATCTGCTGTCCTTCTCCATGGGCCTTCTGGAGATTGCTATAAAGTAACTTACAAGAGTAAGCTGAAATAGCAATTAAGCAACCATTTTGATAGTCCTAATTTTCCTTGTTTCTTTTTTTTTGAAACAAAGCTTTAGGACAACTTTACTTTTAAATTTTGTTCAGAAATGGTTTCTAATTTTCTTTAAAACTTTTCCACTTTTTAACTTAAACTCTTAACACTTTGGTCTTTATTTGCATTTGAAAAACCTTTAAGGCTAAAGGAATTCCCTTTGCCTCCAGGCCCTCTGAGGCTCAAGGCACTCCTCTTGCCTTTTAGAAAAAAGGGCTCTTTTGCAGTTTAGATTACTGTCTAGAACTCCAACAACAGTTTAAACTCAAATAACAGTTTTTCCCTAATTCAAGAACTATAGACATCAGTGCACCAAAAGTCTAAGTCTGGACTTAGTTTCCTCTCCTTTTTTAAAATACACCCAATAGCATGGAGATAAACCTTTAAACATTCCTTTAAAATACTAATCACATTATCCACATTTTACCATCAGATTTCTAGTGTCAGTTTGCAAAAAAGGACAGGCAAAATTTCTGACGTTAATGAACAATTTTACATTTAAATTTCTAATACATGTTTCCAAACTTTAACTTAAAGTAATAAATCCCAAATTCCCTAACACCTCTGTGCTGAACAGGATACAATGTTTACAATGTAAACAGCTGTATGTATTGCAATACCAGATTTTTTAAAATGCAGATTTCAGGATCTTTAGAAAAATACTTTTTACCAATTTTTCTTTAAAACAATGCAATAATACTTTTAAGACATAGGAAACATTCAAGCATAATAATTTTCTTGAAGTTTAGACTTAGATTTACCCAATTGCCTTTGTTTCAAATGAGTTCAACCATTGTTTTATACAGCATGCTGACAATTTAACCTTGAACATGTTCACTCACTCATTCACACACATTCATACTCAAAGATCATAAAGTGTGCAAAATTAATATTGGCCGTTCGTTTTCCGGAAGTTTGTGTCAAGAGAGTTTTGCCAATTTTACTCTTATAGATGAGAACCAGGTTCAAAACAAAACTTTTTGCAAGGCAACTTAGCTGGAATTTATTTTTCCAGGGCTTGTCACAACTGCAGACATGGGGGAGCGGCCATGCTAGGCCCAGAAATGTTCAAATAAATAACAAGGATGTGTGCTTGAGTATGCACAAAAAAAACCATAAGGATACATACTTAGAAATGGTACCAATTTTTAAAGACAAAACTGGACAAGGAAAAATATGTAACACGAACAAGACAGAGAAACGGAGACTTTTAAATAATCAGACATTGACATATAACAAGAAAATTGGACTCAATCAGATACACTTAACACAAAAAACATGAGCTCAAATGAATGTTTTCACCAAACAGTTATTTTTAGATTTAGACATGTCTTGCTGGTGGGACTCTCAGGTATGCCTTGTTATCGACAAGAAACTCAGAAAGGGAGGGGGGGTCAAGGCGTCCCTTGACCACCCAGGCTTCTGTTTTAGGCCCACAGTGCACCTTTTCAAACAAACAAACAAAAATAAAATAAAATAAAATAAAATAAAATAAAACGCAGACATACAAGGGGGTCGGCCGACTTCTGCTTACCTCTGGAGGCCTTTGCTTTTCACCTGGGCATCTTTTACAAAAAAGGTTATTAAGAAGAGGGCTGGTAAAGACAAAATAATGTCACATATTAAATTGTGTAGAGTCAATAAATATGTTAAAAGGTCCCTACATAATAGTAAAAGGAGGAGAAACACAGCTCATATGAATGTGTGGAACAAGTGGATCAGTAGCAGTCCCGATTGACATGCACAAATAACTCAGGTCCTTCCCACGTCGCAGGATGCACCACTGGAGGGTTGGGGGTGTAGGCCCAGTGAGTCGCTGCTTGGATGGCCACTGTCACTCTCCACGATCCGAACGCAGCGTTCAGGCAGCCAGCGGGCGTCATTTTCTCCTTGTGAAAAAACACATACATGCCCTCGACCCCAGGTTAGAACAGGATCGGGTCCATGCCAAGCACCAGTTAGGGGATCCTTCCATTTTACTAAGGCAAAAGGACGCTGCGCTCTTTTTTCCCAGAATCGCTGAGCAGCAGATAAATTATTTGAATCCAAATTCAAAAAAATTAAAACAAATAAAGCATGATTAAGTATATTCACAGGGGTAGCGGGATATGACTCTCCTTTCTGTATTTTAGCAATTTGATGTTTTAATAATCCATTAGCTCTCTCCACGATGCCTTGACCTTGAGGATTGTAAGGAATGCCTGTAATGTGAGTGATATTATAGGAATGGCAGAAGGATTGAAATGCTCGGCTTGCATAGCCAGGGCCATTATCTGTTTTTATTTGCGAGGGAATCCCCATCTCAGCAAAGCATCGAATGCAGTGAGAGATACAATGTTTAGTGGCTTCCCCAGCAAGGGGGGTGGCCAAGATAAAATTAGAATAAGTATCTACAGTAACATGAACATATTTTAATCGGCCAAATGATGGAACATGCGTGACATCCATCTGCCAAATGTGATTAGAAAGCAGTCCTCGTGGATTTATGCCTAAATGGGGGGCTGGTGAAAAAGGGACACAGTTGGAGCAAGTCTTAACTATTTGCTGCGCGGCTTCTCTAGATAATTTAAACTGTCGGCGCAAGGCTCGACTGTTTTGATGATGGATGGCATGTGACTGCTTAGCAAGTTCAACCTGAGTTAAGTAAACTCTGGTGGCGGGTCAGTAACTGCATTGCCCTCACTTAAAGGGCCAGGAAGATTAGTGTGAGCTCGAACAAAGCCAAAAAAACAGGGGTGGTTGCGAGAACAAAGCAAAGTTTGTATTTGGCGAAATTGGGTCTGAATATTGGAGTTAGTAGTTCCAATAAAGGGAACAGTTTCTATGACTTGAAGAGCACGAATTACATATTGACTGTCTGAGTATAAGTTAAAGGGCTCGTCTTGTAACAGGACGAGTGCTTGTAAAACAGCCTCTAATTCCACCTCTTGGGCGGAGGAAAAACCTATAACCCAAGATTGAGTTTTCCCATTAATGGTCAGAGCAGCCGTTCCATTTGAGGATCCATCTGTAAATACCAAAGCGGCAGAAGATAAAGGCGAGGCCTGTACTATGGAAGGAAATAGAAACGTATGACACGCAGCAAATTGGAGAAGTTTGTTAGACGGGTAGTGATGCAAAATTTTTCCCGTATAATTGGCTCAAGCAATGGCCCAAGAATCGCAATGGGCGAATAGCCAATCTTGTTGTAAATTATATGGGACACAGATAAAATGAGGTTCCTGACCTAAATATTTACGGGAATCCACTCGGCACATGTGTATCAGATTAGCTACCAATTCGTAGTAGGGGGTCAGCACTTTGCCGGGTGTTGATGGTAGATAAAGCCATAAAAGTGGGCCATCCTGCCACAATACAGCAGTTGGGGAGTGAGAAGTAGCTAAAATATAAACTCCCCATGGTTTAGAATAGTCACAATAGGTCACTTGTTGCTGGGAAATTGCCTTTTCTACAATTTGGATGGCCCTCCTGGCGTCAGGATTTAATTCACGCAAGGATGTAGGGTTGGTATCTCCTTTTAAGAGATCAAAAAGGGGTTTAACTCTCCTGAGGAGAGCTTTAGATAAGGCCGAAGCCAATTTATATCTCCTAAGAATTGCTGAAAATCATGAAGAGTTCTTAAGTGGGAAGTTTTTAATTGTATTTTTTGGCTTTTAAAATAGTGTGGGCCTAATATATGGCCTAGATATGTAAAAGGGGGGTGTTCCTGAACCTTTTCAGCTGCTATTATAAGGCCAAAGAGGCTCAGATCTTGCTTTAGTTGTCCAAAGGCTTGTCGTACGACGATAGGGTCAGAACAAGCCAACAAGATGTCATCCATATAATGAACAATATAAACAGAAGAAAATTTTTCACGAGTGGAAGAAATGGCTCTAGCTACAAAACTTTGACATAAAGTTGGGCTATTTGCCATGCCCTGTGGGAGCACAAGCCAGTGATATCGCTTCATGGGTTCTTTAAAATTAACAGAGGGGACACTGAAGGCAAAGCGCTTACAGTCTTGAGGCGCCAGGGGTATAGTATAGAAACAATCCTTCAAATCTATAATAATCTTATAAGTATCCTTTGGGATTGCCATGGGTGAAGGCAAGCCAGGCTGTAGGGCCCCCATCAGTTCCATTGTGGCATTTATTTTTCTCAAATCCTGTAACAGCCTCCATTTACCTGACTTTTTCTTTATAACAAAAATTGGAGAATTCCATGGAGAGTTAGAAGGGGCCACATGCCCCAAGTCCAGCTGTTCCTGTACCAGCTGCTGTACTGCAATGATCTTTTCTAGTGAAAGAGGCCACTGTTCAACCCATACCGGTTGTTCAGAGAGCCAATTTATGGGATCAGCATGAGGGGGAGGGCAAACGACAGCTCCCGTCAAGGGATACCCCAATCCTTGTCTCGTAGGGTGAGACTGGGGTTGGAGTGGCTCTAGCTCCCCCTGTGCTGCTCGGCCTAGTCCCCTAAAGGGGAGGAGGCCTTGATCAAGTAACTGCTTAGTGACCGCAGCACTAGGACTAAACATATACACTCCCATTTTTTCCATGATATCACGACCCCATAAATTAATTGGCAGATGATCCAAGACAAATGGCTGAAAATGACCAGAGTGCCCTTCCTCATCTCTCCAAACAAGGATCGCACTGCTCTGCTGTGGGTCAGTTGCTTGCCCAACCCCCTGTAGGGAAGTCATAGAGGTTGTCAGGGGCCATTGGGCTGTCCAATGTTTTTTAGATATCACAGACACATCTGCTCCAGTGTCTAATATTCCTTTAAAGGGCTTTTCTTGTATAAATATAGTCATCTCAGGCCTCTCTTGTTTTATGCTTTGTACCCAATAGATATCAGAAGATCTAAATCCTCTCTGTCCACATGGGGAATTAGCAGTCTCCCTGGGAGGTAAAGGCACAAGTATTAATTGTGCTAATTTTTGACCGGCTGGGATCGATACCACGTGTTTCGGGGCAGAGGCCATACTTTGATTTCTCCAGTAAAATCCTGGTCAATTTTGCCAGGTGTAATCTGTATCCCTTTAAGGGCTGAGCTACTTCGCCCTAACAGCAATCCAGCCACTCCCGGGGGGAGGGGGCCGAAGACCCCCGTGGGGAGAGCTTGTGTCCCCATCTCTGGGGTCAATACTGAGCAGGTGGAGGAACAGAGGTCCAATCCTGCACTTCCTGGGGTGGCACGGAGGAGGCCGGAGACTGATCTTGGGGGGTTGTTAGAAGATGCACTTGTGGCCGAGAAGAGGGAGGGACTGCCCCATGGTTTTGCGGGGCCAGGGGCTGGCCCCTTCTCCAGTTTCCCAAATACGGGCGGCCATTGCGATTTGTTGCTGACTTGCAATCTTTAGCCCAGTGCTTCCCTTTACCACAGCGTGGACATGTGCCAGGTGATTTTTCTCTCTTTTGCCTGGCCTGGCGTGGGCATTGCTTCATCCAATGTCCTATTTGTCCACAAGAAAAGCAACGCCCTGGGGGTCTAGCATCCCGAGAATGCCGCTGACCTCTATATTTTAGAGACTCACTAACAGTCTTTCCTTGAGGAGCGGCGGCTAAAGTAAGGCCTTGTACATGGGAGGGTCCAATATCAGCACACAGTGAAATAAAGTCCGTGATTCCTCCCTTATTCCTATGGGGTCTGATAGCCGCCTGACAGGCGGCGTTGGCATTTTCATAGGCTATGTGTCTAACTATACTCTCCCTTGCATTCTCATCTTGTACTAGGCAGTCTGCAGTCTCCATTAATCGAGACAAAAATTCTAGATAAGGTTCATTCGGTCCCTGTTTAACTTCTACTAGATTTTTTGTACGATTGGAATTGCGTAACTTTTTCCAAGCCTCTCTCGCCGCAGCATTTATTTGTAAATAGGCCTCCTTTGCATAACCCAATTGATCTTCGGTGTTTTTATAGGTTCCCTCTCCTAACAACTGATCAACAGTGTAAGGCAGGTTCTTAGACCTATTTGTTTCAATTTTAGCCCGACACTGTGCAGTGAACTCTGTCTCCCATAATAAGTACTCTCCCGCACTAAGGCATGCTCTGGCAAGCCGCTTCCAGTCATTTGGGCATGCAATACCAGCACACGCGGCCTCCAATATTACTTGAGTAAAAGGGGCAGTTGGCCCATATTGGGAGCAGGCATTTTTTAAATCCTGTAATAGTTTAACAGGAACAGGTTGATGGTATACTTGTTCATCATGATCAACTAAACTAGGGAAGCATCGAGGCCCTGAAATACCTTCCCTCTCTCTAGCAGCCTGAGTCAGGTTTAATTGCGATGCACTGTGCCTGGTTGTAGTGCCTGTTAAAAGGGACTTGTTGCTAGGGCCTTTAGGCTTGCCTAAAGGTTGAGAAAGGGATTGAGGCCGTAAGGCTGCAGCCGGAGGTGGTGGGTGTGACGGGTAAGGTTTAGAATCAGACACCATAGTGGCCTGAGGGTCATATTTCTTTCCTACTCCTGGGGGGGCTCTCTGCTCTGTCCCCATTTTCGATAGAAGATGTAGCATTTCTTCTAACTTCTTCTCTATCGTAGCCACCCGGCCCTCCAATGACTCATCATAACTTTCCTCCTTGGTATTCAGACCTGAATTCTGATACTCAATATCTACTGGTTGTTGTTCCCTTTGCAAGATCTCACTTAGACTCTCTTGGGCTGCGGCATATGGCTCAGCCTTAGGTTCTTCAGAAGGGTCCTTTAACTCATAAAGTTCCCTTAATTCAAGATTAAGTTCAGCATCTTCATGTAGAGGATCTATGTATTTACTTACTAAATTCCATACAGTAGTAGCCTCTACTGGGGTCTTTTCGGGGCCATATACATCATAATAATCTTGAATTCTTTTTCCTATCCGCTGCCAGGCTTTTTGGAATTCCTCCTCTATAGACCTCGGGCATGCCTCCTTGAGAAACTGTAGGAAGCTCTGAAGCACCCCCTCTTCCACCCACGTTCCGTGGGCTTCAAATATGCCTGTTAAGATCGGTAGAAATAACCCATGACTATTAGCTTGACCCATAATTTTTACTCCTGTCTATACTCTCTTAATAGTCCTACGATGTGTTACTCACCACAGGGAGGGGTCCTTCACCTTCGTCCCAGATTTTCAGGGTCCCTGTTCGGGCGCCAGATGCCGGGGCCAACCGGCAGCAAACCAGGGTTTGCAGATTGGGGTTCCTGAAATAGGGGACAAGGACTAGGAACAAAAAGAAGAGAGACAGACACACTGGGTCCGGGATGTCCGCAGTCCAGGCAAAGACTGCCGAGACTGCCGCATTTATTTTCCACTCCCCCTTCTTCCCTCCTCCTCTCCCAGGGAACCTCCAGGTGTTACATTCATATGGTAATTCTCAGGTCATTTACATAGAATAGGGCCAGAAAGCAATAAGACAATATAGCCATCATCTGATGCAAGTCAAGGTATAGTTTGATTCCACTCTGGCTCCCAACAACAAAGGATCTAAAGATATACAGTGGAACAAACACAGTCTATTCAATTATTGGTGATGGCAAAACTGGGCAGCCACATGCAGAAAACTAAAAATTGACCCTAACCTTCTGCCATGCACAAGCATTAACTCAAAGTGTATCAAAGACCTCAATGTCAGAATAGAAACCATGAAGCAGCTATATGAGGATCATAATGAGTCAATTGTGTGGCATTTAAGGCTATCTGAATCTTGTTAGATATTGATAGATGTAATGAGGTCATAGTAATAACATCCATAGGGACCTTATCCTTTAGAGAGTCAAAAAGCAGAAGGAGTTCTTCTGTAGACTGGCGAAGCCAAGGTCTCAGCCAATTGAGCTCACCTAACAATTTCTGTAATTCTACCAAGGTGTAGGGTGATTGGTAGAATAATTTGGGTTTGAAAGGACAGACAGAGTTCAGTCTAAGTTCAGCCCCTAGAATCTTAAAGGGAGGCTGCTGGGGCCAGCCGGCAGCAAACCAGGGTTCGCAGATTGGGATTCCTGAAATAGGGGGCAAGGACTAGGAAAAAATAGAAGAGAGACAAACAGATGGGGTTCAGGAGGGCTACAACCCAAATCAGGAGCCACAGCTTAAGAAGCCTGTAGCCCAAGACCGTAGCCCAGGTTATTTCCAGTTCTGACCTTAAATACACTTCTTTAAACTAGGGAACAGTGAGGGGCTACATTAGTACAAAGAGTATCACGTCTCAAATAGGTTGAATGAGAAGCTATCAAGTCCCAAACAGGTTAAATGAGAAGGTATTGACACAGCCCAAAATCATGATAAGAGCTTATTTCCTTGTGTACTCAATTGTGCGGGTCCAAGGTCACTGACCTCACAGTCACGGTCACTGACCCCACAGTCAGTCCCCAACAGGAGGCAAGGTCTGGATCTTTTCATTAGATATATGAATCCTCCTTTCTGTAAAATAATATGGAGTTCCTTATACGTAGAGCTCAATGTCTCAATGTCAGTCACCCCAATAATAATATCATCCATGTATACATATATAGTTATATCTGATCTCCTCTGAAGGGGTCGCAGAATTTGTGAAACGTAATGTTGAGTTGAGGCAGCACCACCCACTGATATCTTTCATCTGGCCCCTGGAAATTAATTGAGGGAACAGAGAAGGTGAACTTTTCACAATCCCGGGGATATAGTGGAATAGAAAAGAAGCAATCCTTGATATCAATCAATGAGGGTCAAGTCTCGAGGGATGGAGAGGATCCAAGGCAACACTTGCAAGGGGGCACCAACATGAACCATCCACTCATTAATCTTTCTTAGGTCCTGTAACATTCTCCATTTTCACAAAGACTTTTGCATGACAAACACAGGACTATTCCAAGGGCTTAGAGAATGCCTGATATGCCCTAAAGTCAGCTGTTCTGATATCATCTCTCTTAGTTTTTGTAATTTATGTAAAAGGAAGTGGCCACTGTTCCACCCAAATTGGAGGGACTGAGAATCATTGGATGGGATGAACGGTAGGAATAGTGGCCCTTAGGATTAGGTGTCAGGCCTTACACAGAGTGCACCAACATGCCACCTTGCAGCCTCCACAGGAATGTGCCCCTATAAGTTACAAAAATTGCCTGATAGGCCAAATTTCTGTTGATCCTCTTCCTCTAGAGTGTCATTATATATCCTCTTATGGTCTGTAGTGATGAATGCCTCTGCCTCTCCCAAAATATCCTGTCCCTGTAGGTTGGCTGTTAGGACAGATGACACTAGGGGGAGCACCTCCCCCTGGCTGCCATCCATGTCTTCTCAAGTGAGCCAGTTCTTAGCCTCTTCAGATTTGGTATCACCTCCCACCCCTAACAACTGGGGTCCAGGAATCAATTTCCATCTGGAAGGGATCCTCCTCCTTTCTCAGTACTGTCCAATCTGCTCCAGTGTCAATCAGGCAGCAGAAAATTTTTACCCATTATGAAGATATCCATTTTTGGCCTAATCCCTGGGACTACTGGGATGGTCTCATGAGCCCTAGGTGGATCTCTAGATGAGACAACTCCTTTAGGTGACTGGCCAGAGGGTGCCCTGTCATTAGTTTAAAGGCTTTCCCTTGATATCAAATCTAGATTTTCAGTCTTCTTGCCAATGGAATCCCTTTCTGCATGGGAGACAGGCTGCTTTGGTGGAGTTAGGCCTTTTGGCGTGAAAGAAGTCCCTGTGGGGGATCAGGTCTCATCCATCCCTTAGAGCAATCTCTTTTGATGTGGCCTTGTTGGCCATTCCCATAACAAACTCCTTTTCTATCCCCATTGAAAGAGGTAAGGATGGTTGAAAGCGCTAGTGAAGCCATTTGGGCTTGTAGGACCAAAACCAGCGCCTGTGATTGGTGGGCTTCAATGCCTACATCATTAGTGGCAACTATCCACCTCCCCATATATCTCTTCTTCATTCCTACACAGGCCAGTTTGTGGTCTGCGGTCATCCCCTCCCAGACCAGCATCTTGACAAATTGAACTTGGAGGGGCCCTGACGGCAACTTTCTTTGGAGGCTCTGTTCTATTGTTTATATAAAGGTGGCAAGGTCCTTGGTAGCCTTCTGAGTAATTCCTGATATTGGAGACTCTTCGGGGCCTTCTTCCAATTTTTTCTATGCAGCCAGTCCCAAACCCCACACTTGCTCTTGGTAGGGGGCAGGATTAGCAGCCTGCTGGAGGTCCATGGATCCTGATAGCATGCCATAAGTCACAGGGATTGGAGGATTAACAGCTTGGTTCCTCTTGGCCTGGGCATTGCACTCCTCATTTAAAAAGGCACAGCATTTGAGGTACAGGTGTCCTGGGAGCACAGCCTTAGTTAAATTTTTCAAGTCTTGGGTGGTGCACTGCTGATGAGCTAGGCCTTGGAGGATGTTTTCGACCCAGGGCAAATTAGGCCCAGCCTTGCTTTTTTAAGGACCTTTAAATCTTGGGCCTCCCAGGGATACCAAAGGACTGGTCTATTGCCCCCAGGGTTAGCTTTCACTGGGAAAGCCATGTATGGCGGGGAGGAGTCTGGATTGATAAAAGATGGCTGCTTAACCTGCTCTCCCAGTTTAAGGGAGGAGTCACCACAAATTCTATAGGATGGCAGAGATTGCTCCTTACCCCAATTGCCTGCCAAGAATTTCAGGGCAGGAGCACTTGGTGTAGGGCTCCAGGGCCTGGGCCCAAGATCAATGGAGACCAACAATCTCTCCTCAGAGCAAGACTTTAATCCCCTTTTTCCCTGAGCAGCAGGAGAGCTAACTCTCCATGACTCAATTAAAGTTTCCTACTGATTATCAGGAGGGATAACTCCCCGAGACTCAGAGCACTGCTCAATTAAAGTTTCCTACTGATTATCAGGAAGGATAACTCCCCGAGACTCTGATCACTCCTCAATTAAAGTTTCCTCAGCCCTAGATGTAACTGAGCCAAGATAGAAGCAGGCCTTAAGGGCAGACAAAGTCAGAAAGACCCCAAGGGGAGAATCCTCCCCCAAGTCAGTCTCCCTTCTTCTCATCCCGTGCTCTGCGTGGTCCTATGTAGTCCAATTGAAAAGATTGGCTGCCATTAACCAGGGAGTTGTCCATGTTAAAGCCTCCCAGATCTTCTCAGCCTGGGAATATAAAATATCCAAACCTCTGCTTTTAAGCATCAATCTCAATGCTTTGAGCTCTGGGACCTCATACTTGGTGTGAGATTGCCCCATCTTTTCAGGGATTCCCTTACCCCACAGCTCGACTTAACAATGGGATTCAATGAGCACTTATTTTCATTTTTCTATCTTGCTCCACTTTGAGCGCCAGAATGTCGGGGTTTTAGTCCTTCATCCGTCTCCACCTACAAGAGGGACAGAGGGAACCCGCCCTGACCAAGATAAGCTGAGAGAGGAAATGTCAGCTGACAGCCCCCAGACCTCCCTCATTGGAGGACAATCACACATGTCAGGGAGACCCGTCAGGCAGGAACTCTTTTATTGAGGAAGTACATTCAGTTAGTAAATGATGCAGGAGCCAATCAGCACAAAGATGGGCAGGTCAGTGGGAGGTAGGTAAAGAAGGGGAATCGGGTGCTGTCTGAGAGGGTGGAAGTGTTTGGGGCCAATCCCAGAGGTAGTCACAAAAAGACAGCTAAGCCTTTCAACCAAGTGACAGACAGATTGAGTCCCAAAACCAGGAAATGAGCACTGGGCCATGATGTAGACCTTCTTTTCTAGAGCATAGGTTTCCATTTCCCTGATGTGATGTGCCCTAAAAACTATCTTAAGAAACCTACAATTACAAATTTAAGAAGCAATGAGAAGCACACGAATTGGAAAAGATATGTAGATAAATCTTATATATAAAATTCTCAAGGAATCCAAAATATGTGAACCCTCCCCCACCCCTTGCCGTTGGATCCAAGCCACAAAAGCTGCAGCTGAGGGCTGCCGGCCTGGGAAGCCCCGACCTCCAGCCATGCCAGCCAGTGGTGGAATACAGATACAGGAACGCACATAGGCCAGGCATTGGCAGCACAGACCATGGCAGAGACCAGAAGGGAAGTGAATGACACTCCAACACTGCAGAGCAGCTCACAGCCTAACTCCAGGAGTAAGTAGTCCAGTGGGTTTCCCCCAACCCATTGGGAGATGGTGGTGAGCTACAAAACTTAACCCAGACCCCTCTTACCCTACCCAAGAAAGACTGACAAGTTCAGGGGGGCAAGGAGTTAATAATTCTGTCCCTTCCTCCAACAGCCACACCCCCAGGCCATTGACTGGAGACTGACAGGCACGCAGGAGCTAAGACCTAGCACCCCACCAAAGGGGTTGGTGGTGTCTCTGCTGCCACCTGTCCAATAGCCTCCTCTCCCAAGCTACTGAAACTGGAGACTGATAGGTGAAAATATCCTGCCTTCCAACAGCAGGTAGGGGTGAGTGTGCATCTGCTAGCCAGCATCTGACTGACCCAAACCTAAGGCCTGAATGGGACACCCTCCTACTGGGATTCTCCAGCAAGTCAGCATCAAGGAACCCCACACGGAGTCACAGACAGACTCTTTGCCAAAGCAGCTGAAACAATGCAGGGAACTGAAGGGCAGACCAGCAGGGCCCAAGCTTGCCTTCTAAGAGCCAGAAAGACAAGGCCTCGCTCCCAGAGCCCACGTCCTCAGCTGTACACCGCCTCTGGGAAAGTGGGGAAACCAGTCAGGCTGGTTTAGCTGAGAGCACTCAAAAACCCCCAATCCAAGGCCCTCACCTGGGCCCCTCCCCCAGGAACAGGGTAGGAAAACTAGTCATCCTCCCAGCTAGCTGAAACCAAAGTATGCGCAATGCCTCGAATTCAACAGAGAAGTACAAGAAAAGATTAATACCTTCTCAGCAATCATGATCAGCTCAGTGTCCACAATGCAAGTAAAAATGGATGCGTTAAGCAGCAGATTGACTGAGATGGAGAATAGGACATCAGGAATAAAAGATAAAAATAAGAGCTAGAAGAGAGAATCATCAGCTTGGAAAGATCAGTCAGATTCCACCAGAGAGAACTCCAGGACCTGGCAGATGCAGCCAAGAAATCTAATCTTCTTATAATAGCGATTGATGAAAGGGTAGAGATTCTTGAGAAAGGAATGCAACTTTTATTCACCAAAATCATAGCTGAGAACTTCCCCACCCTCAAAAGGAAAAATACTCACCTTATTGAAGGGTTTCAAAACTCTAAATAGGCAAGATCCTAAAAGAACTAATCTAGACACATCATAGTTAAAACACTAGACCTGAATAGCAAGGAGCTGATCTTAAATGCTGCAAAATCATAGAAAGAGCTATACTACAATGGGAAAAAATAGGATTACTTCAGATCTCTCTGTGCAAACCCTAAATGAAAGAACAGCTTGGAAATGCATCATTCATGTCTGAAGAACAATAGCTGCCAACTCAGACTGTTTTATCCAGCAAAACTAGCTTTTATATTTGAGGGTGAGAAAAGAATATTTCATTCCAAAGAGAAGCTATATGAATACATGCACACTAAACCAGCATTACAAAAAATATTAAATAATCAAGAACAAACACACAAAACACAAAATCACTAAACACAAAAAGTGAAGTGAAGAGAGAAAGAAACTCAGATGTAAAATTAAATAATAACAAAGGACAATGACCTCTTTTCCATAATTTCCCTAATTGTGAACCGGATGAACAATCCAATCAAAAGACACAGAGCAGCAGACTGGATTAAAAAACATGACCCATCCATATTTTGCCTCCAAGAGACACACCTCACGCCAAAGATAGAAATAAATTCCAAGAGAAGGGATGGAAATAAATTTTCCACTACAATGCATCGTGAAAAAAGCAGGAGTTGCAATCTTAATCTCTGACAAAATTAACTTCTCAGTAAAATCAGTACATAAAGATAAAGGTGGCTACCACATATTAGTAAAGGATACAATTCATACGCACAATATTACAGTTATAAACATTACTTCCCCAACACGGGAGTACCAAAATACATCAAACAAACTCTCTTAGAATTACAGAATGAGATAGACTCAAACACAATCATAGTGGGAGACTTCAACACACCACTCTCATCAAATGACAGGTCAATTCAACAAAATTTAAGCAGACAGTGTCTACTTAAACAACAACATAGCCCAGCTGAGTATAACAGATATACACAGTCTTCCATCCAATGGTGAAACTATAAATTTTTCTCAGCTTCACATGGAACACACTCCAAAATAGATCATATAATAGTTGATACAGAAATTTTAACAAGATACAAGAGGACTGATCACAGTGGAATCAGATCAGTTCTGAAAAATCCAGTGAAAGTCAAAAAACATTCAAAACCTTGGATGCTGTAGAAAAATAGTTCTGAATAACTCCTTGGTTACAGATCAGATCAGAAAAGATATTCAAAACCTCCTTGAATGTAATGACAATCAAGAGACATCACCAAGGAAATTATGGGACACAGCAAAGGCAGTTCTAAAGGGCAAATTTCTCACACTAGGAGTGCCAATTAAAAAGACAGAAGAAGAACATGTAAATAACCTAAGAAATAAATTTAAACACGTAGAGGAGCAAACAAAAGTTAATTCAAAAACAACTAGAGGGACAGAAATAACAAAAATAACATCAGAAATGTCAGAGATTTCAAAAGATCTACTATGCACAAAATTAATAAATCAAAAAAGTTGGTTCTTTGAGTCAACAAAATAGACAGACCCCTAGCAATCCTAATCAAAAAAAGGAGAGGGGAGACTCAAATAAACAAGATTAGAGACCGCACAAGAACAATCTCAACTGATATCTAATAAAAGCAACAGGAAAATCTAGTAGAAATACCTGATTTCTTAAATAAATTTAGGTTACCCACATAGAACAATGAAGAGGTAAACAATGGAACAATCCAATTTCATACAATAAAATTAGGGAAGCAATGAGGGAAATGCCAATCAAAAAGATCCCAGGTCCAGATGATTTCACTATGGAATTATACAAGACATTTAAAGTTGAAGTAACATCTATATTCTTAAAACTCTCCCAAGAAATAGAAGCAGAAGGAGTAATACCAAACTCATTATGTGAAGCTAATATTACTCTCATCTCCAAACCAGGGAAAAAACCAGACCTATCTCTCAATGAACACAGTAGCAAAACTGCTCAATAAAATATTAGCCAACATAATCCAGAAACAAAATAAAAAAAAATTTACACGACGATCAAGTAGGCTTCATCCCACAGATGCAAGTCTGTTTTCACATTCGCAAATCAATCAATGCAATACATTACATCAACAGAGCAAAAGATAAGAATCATATGATAATTTCTCTGGATGCAGAGAAAGCATTAGACAAAATACAATGTCCATTCATGTTGAAAGCACTAGAAAACACAGATATAAGAGGTACATCCCTTAAAATAATTAAAGCCATATATGACAAACCTACAGCCAGCATTATACTAAATGTTGAAAGACTGTAACCATTTACCTTAAAACCAGGAACTAGAATGGGATGCCCACTCTCTCCACTCGTATTCAATATAGTGCTGGAACCCTTAGCCAGATCAATAAAGCAAGAAAAGGACATCAAAGGGAAAGAAGAAATTGAAGTATCCTTATTCGCAGATAACATGATTGATCCTCTACTTCAGTGATCCAATAAGCTTCACTCCCAAACTCCTAGTAAATCACCTTAGCAAAGTGGCAGGATATAAAATAAATCTTCAGAGGTCAGTAGCCTTCTTGAACACCAACAATACACAAACGAAAGTCCAAATCAAGAAAATGAGCCCCCAAAAGAATAAAATACTTAGGAATTAACTGAAGGAAAGACATAAAGGAATTATGTAATGAAAACTATTAAAGCCTATGAAAGAAATTAAAGAGGACACTGGAAATGTAAGACACCCCATGCTCATGGCTAGGGAGAACCAACATGTGAAAATTGCTATACTGCCAAACCTGCTATAAAATTCAATGCAACCTTCATCAAAACAACAAAGACATTATTTACTGAAATAGAAGATACAATCCAAAGGTTCATGTGGAATAAGAAAAGACCTAAAATAGCCAAAATAATTCTAGGCAAAAAAAGTAATGCTGATGGTATTACAATACCAGACTTCAAACTCTACTATAGAGCCATAATGACAAAAACCGCCTGGTACTAGCACAAAAACAGACCAGAAGATAACTGGAAAATAATAGAAGATTCAGAAATAGAACCACATGCTTATAGTCAACTTGTATTTGACAGAGGATATACTGTGGAACAAACACATTCTATTCAACTATTGGTTCTGGCAAAACTGAGCAGCCCTATTGCACAAAAATAAAAATTGACCATAGCCTTTTTCCATGCACAAGCATTAGCTCAAAGTGGATCAAAGACCTGAAACTCGGGCCAGAAACCATGAAATTGCTACATGATAGAGTAGGAGAGACACTGGAACTCATAGGCATAGGCAAAAGATTCCTGAACAGAATCCCAGTGTCACAACAGATTGGAGAGAGATGCGATAAATGGTACTACATAAAAATAAAAATTTCTGCACAGATAAATGCATAGCCATAAAAGTTTAGAAATAGCCAACCAACTGGGAAAAGATATTTAACAATAATATATCTGACAAATGCTAAATATCCAGTATCTACATGTAATTCAAGAAACTAATCTCCCTCAACCCCAACAAACCATTTACAAAATGGGCAAAGGAACTAAAGAGAAACTTATCAAAAGAAGATCTCAAAATTGCAGAAAAGCACATGAGAAAATGTTTGTCATCCATGGTCATGAAGGAAATGCAAATAAAATCCATAAGATACCATCTTTCCCCAACAAGAATGGTGAAGATTTTGAAATCAATCAGAGATGCGGGCGGGTTGTAGAGAAAAAGCAATCCTACTACACTTCTGGTGGTATTGTAAACTTCTTCAGGCACTCTGGAAAGCAGTGTAGAGATTTCTTAAAGAACTGAAAACTGACCTTCCCTATGATCCTGCCATAACACTTCTGAGTATCTACCCTGAACATCATAAGCCAAGATATGATAAGGATACCTGTTGAGTCATGTTTATCTCTGCATATTCACTATAGCCAGGTGATGGAAACAATTCAGATGCCCGGCTACAGATAGATAGATAGATAGATAGATAGATAGATAGATAGATAGATAGATAGATAGATAGATAGATTTATGCAATGGAATTCTACATAGCCTACAGACAAGATAAAATAATGTCATTTGCAGGGAAGTGGATGAATCTAGAGCAAATCATGTTGAGTGAGACATTTCAAGACCAAAAGAACAAAAGGCAAATGGTATACTAAATATATGGCTGTTAGATCCAAACAGTACCACAGCGAGGACTCAATATTTGCATACCCAATGATGTGGACAGGGTATGGGAAATATAAGTACAACTACATAGATATAAAAACTTATGACTCCATAGAGATAATGTTTTATTATATTGATAAATACAACCCTTAGCCTAATTTTGATTATGTTCTAAAAATTAAGTGCCTCTTATTGAATGTAGAGATTTTCTTCTTGAATATTTGTTTGGTAAACACATCATTTGAAATATGATCTAAAAATCATTGTTAATAACTTCTTTAATAAAAAGTATTGTGTAAAACAAAAAATGATAATTGTTTCTGTGTGCTGTTGACTGATGCCTGTAATCCTTGCTACTCAGGAGTCTGAGTTCTGAGAATCACACTTCAAAGCCAGCATGGGCACAAAAGCCCTGAGACTCTTATCTCCTATTCCCTACCTGAAACTGAAAGAGATTCTGTTGGCTCAGTGGTAGACTGTTAGACTTGAGATGAGGAGCTCAGGCAACCACCCAGGCTCAGATTTCAAGCCCAGCAACTGACTCTCTTTCATCTTTACAAACACAGAATTTAAAGCAAGGATAGTCATTTCCCCACTCCTTTCTGCAAGAAAGAGAAAAGTTTTTTCTTCAATATCTTTGGTCATATTTTGTCACGAACCTTCTGATGTGCAAACTCTACCTTATGGATAGTACTTGAGTTAAATATCATAACCACACTGGTATTGCTAGAAGGACAATATCCTTATGCTTCCCTTGCACATAAAATGGTATATACAAATTTTATCTGAATGATGTCATTATAAAGTCCACCTATTCCACATACTCTGCTCAGAGTGAGATAGAAAGAATTTGTTGTTTTATCATGGAAGTACTCCAAGGTAATTATGTCTTCTAATAGAAGAGAATATTCCCTGTGCCAGCATGAACACTGAAAAATTTATCCTTACTATAATGGCTTAGATATGTCTAAAATATTTGTGCCACACTTAGTCGAACTGAATCTCATATCTGATGAAAAACTTGTAACTGACATTCTCTTTTAAATGTCAAATCCTTCTACTCTGTTTAAATTGCTTTACTTCACTCCCAAGCTCCAAATTGGCTCCTGAATTAGTGAAGGCTGGTACTTTTTCTTGATCCTTATGAGTCCAGGTGTTCTAATACATTAGATATTCATTTCTATGACTTTATATCTCTATGTATTGGATTGATCAGATTAATGCAACTGTCTGTGAGTCATATGTCCATTATATTCTTAGCACAAGTACCAAACTTTGAAACCCATGAACTCTTTTGAAAAGTATTGCAGTGGTGTGCCAGTTTTAGACCTGGATGCAAACTTTCCTTAACAGGAAGCAACCCATATTCCAAATGTTAGTCCCATTATATAACTTCCATGTCACAATATCAGTGTATGCAGGACACACTCACATTTCAACATCATTCACAGCACAGCAACAATTGAGAAAATCAGACTTCTACAAGTGGAGTTGTGGCAGAGAACACACAGTTCTAACAAAAAGATTAAGGAGTGGTTTTCTTTCAGGAAGGAGTTCTATAAGCAAACAACATGGGAGTAGAATTTCAAATATTCAAGATATAAAATGCTCAGCTGTGACTCCAAAATTGCCCATTAGTACAATTTGTATTACATGATAGTAAATGTCTAATCTATGGAATGTTAATTCAATAGCCCACTGTTTCTTGGTTGTCCCAAAAATTTAATAACCGAGAAATGATTTCACTTCTTAAAGAAAACAATGAGTTTAGGTGGGATTTCCTCCTTTAAAAAACTGATTCTAGAGTTACTAAAAAAGTCAAAAACTTGCAATTACAAAATAGTTGAATAAAGACATTTTATCTCTCATTTCTTTGGTTCTCCCTTGGATATCTGATATTGTTACAATATTTCACCTTGTTATCTGATATATTGTATATATGCTTAGTTGGTTATTTGAAATCGGATAGGGAAGTGGGAAAACAAGATGAGGGGCAGAGATGGGGAGAGGGAAATGGGAACCGGGACATGAGAAAAGGTATCAGTGCATGTGAAGTAATGCACCTTCTATCTAGTGAATATAATGTAACCCCTTTTTAATTGCAATAACAATATATGAAAAGCATAGTTGATTAAAAATATTCCTCTGGATTGTACAAGTCAGGGACAACCAGTAAGACATGTTGCATTGTTTGTCACACTTGGCTTCCTTCTCCCCTGCTTACTCAGAGATTGCACACTCCTTGGTCTTCATCTCCCATTTTCTGCAGGCAAATCTTGTCACCTGGTTGCTGCCCTCTGGTTGCTGTCCCCTTTTCTTTTTTTTTGCACCATCTTCTTGGAAGGTTTGTCCTTTACCGCGGGCTTTTGGCCTTGAGTTCCACTTTGGCTAGAGCAGGCTTCGCCAACAGCCTGACTGACCGACACTTGGACTTGTCCTTCATTGCTTCTTCAGCCGAGCTGACCTTCTTTTTGGGCATCTTGGCTGTGCCGGCGGGGGGGGGGGGGGGGGGAGGGCGGGAAAATGGGGGGGCACATGGGTTCGCTGTGGCCTGAAGTGCCAGGGAACATTTCCAGACTGAAAACTTCAGACCGTTGCATCTCCACCATTTATTTATTTATTTGTTTGTTTGTTTATTGGTGCAAATACTGGCCTGTAAATCACAGCCAGGACAGAGCCTCTGAGTGCCCTCATGACTCGTACTCTACCATTTGAGTCACAGCACTCTTTCTATGTCTTTCCATATCTGTCACATCAGGCAAGCATTGTTATTAGTAGGACAAACTAAAAGGATAAATATTTCCCAGCTTCATTTACAAACAAATCAAATGTATTATATGAGGCTTTATTTTGCATACCATATATTTCATTCTGGAATTATTTCTTAGGATTTTGATTCAGAACATTCAATGGAAATTAAAGAAACAGAAAAGGACATAATATAGCATGTGATGATTTGTTATCGCTGCCTGAAAAATCTCAGATGAAGGAATATAATCTATTCTGAATCTTGAAGAATGTGGGTCCATGTTAGAGAAGAAATTCAAGCTTTACTTGGCCTCTGCATGGTGGGTGCTGGCCACCCACAGACCACATCTAGTATGTTATCCCTCTAAAATTCAAACATCAAATAAAATAAAAAGAGTAGAGGATAAATATGTTACCAGATCTTAAGTATATATTTAGCAAATGTTTCCATGCCATCATATTAAGTAACAATGTCACACTTCTTAAAATTCAAATTTGGTTGTGTTGCCAATGTATGAGGACAAAAACTTCCCAGTAGAATGAGAATTTTGAGAATCCACACGACTGGAGTTCAAGTTAGTTCTAAGAACCATATAGTCTGTGATTCTGAAGCAAATTCCCTTGACAATTTTATTAATGGCATGATTCTCATCAGAGAATTTACTTCAGTGAATATATCAGGGACAGTGAACTCAGAAACTATTTTCCTGCATTCTTTCCATTTGTGACCTTATTTTGACCATATTTCTACTAATTAAGCCCACTGTTGTAGAAGAGGGGATGACAAGTGCTTTATTTATTTTTTGAGTTCTTAACTGTAAGAATGCTATGCCAAATGAAATTCATTGCAGCATTATTTACCATAGCTCAGGTATGGAAGAAATCCAGATGCCTCTCAGTATATGAATTGATCAAGAAGATGTGGAACTTATACACAATGGAAATCTATGGAAATGGAAAGACTTGGAAAAATAATATTAAGAGAGTGAAGCCATACCCAAAGGAACCTAGGCTCTATTCTTTACCGCATTTGAAATAATTAGTATACATCTAGGAATTTCCTACCACATTACAGTAGCTCAAAACCTATGTACAAAATTCACATAGGCTGAATCTAAATGAAATGAACTGTAAAACATGGAAATGAGAGGTTTGTCTTTGTGGTCATTGTACTCAATAAACTTGTACAATTTTTTCTTTTCTCTTTTTCCCCCACATAATTAATATCAGGTGTTAATATATTGAATTTTGGTTCTTGGTATAGTGTTTTTAGATTTGTTTATTTGAATTAGGGAAAGAAAAGAAAGTAATGAAAATGCTTAGATGGTGTTGTGTGAAGGATCTAGGGAGAAAACAATGAGAAGGGGTATCAAAGTTTAAGAAGTATTATACCCACTACCTGAAAAATATAATTGTAACCTCTCTGTATATTATCCTGATAATAAAAACCAAAATTTATCCCCATCCAGAAAAAGGAGGGAATATGCAAAGAAAAACACAACACAGAATATAATGAGTAGCAAGGATTCAGATTCAAGAGATTACATGTCAGTATCATTTTTCCTGTCAAATAGTCTACATTGATTTCATGGATGTTGATGTTGACTGTTTACCACTTTAAAATGAGATTATGCCTACTCTATCAGAACAAGATATTTCATGATGACCAATATCACTTTTAAATAGACTGTGTTTCTTACCATGTCAAGTGCTGGTTACAAATGGAACTCATATAACAGCTGTTTGTAAAGCAATGGAAGAAAGGAAATTACTGATGCCTAAGCAACTGTAATGGAAGCTGTTGTTTGGGTCAGGTTGCTAGTTGGTGGAAAAAAAGAAATTCCTTCCAAAGAAGAATTGTCCTGAATTGTACCATAGTGTTATAAATTTCAGTAAAGAAATATTAGGAGTTTGACTTTATCTTACAATTAGACTCAAGAAGGATGCATTTTAATGACCAAAGAAAAGCCTGCCCTGAATTTCTTATACTCTGAAGAAGAAATGAATTGTATGTGTAATCTCATCAAATTTCCATGTTTTCCTAGATTTCATGCTTTGAAAATTGAAGAGACGAAATTATGACTAACCATTGAATGACTGACCATGGGTGTGCCAAAGAAAGAATGAATACAGGCAGAACAGACACAAACAAGTTGTGATCATTCTTTTACATAAGCCGATATCTAGTGAAGGAAGGGTTACTTCTTTTCTTGTGTGGCCCTCATTTTACTCTTGAGACAACCAGCATCCCCTTACCTGCTTTCGATTCTTTTATATGTATGTGTCTAATTTGTTTGACTAAGTGATTGGGTCAGATTATCAAATTGCTAAAGATCCTTAATCCTCATTCCAATACAATTTTGTTAGAAGTAGTTCAAAATATATTATTTACAACTATAATTATTGTTACTGAAATGTTTCAATGCTTAAGTTAATACATAAAACACAAAATTTAGCCAGCAGAGATGTTGAAATCATAATAATTTTTCTGCTTAATAGGGTACCAGATATACATTTTCCCCAAAACTTACTGGATAAGTTTGTATACAGGAAATGTCAAAATTGGAAAGTAGGCAAAACCTAGATCCAATACCTATAGATGCATTGCACAATTCCTATTTCCATTTATTTAACTAAAATAATTTGAAAGAAATTTCTCATTTTATTGGATGTTATCGTTTTACTCATTTTATTTGGTTTGATTTAGAAAATATAATTAACACTACAATAATAACTTATACTGGGAACTCAGTACATATTTCTAAGCAATTGCCTCATATTTAGAGAATATTTTGAATAATAAATTTTCATGGTTCACATCATTTTCCACAATATAAATGATACCTCATACTATACTATTCCATTATCAGTAACACAATGGTTATTAATTCTTAAAAAGAGCTATGAATATATATATATAAATACATGTGAAATTGTCTCAATTTAATCATTGTGTGATCTTCTCTTTCTCATACTCTTATTATAGAAACTGACTAAATTTTTTGGGAAAATCCTAATCAATTTGCCTAGGGAAATATGCACAAATATAACACAATGTTTTACTGTACTGTTTACATGGAAAGTTTATCTTAAAATGTGATAGAAACTTATCCAGACTGAATCTTTCATGGTAACATTGGTTTTGGCCTTTCATTAATATCATTTTTCAATTGCCACTTTTCATGGTCTAGAGGAATTTACTAGTATACCGTGGATACGCACGCAAAAATTTCCTCAAATATCAAATTTCCATGTTTTCCTAAATATCCTGCTTTTAAAACAAGGTAAGAAAATATGACAAAGCATTGGATCTTTAATCATGTATGTGTAAAGAAAGCATAAAGAGGTGTGGGCTGAAGCAATTCGAAATAATGGGTGGATATAATTGGAAATAATGAATGCAGATAGAAGGTCACTCTTTCCGATCTTGGATTGAGCAGGGGCTGCTCCTGGGTATCCGAGATCCCGAATTTGACAGACTCTTTTCTCTCCAGCGAATCCGTGCCGTTCCCCATGCCACAAAATGAATATATTGAATTACATTGTAAATGCAATGAGTATAGTTTTGGATTACCATGAGAAAAAGAGAAGAAAGACAGCAGAGAAGCTCATGAACGATCAAAGAAGGAAAAAACAAATGATTGGCATGAAGGCTAAGCTCTAAGCTCTACCACAAACAGCTCCATGCTGACAAAATACAAATGAAACAAATCAGCAAGATACAGGAAAAGAGAAACACCAAACAAAAAGATGATGAGAAGACTCCTCATGGAGTAGTACCTGCCTGTCTGTTGGACACAGAAAGACAGTCACAAGTAAAAGTGCTGTCCAACACTATTTAAAAAAAAAAATGGAAAGAGAAGGCAGGAAAGAGAAGGTGGGAAGTCTCTCTGCTCAAAGTTGGTGTCCAGGGGAAACAGAAGTATTAAAAGTTATTCGTACTTAGAAGAGAAAAAAGAAGGCATGGAAGAAGATGATCACTAAAGTCTGCTTTGTTGGAGATAGTTTTACAGGAAAGCCTCCTAAATACGACGAGAGGTTCATCAGACCAACGAGCTTACATTTTAAGAAGGCCCGCATAACACATCCTGAACTGAAAGCCACCTTTTACCTGCCGATACTTGGTGTAAAAGGAACCCTCATCTCCACTTTTTACAACTTTGGCTGTCATTCCCAAAGAGAATGTGAGTGAGCTGGGCTTAGTGACAAAAAGAGGCAAGGTGATTTGGGGTAAATATGCCCGATTACCAACAATCCTGAAATGATGGATGCATAAATGTGGAATTACTGCTTTGACAGACATTTAGTACAAGTAATTACATACAGTTTTTAAAGTCTACACACTAATCAGGAAAATTGACATCACTGTGTTGTTTCTGAGTACTATCAAAGAGGCTTAATTATCTGAAATCAAGAAAAATAGTGACTAAATTGTAAAAAAAAAATTAAAATGGCCTATTTTTACAAACTGATATTTATTTGGAGGACTGTTAAGAGCTTATATGATAATAAAATTGAATGATAAAAAAAGAAAGGATGGAATGGAACTGTACATTGTGTGAAAATCCTTCACAGCATTCCTACACTGAATTCTGGCACATGTCTACTAAGTTGTTCCCAAGAATGGAGAGCCAAATGAAATTGGATCTTGTCTTCCGCCTTCACATGGAGTCTGCGGGAGTGGGCCCAACTTCCAGCTGGGCACATCAGAATTAAGAATGGTGAGCTGTGTCACAATCATGGTGACCCCATGCAGAGGTGGCAAGAACTTTTCCTAGGGAAAAGCCTCCTTCTGGCTCTTCTTCCCTTTGCACGCTGTGTATACTAACAGCTTGACACATAGATATTACTTGTTATTTCTGCCCTGATCTTGGCATTTCCCTTTCTTTCCCTAAGGTCCACCAGTTAGTACCCAGAATTTTCTAAATGTTGTCACTCATGTACAATGGAAAAATGAACCAGAATCCATTACTTCTTCAAACTTCAGAAAGTACTAATTTCCATCCATTTTAATTCTCTGTTTCTAGTTCATGAGTAAAAGACACATTCTTCTGAAATTTTCTTCCAACTGAGTTAGAATAATGGTGAAGCCCACATGAATATAAAGTGTTCCTGAGCCTCTTTTTATTATGACTATTGAAAGAACTTTTCAAGTGAAGTCATGCTTTGAGATAAATATCAAATTTGATGTAGAAATCATGTGATATTTGTTCCAGTTTTACTTCTATATATTTGAGGTAATCCCTTTTTCCTTGAATAACACAGGTAACATCACATCATTTAACCTGTGAAGGCTGTGCGGAACTTAGATACACTGTATTTCTAATATTAACTCCTGAAAAGGACTCTAGTATATATTAATTAGTGAAATAAAAGTATTTTAAGGATGTGTAAACTGGGCAAGGTGTGAGGCCTTGTCATGCAGTGATAGCAATGCATGCACTCATCCCAGCTTCTATTGCTTCAATCCATATACCAGAGAAACCAGAAGTGCTTTGGTTCAAATTTCAGAATGCTGGTCCTTGAAAGGCTCTGAGTTGTAATGACCAGGAGCTGAAATCAATCCCTTGGTTGACCAAAAATATGAATAAGTATGAAACCTACAACTTGAGAAAGTTACTCAGTCCTACCTGATTTTCTGATTACTGAAATGAAAATGTACCTAACATCTGTTTTTGAAGCAGTTAGTCATAGATTTACTAAGATAATTTTCCCCATAGAACTTATGGAAACTAATTTGCCTGACAAAAATAGAAGGTACATGTTTCCAAATTCACTTAAACAAAGCACTTTTGTTTGTATATTTTTTCTTTTGCCTTGCTGAAACGCATAATGTATATTGTCAATAGCTCACAAAAGAAAGTATGTTTCAGAGAAATAGTGTCTCAAATTTAAAATTTCTGTAATGAATTTTAATTTAGTATGTGTTCATGGACAGTGAATAAGCAAGTAAATTGTGAAACTTGATGACATAAATTTCAACATTGAACAATGAATTACCTAATAGGAGATGAACGTACCATAGAAATTAATTTCTCCACTACTAATTTTATCTGGTTTAATTTGTCTAGGGCTGTTCTTTTTTCTTGTTTGATGCTTGCATTATACAGATTCTCAAGTAAGGCAAAAGTTTGAAATGCAATAATAGTGAAAGGTTTATATTTTCCCAAATATATTTACCATTTCATTAGAACCTTTTCTTTTTCAGAGGGTCCTTAAAGGTTTTTGCAGTGCCCATTTGTTAAATCTCAGAAGATCAGGTCATCCAGCTTTCCATATCAGCTGAGGAAATGCAAATAGGTAATACGTTGTCTGAAAATGCTGATGTATCACAATTTCTTAAGTATATGAAGAAACTTGTATATTGTTTTTAAGTAGTAGCATATATGAGTAAAATAGTGGTGAATATGTCCAGACAGAAAGGGCAAATGAGAGATTTTTTATTTATTCTCACCTGTGTATCTTAGATTCTTAGACAATTGCAGTGCACAAATAGATCTCAGCATTGCAGAGCACAAATAAGATTTTTTTGGACAGTGATTTCTAACAGTGGACCCATAATTCAAAGTATTAGTCATGGTTTTTTTCTTCTCTATTTGGCTAGTCTTTAAAGGAAAGATAAAAATAATCTTACATAAAGAGTAATAAGTTAGGACATCTACATTTTTATAGGTCTGTTTGTTGTAACAGAAATGTTTCCATTTCAAAAAATGGATACAAAGGAGGAAAAAGAGTAGGTTTCACATATGTCCTTTCTGTACTTGAGAGTGATGTATAGTAGCTACTTTCCTTTAACAAAAATAACAATATTTGAAAGTTGCCAGAATTTTGGTACTTAACTTCTCTTTCTTTTCTACTAAAATTCCTATAGTCAACTCCAGAATTTCTGGGGCAGCCACAGTTCTGCCTCCGTGGAACTTCGGAGGCAGACCGGGAAAGATCACAGACTTAAGTAGCTGAAAGGCAGAGGTCTTTGTACTTCTCTATCCTTTCTTCTCTCTCTCTCCTTCTCCAGAAATCCTCCCCCATTTATATCATACAGCAGCCAATCACAATAAAAGTCATCTGTGCACGCAGAAAGCATACATGGAAAAATCTAGTGATCTCACTCTATCTACAAGCATGGAAGAAACAAAAAACCAATGCAAAGAATTTTCCTGGTCAGCAAGTACTGACTCTTTGGTGAGCTGCCAGGTGCCATCTTATAATCCTATTTCCTCAGGAGGCTGAAAGCAATGTCTCCAACAATAGATATTTTTTCTGTTCAGTAATGGGAAAATAAATTTACTCATAATTAAATATGAAGACTTTCAGTTTACAATGAACTAAATATACATGTTACAAATCCCATTTATTCTCTCATTTCTAGAGAGCCTGTTCAATTTTTGTTGGGGCCTAGCCTCCATCTCTGAGGCCTGATTCTGGCTCAGCTGCAATTAAAGGGCTTTGTCTAGGCATTTGGTCTTTTGCATACCTCTCTTAAGGCATCTCTGTGTATGTGACTCGATTGAACCCCCCGCAGTTTCGCAGGTCTCGCAGCAGCTCAAGTCTCCAGTGCTTTCCTGCACCTGTCCTGCCCAGTACCTGAAAGCCCCACCCAGACCCTTAGTGGTAGCACAGAGGCCCTCTTCCTATTGGCTAGCTTCCCAGTGCCCACCTTCTCCTACCCTAACAGTATATAACTAATTGTCTGATGCAATAAAGGAGGAGAGCATCAGAGAACAAGAGACCAGCAGAGATCAGCAGAGAGATCTGATGCGCTTTCATGGTTAACACTGCTTCTGACTCAGCGTGGTTTTCTTCCCCGGTGATTGGGGGAGGGCTGGGTCTTTGACACTTACCATCTCGCTCGGCTCCCAGGGGACTACAGGCTGGCCCTGTGTGTCCCTCCCCATTCCCGTGTTGCTGCCCCGGAGAGGAGTAACAAATTTTTACGTTCATTTTTCAAAGTTTCATTTGCTGTCAGTGCATTAAGATGGTATATATTATGTGTTTGTTTTTCTAACATAATCTGTTCTTGAACCTCAACTAAATATATATTTTCTTATTTGGTAGAATGCTTGGAACATCCTAAGTCCAAGTTTCATTCCTCCATGAAAACTGTAAACAATGTGACTCCACCAGTTACATTTAAAGAAGGACCCCAAGGAACATAAATTCCATGGCTACTCTTATTTCTAATAAATAGTACACTTCTAGGACCCTTCTAGTAGAGGACTACAATGGCTCAAAATCTCAGTATATGAAGTCATATAGGATGAGACTAAATGAAAGGAAGTATAGTATATGATAACAAGAGCTTTCTCCAGTGTTGTTGTTTTAAAGTACTATGTGATTTCTCTTCTCTTTTTTGTGCCCTTATGGTTAATTTCATGTGGTTTTTGACATTGTAACCAGGTGATATATATATATATATATATATATGTTGCTGATTCAAAGCAGATGGGGGAAAAATGAGGACAAAAACATGAGGTGTATCAACGTGTGAGAATAATGAGTTTAGCCTGATGAATGCAACTGTAACTCCCTGTATATTATCCTAACAATCAAAAAGAAATTAGTAAGCATAAGATGACAAATGCACATAAACTTCCTTTCCTAAGTTACCATAATATATCCTCTCAAAAAAGCAATTTTTCCTCAGCACACTAAGTGGTGGTTTTCTTGTGGATTCATAATGGCTTTTAAAAATCACCATCATCAAAAGAAGGGGCAAAGTCCTTTTCTTTGTCTATTACTCAACATGATTTGCGGAAAACATTGGATATAATTAGGTTGGTTTTTATTTTTTTGCCAGTCCTGGGCTTGAACTCAGGGCCTGAGCAATGTCCTTGGGTTTTCTCAAGGCTAGAGCTCTACCACCTGAGCCTCTGCACCACTTCTGGCATTTTATCTATGTATGTGGTATTGAGGAATTGAAACTGGGTCGTCATGCATGCTAGGCAAGTACCACTAGGCCAAACTCCCGGCCTTTTTTTTTCTCCAGTTTTTATTCACAGATTTTTTTCTGTTTTTCATTCTCTTTGGCTTCAACTCTTGGCATGGTCCATGTACCAGAAGATCTCAATAAAAGTCAAGGGCTTTATTATTTGTGCCACAGAGGCATTTCCAATTTTCTTATGCTATATTGAGGAAAGGGGTTCAGTAAATGTTATTCCTACCAATGCTGGCTTAAATCCATAATTCTCAGTTTTCAGCACTCTGCATTGCTAGGATTGCAGGAGTGAGCCAGTATTGCACAACCTATTGCAATGGTTTTTAAAGTGAACATGGAATGCTACCAAGTACAAGTAAATAACATGGCCCATTAGAGCCAATGGCTCGAATCTGAAAACTATGTAATAAAATTTACCCATATGAAGTATATTGTAAATTCTTCAATATTGGATCCTGTAGTGATTCATGAGAGTTATTGCTATGACTTTAAAAAGTATTATATAAAGTAAATATGTACATGCATTTCCTATTTCATGTTATTGAGTTGTGTGAAAAATATATGATATGAAGAATATAAAAAACACAGAAGTAATTAGTAGCATTAGAAATGGAATTTTATCTTTATATGACATTAAAACATATGAGTATGTTTATCAATAAATAAATGAACAATAAAAAATGATTGCTGACAGAAATCCTCATCTTCCTTCATGTCAAATCTATATAGGACATCTATCGATATTTCTACATATTTGCTTCTTTGGTGAGCCCGGAAATCACCTAATTGATTAACTAAATTATAAATTGAATTCAGGACTGACAAACATATTTTTGCCACATCTCTACTCCAGAAAAACTCAACAAATAATCTGAGGTAAATTATTTCCATCACATTTTGAATCATACACTAATTCTGCAAATAAGCAGAAAAAGGTAATAGAGTGCCTATGAACTGAGGAGAGCACCTGTGAACAATTAGGAGAATACTCTATTAATATTTTTTAAAAGTTTTGCTTCTTGCAAGTATAAAGGGGATCCAAAGAGGGAAAGAGGAAGTAAAACTTTCCCTCTTTGCAGATGACATGATCCTGTATTAAAAGAATCCTGTAGACTCCACTTCCAAGCTTCTTGAGCTGATTCGAAACTTTGAAAGGGTAGCCGGGTATAACATTAACCCTCAAAAATCAACTGCCTTCCTCTACGCCAACAGTGAAAGGAACAAGGCAACAATCAGGAAAGCAACTCCTTTTGCAATAGCCTAAAAGAAGATAAAGTACCTACAATTACCTTATCTAAGAATGTAAAGGACCTTTTTGATGAAAAATTTAAAACCCTGAAAAAGGAAATAAAATAGAACTGAGGAAATGGAAAAACCTCCCAGGCTCCTGGATTGGAAGAATCAACATCGTGAAAATGACAATCTTGCCAAGGGCTATCTTCAAATTCAACGCAATACCCATCAATATCCCAATGTCATTCCTTAAAGAAATAGAAGAGGCAATCCAAAATTTCATGTGCAATAATAAAAGACTCTGTATAGCAAAAACACTTCTTAGCAGAAAGAACAGTGCAGAAGGAATTTCAATACCAAACTTTAGACTCTATTACAGAGCTATAATTATCAAAACATCTTGGTACTGGCACAAGAACAGGCCTGAAGATCAATGGAATAGAACTGAGAACCCAGATATTAAACCACAGACCTATGGCCACCTAATCTTTGACAAGGGAGCCAAAAAAATAGAATGGAAGAAAGACAGCCTCTTCAACAAGTGGTGTTGGCAGAACTGGTTAAGCACCTGCAGAAAACTAAAGTTGGATCCTTCTTTGTCACCCTGCACTAGAATTAACTCCAAATGGATCAAAGACCTGGAGGTAAAAGCTGACACACTGAAAAGTTTACAAGGAGGAATAGGAGATACAGTAGACCTCCCTGGGCACAGGTGGAAACTTTCTTAAGGACCAAGAATCACAACAAATCAGGGAAAGGCTGGATAAGTAGGTCTGCATTAAACTGCAGAGCTTTTGTATGGCAAAGGACATAGCTTGGAAATTAACTAGGAAGCCTACAGAATGGGAGAAGACCTTCACCAACCAAACAACGGACAAAGGCCTCATATCTAAAATATAACAACAGCTCAAAAAAATTGAATCACTCCAAAACTAATGTCCAAACTAACTTCAAAATATTACAAATAAAAAATGTATTTAGAAATAGAACCAACCAAAAGTGGTATGGGTGGTTTGATATGAGAAATATGAGTATTAAATTTGACATTGATCAAAAACATGAATTAATTTGAATATTAGTTTGAACTGTCATGATTAAGAATTTCTTGAAGACTTTATTTACAAGTGGATATCAAGAGTTTTTCAAAGTGATTGGGCAGAAAATTTCAGCATGATGTGTCTCTTGTGCGTGAACCCATCCAGAACATATTAGCAATGTATTTACTGTCACCACATAATCAAGTTAGAAGTAGTTATATTACATCAGGAATGGTGTAAACTGCTGTTTTCCAAAATTTGGAGCAGTAATCCATTCCATTTTTTTCATATAAAAACAGTGCCTACTTTTCAGAAATCTCTGGGCACTGCCTTCTAGAACTTTAGGGATAGAAAGGGAGAAGATTCTATTGAGAAATATCAAACATAAAACTAGTTCACAAGTGAGAAATAGTTAACATTCACATGTAAATCGAGGACGAAGGCAAAGAAGGTAAGGGGCTGCTTGAAGGCCTCTTCTTCATCACCAAGGCCGAAGAATCAAAAGGAGGCTTTTCCCTAGAAAACTTTCCTTCTCTGTCCTGCCACCTCTGGGTCCAGTCACCGTGATTGTGACGCAGTTCATCACCCTCACTTCCTGTGCGCCCACCTGGAAGTTCGGCATACTCACTCAAACCTCCGTGGAAAGACTTTGCCACTGTGAAGGCTGAAGACAAGGTCCTTCTTCATTTGACTCTCCATTCTTGGGAGCAATTTTGTAGACATGTGCCAGAATTCAGTGAAGGAAAGCTGTGAATGGTTTTCACACAGTGTGCAAGCACACTGCATCCCTAAACCACCTTTTATTTCTAATTTGCTTCTGCCCACACCTCACTCTGCTTTCTTGACACTCATATGGACATTGATTCAGTCAGTGTTTAGTCATATTTTCTTCTCACTAGTTTTCAATGGAAGTTAATTAGGAAAACATGGAAATTCAATAGTTAAGAATGTTTGTGTGTGAATTAATTGTACATTAGTAAATTTCTCTAGACCATGAAAAGTGGCTACTGAACAATGATATTAATACAAGGCCCAGACCAATCTTACCATGAAAGATTCAGTTGGAAGAACTTTTTAGTGCGGTTTGAAGATAAACATTTCATGTAAACTCTGCAGTGAAACATTTTGTTTCTTTAGCTGCATATTTGTATATATCGTCCTAAAACATAGCTTTGAATCACCATCGTGTAAAGTAATATCTAATCAGATTAGGATATTCCCAGCAAATCATCTCAGAATGTTTCTATAAAAATTATGACAAAGAGAAGTTCACACAATGATTAAATGCACAAAACTTTACCTAAACATTGTTGTGTATTATTTAAAGCACAAATTATCAAATTAGAAATTATCAATATGAAAGGGCATGTGGAGGTTAATATAACATTTTTGAATTGTTTAAGAACATACTGAGCAATTCAAATTGCTTATTCAAAATATTCTCCAAATATGAAACAATTTCATAAATATATATAACAAAAGTTGCTTTATATCAGTTGCTTTTGTAGTGTGAATTATATTTTCTGAAATAAAACATCAAATCAAATAAAATCAATAAAAATCACATTAAATGAGAAATTTCATTGAAATTATTTTAGTTAAATATAAAGAAATGGAAATTTTGAGATGAACCCATGATATTGGTACTTGGGTTTGTCTGTTTCCCAATTTATTTCTACATTTACATGCTCATTCTATACAATCCAACCAGGAAAGCTGTGTGAAAATGTGTACTTTTATCTCCATAATAGAGAGCAAAGTAATGTGGATTTCACCATCTCCACTGTCTGAACTGTGCATTTTCTGTTAACTGAAGCATGGAGATATTTCAGTATCAATATTCAAAGTTGCAAAAAATATTCTGAAGCTCTCCTAGCAAAAACTATACAGGAGTTAGGAATAAGGATGCCTACCTGGGTATACTAAATAATCTGGCTAAATCCCTTATACAAAAAGTTAGACACAAAAGAATTGAAAAGAAGGTAAGGGAATTTGGGGTATCTGAAGAAGAAAAATAGAGCCACCCAAGCAGAGAAGTAATCCTCCTTAAGTACAGAGCAGAGTCCACAAAACTGGGTCACTAGAAATGAGGATCACAACTTGAATGTGTCTGTCCTGCCAGTGTTCATGTTATTGTGAGATTGCAAAAGCAGCTAATTTCTTGTTCAGAATAGCAGGATTTCAGGCCTTGCTTTGTATAATCTAACCTGGTATTCATATTTTTTCTGTATTGTAATGTGTAGAGGAGTTACCAGGTAGTAGGTGAATTACTACTCACACATTGATACAGCTTTTTATGTTTTTGTATCAAATTACCTCCTCCCTCTCAACCAATCATCTTGTTTCCATCTTCTGTTTCCTATTTCATGTAAACAAATAAACATACATACAATATGCCCATTAAGAAAGTCAGAAGCTATACAATATGAGGTTAACCAAAGGGCAACAAAACAATAGAGAAATAACATATTACATTAAGAAAAACTACCACACAAGATAAGGCTCTTGTTTCCCTATCCTAGAAATCCTTTCATTTGGTCTCATTACATGTGGCCTTATGTATCTAGGTTTTGTGCTATTGTAATCCTCTGGGAGAAGAGCCCTAGGTGTGTACAAATTATTACAAATGAAGAAAACCACTGAGCCTATGTTCCTTTGGATCTGTCTAACTTCATTTAATATGATTTTTCCAAGTCTTTCCATTTCTTTACAAATGGGGCAATCTCATTCTTTCTGATGACAGAATAGAATTCCATTCTGTATATTCCATTTATCCATTCATCTTTTGAGGGGCATCTGGCTTGGTTCCACAACTTTGTGATGGAAAATACTGCCTCAGTGAATATTGTTGTGTTAGTGACTTTAAAATATATATATATATGTATATGTATATATATATATATATTTGTAGAATTGAAGGGAATGGGATTGCTGGGTTCGGGGAGCTCTATGTCAAGTCTTTTAAGGAATCACCATACTACATTTTATGGTTGAACAAAGTTTTAATCCCAACAACCGTGTAGTAGTGATCCTTCCTAGGCACATCCCCACCAGCATCTGTTGCTATTGGGTTTCTTTATAATGAATATTAGGTTTTTTCTTTTATTATATTTAATTTTTGCTACAATTTGTATAGTGGTTAGAGTTACATTCATCAGGTAGTTGGTACATTACTTAATTTTTGTATGTATTTTTACTGTAATAGAAGGTTTACATTATATTTGCCTGATAGATGGTGCATTACTTCTCATATATTGATATCTTTTATCATGTGATGGTCCACATTTCCCTCGCCCACATCCCCACCACTCACCTTGTATTCCCTATCTTATTTCAAATAACCAAATACATACGTACACTCACACACACACACACACACACACACACACACACACACACATATATTCACATATATAAAATATCAGATAACAAGGTGTAATTTTGTAACACTATGAGATAACCAAGGCCAGCAAAAGAGATGATACCATATTACACTAGGGACAACAATCACTAAATGTATGGCTGTTTTTTCTATATCCTGGAGGTCTTTTCATTTAGCATCATACTATATGGCCTTATGTATCTAAATTTTGTTCTATTGTAAATCTTTGCTAGAAGAGCCAAACGAATTGACAGATTAGGACAAATGAGGGAAACTATTGAGCCTATATTCCTTTGAGTCTGGCTTACTTCACTTAATATGATTTTTTCTAAGTCTTTCCATTTCCTTACAAATGATGCAATGTCATTCTTTTTGAGGGAAGCATAGAAGTCCACTGTGTAAAAATACCATTTCTGGTTGATCCACTCATCAACTGAGGTGAATCTGGTTTGGTTCCATATCTTTGCTATAGTAAATGGTGCTGCAATGAACACCATTGTGATAGTGGATTTAGAATGTCCTTGTTTCTGGAAAATTTGTTAAATGACATGTAGTGGATTTGCCTGGTCATAGGGGTGTTCTACGTTTAGTCTTTTGAGGAACTGCCATACTGCTTTCCATAGTGGTTGAATGAGTTTGCACTCCCACCAACAGAGTAATAGTCATTTCTCCTGGGCACACCCCTCTATCATCTGTAATCAGATTTCTTGATGCTGGCCATTCTAACCAGAGTGAGGTGGACGCAGGGTTATTATGATTTGCTTTTCTTTTATGGCCCAAGATGTCCACCATTTCTTCATGTGGTTATAAGATATTCCTATTTCTTCTTCAGAGAAGAGTCTAAGTCTTTGGCCTATCTTTTAATGGGATGGTTGTTTCTTTAGAGATTAGTTTTGGAGTGATTCAAATTTTTGAGCTCTTGATATATTTTTGATATTAGGCTTTTTTCTATCATATGGTTAATTAAGATCTTCACCCACTCTGTACACTTTCTTGGTAATTTGCTAGCTATATCCTTTCCCATACAGATGCTCTGCAGTTTGATGCAGTCCCACTTATTCAGATTTTCTCTGATTTGTTGTTTCTTGATCTTTATGAAGAAACGTTCAGCCTGTGCCAAAGTAACTTAGTGTATCTCTTATTTCTTCTTGTAAATTTTTCAGTGTATCTGCTTTTGCCTCCAGGTCTTCGATCCATTTGGAGTTAATCCTGGAGCAGGGTGACAAAGACGGATCCAACTTTAGTTTTTGGAGGTGCTTAACCAGTTCTTTAGGCACCAATTGTTGAAAAGGCTGTTTTTCTTCAATTCTATTTTTTGGCTCCTTTATCAAAGATTAGGTGGCCATAGGTCTGTAGGTTAATATCAGGATTGGAAATAAATATTCTATCCTTCTGTCATTCCCATTTTCAGGCTACTGGTACCAAGCCATCAGTGAAGCACCACATTTCTATTCTTTAATCTACAATAGGTGATCAGACATACTGAGAGATTGCGAAAGTGAGTGAAGTCACAGAAACCAAGAAATATTTGTGACCAAATAGGATCATACAAAGAAGCAATTACATTTTAACAGCAATAATGAATGTGATAAGGACTCTCATATATTTATATTCCTCATGTGAATTCCAATACTTCACCAATAATGATTACAGATGAATTTCTAAAATTTAAGATTTATCAATTTTCTGACATTTTTGAACTGCCCACAACATATTGAAAGCTATCCTTTCTACAGTAACAAGTGAGTGTAAGAGGATCTCAAATCCTCCTACACTAAATACAGATAAAATATGTGGGCCAAATCACAGAAAAATTGACAATAAAAGTAAAATCATCATACAAAGATTCATGAAAGAGTTATAGAGAGTCTACTCTACCTTAAACATTTTAGAATGATACCTATCAATTATCAAACAACACTCTTTTCTTGTCCCATCAATGCTGTTCACTTGTCAGGCTGTCAGCAAATACATGAAATCTCAGGAAATTCATATTTCACACACTTTATGAATTTTAGACGATATTGTGTGTATACATAAAATGTCTGATGTTTCTCTATAACTACTATACAGAAACAGTAACTGATTTTGTGGGGAGAATTGACTACTCATGCAAATCAGAATCTTGTAGACCATTTTGCAAGTTCTATATGGTTTTTAGATATTTATAAATTTCCCAAACAACGAATTTATAGGAAATTTGTGCAAGGGCATAAGTATCATTATATTTTACCATTTACTACAAGATGAAAAAATAAGATGCCATTTTATGTTCAAACACAAACCTTTCTGAAATGAAAATAATGCGACTGTTCATTTTCCACCAAGAAAAGTAGAACAAGTAAAGAAATGAATCAGACACTTCATAAAAAATATAATGATATCATATTATCACCTGAAAGCAGAATGGATTTCCTTCATTTTCAAACTTCTATGATCAATTTTGGACTCCTATTTGAAGGCATAGAAAGCATAAAGGATGCAGAAAGTTGGCTGATTCAGCTAGAAGTATCCAACAAATTGTTTTAAATGATTACCATACAAAAGGACAATGAAATTAGGAAGGATGGAATGCAAAGACCTCCAGGTTGAATTACACTGTAATTCCCAGTGTCTATACATAGAAAAGAAAATCAACTTTTCCAATAGCTGTTCAATGGTAGTGTTCTAGCCTTGAGAAAAAAAAATCCATGGACAGTGCTCAGGACCTGAGTTCAGGACAGTAAAACTCAATACATATTAAAAATAAATATTTATATAGAGAAAATGTGACTTTCAGCATCTCTGCTGAATTTTCTGTAGCCCTCAGATAGTTCAGTAGCAACATATCAATACCAATATATCACTATAGTTGGAAACATTATTAACAAAATCAGTATGAATATGAGTAATTAGGAGATGAACATGTATTTTGCAAAGAAATCATCTGGCCACATCCCTTTGACAAACAAATCACAGATATGTATGATTAAAATAGACAAGAAGTTAAAGATAGTCTTGGTGTTTGAGTAAGTTAATCAAATACCATAAAGGAGAGCTGTATGCCTTCTTCAAGGAGAAACCACGGAGTAAATAAAATTGGCTACTCAAAAAATGACTTGTTTCACCTCTTCTGCCTGTGTTCCTGTTATTTTGAGTTGACAAATTAAGTTCATTTTAAATTCAGGATATAAAGATTTTAGGCCAACTTTTGCTTTTGTTCATTGAAATGTGCAATTCTAGACTCAAATTTGAAGTAAAGTTAAACTTACTTATACAATGAAATCTTCTATACTGGAATTCATAACAACTGAGCTACAATTCAGGAGATTATTCCATGGAAGGAATTCCTATTTTCTAGCAGCCTGCAACCTGACCTTACCAATTGTTCTTATTATTATTACTTAGGTAGCATTGTTTTCTTTTCTATCATGGGGTTCCCCACAGGTGCTATATATGAATTACATTTGTGAACAACATTGGACAATGTAGGATAATTCAAAAGGTACAAGCTATCTTAATATGTGGTTATTAGATCCAAACAGTACAAGATCAAGGATTCAATATTTGCATACCCAATGCTATGGATGTGGTATCGGAAATATAAACACAACTACATAGACATAAAAACCTATGACTCCATAGACATAATGTTTTATAACAAAGATCAATATGTATCTAAGATATACAAACCCTTTGCCTAATTTTGATTATGTTCTAACAACTAATTTCCAGTTATTGTATGTAGAGATTCCGTTCTTGAATACTGGTTTGTTAAACATGTCAGTTGAAATATGATGTAAAATCTATGTTAATAAATTCTTTAAAAAGTTATATTTGCTAACATATCCAGTTAGCACAGACTAGAGTGTATCAAACTAGTAAAAAGTCCACATCAAACATACAAGAAGTCAATGTAGAACATTTGGATGGAAAAAATTATAGGACACATAGTCCCTTGGATGTGAAATGTTTGCAGTAATATTCTTTCACTGATGAGGTCTATAGCTGAAAACAACAAGGTTTGTGCTCTCAACTACGAGTGGTATTAATCAGAGGAAAAATCTTCTCCATAATTCATTTCAGTAGGTCCCAATTAGCATGAAATGTGAAGAGACTCAGTGTGATAAATGCTTGAAAACATTCTGAGAACAAGATGAGGGGTGGGAATGGGGGAAGGGAAATGGGGACCAGGGCATGAGAAAAGGTACCAATGTTTCTGAAGTAATGCACCTTCTATCTGGTGAATATAACTCTTCTATTAATTACATTAAAATATGTGAAAAAAAGAATGTAGGAAAAAAAACAATTGCTTATTTCACACCTCAAATGAAAAAAAAGATCAATTCATGTTTAGAACCTTAATTTTTATATATAGCATAATATATAATTTATATATAATATGGTCATGTATATTTAATAGGTGCATTTATATATTTACAGTTTAATATATTGTATAGTATTAGTATATGTAATACTGTTAGATTACTAGTACTATTACATAATATTTTTCTAATATGTAGTATTAATATATGCAATATTATATTGTATGATATTTAAATATGTATTTGCAGTGACCTTAATAACATATAATATGTACTCAATCCCAATATTAAACTATATATTATGAAATATAGTATATAAGAATATATTTTGTAGTATATTTCATCATTTCTTTGATAAAATTTCCATAATAAATATGAAAAACAAAAAAAGATATATTCACAGAAAACAAAACTCTTACCATATTGTCCAAAGTAAATTCCCTGATATGATTTATGCAGTTTCTAATTTTGTTGAGGAAATTGTTTCTGATATTCACTGAGTAGTTGCTCCTTAGACATTATTTTAAATGCACTGGAAGTCATTACTCTAGTAATTTTAATATCTCTTTCCATTTAGAAATGCTTTCCCCTCTATGTTTTCACCTGATTAACTCAGTTTGAAATTTAAGAAATGTTTATTATTGAACAATAGTAGAGAGAGATCAATATTTTTTAATCCAATGCTATGGGCATGGTATTGGAAATATAAACACAACTACATAGACATAAATAGTTATCAATCTATACATAATGTTGGATTACATAGATTAATATGTGTCTATGACATAAACACCATCAGCCTAATTTTAATTATGTTCTAAAATCTAAGTGCCAGTGATTGCAAATAGAGATTCCCTTCTTGAATAGTTGTGTGGTAAATATGTCATTTGCAATATGATGTAAAAATCAATGTTAAATTCTTTAATAAAAACATTTTTGTTATTGTTATTTATGATGATATTAATACCTTATCACATGTACTAGAGTTATATTTAAGATGTGCAGAAATATGTATCCATATTCTATTCATTTTACTTCATTGATTCAGAAATGAATGTCTAGGTTCAAATACTTAAACCTCATGCCAAAAGATAAGATTTGGTTTATACATTACACATTTATACATTAAATGTGACTTTTTACAAATTCAGATGTTAAATAAGCATATCCATGCATTATAAAATGCTGGTACAGTCTTTACCTACTGTTTGTGAAAGCAAGGCTCCCATTCCTTAGTACCATATACATTAAGAACATTAATTGGTTATGTGGCTCAAGTTGTAGAGTTCAAACCATGAGAACCCTCAAAGAGATAACCCAGGCTCTGAGATCAAAAGGAAAACTAGATAAAAATGAAAATACCAATGGACACTGTTGGCAAATGTTTCTAGTCCTAGCTAATCAGGAGGCTAATATCTTAGGATCATGGTTTAAAGCTAACAAAATGTGAGATTCTTATTACCAATTTTGTCAGAAAATCGGAGTTGCTGTTGTGGCTGAAATGATAGAGTGCTAGGCTTGAACAGAAGAACTCAGAGACAGTACCCAGGCACAGAGTTCAACTTCAGTGACTGAAAAAAAAGAAGAAAATGATGAAAATATCATGCAAACGTAAGTGTCACATTGTTTCTAGGAATGCAAAAGCCTGCTTTCTTTCAGGAATGGCCTAAAAAGCAATTTGAATTCAGTGACTTAAATGGTACACTAATGTATATACACAATGTTTACAAGTGTTATTATACATATGAATCTTTAAAGTTAAATGAATATATATTAAGAATACATAACACAGTTATTAAGTATATAGATACATAAATGAATAGAAAAAAGTCTTACGAAGTCCTGGAAAGAAGTATTGCTTAAAATTCACTTTATGATCCCCATATATACTCCATTTCTCCCTCTGATTATGCAACAGAAAGTCAAGGTGAAATTTTAGATGAGGGATTATTTGGGTTACATTATATCATTTCTACTGTCTAGTCATTGAAATAGGTTTCTTTGGTGCATCCCATGAAGGCTAAGAGAAGTAGTATTACCGGTTCTCACAAACATTGTTAGGATTTCTACTAGAAATTCCAATTCCCAATAATTCAGGAAATAATGGATAGCCTCCCAATGAACTAAAAATATTTATACATAGTTATAAGGGTTTGACCTTCAAAGGAGAATTTCAAGTCCAAGTTTTATTCTCTAATAGGAGATCCACTTCGACAAACAGTGGCAAAAATGTTTTATATGTCTGGTCCATAATAATAAGTGTAAGGGGTTTTTTTGTTTATAAATTCTGCCCCTCAAGCAATGCAGTATTATTTGAACATATATCATTTGGGCACATTAAAAATATTCAGCAAATGCCTGATATTTAACTCTGTACACAATGTTAGATCTCTGTAAAACCCATTTCAACCTTGCATTCCTACTTAATGAGAAGGTACTATGGTAGCACATAAGTTCTTTACAAATCAAAGTAAAAATAATTCATGAAGGTTTGGGGCACTGCAGTAAATATAATTGATATGATATAGTAATTGTGGACTTTATTGACACTGAATCAGGTGGATTTTATAGTGACAACACTCAAGACAAATAGGCATCTTGGAATAATGTTTGGAAAAGTAAGCTTATGGACATTTTCTTTCTATCGATAATAGAGTAGTTATAACATTCAACTCAAGTACTATCCATGAAAGAAAGCTTGCATACAAAAATTTTCTTTCAGAAAAAATCAAGTGTTTGAAGGTAAATAAAAGTGATCTATTTGACAGAAGTGAATGTAACAAAATCGCAATAATTATATTTGCTTTACATTCTTTTTGAAAAAAAGTTCATTATTTCATATTTCCTTTGTTTAAAATTTTATTTACATGATAACTTGTAGATTGGTTAGACTTGTATTAATAATATAGTAAGTAGAGAAGATAACCAGATCTATTACTTTTGAAAATATGGGTCTATGTTCTCTTTCTTTTATGAGTCACCTGTCTGGTTTTGGTATGAAGATTATACTTGCTTCATAGAATGACTGTGATAAACAGCCTACTCCTTAGAGAGTTTGAGGAGTACTGCTTTGAAGGACCTTTGGAATTTAGCTCTGAACCCATCACATCCTGGACTTTTTCCTCGCTTTTACTTGAAATAGGTTTGATCTTGGTGCCATTTGGGTTTTCAATATTGGCTAGAAATTTGTTCATCTATTCTAGATTTGAAAAGTATTCCGTTATGATGCTCTGGTTGTTGGAAATTTCTGTCATGGTATTTCTACTCTCATACATGATTTTATTTATTTGTGCTCCCATTTTTTCTTTCTTTCTCTCTTTCTTTTTTTTCCAGTCCTGGGCTTGGACTTTCTCAAGGCTAGCACTATACCACTTGAGGCTCAGCACCGGCTTTTTGCTATGTTTGTGGTTCTAAGGAATTGAACCCACGTCTTCATGCCTGCTAGGCAAGCACTCTACCACTAGACCAAACTCCCGGCACCTCTTTTTTTTTTTTGCTCAAGTAAGTTAGGGTCCGTTATTTAAAAAAAAAATTGTATCTAACTCCTCATTTTGTAGTTTATTTCAATGGATTATTATCTCTGACTCATTTAATTCTAACTTGATTTTGTTTCCTAAGTGATTTAGAACAGGTTTGTTGCTCTTTCTCAAGGAGCTTAAATGTGCATCATTCAATTGTTGTTTGAGATTTTTTGTATTTCTTAATGTAAATACTCAGTGATGTAAGTTTCCATTGAATATTGTTCTTTCTGTGTCTCACAGCAGCTGATACTTTTTATGCTCCAGAAATTTCGCTTCTAATCTCTTCAATCAACATCTGGTGATTCAACAACGTGTTTTTTAATCTCCATGAGTGACAGGGTTTTTCTTGGTGAGATTGATAATGAATTCTAATTCAATGGCAAAGTGGTCTGAAAGAATGCAGCAAATAATTTCATTGTTTTGAAATTACACAGGTTTGTTTTATGGCCTAAAATGTAGAGTATTTTAGAAAATGTTTTATGAGCTGATGAAATATATATATATATATATGTATATATATATATATATATATATTGGTGTTGCTGGATAGAATACTTTGCAGAACTCTGTTAGTCTTGCAGTTCTTAAATTGTGAGGTTTCTAAGCTACTTGATCTATCCAGAGGTGACAATGATGGGTTAAAATCACTGTTTCAATCTATGAATTTTTAGTGTAAATAAAGTTTGTTTGAATATGTTGGGGGCACCCTCCCAATATGTAGTACTTTAGGATGGTTAACTCCTCTTGAAGGAGAATTCCCTTCTTTAGTATGTAATAAACTTGTTCTAATTTTAATTTGAAGTCTAATTTTTCTCGTATATGAATAGTCCTGCCTATTTATGGGACCACTTGCTTGATAGATTTTATTCCAGCCTCTCACTCTCAGAATGTTTGTTTTAGGAGGCAAAAGTTATCTCTTGAAGACAGCAGAAAGGTGGATCTTTCTTTTTGATATAAGTAGAGAGTCCATGCCATTTAATTGCAGAGTTAAGTGCATTGATATTGAGTGTCTGGATTGGAAAATATTTACTAGTACCTGCCATTTTTCCTGTGTCATTAGACCTGTGACTTTTCAATTCTTGTTGTATTTACCTGGTATGCATTTAAGGTATCATTTTTCTGTCAATATTATGTTTGCATTGATTTGCCAAGTGTAGTACATCTTTAAGAATTTTCTGTAAGCTGATTTGGTCATTATACACCTTCAAGTTTTCCTTGCTGTGGAAGGTAATTTGGTTAGAGCCTATAACTTGTCAATTCTTACTGTAATTAGCTGATACGGTTTTAAGATGCCATTTCTCTGAAAGTAACCACTTTGTGTTGATTTTCAACATGTAGAACATCATTAGAATTTTTCCTAATGCTGGTTTGGTCACTACATAATGTTTCATCTTTCTCATGGTATGGAAGGTTTTTATTTTTCCTTCCTGCTTTGAATGAGAGCAACAGTATTCTTGATTGGTGGGTCATTTGATTTAAGGCATGACATACATCATTGCAAGGTCTTCTTGTTTGAATGGTGTCTACTGAGAAATCTGACAATTTTCTGATTGGTTTTCCTTGTTCTCTTCTCCCTGACCACTTTAAGGATGCTTTCTTTGGTCTCTATTGATCCTGTACAGAATATAATGTGGCAATGTGATGTCCTTTTCTGTTAAGGTGTGCTTCTTGATTCTGGATGATCCTGTCCTTCGGGATATTTGGGAATTTGTCTGATATGGTTCTCTAAACCATATTTCTAATTCCACTATGGCCTACCTCAAGGGCCTTGTCAATACAGATTACTATTAATTAGGAAATTAGAAATTGCACATTGGAAGACCTATAACCAATCTCACATATTTCTTGCATTTGGCCTGAATCATTTTCTGGCTTTTCTTTATATGTTATTGAATCTTTAACCCTGGAGATTCTCTCTATTGTATCATCTAATCTGCTGTAAATACTTTCTTTGTTCTTCATCTTCCTTCCTTTAAGTCAGTCATTTTGAAGGGTTGGCACACTTTAGATCTTGTATGGAATTTTTTACCTCCTTGATTTAAATTTAAGTGCTCTCTTTGGACTACTTTAGCTTAGAAGCTTTAATCTCATTGGAATTTTGTTGGGATTCATTTAGCTTTCTGTTTGTGCAGAGTATGAATTCCTCCATTATTCTCTGTCCTAATCTTGTTCATATTCCAGTTCACAAATATTCTTTTTCATGCTTTCAAAGGTTTATTGATTATATTTACCAGTGTCATTTGTAGACTTGAGGACTCTCATCTAGGTTTTTCAATTGACTGCTCTTTTCCTTGCTTATTTGGAGATGGGATTCATTGACTTGCCATTTTCCTTGAGCTTCTTCTTCTGCCCATTTGGAAATGAGAGTAAGACTAATGCTAAACAAGATTCTGATTTAAGGAGAAGAACCAACCTAGTGCTATATAGCTGCCCAGACTATAAATGTTTACAATCTTACACAGTTATTTTCCCTCGCACTCATCTTTTTTTTAGCTTACAAATAAATCCGACAAAACCAAAGAGCAGTTTTAAGGCAAAAGAGGAACAATGCAATGCTATGGGATTTTAATCACTGTGGACCTACAATATGACAATGAATACGTATAAAGTGTGGCTCAACAGTCAACTGTTGTGCCACAAACCATGAATATCCAAGAAGGAAGAAAAAGAAGACAAGTGATAAAAAGTGAAAATCAAGAGGGGTAAATAAGAGAAATGTAATGTAGAGAATTAAATTAATAGAGTGAAGAAAACTAACTTAAATGGAGAGAAAGAAAACAGAAATCAATAAAAAATGAAAAATTTAAAATATATAAAAATAGATAAAAGAAGAAAAAACATATTAAACAGATTAACAAGAATAAAAATTCACAATTAAAAGTACTTAAAGAAGAAATACTAAGATTATAAACTAAGATTGAAAATTATTGCATTGAGTTAACAAAAATATAATCTGTATCATGTGAGCACACAATGAATGAGGACATCTACAAAATGCTTTCACATTGTTTCTAGGTGTAATCAGATCCACAAGGAAAAACAGAGGGGGTGGGGAAGATGGAAAAAAGAATGGATCAACAAGGAAAAAATAAAAATGAAATCAATGAAAATGTTCTTTGGCTGAGAGAATATAGATTATAATATCAGTGTTTCTGAATTTGCACAAAGTTTGCTTTCCTTTGTAAAGTGTGAGGTATTTCAGAAAAATCTTCCATTTGCTGTTGAAAAAAAAGATGTATGCTCTCGTATTGCTGAATGGAATAGTTAGCAGATGATGTCTGTTAGGTCAAGTTGATGTATACAATTGTTCAATTATGAGGTTACTTTGATCAATTTGTGCCTTGTTGATCTATGCAGAAGTGACAGTAGTTTGTTAAAATTACCAGCAATCACTGTGCATGGGTTCATATGGATATTTAGTGTGTGAAAAGTTTGGAGAGGTGGAGAGCTCTAGCATTTTGTCTGTAAATATTTAGAATGGTTATCACCTGAAGTAGCAATCCTGGAGTTGTATGTTACAACCTTCTCTGTGTCTTCTCAGTAATTTTAGGTTGAAATCCACCCTACTTGATTTAAGGATCACAACTCCAGCCTGTTTATGGGGAGCACTTTCTTGGTACATTTTATTCTATCCTCTCATTTTCAGAATATTTATTTTTAGTGGGAATGTTGTGTCACTGGAAGATTACAAAATGTGATCTTGCTTTGGATGAAATTACACAGTCTGTGTCATTTAATTGCAGAGTTAAGTCCATTGATATGGAGGGTTTAATGTGGAAAACATTTTCTAGTTCCTGCCATTTTTTTGTACATTTTGAGGAATTGTGACCTGTCAATTCTTGCTATAATTACTGGGCATTCCTTTAAGATATGATTTCTCTGTCAATACCACATTTGTGCAGCATGTTCTCTGTCAATAGAATGCTTTCAATGTGAAGAACATCTTTGAGAATTTTCTGTGATGCTGGTTTGGTCAATACAGTATTTTAATTTTCTTTGATCTTGAAGGTTTTGCTTTCCTCAATAAAACCTTAGCTGTGTACAGAATCTGGGTTCAAAGTTATTTTTTCTTTACAGAAAGGCACACATCATTTCAACATTTCTTGTTACATGGTCTATGCTGATAAATCTGTGGCTATTCTGATTGAATCCATTGTTTGTGATTCTAAATTTGTCATTGACTACTTTAAGGATCTTTTCCTTGGTGTTGATTTTACAGATTACAATGTAGAAGTGGGATATCTTTTTCTGATCAGGTCTGATTGGGGTTATTAAAGCTTCTTCTATCTGGATAGACCTAACCTTAGAAATTTGAAGTGATTCCCTTAAGTATATTTCCAATTCCATTAACCTCCTCCTCCAGGCCCTCCTCAAAGCCAATTAATTTTAAATCAGTCTTCATAATTGTATCTTGGATCACCTGATAAAATCTGTCATATTTCTTTTACTTGTTTTGAATCATTTTTTGTTCTTTGTCTACAAATTACAATCTATCTTCCAGTCAGGTATAATACTTACCAATTCATCTTACTACACACTCACCGTACTCCCCATTCCTTCGGTGTTGTCTAGTTTCCATGTACATTCACAATACCGCTCACTACATTTTTGTTTCCTACTTTCCATAAATATTTTCATATTTCATTCAATATCACCAAATAGGTAATGCATGTAAAAAATTACTGGTAAAATATTTTCTGGTGTGTATTTGATTTACATTGCTCTTCTTCTAGTGGAAATATGACATCATCTCAAAGACTCTCATAAGGAATTTACATAAAAATGCAGACAGTATACACTAGTGAAGAACTTACAATTCAATTCACATTGTCATATTTCAGAAGTTATTTTCTAAATTGAATAATTTCATGGGTTACAATGGGCGATATTGTTTAATAACGCTTGGAGAGAAGCCTAGCACTTGTCAAAGTGATAGACTGCTTGCCTAGCATGCAGGATGACCCGGTTGTGATTCCTCAGTACTACATACACAGAAAAATGCTGGAAGTGGTGCTGAGGTTCAGGTGGTAGACCTCCAGTCTTAAAAAAGTTCTAGGACATGTTCATGCCCTGGGCTCAAGCCCAGGACTAACACAAACAAGAATAATACTTGGTGGCATTCTTATTTTCCCTTTAAAATTTCATGCAATGAAAGATGAGGCCTATGGATCAAATCCAGCCCATGCATATCTTCTCTCTAATTATCCTCCTGATACTGGAAGGTGCTCTTGTGGCCAAAAAGACAGCACTACCCTTCTGCTGAGGAGCTCAGGTAACATCGTCCATCCCAAGATTTTTCAGCCAAAGACTATTAACTACAACAAACAAATAAGATTTTTATGCGATGTGGACTATGAAAGAATGACAACATAAGGATTAGTATATCTGAAAGAATGGACATTATCCAACAATTTGTTCAAATCCAATATAGCATTCAAAAATAAAGGAATTTTAGCCCTGGATATTCACTACTTTTCATGATGTTGTTGCTTAGTAGATAATTTGAATCCATAAGTGAATTGTATTATTCACCACAGAATGGGAGAGCAAGAAAATCCCAGCATTTTCGAGTGTAAATGAACATCTTTGATGTTCATTTATCCTGTGTGTTTACTTTCATTTTTGATGGAGTCATGGTGTCAGAAGTCACTGATACCTTACCTGTTGTTCTTTCAGTATTTTGTTGTGGTAAAATGAAATTTGGGTTAAGATTTTCAAGCATTATACCAAAGAAAACTATATATATTTAGGTTCTATAAAAGATTGACTTTAACATTATCTATTTAAGAGAAACACAGACATGTAATATCCACTACATTAAGGCAATGACATTAAATTAAACTTTGAAGGGAAATTGAACCTAAGAGAATAAAGCTTTCAATCATTGAGAGGAAAATTTTAGATCCTTGACATGTATTTTTGTTTATAAAAGACTCATTCTTTCATATTGAGGAAAAAATATATTTTTATCCATATTACCACACTTGAAAAATCATATTCCTCAAAAAATAGCACAAAACGCATGTACAAAATGTCATCCAGTATAGGTCTAAATGCAATGAACTCTAGGATATGAAAACAGGAGGTTTATCCAGTATGTTTGTTGTTCATAATGTACTAGGTTATATCCCTTCCGTTTTATGCCTTGATGATTAATCTCATTCTGTTACCGTATATATTACCAGGTATACAGTATACCCATGTATTTGAAGTAGAGAAGGGAAGGAAGGAAAGCATGAGTATTGGGAGGGTTAGGGAGAAGAGAAACAGGAACAGAAATATGAGAAGGGGCATCAATATATGAGAAATAATTCAACTTCTACCTGCAGAATGTTACTCTAAAGTATCTATACATTCTCCAGACAACAAAAAATAAAAGAAAAAAAACAAAAAATTCTCATTTATGTTAATTTTCATGAGAACATGATGCTATGCTTCTTGTTAAAGTAGAAAAATGATGGGACAAAAAATAAATTAAAATAAACAATTACTGTGATGAATACTGTTTGATCACAGTGTATGATTTTTTTGAGGACTTGTTGTAGATGGTTGGGCAGTAATTTGTTGAGAAGAAATTGGTCTATAGTTCTCTTTCTTTGATGAATCATTCTAGTTTGGGAAGGAGGATTGTACTGGCTTCGTAGAATGAGTTTGGTAAAGAGCTTTCGTTTTCAATTTTATTGAAGAGATTGAGGAGTATCGGTGTGAGCTCTGCTTTGAAAAACTTATAGAATTCAGCTGTGAATTCATCTGGTCCTGGGATTTTCATAGGTGAAAGGTCATTTATTGCCATTTCTATTTCTGTGCTTGAAACAGGCCTGTTTAGTTGGATTAGGTCTTCTTGGTTAAGTGTGGGTATGTTATTACTGGCTAGAAATTTATTTATTTCTTCTAGATTCTCAAATTTGTTGGCATAAAGGGTTGAAAAGTATTCCCTCATGATGCTCTGCATCTTGGTACTTTCTGATCTGTGATTTTTTTTTTTTAATTTCGGTACGCTCCCTTCTTTTTTTGGTATGATTTGCTTAGGGTCTGTCAATTTTGTTAATTTTTTCAAAAAACCAAGTGCTTTTTTTGTTGATTTTTTCTATCTTTTTTTGGTCTCCAATTCATTTAATTCTGCTTTGATTTTAATAATTTGCTTTCTTCTACTGGCATTAGGGTTGGTTTGCTGCTCTTCTTCCTGCCTTAAGATGACACGTTAAATAGTTGGTTTGTGATTTTTCCAATTTTTTTTATTGTAGGCACTCAGAGTTATAACTTTTCCTCTGAGTACTGCCTTTACTCTTTCTCAAAGTAGCTGGTATTTTGTGTGCTCCATTTTGTTAAATTTCATAAACTGTTGGATTTCTGTTCTGATATCCTCAATGACCCATTGGTGATTCAACAATGTGTTTTTCAATCTCCATGACATACAGGGTTTTCTTTGGTGGAGATGGTTGTTCATTTCCAATGTGATGCCTTTGTGGACTGAGGGAGTGTGGGGCATAATTTAAGTGTTTCTGAATCTGCCCAGGTTTCTTTTATGCCCTAAAATGTGGTCTATTTTGGAAAATGTTCCATGTGCTGTTGAAAAAAATATATTGTGTTGTTACTGGATGAAATAATCTGCAGATATCTGTTGAATCTAGTTGGTCTATACAGTTGTTCAATTCTAAGTTTTCTCTGTTGAGTTTTTGCCTGGTTGATCTGTCCATAGGTGAGACTGGTGTCTTAAAGTCACTGTGTTTTGATCTATGTATGGTTTCAGTGAATGTAAAGTTTCCTTGATGAAGTTCGGTGCTCTGGGATTCAGTGTGAAGATATTTAGGATAGCCTTATGTCCTCCTGGAAGAGAGATCCCTTTATTAGTATGTAGTAACCTTGTCTTTTCTCACTAATTTAGTTTGAAGTCTATTTTATTTGATATGAGGATGGCAACTCCAGCTTCTTTATGGGGCCATTATCTTGATAAAGTTTTATAAAAAATATTTTTGAGCAAGATATGTCTCTTGAAAACAGCAGAAGGATGGATCTTGCTTTTTGATCCAAGTAGAAATTATATGCTGTTTAATTGGAGAGTTAAGTCCATTGATATTGAGAGTTAGGATTGAGAAATATATATTAGTTCCTGCCATTTTTAAAAGCTTTCATTAGGGCCTGTGTAATACCCTGTGATCAAACAGGATTCATCACAGGGAGTCAAACCTGTTTCAACGTACACAAATCAATTAATATAATTCAACACATCAACAGGAGTAAGGACTTAAAACTTTGGAAATGTAGCGGGGTATAAAATTAACCCTCAAAAATCAACTGCCATCCTCTATGCCAACAGTGAGAGGAATGAGACAACAATCAGGAAAGCAACACCTTTTGCAATAGCCACAAAGAAAACAAAGTACCTAATTATCTTAACTGAGAATGTAAAGGTCCTTTTTTATGAAAACTTTAAAAACCTGGAAAAGGAAATTAAAGCAGAAATGAGGAAATGGAAATATCTCCCATGCTCCTGGATTGCAAAAATCAACATAGTAAAAATGAAAAACTTGCCAACATCTTTCTAAAAATCTAGGCAATTCCCACAATTATCACAATGTCATTCTTTAAAGAAATAGAAGAGGCAATACAAAATTTCATGTGGGACAATACAAGACCCCGTGTAGCAAAAACACTTCTTAGCAGAAAGAACAGCACAGAAGGAATTTCAATACCAAACTTGTGACACTATTACAGAGCTATAATAATCAAAACAGCCTGGTCCTGACACAAGAATAGGCCTGAAGATCAATGGAATAGAACTGAGGACCCAGATATTAAACCACAGAACTATGGCCAACTAATCTTTCACAAGGGAGCCAAAAAAACAGAATGGAAGAAAGACAGTTTTTTCAACAAGTGGTGCTGGCAGAACTGGTTAAGCACCTGCAGAAACTAAAGTTGGATCCTTCTTTGTCACCCTGCACTAGAATTAACTTCAAAAGGATAAATACCTCGAGATAAAAGCTGACACACTGAAAATTTTACAAGAAGGAATAGGAGACACAATAGGTCTCCTTTGGCATAGGTCGAAACCTTCTCAACAAGGACCAAGAAACACAACAAATCAGAAAATGGGGGACTGTATTAAACTGTGGAGCTTCTGTAGGGCAAATGACATAGCTAGTCAATTAATTAGGAAGCCTACAGAATGGGAGAAGATTTTCACTAAACATACAATGGACAAAGGCCTCATATCTAAACTGTATCAACAGCTCAAAAAATTGAATCACTGCAAAACTAATCGCCAAAGAAACAACCATCCCTTCAAACGATGGGCCAAAGACTTAAAGAGAGTCTTCACTGAAGAATAAATAAGAATGGCCTATAGACACGTGAAGAAATGGTCAACATCTCAGGTCATAAAAGAAATGCAAATCAAAAAAATTCCAACATTCCACCTCACTCCAGTTAGAATGGTCAGGATTAAGAAAACAAACAGATGCTGGAGGGGATGTGGCCAGGAGGGATCACTACTACACTGTTGGTGGGAGTGCAAACTCGTTCAACCACTATGGAAAGCAGTATGACAGTTCCTAAAAGACTAAACATAGACCTCCCCTATAAACCAGCAATTCCACTACTTAGCATTTACCCAACTGTCCAGAAACAAGGGCATACTAAATCCACTAGCACAACGATGTTCATTGTAGCACTATTTACCATAGCAAAGATATGGAATCAACACAGATGTCCCTCAGTTGATCAATGGATCAACAAGTTGTGGTATTTATACACAATGGAATTCTATGCTGCTGTCAGAAAGAACGGCATCGTCCCATTTGTAAGGAAATGGAAAAACTTAGAAAAGATCATATTAAGTGAAGTAAGCCATACTCAAAAGAATATAGGCTCAAAGGTTTCCCTCATTTTCCATAATCAGTAGAAATCTCGGACTCTTCTAGCAGATATTTTCAATAGAGCAAAACCTTGATACATAAGGCCATATAGTAGGACACTAAATGAAAGGACCTCTAGGATATAGAAACAAAAGCCATTATATTGATTGTTTCCTTAATGTACTACGTTATCTCTCATCTCTTTTGCTATCCCTTGGTTATCTCATATTGTTATATTATTTCACTTTGTTAGCTGATATATTGGATGTATGCATATTTGGTTATTTGAAATTGGATAGGAAAGGGGGGGTAAACAAGGTGAGGGAGAGGGTGGGGGGAGGCAAATGGGACCAAGACATGAGAAAGGGTATCAATGTATTTGAAGTAATGCACTTTCCGTCTGGCGAATGTAATGTAACCCTTCTATTAATTACAATAAAAAACACATAAAAAAGATACATTATTTGTACATTTTAGCCATTTGCACTTTGATTTAAATAACTGATTATGCTAAATTACTACTAAATTTAACTTATATGAAATTCCATATGTTCTAGTTGTCTAAAAATAAATTTGTTGAACACCATAACAATTGAATACAATATCACAAAATTTATATTAATAAGTACTTTGATTCTGTAATATTGTATTCATGAGTGTACAAAGCTAACTTTCTTTATTCTTTCTTTAAATCTATCTTGACGAAGCTTTCTCTAACACATTCCTACTGTCAGTTCCATGCTCTAGTAATGTGTTGAAATGTATTAGCTTCTTATTTGATATTTACCTCACTGTCTTACTTCATACTAAATTCATTAGGAACACATAGAATTCAAGATTGCCACTATTATATGCCACTATGACATAATACTAATATCCTATATTGATAATACATAGTATTTATTTTTATGATTTCCTCTTACAGCTTTCCCCCAAAATGTATGTATTTGTACATGGGCAATACATTTTAGGTATTCAATAACTAAAGAATTAGTGAATAGAAATAGACTTCATTTTAGTGCACTGTTTTATTAGCAAGAGAGATCATTATCTCTCCCAAAGTTTCTATTTTTACTTTTGTCATTTTTTGTATTCTTATATGAAAGAACAGCCCAAGTTACAATTTATTTAAAATTAGGCTTAAAATAATCATCTTTGGTTTCATTGCAGCACTATTTACCATAGCAAAGATATGGAACTAACATAGATGTCCCTTTTTGATGAATTGATCAAAAAGATGTGGTATTTATACACAATGGAATTCTATGCTGCTGTCAGAAAGAATGACATTGCCCCATTTGTATGGAAATGAAAGACTTAGAAAAAATCATATTAAGTGCAGTAAACCAGACTCAAAGGAACATAGATACAATTGTTTCCCTCATTTGTCATAATTGGTAGAAACTTTGGGCTCTCCTCGCAGAGATTTACAATAGAACAAAACCTATATGATGCTAAATGAAACACCATTAGGATATAGAAACAAAAGCCATATAATGAGTGATAGTTTTCCTTATTGTACTATGTTCTCTCATCTCTTTTGCTGCCCTTGGTTATCTCGTATTGTTATAGTATTTTACTTTGATGTCTGATATATTGTATGTATGCTTATTTGTTTATTTGAAATAGGATATGGAAGGCGGAAACAATATGAGGTGTGAGGGTGGGGTAGGTAAATGGGGATCAAGACATAAGAAAGGGTATCAGTGTTTGTGAAGTAATGCACCTTCTATCTAGTGAATATAATGTAAACCTTCTATTAATTAAAATAAAAATATATGAAAAATGAATCATCTTTGTGTCCTCAGTTCATACAATGCAGGTTTGCTTAATGTTTGTTCTTGTTAATTGTTCTAGACAATTACACAAAAGTATTTTAGGAAGGAAAGGACAAAAACAGGATGATTGGGAAAGTGAGGGAAAAAAAAAACCTATGATGTGTTAGCTAGGATCAAGGTGTAATATATCCACTACCTGACAAATGTAACCGCAATCCATCTGTACATCACCACAACAATAAAATAATATAAAAATGAAAAAATAATGAAATAAAGGTATGGATAATTAGAGGGGAAGAATGCAAAAGTGTCTAGGTAAAATATGAGACATTTCTCATGACTGTCAAGTCCATAGATTAAAAAAAAAACCACATCAACTTACTTTTCATTTGTATGTGTGAAAATCACAAAGAGTATAAGGAAGTGACAATCACAGTTTGAAGGGATTTCAGGTAAGTAAGTGCACTTATTCCACATAATTCCACAATAATTTCCATGTCAGAATATATAAATAATTAAAGTATAATATAAGTATACACATACAAATGAATGTGCAAATGTTTTTCCACTGATGGACTCTGAATAAAATCCTAATGCAGTGAAAAACTGCATTTCTATTCAGTTACAAACATTACAGTGAGGTTCTATAATGTATATACAGTGACTAATGGCAGGCAAATAACATATGGGATTCAAATATCTGATGAAGAAAGTTGAATATTTCTTGGTGTTGAAAAATCGTAGTAGTGATAAATGTAAACATGATTATAGCACTTAAAAGTAATTGATATGACATCTAGAAAATGATTGTAGATGCTAACACTTGAAATTCTCTAAACAATGCAGAAAAATATCATGACAAAGCTGTTATTGTAATATTGGCTAATTTGCCATTAGGAGTGGCACATTATACTAAGGTTTTATAATGTGCAAATATCTGTGCGCAATTTTCTATTGCACAGATAATTCACGTATGTTCTGAAAAGCACACTCATAAATTTTAGTCATATAATATAATGTCACTTCTAATGCTACCGACTAGTTTTGTGTTTTGTAGTTCTTTGTATCATACCTATTTTACCCTTGACTCAGGATCATGCAATAGGACATTTATGTATGCATTTATTTTGTATATGACTTCTTGAAGTCATCCCAAAGACTCTCATGAAAAACTTACATAAAAATTCATACACTCTACTATTGAAAAACGTATAATCCACTGCATATTGTTAGATTTCATTGTTAGGTTACCTAGGTCATCTTCAACAGATGATTATTCCATACCAGTTGTGACAGAATTGCTGACAATCTCAGGGAAATAGTGAGCATAGAAAGGATAGGAAGCCAGTTTGGCTGGAATAACAGGATGATTATGTGTCACAAAGTTTCAGATACACAAAGCTACCATCAGCATTTATCAGCTTGTTTCAATGACCCTGTTCTCAAAAGGCAACTAATTATATACCATAGATAAATGTCTACTGCACTTAGAGAATATAGAATATTTGTAAAGGTTCCAATCATTGCACCTTCCATATTTATGGCATCCATAAAAAGTGCAAAGGAGATTGACTATAGAAATGTTACTTGAAGAGAAAGAGGATTAAAGTCCCAAATTGCTGTCAACCATCAAATGCTAGGTAGTTTTTGATGAAACACAACTACCAAGTCACTCTCTTAAGGAGACAAAAGATATATATATATAATCTCTCTTTTGTCCTCACTTTGCGACCATTTTCTGAGGTGAAACACTTCTATAATAATAACCAGTCATAAGAAAACACAGTAGATGTTCTAACATATGACTTTAAGATTATTTTACTTTTCTTATAGAGACTAGCCAAATATTATACAAAAACAAAAATAATACTCTAAAATATGGGTCTCATTGAAATACTTGTCTAATACAAAACATCTTATTTAGGCTCTGCAGTGTAGCACTCTATACACAGAGTGGAATGCAATTGTCTCAGAATCCAATATAGACAGCTGAGGTCAGAGAAGCAATAAATAAAATCTCATTGTTCTTTCTGTCTAGACATTTATACCATTATTTTACTAACATATGCTACTAAATAAAAACAATATACTAATTGCTTCAAACACTTGAGAAATTGTGACACACCACAATTTTCAGGTGATATATTACGCTTCTGCATTTCACCAAATTATCATTCAGTCAACAAAATATCCTCTCATAATTCCTCCAAAAAATAAAAGGTTATGATGAAGTAGTAAATTTGAGATAATACAACCCTTTACTTATTATTACTTTTTTTTACAGTTTCTTTATTTTATTGTCGGGGTAATGTACAGAGGGATTACAGTTATATTCATCAGGTAGCAGATGCAGTACTTCTTTTTTTTCCTTTTATTATGCCTCCTTATTTCATTTAATTTTTTATGTATTTTTTATTGTAATTAATATAATGGTTACATGATATTTGCCAGATAGACAGTGCATTAATTCCGATACATTGATACCCTTTCACGTGTCTTGGTCCTCATTTCCTCCCCCCCACCCCTTGTCTTGTTTTCTCCCCTTCCCTATCCAATTTCAAATAACTAAATACAAATATATCTGATATATCAGGTAACAAAGTGAGATACTGTAACAATATGAGATAACCAAGGGACAGCAAAAGAGATGAGAGATAACATAGAACCTTGAGAACAACAATCATTCATTATATGGCTTATGTTTCTATATCCTAGAGGTCCTTTCATTTAGCGTCCTACTATATGGCCTTTTGTATCAAGATTTTGCTCTATTGGAAATCTCTGCTAGGAGAGCCCAAGGTTTCCACTGATTATGACAAATGAGAGAAACCATTGAGCCTAAGTTCCTTTGAGTATGGCTTACTTCACTTAATATGATCTTTTCTAAGTTTTTTCATTTCCTAACAAATGGGGCAAGGTCATTCTTTCTGACAGTGGCATAGAGTTCCATTGTGTACAAATACCACATCTTGTTGATCTATTCATCAACTGAGGAACATCTGTGTTGGTTTCATATCTTTGCTATGGTAAATAATGCTGCAATGAACACTGTTGAGATAGTGGATTTAGTATGTCTTTTTTTCTGGATGATTGGGTAAATGCCAAGTAGTGGAACTGCTGGGTCATAAGAGAGCTCTATGTTTAGTCTTCTGAGGAACTGCCATACTGCTTTCCATAGTGGTTGAATGAGTTTGCACTCCCACCAACAGTGTAGTAGTGATCCCTCCTGGCCACATCCCCTCCAGCATCTATTGTTATTAGTTTCCTTGAGCAGGGTACAAAATTAACCCTCAAAAATCAACCACCTTCCTCTTTGCCAACAGTGAGAGGAATGAGGCAACAATCAGGAAAGAAACTCCTTTTGCAATAGCCTAAAAGAAAATAAAGTAGCTAGGAATTACTTTAACTAAGAATGTAAAGGACCTTTTTGATGAAAACTTTAAAACCTTGAAAAGGGAAATTAAAGCAGAACTGAGGAAATGGAAAAACCTCCCATGTTCCTGGATTGTAAGAATCAATATCGTGAAAATGACAACCTTGCCAAAGGCTATCTACAAATTCAATGCAATACCCATCAATATCCCAATGTCATTCTTTAAAGAAATAGAAGAAGCAATCCAAAATTTCATATGCAATAATAAAAGACCTTGTATAGCAAAAACACTTCTTGGCAGAAAGAACAGTGCAGGAGGAATTTCAATACCAAACTTTAGACTCTATTACAGAGCTATAATTACCAAAACAGCTTGGTATTGTCACAAGAACCAGCCTGAAGACCAATGGAATAGAAATTTGGACCCAGATATTAAACCACAGACCTATGGCCACCTAATCTTTGACAAGGGAGCCAAAAAAATAGAATGGAAGAAAGATAGCCTATTCAACAGGTGGTGCTGGGAGAACTGGTTAAACACCTGCAGAAAACTAAAGCTGGATCCTTCTTTGTCCCCCTGTACTAGAATTAACTCCAAATGGATCAAAGACCTGGAGGTAAAAGCTGACACACTGAAAAGTTTACAAGGAGGAATAGGAGATGCACTAGACTTCCTTGGCACAGGTGGAAACTTTCTTAATAAGGACCAAGAATCACAACAAATCAGAGAAAGGCCAGATAAGTGAGACTGCATTAAACTGCAGAGTTTTTATATGGCAGAGGACATAGCTAGTAAACTAATTAGGAAGCCTACAGAGTGGGAGAAGATCTTCACCAACCAAACAACGGACAAAGGCCTCATATCTAAAATATATGAACAGCTCAAAAAATTGAATCAATCCAAAACTAATCTCCAAAGTAACAACCACCTCATTAAAAGATGGGCCAAAGACTTAAAAAGAGTCTTCTCTGAAGAAGAAACAAAAGTGGCTTAAGTATTATTTCTTATTACAATGCTGCATTACTTTAACATTCCTAGAATGTCAGAATTAATACAGGACAAAGAACAGCACTAGAGGAAATGAGTAGGACAAACCATAGTACTAGAAATATATTTCTGAGATATAGCCATCTCCTCTTAGGGAGTTCATTTTTCAATATAGTTGGATATTTTTCACTCTATAATTATTATGTCATAAAGGTTCTCAGTTTACTTGATTTTTTACTTTCAAAATTCACATATGAAACTCAAAGTCATTTTCAAAAACTAACATTTCAGATCCTATTTTATGAAACATACTTTGTGAGCTCTTGACAGTGTACACTAAGTTTCATCAAAAGGAAAAGAAAAAGAACATTTATAATACTAACTGAAGTGCTTTGCTTAAGTGATATGGGAACAATATGGAGGTTCTTTCATTCTGACAGGTAAGTTAGTTTCCACAAATCCTGTGGGGAGAAAAATTCTCTTAGTAGAACCATGACTATGTGCTTCAAAACCAGATATTAGACATATTTTCACTGTAGTAGTCTGAAAACCTATAGATTTAGTCTTGAGTCATTGTATTTTTCATTCTTAGTCACATTTTTGATACCCCCATAGGGATTGATTTCAGCTTCTGGAGATTTCAACTCTGAGCCCTTTCAAGGATTAGAGTTCTGAGATTTGAACCAAAGTACCACTTCTGTCTTTCACTTTTTATATTTTTCCAAGCAACAGAAGCAAGGCTCTATACACAGATTTCTATCTCTCCATCAAAAAACGGCACTCCTCACCTGAAATATACATTGTTAAAATACTTTCATTTCTCTATTTCATGTATACAGGAAGTCTTTTCAGGAATTAATATTAGAAATATAGTGAACCTGGTTTCCCCACAGTATTCACAGATTATGAGGTAACATTTCCCCTGTTATTCATGAAAGTATGATTACATTAGAGTATTAGATATTCACAAGAAAAATTGAAACAAATCCCACATAATTTCTACATAAAATTCGATACTTATCTCAGAATATAACTTAATTGAATAATTCCTTCAATATTTATATTAAAAGAGGCTCAGGATCTTTATAATTATGTGGAATTTTCAGTTGGCATAAAATTTCAGCATAAAGTGTCTTTTGATCATGAACCAGAACCAGAACATAGTATGATGTTTTTGCTGTGACACACATAATCCTGTCTTAGAGAATTATACATGTCATGTCAAAGAGGAAGGAAATTGGTACTTTTTGAAGTTTGAAGAGGTAATGGATTCTGGTTCATTTGTCCACTGTACACAAGCGACTACTTTCAGAAAACTCTGTGTACTACCTGGTGGGACTTTAGGGATGGAAAGGGAAAAGTCAAGATCAGGACAGAAATATCAAGTAATATCCATGTGCCAAGCAGTTAACATACACAGCAGGGAGAGAGAAGAAGGCAGAGAAGGTAAGGGGTAGTTAGAGGTCTCTGAGGGCTCGCTGGACTCACCAAGGAAGTAGAGGACCCTTCCTCACCGCCAAGGCAGAAGACACGGAAGGAGGCTTTCCCCTAGTAACATTTCCCTCTGTCCTGCCACCTCTGCTTGGGGTCACCGTCATTGTGACGCAACTCACCAGACCAGGAGTGTGCAAAGAAAGCATATACCTCATTTCCAGTGCGTCCAGCCCGAAAGTTTGGCCCACTCCTGCATAATTCCGTGGGCAGAATCCTTTCCACTGGGAAGGCAGAACAAAAGATCCTTTTTCATTTGACTCTCTGTTCTTGGGAACAATTTAATAGACGTGTCAGAATTCAGTAGAGGAATGTTGTGAAATATTTTCATACAATATGCAACCCCACTTCATCCCCAAACTACACATTATTTCTAATTGCTTCTGCACACATCTTTGTATGCTTTCTTTGCACACATCTGGTCAGAGATTCAATGCTGAGTCATAATTTCTTCTGTTCAATTTTAAAAGCACGATATCTTGAAAAACACGGAATTTCGATGGGTAAGAACGTTTTTGTGTGAATCAATTGTACATTAAATTCCTCTAGACCATGAAAAGTGCCTAATAAAGACAGAAAGTTTTTCAATTTTTTAATAATAACAATGTATAAATGGGGTTATGATTTCATTCCCCAGAAAGTAAGAGCATTATTTCTCACACACTGATATTCCTTCTCAGGATTTTTTTCACGTTTTCCTACCCCACTTCTCCCAATCATCTGGTTTTCCTCCAGTCTTTCCTATTTCAAATAATCAAATGTATATACAATATATCAGGTAACAGACTCAGGTATATTAACAATATGTGATAGATCAAGGACAAAAAAAGGGAGGAGGAGTAACATAGTACATTAAGAACAACAATCACTCACATATCTTAGAGATATTTTCATTTAGTCTTATCCAATATGACCTTATGAATCTAAGATTTCTGCTATTGTAATCCTCTGGTAGGAGATTCCTAGATGTATACTAATCATTGCCACTGGTGAAAACCATTGATCTTATAAGTTCCTTATATTTCTTTGGGTCTGGCTTATTTCACTTAATATTTTTTTCCAAGTATTTCCACTTTGAACAATGATATTAATGCAAGGCCATTAACCAATCTCACCATGAAAGACTCAATTGGGATAACTTTTTACTCCATTAGAAGATGAACTTTTTTGCCAGTCTTGGGCTTTAGCTCAGGACCTGAGCACTGTCCTTGGACTTTCTCAAGGTTAGAGCTCTACCACTTGAGCCTCAGCACCACTTCCAGCTTTTTTCTATGTATGTGGTACTGAAGAATTGAACCTGGGTCTTCATGCATGCTAGACAAACACTTTACTACTAGGCCAACCTCTCAGCCCCAGAAGATGAACATTTACATAAACCCTTCATATTTCCCTAACATTTGTATATATCTTCCTAAAACGTATCTTCTAATCATCATCACATTAGTAATAAACAATCAGATTAGTGTTTTCTAATCCAATTTTCTCAGCTTCTTTCTTAAACTAAAGAAAAAAAAGAAAGGCTTATATTATGATTAAATACAGACAGCTTCATCTGAATATGTATTTTCATCTATTTATCTGTCTCTTTGACTGTCTACATAGCTATGCTGTTGCAGTCCATTATTCTAACCTAAATTTTCTTTGTTTTATTGTCAATGGGAAAGGATATGGAGTAGTTTAGGCAGTATATTTTGAATTATATAGGGAAGAACAGAACAATTCAAATTGATGAAGCTACTGTTTGGAAATATACTTCTGGAGTTGCCCTGTGTATGTATTTCCATACTGTTAATAATATTTTCTATAATGACAATCCATCAAATCAAACAAAATCAGTGAAATGACAGAATCAAATAAAGTGATAAATTTCTTACAAATTATTTTACTAAAATAAAACTAATTGGTTATTTTTAGATGTAGATAGGGGTATTGTTGCTACTGTTTGCCTGCTTTCAAATTTCTGCTTCTATATGTTTTCTGTATATACTCCAACCTGGATACCTGTGAGAAAATGTGGGCTTTTCACCATAATAATGAGGAGTAAAGTAATGAGAATTTCAATATCTCTGCTGGCTGAATTTTTCATTTTGGGTAATTACTGAAGCATGGCGACATTTCCCTAATCATGTTTATAGTTGCAAAAATACATTTTGAAATTCTTATAACAAAATCCATACTAGAATGAGGAATGAGGACGACAATAAATGTCATAGATTGGAAGCAGATCATCACTTGTCATATAATAGAGAAAAGGTCTTATAGCTAAAATATATCTACAGCTAAGCAAATTAAGTTGATCAGGAAAAAAAACTCTCAGAGAAATAGCCATCCCATTGAAAATTGGGCTAAAGTCTCAAAGAGAAATTTCTCTGAAGAGGAAATAAAAATGGCTTCAACATTTCTTGCCATAAAAGGAATGCTAATTAAAACAACTTTGAGATTTCACCTCACCCCAGTTAGAATGGGTACTATCAAGAAATCCAATAACAACCATTGCTGGCATGGAAGAGGTCAGATGGGATGGCTAATGAACTCAGTGAGAATTACAATTGATGAACCACCCTTGAAAGTAGTAAGAAGTTTCCTCAGAAGACTAGACCTAAAACTCCCCTCTGACCAGGCAGTTCCACTCATGGCCATTTACCTGAATCTCCAAAACCATTTCCGTCAGCATCCTTTGCAAAAGAGGCTGTATTTATTTCATACTTTTTTATTTAGTTCCTTATCAAACATTAAATATCAACAGATCTGTGGGTTACAGTTTTAATTCAATTGTATATCTTAGTTCCTTGGTTGAGTACAAGTAGACTATATGTACAGTTTACTTTCTGGATCTTCTGTTCTGTTCAAGGGTCAAGTATATTTTTTTGTCAATACTTTTTTTTTATTTTGGCTTTATATAGACTTCAAAGTCTGGTTTGTAATAACACTTGATTGCTCTTTTGTATGGAATTGCTTTTGGTATTTTAAGTGTTTTCCTGTTTCATATGAAGTTTCAGAATGTCGTCTATGTCATTGAAGAAATCCTTGAGATATGGATGGAAATTATATCAAAATATTGTCCATGTGGCCATTTTTCACAGTACTTATTCTCCCTATCCTTGAGCATGGGATGTCTCTCAATTTCTTTGTATCATCCCTGATTTTCTTTATTTAGGCTTTTATATTTTTCATTTACATTCTTGGTTGGGTTAGTTCCTAAATATTTTAATTATTTGGGGGATATTGGAGATTTGATCATTTTCTTGATTTCTACTTCAGTTAGGGTATTGCTGGCATGCAGAAAGACTACTGAATTTTATAGGTTATTTTTGTATCCTGCCAGTTTGCCAAAGATGTTTATTAGTTCTAAGGCTGGGGAATGCTATATATTGGGACATTCAGGTACAGATGATGTCATAAGCAAATAGGGATAGTTAATTAACTCTTTCCAAATGTGGGTCCCATTTATGTCCTTCTCTTGCTTTACTGATTTGGCTAAGGTTTCCAACATTATGTTGAAGAAATGTGGATAGAGTGGGCATTCCTGTCTCATTCCTGATTTTAAGGTAAAGGGTTCTAGATTTTTTCCAGTTAGTGTGATATTGATGTTAGTGTGTCATATATGGATTTAATTAGGGAAGGTACCTCTTATTCCTAATTTCTCTAGTGTTTTCAACATTAATGGATGCTGCATTTGTCACGTGCCTTCTCAGCATCCAGATAAACTAGCATATGATTCTTAAACTTAGCTCTGGTAGTATGAGGTGTTACCTTAATTTGTTTGGGAATGCTAAATCAACTTTGCATTTCTAGGATGGAGCCTAGTATGTAGTTTCTGTAATTTGTCTCTGGATTCTGTTGGCTAAGTATTTTATTGAGGAGCTTGATGTGGGCATGACATTACTGTGAATTGAAGAATGAAAATTTGCTTTTCTGATTCCAATGTTGAATCCCTTCCACAACTGAGAAAGAATATAGTTTATCAGCCTTCAAGATTTATTTCTCCTGAACAAATAGTAAGGAAATTTAGGAGGTAATTTAGGGTTTTACTTAATGCAGTATAATGTGTTTCACACTGTGCTTTGCCATGACACAAATATTCTTCAGGACAATATTTACTCAGGGTTGACATGTTACCCAATTGTTGAATGTACAAATGTTCATTGAACTTTGAGTTTCTCTGATTCATGTGTATGTAGAAACAAAGACTTCGATGGTTGCTAAGCACTCATAGGTTCAAACAAGTCAAAAACTAAGAATATTGAATATGCAGCCGTGTATACATTAGTGATTTTCTACTCTCATTTCTAAGAAGCCTATTTATAAATATGGAAACAACTTGTATCATATTGCAGGCAAAATACATTCAGAATGCACAGAAGACCTTTTAAGCAAGTGAATATATACAGATACTTCTTATATTTTTAGGGAGTAGAATTTTCAGCTTATGTGACTAACATGGGTTTTTACACAAATATCCAGAAACAAGCACCTATTACATCTACAAGTACAACAATAGTGTTCGCAGCAGTATTCACCACTGGTAAGACAAAAAACCCACCCAGATACTCCTCAGTAAATTAATAGATCAAGGTGATGTGGTGCATAGGTACAAAAGAATTATATACTACCATCAGAAAGAATATGTTCACCCCATTTCTATGTACATGAATCCTGAAATTGAAAGGAGGGAATTTTTTGAAATGGGCCCCTCAAATTGGTCAGACTTTCCATAGTTTTATCAAGTTAAGAAGACTTTAAGCTGGGAATTTGGCCTAGTGTTAGAGTATTTGCCTAGCATGCACGAAAACCCAGATTCAATTCCTCAAAACCATATACATAAAAAAACACAACCCAGAAATGGTGCTGAGGCTCAAGTGGTACAGCTCTATCCTTGAGAAAGTCCTAAGGACAGTGTTCAAGACTTAAACTCAAGTCCACGACTGGCAAAAGGTTAAGAAAAGAAGACTTTAAATTTAAGTTAATGAGAAAATATATGGAAAGATTATGCATATGAATAAAGGGATCTCTTCTTCAGAAGGATATTCTACATTTCTATACACAGAATGCTATGAGTAACCTCAGAAACAAAAAATTGCACAGAACCAATAGAGCTAACAGATATCTGCAGATTATTCCATACACCACAACCAATAGCATATGGAAGATTTCCAAAAATAGATCACATTTTAGGCACAGAACAACTCTTCGCAAATTCAGAACTGTTGACATTACTGCCCGCATTTTATCAGACCACAATGGTATAAAGTTGGAAATCAAGAAAAAAATTGCAAGATAGAAAATGTTGTAAGTCGTGGAGACTTTGTGGAATCACCAGTGGGTCATGGGCGCGATCGGAACAGGAATTACAAAGTTTATGATATTAAAAGGAGCATACAAAATGGAAGGTTCTTTGTGACAGATTAAAGGCAGTATTCAGAGGTAAATTTATACCTTTGAGTGCCCATTCAGTAAACTTGAGCAATCTCCAGCCAAAAATGTTTTAAGATTTTATATATTTTTTACTTTCCAATTTTAATATTGGAATTATGTACAGAGAGGTTGCAGTTTCATTCATAAAATAGTAAATATATTACTCCTTGCTTATTTGTCCCCCTTCTTATATTATTCTCCCACTTTCTCTACCCAATCCTCCTTCTTGTCTTGCTATTCCCTAGCTTTCCAATTTAGAATACACAGTATCTTACATGGACATACCTCCTGTTAGGAAAATCTTAAATCTACACTAATTGTTGCATGGAAGAAAAATCATGTATCTTAATGTTGTTTGGATCTAGCTCACTTGATTTAATATAGTTTGTTTTCCAAGTGTTTCCCTTTCCCTACCAATGAGGCAATGTTATTTATTCTGATGGCAGCAAGAATTCCATGTAAGAACCACATCTTCTTGATCCATTCATCTACTGAGGGGCATTTTGGTTGGTTGCAAAGCTGAGCTTTGGTAAATAATGATGAAATGAACATTGTTGTGCTTGTGGCTTTAGTATGCCCTTGTTGCTGGACACTGGAGTAGAAGCCCAGAGGTTGGAATGATGTGTCATAGGGAAGCTCTATGTTTAGTGTTCTGAAGGAACCTTCATAATGCTTTCCAGATGGTCATAAATCTTCACTGCATCCAGCAATGTAGTACTGACATCCTCATGCCACATCCAAGCCACAAGCAATTGTTATTGAATTCTTTGAAAATGAACATTCTGACTGGGGAGGTTAATTTGCATTTCTTTCTTACCCAGACATATTGAATATGTCTTCACATATCAGTAGGCCATTTTTATTTCCCCTTCAAAGAAGTCTCTCTTTAATTCTTCAGTCTCACTTTTAATGGGATACATGTTTCTTTGAGGGTTTCTTTCAAGTTCAATTTCTTGAGGTGTACTTATATTTTAGATACAAGATCTTTGTCTTTTGTACGGCAACTGAAGATATTCTCCCACTCTGTAGGCTTCCTAGTCATCTTCTTGACTATGTCCTTTGACATATAGACGTTCTGCACTTTAATGTAGTCCCACTTGGCCAAACTTTGATTTATTGAACCAATAGTTTAATGATCTATTTTAATTAATGGAAAGGAGAAACAAACCAAACCAAAAAAATTTTATGAAAATTAAATCAGAATGAAATGAATGATAGTTCAATACAAACCTTAGAAGAATCAACAAAATGAAAAATTTGATAAAGCCTTTGAAAATCATTTTAAAATGAGATGAGAACACATGAAATTAACAGCAATGGAAACAACCATGGAAAATTGTCTGTACAGAGACTACTGACATCGAGATATAATAAACATTTTGATTCAATTAGGGCAACAAATTTGGGAATCTTGAAAAAATGGAATAATTTAAGCAAATATTCATATGCCAATACTTAACCTCAAAGATACAAACCAACTAAATAACCCATTTTCAATTATTGAAATAAAATGCCTATAAAAGAGTGTCCATGTATGGAAAGGTTGTGGATCTACTGAATTGTTTAGGTCCTTCATAGCAGCAGTTACACCAATACTTCTACTCTCTCCAATGAATTTGAAAGTGACAAACTTATGCTATACTCTTTCTCCGAAGGCAGCATAATTCTCAAGTGGGACACTTGAAAACAATCATCAAAAGAGAGAACTATAGATTCATTTAAATGAAAATTGATGCAAAAATTTTCACCAAAATTCAAGCCAATCAACATTTACAACCCATCAAAAATTATATTATTTTTTAACAGAACTCATTTCTACAATGCATCTCTGGTTCAATTGGCTAGCTAATAAAGGTAATCACATCACCAGGATGAAGGACAAGAAGCTCATGGTCATCTTAGTTGATACACAAAAAGGTATTTGATAATTTTCCACAGAGTTTATTAATATCTCTTCTGGAGAATCTAGGAATTCATGGAATAAGGATCAGTGTAATAAATGACAGATAAGTCAAACTTAGAACTATTATTATACTTAAAGGTGAAAAGTTCAAGCCATTTCCTGCACAATCACAAGCAAGACAAGGATTTCAACTCTCTACACTCCTCTACAATTTAAGACAAATACAAACTTAAACAATTATGAGAATTCATCGCACGACAGATTGAATGGCAATTCTCAAAAAATCTAATGATTACAGGCAGTGATGTATCCAGAAGTCATTGTTACAACATTGGTAGGAAGGCAAACACATTCAAACAATGAGAAAACAATTTGCCATTCTTCAAAGATTAACCATAATGCTCCCCTTTGACTCAGCAACTTTACTCTTTCATATTTTCTCAAATATCTATAAATGAAGACAAATGAAAGCTACCAGCACAACCAGGTTCATTGCATTTATTTCTCATACCTATGATGTACAACCAACCTAGGTTTCCCTCAGTAGGTAAACTGATCAAGAGGATGAAGTATTTGGAGGAAATGGAATTCTGCACTGCCACCAGAAATAATGACATCATAAACTAACCATTTGTAAAGATATGGATAGACTTGGAAAAAATCATATTAAAGAAGTAAGCCAGACCCAATGAAACATAGGCTCCATGGTTCCCCAATTGTTTGTGAATATGACTTTGGTAAATGATGTATAGACATCTGTTTATTTGAATCAGTGAATGGAAAGGGACTATGACAAAGTAAACAGGGCAAAGCAGGGTAACTGTGATACACTCAGGACAACATATTGGAATTTAACTTTAGCTCTTCTATACATTATCCCCAAAATAGAATTTTTAAAAATGAAGAGATGAAATGATTAAAAAAAACATTAGTTTTGTTGGGTGCTTTTGGTTCATGCCTGTAGTCCTAGCAATACAGGAGGCTGAGATCTCAGGTTCGTATTTCAAAGACAGTCTGGGCACAAAAGACTTGGACTCTAATCTCCAATACCTCACCTGAGATGGAAGTGATGCTGTGGCTCACATGGTAAAACATTAGGCTTGAGTTGAGGAGATGAGGGTCACCATCCAGGCACAGATTTCAAGCCCAGCAACTAACACTGTTTAATCCTTACAAACATAGAATGTAAAGCAAGTATAGTCATTGGCGATTTTGACAGCCTTCTTTCTGCAAGAAGAAGAGCAGTTTTATTTTTCTTCAAACACTTTGGACCTATTTTGTCACAGAACCTTCTGATGTGCAAACTTTACTTTGTGGATAGTACTTGAGTTAAATATCATAACCATCTTGGTTTTGCTAGATGGAAAATTTAGGCTCCCCTTCCCCAAAATGATGCTATATGCACATTTAATTTGAGTAATGTAACTATAAATTCCAACTATTTCACACACTGTGCCCAGAGTGAGATATTGTTTATCACTGACATTGCTTCTGTCAATGCAAAACACTGAAAAATTTATCCTTACTATTATGGCTTAGATATGTCTAAAATGCTTATGCCATTCTTAGTCGAATGGCATCTCATATTTGAGGAGAAACTTGGACATGAATTTCTCTTTTGAAGGTCAATTCCATCTAATCTGTATAAATAATTTTAGTTCACTAAGAAGCTCCATATTGATTCCTGAATTCATGAAGGCTTGTATTTTTTTTATCTTTATGAGTCCAGGTATTCTAAACCATTTGATACATTCATTTGAACCACCAAAGGACTCTATTTCAATGAATAGACTGTGGAACTCATCTACCAATCAATTAATCTATATATCTATACCCTTATGTCTCTGTATATTTGATTGAGCTGATTTATGCATGTGTCTGTGTGTCATAGATCTATGCAATTTATGCATATTAATGTGTACACATTTATATACATATATTAAATAAATATCTCTATATTGTATATGTATAATGATGATCAAGAAATCTAATATCAACAGAAGCTGTTGGGGATGTGGCCAGGAGGAATCAGTACTACACTGTTAGTGGGAGTGCAAACTCATTCAACTACTATGGAAAGCAGTATGGCAATTCCTCAAGAGACTAAACGTAGAGCTGCTTTATGACCTAGCAATTCCACTGCTTGGAATTTACTTAATCATTCAGAAACAAGGAAATACTAAATCCACAAGTACAAGGATGTTCCTTGCAGCACTTGATCATGGCTAACTGGAGTACTAATTAAATCCACTTTTGTAGATGAGGCGATGAAAAGTGCTTCATTTACTTTTTGAGATCTTAAATGTAAGAATTTTATGCATGTATTAGCAAAATGAAGTTCATTGCAGTATTATTTACCATAGATCAGGTATGGGAGAAACCTAGAGGCTCCTTAGTTCATGAATAGGTCAAGAAATTATGGGACTTATACACAATGAGATTCTATGGAAATGGAAAGATTTGAAAAAATGATATCAAGTGAATTAAACCAGACAGAAAAGACCATAGACTCCACACTTTACCTCATTTGAAGTATTTAGTACACATCTAGGACTCTTCTACCATATGCTTACAATAGCTTAAAATTCATATAAGCTAAGAATAAAAAATGAAATCTGGAGTACAGATATTTATTTTTATGATTATTAGTTCTCAAAATACCAAATGCGGTTTTTCTTTTCTTTTCATATATTTTGTATTGTAATTAATAGAAGTGTTACATTGTATTCACCAGATGGATGGCACATTATTTCACATGCATTGATACCCTTTGTCATGTCTTGCTCCACATTTCCCTCCTACAATTGCCCCTCATCTTGTTTTCCCCCGTTCCCTACCATATTTCAAATAACCAAATACTCACATATCCTGGAGATGATTTCATTTAGCATCATACTGTATGGCCTTATGTATCTAGGTTTTATTCTATTGTACATGTGTGCTAGGAGAGCCCAAAGTTTTGACTGATTAGGACAAGTGAGGGAAACCTTTGAGACTATGTTCCTTTGAGTTGGGCTTACTTCCCTTAATATGTTTTTCTCTAACTCTTTCCATTTCTTTACACATAGGGAGATGTTGTTCTTTCTGACAGCAGCATAGAATTCCATTGTGTATAAATACCACATCTTGTTGATCCACTCATCAACTGAGAGGCATCTGGGTCGGTTCCATATCTTTATTATGGTAAACAGTGCTTCAATGAACTTTGTTGTGCCAGTGAATTTAGAATGTCTTTGTTTATGGACAATTGGACATATGCCAAGAAGTGGAATTGCTGGGTCATAGGGGAGCTCTATGTTTAGTCTTTTGAGGAAGTGCCATAATGCTTTTCATAGTGGTTGAATGATTTTGCACTTGAAACAACAGTGTAGTAGTAATCCACCTGGCAGATACACTCCAGCATCTGTTATTATCAGATTTCTTCATCCTCACCATTGTAATTAGAGTGAGGTGGAATCTTAGAGTTTTTTGATTTACATTTATTTTATGGCTAGAGATGTTGAGCATTTCTTCATGTGTCTATAGGCCATTCTTATTTCTTCTTTAGAGAAGATTCTCTTTGTTTGGCCCATCTTTTAATGGGATGATTGTTTCTTTGGAGATGAGTTTTAAAGTGATTCAATTTTTTGAACTGTTTATATATTTCAAATATGAGGCCTTTGTTCATTAATGGTTAGTTCATATCTTAACCACTCTGTTGGTTTTCTTGTTAATTTGTTAGCTGTGTCCTTTTCCATACAGAAGCTCTGAAGTTTAATGCAGTCCTACTTACTCAGACATTCTTTGATTTGGTGTGTTTCATGGTCCCTATTAAGAAAATTTTTACCTGTGTCAAGGAGACCTAGTGTATCTCCTATACATTCTTGTAAAATTTTCAGTGTACCTGAAAAGACCTCCAGGTCTTTGATGCATTTGGAGTTAATCCTGGTGCAGGGTGACAAAGGAGGATACAACTTTAGTTTTCTGCAGGTGCTTAACCAGTTCTGCCCACACTATTTGTTAAAGAGGCTGTCTTTCCTTCATTCTATTTTTTGGCTCCCTCATCACAGATTACATGGCCATAGGTCTGTAGGTTAATATTTGGGTCCCCACTTTTATTCCCTTGTCTTGAGGCTTCTTCTGGTATCAGTACCAAGTTGTTTTGGACACTGTAGCTCTGTAATAGAGTTTAAAGTTTGGTATTGAAATTCCCCCTTCACTGTTATTTCTGCTCAGAACTTTTTGCTATACAAGGTCTTTTATTATTCCATATGAAATTTTGGATTGCCTCTGCAATGTCTTTAAGGAATGACATTGATTTGTATTGGTTGAATTTGTAGGGAGTCCTTGGCAAGATTTCCATTTTCATGATACTAATTCTTCCAATCCAGGAGCTTGGGTGGTTTTTCCATTTCTTCAGTTCTTCTTTCATTGCCATTTTCAGGGTTTTAAAGTTTTCACGAAAAAGGTCCTTTACATTCTTCGTTAATTCCTATGTACTTTATTTCTTTGAGACTATTGCAAAGGAGTTGCTATCTTGATTTATTGCCTTGTTCCTCTCATATTTTGAACATAGGATTAATTTTATACCCTGCTACCTTGCCAAAGTTTTGAATCAGCTCAAGAATCTTGAGAGTGGAATCTGCAGGGTTCTTAAATACAGAATCATGTCACCTGCAAAGAGGGAAAATTTTACTTGTTTTTTCCCTATTTGGATCCCTTCTATGCTGGCTTCCTGCCTCATTGCTCTGGCTAGGAATTCTAATACTATGTTTAAGAAGAGTGGAGAAATTGGGCATCCTTGTCTCATTCCTGATTTTAGAGGAAATGGCCTTAGGTTTTCCCATTAAGCATCATGCTAGCTGTGGGTTTGTCAGACACAGTCCTTATTATTTTGAGGAATGTTCAATGGATTTCTAGATATCCAGAGCATTTAGCATTAAAGGGTGTTTTGATCTTATCAAATGCCTTTAATGAATCTATTTAGAAAGCTATCTGATTTTTGTCCTTGCTCCTGCTGGTGTGTTGAATTATATTAATTGATTTGCATATTTTGAACAAGCTTTGCATCACTGATTAATCCTGTTTGATCATATTGTATAATTATTTGATGAGTTGCTGATAACGGTTGGCCAATATTTTGTTGAGAAGTTTTGCATCAGTATTCATCAAAGAAATAGGTCTATAGCTTTTTTTTTGTTTTGATGAATCTTTGTCTGGATTTGGGATGAGGGTTGTAATGGCTTTACAGAATGAGTTTGGCAAACAGCCTCCATTTCAATTTCATTGAAGAGCTTGAGAAGTACTCGTGTGAACTCTGCTTTGAATGCCTTATAGAATTAAGCTGTGAATCTGTCTGGTCCTGAGCTTTACCTGGATGGAAGATATCTTATCGCCATTTCTATTTCAGTGATTGAAATAGGCCTGTTTAGTTGGATAGGTTTTCTTGGTTCAGTGTGGGTATGTTAATATTGGCTAGAAATTCATCCATTTCCTCTAGATTCTCAGATTTGTTGACATAAAGGTTTGAATACTATTCCCACATGATGCTCTGGATCTTGGTAATTTCTTTCATGATATTACCATTCTCATCTGTGATTTTATTTATTTCATTGTGCTCCTTTGTTTTTTTGGTAAGATTTGCTTAGGGTCTGTCAATTTTGTTAATTTTTTCAGAGACCCAACTCTTTTATTTTTGTTGATTCTGTCTATTCTGTTTTTGGACTCCAATTCATTTAGTTCTGCTTTGAGTTAAATAATTGCTTCTTCCTATTGGGATTAGAGTTGGTTTGTTGCTCATTTCCCAAGAGCTTAAGTTTGGACATTAAATTGTTGGTTTTAGATTTTTCCAATTTGTTATTGTAAGCTCCTAAGGGTACAAATTTTCCTCTGAGTACTGCCTGTGCAGTGTCCCAATAGAGGGGTGTTTTATGTGCTCCTTTTTGTTAAATTTCATGAACTGTTGAATTTATGCTCTTATCTTTTCAATAATCGATTGTTGATTCAACAATGTGCTGTTCAATCTCCATGAGTTACAAGGTTTTGGTGTTCAGTTCCTATTTGATGCCCTTGTAGTCTGAGAGAATGACTTTCTGAAGTGTTCTCCCTTATTTCCTAGATTTACTTTGACTCATTTTCTGTTCTTTCTCTATTACAAATAGTTTATTTTCAACCTCAGAGATTCTTTCTTCTGTAGTGTCTAGCCTGCTATCAAAAATTTCTACTTTATTCTCAATCTCCCTTACTTCCAATTGCTCATTTTTGATGCCTTGTGTCTCTTGGTTTAGATCATGTATGGGCTTCTTTATCTGCCTGATTTCCATTTGAGTGGTTAGCTCAGCAACTTTAGTCTCATTCGACAATTGTTGGAGTTTGGTCTGCTTTTTGCTTGTGGATTCTATGAAGTTGTCTATTTTTCTTTGTAAATCCTTTAGTATGGCTCCTTCTATGGTTTCCTCATGTTCATGTATCACTTTCTTATGGTTTTATCTTGTTAAGATATTCCTTCTTCATGTATCTCTTTCTGTATATCTCCACACTTTTCATTAATCATATTTATCAATTTCCTTTGTATACCATTTAGAAGACTCTCCTCTATTTGCCATTGACTGCTCCATTGCCTGTTTATATTGGGTGGGAGATGTTAATCCTTGATTTGCCATTTTTTTCAAGTTTCTTGTTTTTCCCAGTTCAAAATGGTAGCAATATTAATATTGCAGAAGATTACAATATTTAAGATATAACCAATTCAGAGCTCTTTAACTGGCTAGACAATAGAAGTTCCTCTCTCTCTATTTCTGCAATTATGAATAAATTTAATATGAACACTGGTCACTCTTTTATGACCAAAAAAAAAACCTCCAACCCTCAATCCAATCTCTATTGCATTTAAGACCCTCTGGACCTACAGTATAATTGAACCCCTAAATTCACAATATTGCTCAACAACCATCACCTGTAGATGCATGCACTATAAAATTTGAAGTATGAGAAGAGGACCAGACATAGAAAAATAGTATGAAAGACAAGAAGAGAGATAAAACAAAGAGTAATGTAGGATTGTAAAATTAATATAGTTATAAGGAAAAGGGATAGCGTAAGTATAACTAGACTGAAGTGGTAGAAATTTAAAATACTTGAGTGCAAATTTTCGAAAAAAATAAGATAAAATATATGAAAATTAGAGGAGTAAGCAGAAGAATATATAAAGAAAAGAGGAAGGTATAAATAGGAGAGTTCAATAATAAAAAATTTAAGTAAAAATCAACAAAAAAAGAAAAACAAGAAAGAGTTGGGTGGACTTCCCACACAATTGTCAGGTGTTAGACAAGAAATACTAGGGCTATGACCGCAGAGATTAAAAAGCAGGTGAGTGTTTCAATAAAAATATCATTTATATTCAATCTGTACCGAGTGCTGTCATTATCTTTCTAGGAAAGGCCACAATGACAGAAGGAAAGTGAGAAGGGAAAAAAAGAAAAAAAAGGAAAGAATAATAAAATGAAAAAGAAAGATATAGCTAAAATGGCAAAAAATAAGAACACATAAAAATGTAAATGAAAAAAGAGAGACAAGAAGAAAGAATAAGAGGGTGTTCTTCAGTTTGTTTGCTTTTGGGGGGAAGGTGAGGGGACAGGATAGGAAACTTGTGTCTCCAATAAATTCAGGATCCAAACACTTTAAAATACCTTTTTCTCTTGCGATTTGGCTATGGGGTTTTTCTGATCAGTTTGCTTGAATGGGCAGACCAAAATATAAGCCGGTGAAGCTGCAAGTGGCTTTATTTGTTTTAATTTGTTTTAATTTTACTTCTAAATATTTAATATTCTAAGGTAATCCTACTTTCCTTGAATAACTCAGGAAACTTCACCTCATTTATATTGTGAACAAGGTAGAGATCTTAGATTTAGTATATGTCTAATATTAACTGCTGAAAAGGACTCTAGTATATATTAAATAATGAAATGAAATATTTTAAATATGTGTAGATTTGGCCAGGTATGTGACTTTGTGATACAGTGATAGCAATGCGTGCACAGCACCCAGCATCTATTGCTGGAAACCATATACCTAGAGAAAGCCACAAGTGGTGCTTTGGTACAAATGTCAGAACTCTTGTCCTTGAAAGACTCAGATTTGTAATGTCCAGGACCTAAAATCAATCACTTGGGTGACTAAAAACGTGAGTAAGTATGAAACCTATAACTTGAGAAAGTTAGGAATTCCTATCAGGTTTTCTGATATTGAAAAGAAAATGTACCTAACATCTGTTTTTGAAGTAGTTAGTCTTAGTTCTACTAAGAGAATTTTTCTCTCACTAGCTTGTCCTCATTCTCTTCTTGTTTAATGAAATTAAAAATATCATAGGAAATGCCATAATACCTCTCATTCATGGATAGAACTTAGAGAAACACATTATTTCCATGGTAAATGATCCAAATTTTAATGTAGCTATAATGAAGAGCAGAATAAATATGTTACCCATGTTAAGAGAACTCATAAATTCATATATGATGAAGGCTTCTATAATGCTCTGGAGACCTTATAAATACAAGGAAAATAACGATGCTAATAACTAGAATAATGTGAAATTTCGTGAAGTAGGTAAATTTTTCTCTTGGTAAAAAGTGTCTGTGGCGGGGCCGGGAGTTTGGCCTAGTGGTTAAAGTGCTTGCCTAGCATGCATGAAGACCCGGGTTCGATTCCTCGGTACCACATATAGAAAAAAAAAGCTGGAAGTGGTGCTGAGGCTCAAGTGGTAGAGCTCTAGCCTTGAGAAAGTCCAAGGACAGTGCTCAGGCCCTGAGCTCAAGCCCAGGACTGGCAAAAAAAAAGTGTCTGTGGCAAGGTGATCTTCACCTTAAAATAAACATACTGGAAAATTCATCCTCGAGAGCACCACCCACCTCTGTGCTTTCTCACGGTCATCCTTTCCTCTAGACACCATCAGCAAACTTTTTTTTTCCATTCCAACCACATGCAGCCATCATTTGGGCAACCTACAATTTTATTAAAAAAGTCATGAAGAAGATAAACAAATTGTTAATCAAACATGTTATTCAAATGCAATAACTTTGATAATATTATTTCCCACTAAAACTAAATGAATTTCAAGAAACAAAAAGTATTTATTATGTTCAAATCATAGAAAAACATCTAATATCATGGAATTTCAATGAATGAATTTGCCAGGTAAGTTGAACTTACTTGAGTTCTAGCCTAACATAATTCTAATTTCACTGACAATTGGTGATCTGCAATATTTTTACCAATTAGTTTTTTTATTTTAACTAAATGAAAAGAGGGAACACAATGATAGCTAGAAAATTTTATTGCCATATAATATAAAAATCCAAATAACTTTAATATTTACCATATATTTACCATTCATATATTCTTCAGTGTATTTGCCATCTTTTACATTTAGATATTTTAGTGGATTCTGTGTATGTGTTTCTGTAGTGGGAAAAGGACACTAGTAACTGTGAGAAACATGATGACTACCATGTACACCCCCAAAGTTTTTGTCAAGTTAAGAAATCCTAGCTACTCAGGAGACAAAGATCCGCTGATTTCAAATCAGAGTGAATGCAGCCACCCAAATTTTTGAGTCTCTTTATCTCCAGTTTAATGTCAGAAAATTGGAAGTGGTTCTGTGGCTCCAGTGGTAGAATTATCAAGCTGGGCTTGAGTTGTCAAGCTCATGCACAGTGCCCATTCCAGTATTCTGTCCCCAGGACTGGACAAATAAAATTCAAATAAATGTCTCGAATAGTGAGACCCTTAACAAGGGCCCTGTGGAGAGAGTGACTTTTTCATATTCCTTTGTAAAGAATGCTCTGTACAGGTTGTTGTACATGAAAAGTTGTTCTAGAAGTTAACAATGAAATTGTTGTGAATAAAAGCCATCTGTTGTGCACCACAAAGTTTGAACTAATATTCCAACTCTGGGTAAATCCATGTGTACCAGCACACACTGATAACTATGCCTCACATGTAAGTCTGAAAGTTATAGCTATTCACTTTTATGCTCATTATTTTATCTTTTTTGGGGAGGGGGCATAAGCACAATGGCTGTGCCAATATGGCCTGTATGCCGGGAATTTGGAGGTAGACATTTTTATGTTGAAGAATGTACCCATTGATTGTTATGTACTTTGTTACAGAAGGCTCAAAAGAGTATCCATGATGTAGCGTACAAAGTGAGTCAGAATGGTACAGAAATTTTTGTCAGTGGAAAAGTTAAGCAATCTCCTGAAAGAGACAATATTGAGCACAGTCTGTAGTGAAGATATCACCAGTCCCAACTGTGAAGATGATGACCATTCCCAAAGCAGGGCCAATAGGACAAATACACAGGATCTCCAATACAAGAATCTCATCTTTACCTACAAGTCATAAGGCAGATCTCCATGGCTAGGAAATATAATCATAAAAGTTAATTTTTAGACTAATTGGTATTGAGCAGGGCCTAGACAAAGACACTAATGGACTAGAAAATGTATTAAGTGGAATAATTGCAGAGAACATTCCCAAAATGCAAAAGGATAGCACAGATACAATATGCCCTAACAGACACAGCAGAAGGCAATATCAGACAACCATTTCAAATACATACAGGATCATTGAAGACCAAGGAAAGGATTCTTACATCTGGCAGGGAGAAGAGAAAAAAATATACCTCAAAAAAAGCAACCAAAAAACCCAACAGATTACTTGTTAGAAACCACACAATTAAGAAAAAGCTGTAATTAAATATGCCATGCCCTACCACCAAGAATGCGGAACCCAGCTAAATACTCATTCACAGCTGAGGGAAAAAGAAAAAAACATCTAAATCAAGAAAATTGAAAAAACAGTAAATTCTCAATGATGTTCTACACATTGAAAATCAACAAAAACATGAAATTGACAGTAAAATTGTACCAAACAGGACAGCAAATATTAGAACAAGAATTGACACCACAGTACCTAAAAATATGGGTAAAATAGCAGATATTATTAAACTCCTTTAAATTCAAACCCACAATATTAGGGGGCTTAACACTTAAATAAAATTATATAGACAGATTAATTGAATCAAAAATAAAAGATCTATTATTCTGCTGTCCTGAGAAGACACATAAAACCACTTCCCATGCAAAAAAATACCTTGAATTTAAAAGTCTAGAATAAAATGTATCAAGCAATATCCCACATGAACAGGGAAGAATTGCAATACTCATATAATGAAATACACTTAAAATGAAAATCAATGAGTAAAGAAATTGAGTTTTTAAGTACTAATGAAGGAGATATATCCTTTTAAACACCTGTACACAAAATACCAGAGAACCCAACTTAATCAAACATATTAATAACCTAAAAAAGGAAGAGATCCAAACACAGAAATCTTGGGTGACTTTAACACACCACTATCACTTGTGGCAATATAACTCTGTATAAATTCAACAGAGTAAACTCAGAAATGCACAATTGAATAGAACAAGTAATCCTAAGAGACATTGCAGATCAGCTTACTGAACACCACCAAAATATTTATTTTTCCCAAGATCATATGGAACATTTCTAAAATAGATCACATTTTAGGACACAAAGCAAATGTGTGATTCAGAAATACATTATTACCTGCATTCTCTCAATCCACAGTGGTATAAAATTAGAAGTCAACAACCAAATGACAACATAGAAAATCCTATAATTCCTGGAGATTAAATAACACATTTTTAAATCTCCAGTGGATCACTGAGGAGCTCAGAAGAGAAATTCAAAACTTCATAGTATTTTGTTTTTTTTTTAAAAAAAGAGGTTTGCAGATGCTGCTGTCACTTATGACTACCTACCAGCCATGGTAACCCTACTCTGTTCTTTAACAAGGTACTGATGGAAAGCCTTTGGAACATGTCTGCTTTGAGCTATTTCCTCATGAAATTTCAAGACTGCAGAAAATGTTCATGTTCTTAGTACTGTAGGGAAAGCATTTGGTTATAAGGGATCCTGCTTTCACAGGATTATCCTAGGATCCGTGTGTCAGGGTGGTGAGTTCACATGCCATTGAGGCACTGGTGGCAAGTGCATCTTCAGAGAGAAATATGAAGATGAGAATTACATGCTGAAGTACACAAGTCCTGACATCTTCTTCTTAGCAAATGCTGGGCCAAAGACAGATGGCTCCCACTTTTTTTATCTGCACTGTGGAGACTGATTGTTTGGAGGGGTCTTTGGGAGGGTGAAAAAGGCATCAAGTCGTGGAAGCCATGCAGGGATTTGGATGTGGGAAGGCCAAGAATTTCATCATTACTGACTGTGGAAAATTGTAATGCATTTGACTTGGTTATACTTAATCATCACAACATTCCTTCTGTAGCTCAGGAAATAACCCTTCCACCCACTATCTTTGCAATTTCCTGTAACCTTTGTGTTATCATTGAACTCATTGTAGTTCTTTTGTTTCCTTACTCCCTTCCAAGATTAGTTGGATTGAGGAATGAAATTTATGATAATGAAACTGAACAACAAAAACTAATAGTACTAGTAGACAAATTCATCACTATATGTGCCAACCTCAACAACTTTGAGAAATCTCAAATCAGCAATTTAATGATATATTTTAAGGTACTGGAAAAGTGCAACAAGCCCAGCCATATTCTAGCAGAAGAAAACAAATTATGAAAGCTAAATCATAATTAAGTGAATTAGAGTCCAGAGAATTGAAGAAAGAATCAACATAATAAGTAATGGCTCTTTCAAAGAATTAACAAAATTTAAAAGCCTTAGCTAATTTATATATATATATTTATATATATATATATATGTATGAGAATACAACAAAATTAATTCAGACACACCAATGGAATCATTAATGGAATTATTAGGATAGAAATCAGGAAGATAATATAAAAAGGAATAATTTTTCAAGTGATTATAACAACAAATTTGAGAAACTGGAGAAATGGAATAATTTCTAGCAAATATTGATATACCCAAATTAAACTGAAAATATCTAACCCAAGTGAACACTTTTTTTGAAGTAACAAAATGGAAAAGGCTTTAAAAGATATTCCATGTAAAAAAGCCTCAGGATCTAATAAATTCACAGCCTAATTGTAAAAATCCATCAGAGCAGAACTCACACAAATAGTCTCCAGTACATTCATGAATTTGAAACTGGAAGTTTTCCACCAAATGCTTTCTCTGAAGGAAGTATAATCCTCACTCCAAAACCAGAAAAGGACTTATCAAAGTAAGACAAGTGTAGATTCATTACTTCAATGAACATGAATGCAAAACCTTCTTAGAGAAATGCAGGCCAATCAACATCTACAACACATATTGTTATGCAATATCATTCACTGTTGAGATGCTGGTTCAATTTGTTTATGTCAATTAATATGACTAATATCACTAGAACAGAGGACAAGAAACACATGGTCATCTGAATTGATGTATTTTATGAAATCCAAGAAGCATTTATGATATCAGCTCCAAAGAAACTAGGAATTTATGAAACACCACTCAGTATAGGTAAAACCTAGAGCTACAATTATACTCAATGATGAAAGGTCAAAGCCCTTCTCTCTAAAATCAGGAGTGAAACAAGGAGGTCCATCTCTCCATTTGTCTTCAAAATAGTATTAGATTTCCTATCTAATTGATTACAAATAGAGAAATATTCCTTTTTGTGGAGGACCAGATTCTGTAGTAAAAGAGCCTTACCAAGTCCATTCCCAATTACTTGAGCTAATATAAAATGTATATTTTATATATGCCAACAATAAGAAGAGAGAAAGACAAATCAGGAAAGCAACTTCTTTTGCAATCCTTAAAAAAATTACACATGAAATAACTTACCTCAGAAAGGGGAGGACTTCTATGATGAAAACCAGGAAAATAGATAAAGACGTACTAAGGAAGTGGAAAACTCCAATGCTCATGGGTTGGAAGGGTTAGCAGTGTGAAAATGGAAATGTGTAAAAGTAATGCAATACCCATAAAGAATGCAAAGATATTCTTTAATGAAAGAGAGGAATTAATCCAAAAGTTCATGTGCAGTATTTAAAACAAAAACTCCATATGTGAAAAACAACCCTAGAAGAAATAGTACTAGAGAAATTTAATAGCCCAACTTCAAATGCTACAACAACGCTAGGCTAATAAAAGCCACTTAGTATTGTGACACAAGAACAGGCTTGAATAAAATGGAATAGAACTGAAGATTCAGATAAGAAGTCACAATCCTATGAGGAACTACACTTTGATAAGAAAGCCAATAATTGGATAGAAGAAAGAGAGATTCTTCAACAAATGTCTCTGGCAAATTGGTGAACCACCTGTAGAAAAATAGTTGGAACCTAATATGTCACCCTGGACTACGATGAGCAGCATTTTGGACAAAACAAAAACCTAATATACTGGAAATATTAGAGGAAAGAATAGGTTCTAACGTAATGCTTTTTGGCCAATTGTAACTTTCTTTTAAAAAGTGCCAGAAACAGAACAATTAAAGAAATGTTGGACAAATACTACTACATTTAAATGAAGTGCTTCTGTATGACAAGGACACAGTTTGCAAGATAATGAGGTGTTCTACAGAGTAGAAGAACATTTTTACTTGTTCTATTTTCCCCATTTTTTCCTCCATCCTCTTCACCTCCTTTTTTTCCCCTGTCACTGTGATCAGTCCTAGAAAAATAGTAACAATTAGTAGTAGTCTTGTTCATTTTGTACAGACTTGTTTCAAATTATATTTTTATTGTATCAGTCTCCTGATTTTTAATCATTAATGTTTTAACCTTAATATTTCTTCTTTAAGAGCTCAAAATTTTGAGGGTTTTTTTTGCCAGTAGTGGAGCTTGAACTCAAGGTCTGATCACTGTCCGGGGTCTTTCATCAATGCCAGTGCTGTACCGCTTAATCTGCAGCAATATTTCTGCTTATTTATAGTGTATGAGAATCTACCACTAGGCCGAACTACTGGGTTGTAAATTGTCTTTTAATTATTGATCTCTTTCATATATTTTCTTCTCTTTTTTATATATTCTTTTCATTTAGAAAAGGAAATATTTTAATATACTCTGTAATCATATCACCCTTAATGAAGACAAAAGAAAAGATAACTTTGTTAAGTTCATATAATCAGCATACATAGCATTCAATATTTACTCTATATTCCATCATTTAATTCTCTCAATAATCAAACCGAATAGTAAATTCATATTGTAAATGTGAAAGTTACTTTAAGTTAAGTAAGCAAAGATACCCTAAAAGTTATATATGACTCAAACCAATTCTAAGGACTATGACAGGTCTCTTCAAGGGCTTCAAGATACAATAGAGGATGGCCTGCAGAAGGAGGTCACTGGAATTGGAAATATATTTCAAGGAATCATCTCAGAGAACTTCACAAATATCAACAAGGGCAGGCTCATTCAGGTACAAGAATTCCAAACAGACCTGACCAGAACAGATCATCACACTACCAGATTAGATTCTATTTAAGATTGAGACAAGGAAAGGATCCTTAATGATTCCAGAGAGAAGGGAACAATCACCTACAAAGAAGCTAATCAGAAAAATCATGCATTTCTTAATAGACCGTACAAGGAAGAAAAGCTTGGAATGATGTTTGTCATGCCTAAAAGACAAATATTTACCAACCAAGAATACTGTACCCAGCTAAGCTCTGATTGATAGCTGAGGGAAAACCAAAAATCTTACATACCAAGGAAAAGTTGAAACATTATGTAGCCACCAAACCACCATCATAGAAAATTCTAAAAGAAGTCTATAGATAGATAATCAACATGAACATGTTATTGATAGAGAAATGGCACTTCCAAATCATACCAGATAATTACCTAAAGAACTGACAAGCTACAGGCCCTAACAAAATAAAAAAGTAACCGTTGGCAGTAACTTGTAAATATTTTTCAATCCTAACCCTGAATATCTCTGGACATAACACTCCAATTAAGTAGCATAGACTGTCAACTTGGTTCAAAAAGCAGGGAGAATCTTTCTGCGTTTTTCCAGAAATACACCTTGAACCTCAAACATATTTTCAGAGTGAGAGGCTGGAATAAAATCTATCAACCTTAATGCCCCAAAACAGGCTGTTGTTGCAATTCTCATATCAGATAAAATAGACTTCAAACTAAAAGTAGTGACAAGAGTCAAAGAAGGTTATTATATACTAAAAAGAGATCTCCCTTTCAGGAGAAAATAACCATCCTAAATATCTACACAGGTAATGACAGAGCACCCAACTTCATCAAACAAAGTTTATACCAAAACCACACGTAGATCCAAACACAGTGATTGTTGGTGAATTTAACTCACCACTATTACATCTGGATAGATAACACAGGAAAAACAAAACAGAAACCTATGGATTGATCAATTGCATAGACCTACTAGGCCTAACAGACATGCTCAGCAACCACAGGATAGTAGGATTTTTCAGCAGCACATGGAACATTTTCTAATATACAGCATATTTTAGGTCATAAACAAACCTACACAGATTAAGAAAGACTGAGTTTATTCCCTGCATTTTCTCACAATTCAAGAGCATAAAATTGGAAAGGAAAGTCAGTGTCCACCAAGGAAATCCCTGTAACTCATGAAGATTGAACTAAATATTGTTGAATCATCACTAGGTCACTGGGATCAGAATAAAAATTCAATAGTTTATGGAATTAATAAAAAGGAGCAAACAAAATGGCAGCATCTGTGGGACATAGCAAAGGCAGTGCACAAGGAATATTTACAGCTTTTAGTGCCTATGATAAGAAATTGGAAAAATCTAAATCCAATAATTCAATGTGCACCTAAAGTTTTTGGATAAAGAGTAAGAAACCAATGCCAATCCCAGTAGAAGGAAGAAAATTACTAAAAACAGAATTAAATGAATTAGAGTCCAGAAAACCCATAGGAAGAATCAAGAAAAAAGCACTGCTTTGAAAATATTAAAACAACAAAATTAGCAAATCTTACCAAAAAATTAATAGAGCACACCCAGAAACAAAATTGTGGATGTGAATGGCAATATCACGACAGAAATCACCAAGGTTCAGAGCAACATAAGGGAATATTTTCAAACCTTTCTGCCAAAGAATTTGAGTATCTAGAAAGATGGATGAATTTCTACCCAATATTAACATACTGCAACTAAACCAAGATCTAATCCAATATACAGACTTGTGTCTGATATTGAAAAAGAAATGGCATTAAGAGATGTCGCATCCAAGAATAGCCCCAGACATGATGGATTTACAGATGAATTCTCTAAGGCCTTCAAAGAAGAGCTCACAACCAAACTTCTTAAGCTCTTCAATGAAACTGATAATGAAGGCTCTTGGCCAAACTCATCCTATGAAGCCAGCATAACTTCATCCCCAAACCAGAGAGAGACTCTTCAGAGAAAGGGAAAATCACATTACAACTAATCAAAAAGTTATGCACTATGATCAAATACTCATCACAAGGATGCAAACTGGTTCAAAATGTGCAAGTCAATTAATATAATTCATCTTACAACAAAAGAACAAGCATCACATGATTATCTAAATAGATACAGAGAAAGAATTTGAGAAGATACAATACCCTTTTATGCTAAAAGCTGTGGAGAAACTAGGAATCCATGGAACTTTCCTCAATATAATAAAGGCTGTGTATGAAAAAAACTATAGCTCACATAATAATTAATGGTGAAAAGCTAAAGACATTTCTTTGAAAATCCGGAACAAGGCAAAGATGTCCTCTCTCTCCACTCCTCTTTCAGTATTAGAATTCCTAGAGAAAGCAATAAAGCAAGAAGCAAATGTAAAAGTGATCTAAATAGTGAAAGAGGAAATGAATCTCTCCCACTTTGCATATGATTCTGTATTAAAAAAAACAACAACACTTAGGACTCCTAAGTACTTGAACTGTGTTGAATCTTTGGCAAGGTAGCAGGGTACATTATATTAAGACACAAAAATTAACTTCTTTCCCATATAAAATCAAAGAGAGGACTAAGGCAAAAATCAGGAAGGGAATTACTTTGACAATAGCCTCAAAGAATTAAGGAATTAGGAATTAACTAACAATGTGAAAGACCTCTATGATGAAAACTTTAAAAACTCAAAAAAGATAATTAAAGTAGAACTGAGGAAGTGAAAAAAATCTCCCATGCTCCTGGATTGGAAGAATTCACATTTGGGAAAATGGAAATTGTGCCAAGTGCTATCTACAAATACCCATTTGTATCCCAATATCATTTTTTTAGCAAATAGAAAAAGAAATCCAAATTTTCATTTGGAATAATAAAAGATTTTGTATAGCAAAAACAAACCTTAGCAAAAAGAGCAATGCTGGTGGAATATCAATTCCAAACTGAAGACTCTTTCACAGAGCTCTGATACAGCTTGGTGCTCACGTAAGAACAGAGCTGAAAACCAATGAAATAGAACTGAAGACCCAGAAATCAATCTGCAGACAGATGGCCACCTAATCTTTGATAAGGGTGCCCAAAATTAGGATTGAAGAAAATCACCCTGTTCAACAATTGGTGCTTGCAGAATTTGTTAATCATTTTGATCCCTCTATGACACTATTCACAAGAATTAATCCTAAATGAGTCAAAGACCATGTGCTAAAAGCAGATACCCTGAAAACTTCACAAGAAAGAATAGGAGATACACTAGGTCTCCTTGGTACAGGTTAAATCTTTCTTATTAACTAATTAAATAAACTTGGGACTACTGGGACCGCATTTAACTGCAAAGCTTCAACATGGCAAAGGACACAGGTAGGAATTTAAGTAGCATGCCAAAAAGTGGGAGAATATCTTTGTAGCCATACAACACACCAAGTATGCATACCTAAAATATATCCAGGGCTCAAAAAAATTGAACCTCTACAAAAGAAATCCTCAAAGAAACAACCCACCAAGTAAAATGAGCTAAAGACTTAGAGACCTCTCTGAAGAGGAAACAAGAAGAAATGCTCTACGTATCTGGCCACAAAAGAATTGCAACTCAAAAAAAACATTGATATTCCACCTCATTCCAGTTAGAATGGCCATGATCATGAAATGTAATAACAACACATGCTGGCAGGATGTGGCCAAGAGAAATCACTAGTACATTGTTGGTGGGAATGTAACCGTTGAACCATTGTGGAAAGCAGCATGGCAATTTCTCAGAAGGTTAAACATAGAGCTCTGCTAAGACACAACGATTCCACTGCTTGCCTTTACTGAATTCTACAGAAGCAAGGATATACTAAAGCCACTAGCACAACAATGCTCATTGCAGCACTATTTACCATAGAAAGATATGGAACTAATCCAGATGCCCCTCAAGTTGGGTAGCTCTAGGACAGTGCTGCTTGCTGCCTTGTGCTTCAGCACCTATACACTCAGCGACAGAAGCAGTCAGGAGCCAGAGGGAGACTTGCCCTACCCACCTAGAGCAAATGGGGTGTGTTTCAAGACACCATTGGCTCACGGTCCCATTCAGGACACCATTGGCTGACGGTCCCTATTTGATGACATGGCAGCCACCGCTCAATCTGTATTTAACGAGCTCATTTTGTAAAATAAAGTTAGATCTAAAATAAGAATCTGGTCTCCAGAATCTGTGTTCCCAGAATTATTCACAGGATCTGCCACCATCTTAACCTCCTCCAAGACATTCAAGAAGGATCACAAAAACTAGCCCAGATGTGGGGCAAGACTAGTGGGTAAGTGGACCTCTTCAAGCAATTATGTGGAAGGGGATCTTGGAGAGCAGGCACTTTTGCTATTCTGATAGAAAGCTTGAGCAATTTTATGAAACTTTTCTGTCTCTCTGTCTGTGGGGGATTGCAGATAGGATACAGGATAAGTTCATGTGGGAATGGGTAACTTTGCAGGGTCAGAATTTTGTCCCCATTGTAGCTGCCATTCTGAGTTGCCTCCAGGGTTCAGCCACCTTGGCTCCCGCACTTGACGCCAAGACTGGGGTCCCCTTGGAAGAATGTTCTGCTGACCCCATAAATAAAGGTGTGGCCTCACCCATGATGGCTGTAGATAAGGGACCAACCACCAACATTTGCCAACCTGCCCTGTAGATAAAGGCACGGGGAGCAAATTTATCAATCTCTGATTGATTTCAAGGTCAAAAATGAAAACAGACCTCCCCCACATACTGGTGGGTCCTCCATGGTGATTCCCTAATCCCCCTTGGCCTCTTGAGGAGTCCCCTGAGGTGGTGAGCCCTTCTCTCAGTAATCCTCTGCCATGCTTCCTTTACTTGAGAGCAAGTTGAACCCTCAACATGGCCTTCTGTAATCGATCCAGCACTTGTTACTCCCCAGGTATCCTTTACCCTCAGTCAGACTGCAATCTTCCCCAGCGGATCAAGGAACCACAAAGCCTAGAACCGCTTCAATATTGGAAGGCAGTTTACTTTCAGGGATATGTTTCTTAGGTCAGGGTCAAGACCAATGCCTCACATAAAATTCTAATGTTCTTCCAGGCCTTAATAGATACTGGATCTAAAAGAACTTGCCTTAGAAATCAGGAAGTTCCCACCTCCTAGAAACTCCACTGCAGGCCACAGTTCCAAGGTTTGGGTGGCCCAGCAGCATGTTTACAAGGGCACACCCACTGCCCTGATGAGTGCTGCTGGTCTTAAAGGACCTGCCAATAATCTCTTGGGAGAAACATGTTACAAAATATGGATATTGTGGCATTCTACACTGACTCCATTATGTATGAGAAAATTGGCATAAAACTGCTCCTCCAATCCTAGGGGCCACAGTCTCCCATAGTTTCCATTCCCCCATACATTTACCTTGGAAATTGTATTACTCCATATGGGTGGAGCAGTGGCCTATTGGTAGGAAAAACAATTGGAACAGCTTCAGAATTCCTCATTTTTTATCATAAGGTCCAGGCAAATACAGTTTTCAAATACAGGTTCCTTCATAATCTACACACAATAAATATGCCCATGGAGGCCACCTGATCAGGGCTCCCAAGTCTTTTATCGATTCCTAATAATTTGTATATTTATGCTATTAAGATAAAGGATTGCATTTTTCTATAAGCAGTAATCTTCCTTTACCACCCCACCTATTACAATCCTTTTTGGAAAAGAGGCCCAGTTAAAAGCAAAGGCCTCCGAAGGTAAGAAGAAGTGGGTGACCCTCCTGTATGTTTCTCGGCACTGTGGCCTAAAGCAGTGCACTCAAGGGATACCTTGATGCCCTTAGGGTTCTTGTTGATTACAGGGCACATCTGAAAGAATGTGTGGGTTTAAGTCCCACTGGCAAGACATGTATCTTCACAGCTCAATTTTCTGGCTGTTTTGTTTTGTCTCTTGTTTGAGAATGGTCTCTGCCGGTAGGCTAACAGGGAAAGGAGATCTCCATTAGGAAGGTGCCCCCTGAGTTCAGGGCCCCATAGAATTTTCCATCACTCTAATAGTTCAAGGCCAGGAATGCCATCAAAAGTTTGGGAATTACTTAAAAGTCTCTGCTTCTCTGCTTGTCCATGTTATGGGTTTCCTGGGTATTTTTTTCTTGTCTGATTTTGTCTTTTAAATTAGTACCTATTCTAAATATGGATCCTTGTGGGTTTTGTGTCTGTGTGTGTGTGTATGTGTGTGTGTGTGCGCGCGCGTGCACGCGCTCACATACGAATCTTTGTTATCTATTTGAATCTCTTGAAAACTTCAGAAAATGTATGACCAATATTAATTTTGTGTGCTTTTAGATGTATGAGTGTGCATGTGTGAATGTATGTGAGCAAACATCTTCAAGATTATGAGTCTATACTTAAAACTAACATATAACATAGGATTAGTTGGTTAAATCTAAGTCTAAGCTCCAAGCAAAGTCAAATTCCTCAAGAGACTTTGTGTTGTTTTAAAGAGGAATTATTTTAAAATCTAGTACTGTAATGCATATAGCTTTTTACATTGTAATCATTGCATTCTGTTTTGCAAAAAGGCATCAGGGAACTTGGGATTTATTTCCTTGAGTTTAAAGTTGGAGATAAATATCAGAAATTTAAATGTGAATTTATCAGTTTCAAAAATCTTGCCTCTCTGTTTTGTTTTGTTTTAGAAAGGACAGGGCTTCATCCTGCCTCTCCCTTGCAGACTTACACTGGAAATCTGATGGTAAAGAAAGTGAGGTGATTAGTATTTCTTAAACTTGTCCCCTAAATGTATTAAATTGGGGAAAAGGGTGTTAAACAAACTGTATAAAGGAAAGTTAGGACTAAAAAAGTTATTGTTTAATTTCTATTTCAATTCACTCTCATAAGTTTGTTTGTAACAGTTTCCAGGGGGCCGACATAAAAGAACAGCAGGTCCTTATTCAGATATAAATTTGTCCCTTACCAAGTTCCACATAAGATTATGCTTAAAGAATCATTTGTAAGCATGCCTTACTAATATCTATGTTACTGGTCAGGAACATGTTAGTATAATAGTGGGTAATTAAAAAGGAAAGTTGTCAAAATTATGGGTAGCTTACAATTCTAATTTTGCTCTAAGCCCTAACTGAGTAGATTCTGGGTTGACATCAACTACAAATCAGGAAAGAAGCATGTGAACCTGAGGCTTTGTGCCTATCAATTTGTTAAATAGGCTAAGATTTTGGTCCCTAGAGAAGTATAGAGATAATGCTCCGAGTTAGCTTGAAAAAGTTACAGAAGATGGATCTTCACCCAAATTCCACTCCTGGGACTTTAGCTAGCTCATTCTTGGCTATAGGCCCCCTTAAAAAACAAATAAAAATGGTGGGATACCGGTACCTAAGCCATTAGGCCTCAGGATAAGCTTGTTGATACTTTATTTACATTGAACATTTAAAATTCTAAAGGATTTTCCCTGGCTTATAAGTATTGGGGCACTATGCTACCTTGCCCAACCCACCTGCCCTTTGTCCAAATACTTGGCAGGAGCCATCCCCTATGTTAACAATGAGGTGAGGGTTTGACGCATGTATGCCATTATAACGAGATGCAGACAGGGATCCCTATGAGGTTGGCCCCAGCCCTCACCAGGATTTATAGGTGTAGACCAGGGAACAGAAGTGTTTCCTTGGTGGACATTGACCATCTCCCCTACTTAAAATCTCCATTTGTGTCTGCCAACACTACTGGTGTATTGCTAAAGAGGTAGGGTGTTAGTCAGTGACGGGTAAGATCCTCAGAGGGGGACAACCTAAGACAGGCACACTCTCGAGTAAGGCAAACACCTTCTAAATAAGGGGGAGATGTGGAGCACATCAAAACAGGGAAATGGAAACCTATGCTGTAAAAGAAGGCCTAACTCGTGGTCCAGTGCTCACCTCCTTTTCTTGGGACCTCACCTAGCTGAGATGGCACCTACTATCCAATCAGAGGGCGTGGCTATGGTTTGTGACTTGATATAAGGCCACCTCTGGGATAGGCTCCAAACCTTGCTGCCCTTTCGGGCAGCACATGATCCACCTTCTTTGCATAACTGTTAAGTCTCAGGTTTTAGGAGCAGGCCTGCTATGGGGCGTGTCACATTAGGAAAATGGGCTCATTTCCTGGTCTTGAGATCCAACCTGCCTGTCACCTGGTTGAGAAGCTTGGCTACGGTTTATGATGTAAAGTAGACTACCTCTAACTCTGGGATTGGCTTTCTCAGGCAGCACCTAAATCCCCCTGCCATGCCCACATCTACACTGATAGGCTCCTGCATCCTATACCTACCCATTGTACCCATTGTCTGCTGTGATGGTTCTCCCTAGCGCATCTATGTCTTCCCTCTGGTGAAGGAGGGCTGGGTGAAGGCAGCCAGGAGGTCCTAAACTTTCTCGGTCTCATCTTAGTCGGGGTATGTTCTCTCTGTCCTTCTTACAGGTCAGGAGGCAAGAAAGACTAAAAACCCCGACATTCTGGCTCCCAATGTGGGGCACAAAAAGAACACTCATCAGAAGCAGGATGGTCGGCAAGTTAAGCCCAGGGAGTTACAAGGTAAGGGTCTCCCTGAAAAGATGGGGCAAACTTACACCAGAAATGAGGATCCTGCCCCGGAATTTGTAGCAGACAATTGGGGTGCAGAGGGACCTTTGCCCTTTTACTCTTCTTCTTCCTGTGAACACTCTTCACCACCTCATGTTGAACTGGAAGAGGAGGTTAAGCTGCCATTTTTCTCCTCCCCTAACAAAGAAGGGGAGGTTAAGCAACCATACAGTGGCAGCTTCTCCCCCAAACCAAAATGGGGGGGTGAGCCACCATTTTACTCCTCCCCACCATGCTTGGCTTTCCTGGTAAATGCTAACCCTGGGAGCAATAGACCGGCCCAATGGAAGGCCCATGATTTACAAGAGCTTAAGTGAGCAGTTTCCGAGGATGGGCCTCGTTGCCTTGGGCCAAAACCATTCTTCAAGGCCTGGCTCACCAGCAGCACACCACCCAAGACTGGAAGAATTTCCTGGCTCCCTGTATCTCAAATGGTGTGCCTTTTTAAATGAGGAGTGCCATGCCCAGGCTGAGAGGGACCAGGCTGTTAATCCCCCCAGTCCAGTGATTTATGGGATGCTTTCAGGATCCAATGGTATGTTTTCCACAGGCCTCGAGCAGGCTGCTATCCCAACCACCTACCAAGAACAGATGCGGGCTTTGGGTCTGGCTGCATGGAAAAAATTGGAAGAAGGCCCCTCAGAGCCTCCAATACTTCGCCACCTTTATAGAAAGAAGAACTGAGCCTCAAAAGAAAGTTCCCCTTGGGGCCCTTCTGGGAACTGTTCATGCAGACCACAAACTGGACTGTACAGAGATGAAGGAAAAAATTCTGGGGAGGTGGATAGTTGCCACTAAGGATTGCGCAATCAGGTCCACCAGTCACAGAAGCTGGTTGTGGCCCTAAAAGCCCTAATGGCTTCCCTTGCCTAGGCTCTTTCTACCACCTTTACCTCTTTACCAATGGGTCTGGAAGAGGAGTTTGTTATGGGTGTTGCCAGCAAGGCCACTTTAAAAGAGATTGCCCTAGGGGATGGATAAGACCTGATCCTCCACAGGGATGTCTTTCAGGTCAGACAAAAGGCCTAACTCCACCTAAAATACCCTGTCCCAAAGGAGCTACAATCTCTTCTCAGGCCTTAAGTTCCCAGCTCATGGGCAGAGCTGGCCTAGCTGCATCTTAGCTATTGGCATGCCCCATGTCCTGGCCAGAGCCATTCAGCCACTGCTCTTAAAAAGGACCTGCCCTATAATCTCTAAGAAGAGAGAAGATATGGTTGATGTGGCATTCTATGATGACGGTGTTTAGTTATGAAAAAACTGGTATACAACTGCTTTCCCAATTATGGGGGCCACAGCCTAATTGCATGGCCCCCTGTGGTGGAGCAGTGGCCTCTTAGTGGGAAAAACAATTGGAGCTACTACAGGAACAGCTTGAGAACTCCCTATATTTGTTATCATAAGGATCAGGCAAATACAAGTTTCAAATACAGGGTTTCTTCATGATCTCCCTGCACTTGCCCATGGGGGCCACCCAACCAGGGCTCCCAACTCTTTCATCAATTCCTAATAATTTGTGTATTATGCTATTGAGATAAAGGATTGTTTTTTCTAGGAAGAGTGGTTTTCCTTTACTGCCCCTCCTATAACAAACTTTCAAAAAAGGCTCCCAGGTTTAAAAAAAAAGGCCTAGGAAGGTAAGTAAAAGTCGGCCAACCACACTATAAGTCTGTCTAAAAAGTGCATTGTGTGCCAAAAAAGCTGGATGCAGCAAGCTCTCTAAGGCCTGGGTGGTCAAAGGACGCCAGACTGCCTTCTGTATTTCTTGTTCATAACAGGGCATGCTTGAGAGCCTCACCAGCAAGACATGTCTAAACCTAAATAAGTTGTTTGGTGAGAATGTTCCTCTGAATTCTTATTGTTGTGTTAAATGTATCTGATTGAGTCCCATTTTGTGTTGTAAGTCAATGTGTGATTCTGTGTGAGAGTAAGTTAGGATGGCCTCCACCAGCCAGCTACCAGGGAATGGAAATTTCCGTAGGGAAGGCACCCCCTGGGTTCAGGGCCCCTTGATCTTTCCACCACTCTTGTAGTTTAAGACCAGGCCTGCCATAAGAAGTTTAGAAGTTTCTTTAAAGTTGCTTCTTCTCTGTATTTTTCTTGTTTTTCCTTGGGTCTAGAGCCTGGGATGGCCCCTCCAACTCGGCTGCAATTGAGGTGAGCCAAGGCCAGACAAACCAGCTGCAGGCTTAGTCCAGTTTCCATTTCCCTGGCAATCTCCTGAAGAGACAGTCCGGAGACAGTTGATGGCAGCACACAGACTTCAGACTTAGTTCTAGGTTTAAGACTCCCACGCAACCTTCATCAACAAAAAGTATTATGGTAAAATTGATTCCCATCCTAAACATGGATCCTTGTGGCTTGTGTGGGTGTGTGTATATGAATCCCTTTTTTATTAAATAGTTTGTTAACTTTGATTTTTACATCATATTTTAAATGACAAGTTTAACAAATAAGGGTTCAAGAAGGGAATATCTACAATCACTGGAACTTAGTATCTAGAACTTAATCAAAATTAAGCTAAGGGTTTGTATGTCATAGAAACATGTCAATTTATAAAATAAAACATTATGTCTATAAAATCATAGGTTTTTATGTCTATTAGTTATGTTTATATTTCCATTACCATTTCCATAGCATTGAGTATGCAGATATTGAGTCCTCGCTCTTGTACTCTTCAAATTTAATAGCCACATATTACGCCTTTGTACCTTGATCTTGATTTGTCTCATCCAACATGATTTGCTCTAGATTCATCCACTTCCCTCGAATGCCACTATTTTTTCATGCCTGTTGGCTATGTAGAATTCCATTGTGTACCACATTTTCTGTATCCATTCATCTGCAGTAGGGCAGATGGATTATTCCATCTGGATTATTTCCATTGTCTGGCTATTGTGAATAGTGCAGAGATGAACATAGCTGAGCAGGTGTCCTTATCATATCTTGGGTTATGATGTTCAGGGTAGATGTCCAGAAATGGTATGGTGGGATCGTAGTGAAAGTCTATTATCAGTTCTTTAAGAAACCTCCACACTGCTTTCCAGAGTGGCTGAACTAGTTTACATTCCCACCAGCAATGCAGTAGGGTTCCTTTTTCTCCACAACCCCGTTAGCAACTGTCATTGTCTGAGTTCAAAATCTTGGCCATTCTTGTTGGGGTAAGGTGGTGTCTTAGGGTTGTTTTTATTTGCATTTCCTTTATGACCAGAGATGATGAACATTTTCTCATATGGTTTTCTGCCATTTTAATCTCTGCTTCTGATAAGTCTCTTTAGTTCCCTTGCCCATTTAGTGAATATTTTATTGGGTTTGGGGGGATTAATTTCTTGATATTCCTGTAGATACTGGATATTAATCATTTGTCAGATATATTATTGGTGATGATCTTTCTCCAGTTGGTTGTCTCTCTACTTTCATGACTATGTTTTTATCTGTACAGAAACTTTTTATTTTTAGGTAGTCCCCTTTGTTGAGGCTCTCTCCAATCTCTTGTGACCCTGGGATTCTGTTCAGGAATCTTTTCCCTGTGCCTGTGAGTTCCAGTGTCTCTCCTACTTTATCATGTAGCAGTTTTAGTTTCTAGACTGACGTTGAGGTCTTTGATCCACTTTGAGTTAATGCTTGTGCATGGCGAAAGGCTAGGTCAATTTTTAGTTTTCTGCATGTGGCTGTCCAGTTTTGTCAGCACCAATAATTGAATAGACTGTGTTTGTTCCACTGTATATCTTTGGCTCCTTTGTCAAATACAAGTTCCTATAGGTATGTGGTTCTATTTCTGGGTCTTCTATTCTGTTCCACTGATCTTCTGGTCTGTTTTTTTGCCAATACCAAAAGGCTTTTGTTATTATGTCTCTATAGTAGAGTTTGAAGTCTGGTATTGTAATACCACCAGCATTGTTCTCTTTGCCTAGAATTGTTTGGGAAATTCTAGGTTTTTTTCCTGTTCCATATGAATCTTTGGATCGTATCTTCTATTTCAGTGAAGAAGGTGTTTGGGATTTTGATGGGGATTTCATTAAAATTGTGTATCAATTTTGGCTGTATAGCCTTTTTCACTATGTTGGTTCTCCCTAGCCATGAGCATGAGATGTCTTTCCATTTCCTAGTGTCCTCTTTAATTTCTTTCATTAGGCTTTTTAGTTTTCATTGAAAAATTCCTCTATATCTTTTGTTAAGAATGGCATCATTTTCTTGATTTGGCCTTCTGTTTGTGTATTTTTGGTTTACAATGAGGCTACTGACTTCTGAAGGTTAATTTTGTATCCTGCCACTTTGCTAAAGTAATTTATTAATTCTAGAAGTTTGGGAGTGGAGATTTTGAGTCACTCAAGTAGAGGATCATGTCTTCTGCGAATAGGGATAGTTTAATTTCTTCTTTCCCTATGTGGATCCCTTTGATGTCCTTTTCTTGCGTTATTGCTCTGGCTATATTGAAGAGAAGTGGAGAGAATGGGCATCCCTGTCTAGTTCCTGATTTTAAGGTGAATGGTTCCAGTCTTACATCATTTAGTATAATACTGGCGGTAGATTTTTCATATATGGCTTTAACTATTTTGAGGAATGTACATCTTATTCCTATTTTTTCTAGTGCTTTCAACATGAATGTATGTTGCATTTTGCCAAATACCTTCTCCATATCCAGAGAAATTATATATGATTCTTATCCTTAGTTCTATTGATGTGATATATTGCATTGATTGATTTGCAAATGTTAAACCAGCCTTGCATCTATGGGATGAAGCCTACTTAATCATAGTGTATGATTTTTAAATTTGTTTCTGGATTCTGTTGGCTAATATTTTGTTGAGGAATTTTATGTCTATGTTCATTAGAGAGATAGGTGTGTAGTTTTCTTTTTTTGTTTGATCTTTCCCAGGTTTTGGGATGAGAGTAATATTAACTTCATAAAATGAGTTTAGTATTGCTCCTTCTGTTTCTATTATTTCTCAGAAAAGTTTCAAGAGTATATGTGTTAATTCATCTTTAAACATCTTGTAGAATTCTACAGTGAATCCATCTGGACCTGGACTCTTTTTGGTTGTCATTCCCTGATTGCTTCCACAATTTCATTGTAAGAGATTGGTTTGTTCAATTTCATTACCTCATCATTGTTCAGTGTGGGTAGATTATATTTATTTAAGAAATCATCCATTTCTACTAGATATTTTTGTTTTTTGAATATAGGCTCTGGTATTCATATGGACTGAATTTCTTGAAAATCAGTTGTGATTGTTCCCGTGGACTCTCTAATCTTTATTTGAGTCTCCCCTCTCCTTTTTTTGATTAATCTTGCCAGGGATCTGTCTGTTTTGTTGACTCTTTCAAAGAACCAACTTTTTGACTTATCAATTTTGTGTGTAGTAGATCTTATTTCAATCTCTGATATTTCTGATTTTGTTATTTCTGTCCTTCTAGTTGTTTTAGAATTAACTTTTTCTTGCTCCTCTAGGTGTTTCATGTTTTCTTTAGGTTATTTAGGTGCTCTTCTTTTGTCTTTTTAAGATGTGCTCCTACTGAGATACATTTCCTTCTTAGAACTGCCTTTGCTGTATCCCATAAGTTCCTTTGTGAAGTTTCTTGATTGTCATTACATTGAAGGAAGTTTTTAATTTCATTTCTGATCTGATCTGTTACCCAGGAGTTATTCTGAAGTGTGTTGTTCAGCTTCCCAGTGTTTGAATGTTTTTTGACTTTGACTGCATTGTTCAGAATTAGTCTTACTCCACTGTGGTCTGATAGAATGCATGGGATTATATCAGTCCTCTTGTATCTTCTTAAGTTTTCTGTATGAAATATTATATGAACTATTTTGGAGTGTGTTCCATGTGCTGCTGAGAAAAATGTAAAAATTTTTGCCATTGGGTGGAAGACTCTGTGTATATCTGTTAAGCCCAGCTGGGCTATGGTGTCGTTTAAGTTGATGGTGTCTTTGCTTAACTTTTGATGAGTTGACCTGTCGTTTGTTGAGAGGGGTGGGTTAAGGTTTCCCACTGCATTTGTGTTTGATTCTATCTTGTTCTGTAATTCTAAGAGAGTTTTTTGACGAATTTCGGTGCTCCCATGTTGTGGGAGTAGATGGTTATAACTGTAATATTATGGGCATGGATTGTACACTTTACTATTGTGAAATGGCTGTCTCTTTCTTTATGTACTGATTTTACTGAGAAATTAATTTTGTTGGAGATTAAGAATGCTACTCCTGCTTTTTTGCATTTTGCAATGGTGTGGAAAAATCATTTCCATCCTTTCACTTGGAATTTGTTTCTGTCTTTGCAGTAATGTAGGTCTCTTGGAGGCAACGTATGGATGGGTGGTGTTTCTTAATCCAGTCTGCTGCTCTATGTCTTTTGATTAGATTGTGCAGCCCATTCACATTTTGGGAAATAATGGTGGTCAGTGTCCATTGTCATTATTTATTTTTACTTCTCAGTTTCTTTCTTTCTCTTCTCCCCTCCTTTTGTGTTTAGTGAATTATAGATATTTGCTTCTTGATAGGGGTTCTTGATGTTCTACAATTTGTTCTTGATTAGTTAATATTTTTTTTGCCATTCCTGGGCTTGAGCTCAGGGCCTGAGCACTGGTTTGGACTTTCTCAAGGCTAGAGCTCTACCACTAGAGCCTCAGCACCACTTCTGGCTTTTTTCTATGTATGTGGTACCGAGGAACCGAACCGGGTCTTCATGCATGCTAGGCAAGCACTTTAACAACTAGGCCAAACTCCCGGCCCGATTAGTTAATATTTTTAATGCTGCTTTAGTGTTCACGAATTCATAAAGTTTCTCTTTGGAGTGAAATATTCTTATAAGAAGGTCTTAAGAAAACACTAATGTTTTGCTGCACCTAGAATATATATTTTTCAGTAGTTTTTATTATGGTTGAAGCCATGAATCCTGAAGCACTGAAACCTGAATCAGAAAAATTCAAACTTCAATGAACGTTTGCACTAACAAGAATATGGGACTACATGAGCCCACACATACTAAGAAAATACATATTGTCCTAGGGAGAATCGATATCAGGGGGAAAGTACAGTGTGAAAAAAATTGAGCTACATTAAGTAGATTCCAAAATAATTTAGTAAAATTACCTGATAATTTTATTCTGAAGAAGTATTTCTATGAAAGTTGAGAATGTATATTGCTACTCAGCTGTGGAGGGACTGAACTTCTATTTTACTGCAGTGAATATGAATACCTGAAATTGATACCCACGGACATTCTTATTACTTCTTCAGAGAAGTCTCTCTTAAAGTCTTTGGCTTTAATGGGATGGTGTATGTACATACACAACAAAACTGGAAATAGAGGATAGGTGAGATATGGCAGCAGTTCAGGGTGAGACTTTATGAGCTAGCACTCTCCGCATGAGCCAGCACCATTTCTGGCCTTTTCTATATATGCGATATCAAGGAATCGAACCTGGGACTTTGTGCATGCTAGGTAAGTACCATACCACTAGGCTAAACTTCTTGCCCCTGATCTTGTTTTAAATAAGTTTCTAGACTTCACACATTCTAGAGTTTCTTTCATATAACCTGGAATCGATATACTCTATTTTGTATTTCATCTCCCTTCCTTCTAGTTGGAAGTATTTGATGGTCTAAATCTCCTGTTTTAGAACTTGCAAGGACTTCACTTTCTTGATTTGTGTATGAGTGCAGTGTTTGAAGGCTGTACAACTGTTGGACTTGTGATGTTATTCATCCAGATTTCTGTCTGTCAGTAACATGAATTCAACCAATCATCTACAAATAGCCTTATTCAAGCTTTCACAGTTTTCACTGATCATGTTTATTACTTTCATTGGTGGAGTGTTTTGGGGACTCTCATCTAGGTTTTACATTGACTACTCTATTGCCTCTTTAAAAAATTGTAATTAATAGAAGGGTTACAAAAAACATAGCACATAAAGAACAAGAATCTCATATTATATGACTGTTGTTTCCATATCCTGGAGGTCATTTCATTTAGCCTCATCCTTTATACCTTATGTATCTAGGCTCCACCCTATGTAATCCTCTACTAAAAGAGTCCAAGATTATTCCAAAAGAATAATTCTTATTATTCTTTCCAAGTCTTTCCATTTACTTATAAATGTGGCAATGTCATTCTTTCTGATGACATAGAATTCCATTGTCTATAAATACCACATTTTGTTGATCCAATAATAAAATCAAAGGCATCTGGGTTGATTCCATATGTTTGCCATGATAAATAGTGCTTCAGTGAACATCATTTTGCTAGTGGTTTAGTAAGTCCTTGTGTCTAGAGGATTGGGTAAATGTCAAGTACTGGATTTGCTGGGTTACAGGGGAGCTCTGTGTTTAGTTTTTTGGATAACCATCATATTGCTTTCCATAGTGGTGGAATGAGTTTACACTTCCCCAAACAGTGTAGTACTGTTCACTCCTGCCCACATCCTTTCCAGCATCTCTTGTTATTAGATTTTTTTCAATAATGGACATTCTAACTGGAGTGAGGTAGAATCCCATTGTTGTTTGGATTTGCACTTCTTTTATGGCCAGAGATGTCCAGCATTTTTTCTTATGTCTATAGGCCATTCTTACTACTTCTTCAGAGAAGTCTCTCTTAAAGTCTTTGGCTTTAATGGGATGGTTGTTCCTTTAAAGATTACTTTTAGAGTGATTCACTTGTTTGAGATGTAGATATATTTTAGATATGAAGCCTTAGTCTGTTGTATGGTAGTGAAGATCTCCCACACTGAGGGCTTTCTATTTAACTTGCTAGTTATGTCCTTTGCAATGCCGATACTACATTTTAATGAAGTCCCATGTGTCCAAACTTGCTTTAATTTGTTGTATTTCCTGATCCTTATAAATAATTTTTTTTGCCAGTCCTGGGCTTGAGCTCAGGTCTTGAGCACTGTCCTTGGACATTCTCAAGGCTAGAGCTCTACCACTTGAGCCTCAGCACCACTTCCGGCTTTTTTTTTTGCTATGTATGTAGGGTACCGAGGAATCAAACCCGGGTCTTCATGCATGCTTAGGCAAGCACTTTAACCACTAGGCCAAACTCCCGGCCCCCAATATAAATAAATTTTTGCATAGGCCAAGGAAACCTACTGTAACCCCTATTCTTTCTTTTTTTCCCCTTATTCCTTCTTATACCATTTTTTTAAGTATAAAGTCTTTAGAAAGTCTGCTTTTGCCTCAAGATTTTTGATCCTGGTAAAGGGTGAAATAGAAGGATTCAACTTGAGTTTTCTGCATGTGCTTAATTAGTTCTGCCAGCAACATTTGTTGAAGATGCTGTGTTTCTTCTATTCTATTTTTTTGTTCTCTTTTCAAAGATTAGTTGGCTGTAGGTCTGTGGGTTGATTTCTGGGTCTTCAGTTCTGTTCCATTGTGCCTCAGGCCTTTTCTTGTGCAAACTGTTTTGGTTACTGTACCTCTGTAATGCAGTTGAAAGTTTGGTATTAAAATATTTCCTGGGCTGTTCTCTCTTCTAAATCTTGACTTTAGTGTTCTGTTGCTTTTATTATCCATATGAAATTTTGGATTGCTTCTTCTATTCTATAAAAAATGACATTGGGATATTGATGAGCCTTGCATTGATTGTAGATAGCCTTTGACAAGTTTGCCATTTTCACGATATTAATTCTTTCAACCCAGGAGCACGGGAGGTTTTTCCCTTTCCTCAATTCTTCTTTAATTTCCTTTTCCAGGATATTAAAATAATCATCATAAAGTTCCTTTACATTCTTAGTTAACTCATAGGTACTTTATTATCTTTGAGTCCATTGCAAAAGGAGTTGATTTCCTGACTGCCAACTTGTCTTCTCATTGTTGGAGGGGGTTGATTTTGAGGGTTCATTTTATACCCTGCTTCTGTGCCAAAGGTTGTGGAAGCTCAAGCAACTTTGGAGTGCAATCTATAGGATTCTTTACATACACAATCATGTCATCTGCAAAGAGGGAAAGTTTCACTTCCTCTTCCCTATTTGGATCCCATTTGCTCTTGCTTTTTGCCCTATGGCTCTGGCTAGGAATTCTAATACTATCTTAAAGAGGAGTGGAGATAGTGGAAATCCTTGTCTCCTACCTGATTTTACTGGAAATGGCTTTACCTTTTTTCCATTAAGTATAATAATAGCTATGGGTTTACCATACACAGACTTTATTATACTGAGGAATGTTTCATGGATTCCTAGTTTCTCCAGAGCATAAACGGGTGTTGGATCTTGTCAGGACTTTTCTGCATCTATTGACACAATCATATTATTTTTGTTTTTGTTTTTCCTCTGGATGTAATGAATTATCTTGCCTTGTGGATATTGAACCAGCATTGCCTTTCTGTGATGAATCCTATTTGATCCTAGTGTATAATGTTTTTGATGAGATTCTGAAGACAGATGCCCGGTATTTTGATGAGAAGTTTTGCATCAATATTCATCACCTAAATGGGTCTATATTTCATGTGTCTCTGGTTTTAGGATGAATGTTATGGTGGCTTCGTAGAAAGAATGTAGCAGAGAGCTTTCTCCCCCAATTTCTTTGAATAGTTTGAGGAGTGTTGGTATGGAATCTGCTGTGAAGGCTTTATAGAATTTACCTGTGAAAACATCAGGCACTGGGTTTTTCTTGGATGGAAAATCTTTTATTGCCATTTTTATTTCAGTAATTGAAACTGGTCAGTTTAATTGGATTAGGTATTTTGGTTCAGTGTGAGCATGATGATTTTGAACAGAAATTTCCCCCTCTCTTCTGTATTCTCTTCTAGTCTGGATCTTGATACTTTCTATCATATTTTCATTCTCCTTGATGATTTTGTTTATTTGGGTGTACTCCCTTTTTTTTAAAATAAGATTTGCTACGGGTCTGTCAATTTTGTTAATTTTTTCAAAGAACCAACTGCTTGTTTTGATGATTCTTTTTATAGTTTTTTTTGCACTCCAATCCGGTTAAATCTGCTTTGATTTTACTAATTTGCTTACTTCTACTGGGCTTGGTGTTGATTTGTTACTCTTTTTCCAAGAATTTAAGTTCTTCCATTAATTTATTAGTTTGCGATATTTCCAATTTCTTAATGAGGGCACTCAACAACACTAACAACTGCCTTTGCTGTGTCCCAAAGAAGCTGGTATTTCATGTGCCCTTTTTAAAAATTTAATCAATTGCTGAATTTCTGTTGTGATCTCCTCAATGACCCATTGGTGACTCAACCGTGTGCACTTAAATAAAAATCTAACACCATCACTGAATACTCTTTTATGACCAATAAATCTTTATTATATTTAAGTCACTCTGGACCTACAGTATAATTGAACACATACATATACACTCTTGGTCAACAACAATGAATTATAGATCTAAGCATTGTAAAATCTGAAGAGAGAACAAAGAACCAGAGATAGAAAATTAGTATGAAAGACAATAGGGTAGATAAGAAAAGAGTAATGGTCACGTGATAGAATAATATAGTAATGGAGGAAAAGAATAGAGTAAGGATAACTGATCTAAGTGATAGAAAGGGAAAATAAACACAAAATTTAGAAAATATAAGATGAAACATAAAAAATAAAAAGGATTTATAAAGAAAAGCAGAAAGTACATATTGGAGAACTTAATGATGAAAAGAAAAACAATAAAATTAAAAAAGGTGGACACCACACATTTGTGAGTTCTTAAATAAGCAATACTAAGGTTCAGTACCAGTAGATTAGAAAACACGGGATATATCAATAAAAATATAATTTGGGAGGCAGGGAATTTGAGATAGTGGTATAGTGCTTATTTACCCCTCATGAAGACCCAAGTTCAATTCCATGGTACTACATACATAGAAAAATAGTGCTGAGGTTCAAATGGTGGAGCACTAGCCTTGAGAAAGCACAAGGATAGTGCCTAGGCCTTGAGCTCAAGCCCAGGACTTGAAAAAAATTTAAAAATTATAAATTGTAACATCTTTACACAATACGGCAACTATGTTTCTAGGAAGGAAAGAGAAAACAAGAAAGAAAACTAGAATAAAAATGTTTTAAAAAAGAAAAGAAGGGTGGTAGTAAAATGCAGAAAAAAGTAGTAAAATGTAAATGGGAAATGTTGGAAAATTTGAAAAAAACTATATTCAGAAAGAAAAGAAAAAATTATTTTTAAGCAGTTTTTTTGGGGGGGGAGGATGGGAAACTTGTGTCTCCATGAAATTTGATATCCAAACAAATGAAGAACGCTTTTTCTACTGTGATTTGGCTTTGGGGCTTTTTGAATCAGTTTTCTTGATCATACAGAAAATGTTCTCTCTTGAATTGAGGAAATGGAAAAACCTCCCATGCTCCTTGGAAGAATCAACATCATGAAAATGAAAATCTTGTCATGGGCTATCTACAAGTTAAATGCAACACGTATCAATATCCCAAAGTCATTGTTTAAAGAAATAGAACAGGCAATCCAAAATTTCATATGCATTAATAAAAGACCCCATATAGCAAAAACACTTCTTAGAAGAAAGATCAGCACAGGAAAAATTTCAATACCAAACTTTAGACTCTATTATAGAGCTATAATTATCAAAACAGCTTGGTACTGGCACAAGAACAGGCCTGAAGACCAATGGAATAGAACTCAGGACTCAGATATTAAACCACAGATCTATGGCCACCTAGTCTTTGACAAGGTAGCCAAGAAAACAGCATGGAAGAAAGATAGCCTCTACAACATGTGGTTCTGGCAGAACTGTTTAAGCACCTGCAGAAAACTAAAGTTGGATCATTCTTTGTTACCCTGCACTACAATTAACTCCAAATGGATCAAAGATCTGGAGGTAAAAGCCAACACACAGAACTTTACAAGAAGGAATAGAAGGAATAGGAGACACACTAGGCCTCCTTGGCACAGGTCGAAACTTGCTTAATAAGGACCAAGAATCAAACAAATTAGAGAAAGCCTGGATAAGTGGGACTGCAATAAACTGCTCAGCTTCTATATGGCAAAGGACCTAGTTCATAATTAATTAGGAAGCCTATAGAATGGGAGAAGATCTTCACCAAGCATACAATGGACAAAGGCCTCATATCTAAAATATATCAAGAGGTCCAAAAATTGAATCACTCCAAAACTAATCTCTAAAGAAACAACCGTCCCATTAAAAATTGGGCCAAAGCCTTAAAGAGAGTCTTCTCTGAAGAAAAACCAAAAATAGCCTTTAGACACATGAAGAAATTCTCGACATCTTTGGAAATAAAAGAAATGCAAATCAAAATAACTCTAAGATTCCACCTAGCTACAGTTACAATGGCCAAGATTAAGAAAACTAATACCAACAGATGCTGGAGGGGATGTGGCCAGGAGGGATAAATACTACACTGTTGGTGGGAGTGCAAACTCATTCAATCACTATGGAAAGCAGTATCGAAATTCCTCAAAAGACTAAACATAGAGCTCCCCTATGACCCAGCAATTCCACTACTAGGCAATTACCCAATTCCCCAGAAACAAGAACATACTAAAACCACTAGCATAACAACGTTCATCGCAGCACTATTTACCAGAGCAAAGATATGGAACTAACCCAGATGTCCCTCAGTTGATGAATGGATCAACAAGATGTGGCATTTGTACACAATGGAATTCTATGCTGCTGTCAGAAAGAATGACATGGCCTCATTTGTTAGGAAATGGAAAGACTTAGAAAAAATCATATTAAGTGAAGTAAGCCAGACTCAAAGGAACTTAGCCACAATGGTTTCCCTCATTTGCCATAATCAGTAGAAACCTTAGACTCTCCTAGCAAAGATTTGCAATAGAGCAAAACCTAGATACATAAGGCCATATAGTATGACGCTAAATGAAAGGACTTTTAATATATAGAAACAAAAGCCATATAATGAATGACCGTTGTTCTTAAGGTAGTATGTTATCTCTCATCTCTTTTGCTGTCCCTTGGTTATCTCATATTGTTACAGTATCTCACTCTGTTATATGATATATTGGATATATTTCTATTTGGTTATTTGAAATTTGAAAGGGAATGGGGGAAAAGAAGATGAGGGATGGGGATGGATATAGGTTAATGGGGACCAAGACATGTGAAAGTTATCAGTGTTGTGAATTAATGCACCTTCTATCTGGCAAATATCATGTAACCCTTATATTAATTACAATAAGATATATATGAAAAAAAGAAGAGAAAAATTTCTGCCTTACAGATTTGGTTTGCAGACTTTATGACAGTTCACCCAGATTAATTTACTAGAAGGGTGGTGACCTTTATGAGACCTGCAGGCAAAAATGGACTATTTTCATTAGATTGAGATTTAGCCAGTTCAACAGACAGCTTGGATGGAGCAGTTTGTACCTTTTTTACCAGGAGAGTGGCCCACCCTGGAGGTTCTTCTTTCATGCCTAGGAAATCAGATGTCCAGCTAAGCTGACTATAGGAAAAACCCTTTCTCCTTGTGAAAGATGACATTGCCAGCACCACTTCTCAGGCTGTAATTGGTATGGCAGGGTCTCTCAATAGTCAAGCTGTCCCTGTTGTTGGGTGATGGGGGAAGTGTTAACTTCCCAATGTTGTTGTGCAAGCAGATATGAAAAAGTCTTTAATGAGCTATTTACAAGTCCGAGCCTGGATGGGCTCAAGGCTTGGTCAGGTCTGTCTTTATTTGGCACATCTGTCCTTTTGTATGGGTTCCAGAGGGAGCCTTTGTTTCCTCATCCATGCATTTGGGAGCAGCTGGCACCACAGCCATCAATGCTGAGGGGTGCAAATTTTCTTTTTGAGCTGGCTGCCTCACTGTTTTGTCTCTGCCTGTGGTTACTAAGATCTCTAAATTTACTTAGAATTGATCTTTAGGTATAAACTTTCCACCATCATGCTAGAACTGGTATCTTGTTTAGAGCTCATAAAGAATCACCCTGACTTGATGCCATATACCACCTGTCCTTTATTTGCAGTTTTGTTGTATATGTACATACAAAAACATAATATTTGTTTCCTAAAACTTATTGAAAGTCTATATTTTTCAGCAGTAAGATTATTGTTCTATTTCTTTGATGAATCTCTGTCTGGTTTGTGGGTGAGGGTTATACGGGCTTTGTAGAATGAGTTTGGCAAAGAGTCTTCGTTTTCAATTTTGTTGAAGAGCTTGAGGAGTATTGGTATGAGCTCTGCTTTGAAGACCTTATAGAATTCAGCTGTGAATCCATCTGGCCCTGAGCTTTTCTTAGGTGGAAGGTCTCTTATTGCCATTTCTATTTCTGTGCTTGAAATAGGCCTGCTTAGTTGGTTTAGGTCTTCTTGGTTCAGTGTTCGTATGTTAATATTGGCTAGAAATTTATTCATTTCTTTTAGATTCTCAAATTTGTTGGCACAAAGGTTTGAAAAGTATTCCCTCATGATGCTCTGGATCTTGGTAATTTCTGTCCTGATACTATCATTCTCATTTGTGATTTTGTTTATTTGAGTATGCTCCCTTCTTTTTTTTGGTAAGATCTGCTAAGGGTATGTCAATTGTGTTAATTTTTTTAAAGAACCAACTCCTTGTTTTGTTGACTCTTCTATAGTATTTTTGGACTCTAATCAATTTAATCCTGCTTTGATTTTAATAATTTGCTACCTTCTACTGGGATTAGTTTAGTTTCTTGCTCTTCTTCCAGGAGCTTCAGGTAACACATTAAATTGTTGGTTTGTGATTTTTCCAATTTGTAATTGTAGACATTCAGAGCAATGAACATTCCTCTGAGTACTGCCTTTGCTGTGTACCAAAGTTACTGGTATTTTTGTGTGATCCTTTTTGTTAAATTTCATAAACTCTCAGATGTCTGTTCTAATCTCCTCGATGACCCATTGGTGATTCAACAATGTGTTGATCGATCTCCATGATTTACATGGTTTTCTTAGGTGGAGATTGGTGTTCAGGTCCAGTTTTATGCCCTTGTAGTCTAAGAGAGTGCAGGGAATAATTTCAGTGTTTCTGAATATACCCAGGTTTATTTTATGTCCTAAAATGTGGTCTATTTTGGAAAATGTTCCATGTGCTGATGAAAAAAATGTATATTGTTATGTTGGTGAATGAAATGATCTACAGATATCTATTAGATATAGTTGCTCTATACAGTTGTTCAATTCTAAGGTTTCTCTGTTTAGTTTTTGCCTGGTTGATCTGTCCATAGGTGAGAGTGGTGTGTTAAAGTCCCCAACAATCACTGTGTTTTGATCTATGTATGGTTCAATGAATGTAAAGTTCGCCTGAGGCAGTTTAGTGCTCTGGGATAGGTGTGTAGATATTTAGGATGGTTATGTCCTCCTGGAGGAGAGGTCCCTTTAATAGTATGTACTAAGCTTGTTTGTCTTGTCTCACTAATTTTAGTTTGAATATTTTATCTGATTTGAGGATGGCGATGCCAACCTATTTATTGCGTCGATTAGCTTGATAAACTTTATTCCAACCTCTCACTTTCAAAAATTGTTGGTTTTGGGGGCAAGATGTGCCTCCTGAAGACAGCAGAATGATGGATCTTGCTTTTTTCATATATTTTTATTGTAATTAATAGAGAGGTTACATTATATTTGCCTGATAGGAGGTGCTTTAATTGACATACATTGATACCCTTTCACATGTCTTGGTCCGCATTTCCCTCTCCCTCACCTCCACCCCTAATATTCCTTTCCCCACTTTCAATTTCAAATAACCAAATACAAATATATCCAATATATCAGATAACAAAGTGAGATACTGAAACAATGTGACATAACTGAGGAACTGCAAAAGAGATAAGAGATAACGTAGTACATTAAGGACAACAGTCATTCATTATATAACTTTTGTTTCTATATCCCAGAGGTCCTTTCATTTAGCGTCATACTATATGGCCTTATGTATCTAGGTTTTGCTCTATTGCAAATCTTTGCTAAGAGAGCCCAGTGTTTCTGCTGATTATGGCAAATGAGGGAAACCATTGAGCCTAATTTCCCTTGAGTCTGGCTTACTTCACTTAATGTGATTTTTTTCTAAGTCTTTCCATTTCCTAAAAATGGAGGAAGCCGTTCTTTCTGACAGCTGCATAGAATTCCATTGTGTACAAATACTACATCTTGTTGATCAACTGAGGAACATCTGGGTTGGTTCCATATCTTTGCTCTGGTAAATCGTACTGCAATGAACATTGTTGTGCTAGTGGATTTAGTATGTCCTTGTTTCTGGGGAATTGGGTAATTGCCTAGTAGTGGAATTGCTGGGTCATAGGGGAGCTCTATGTTTAGTCTTTTGAGGAATTTCGGTACTGCTTTCCATAGTGGTTGAATGAGTTTGCACTCCCACCAACAGTGTAGTAGTTTAGATCTTACTTTTTGATCCAACTAGACAGTTATGACATTTACTTGGAGAGTTAAATGCATTGAGATTGAGAGTTAGGATTGAAAACTATTCATAAGTTCCTGCCATTTTTAAAAGCTTCCATTTGAGCCTGCATCTTGAAAATTCTTGTGCTACTTAGATGGTATGATTTTTACGTCCATTTCTTTCTCTGTATTACATTTGTGTGGGTTTTCTGTACGTAGAACACCTTTCAGAATTTTCTTTAGTGTTGGTTTGGTTGTTACATAATGTTGCAGCTTTTCTATAGAATGTAATGTTTTTATTGTTTCCTTAGTTATGAATGAGAGCTGAGCTGGGTACAGTAATCTTGGTTGGTATTTATTTGACTTAAATGCATGACATATATCTTTCCAATCTCTTCTTGCTTTCATGGTCTCTGATGTGAAATCTGGGGTTATTCTGATTGGTTTTCCTTTGTAGGTAACTGTTCTCTTCTCCCTGGCTGCCTGTAGGATCCCTTATTTGGTCTCTTTTGATCCTGTTCAGGTTATAATGTGGCAGTGGGATGTCCTTTCTGGTCTCCTTGCCCAAAGCCAGTCTAACCCTCATCCCCAAACTAGACAGAGAATCAGAAAGAGATTTATAAACCCATTTCTTTGATGAATATTGATACAAAACTTCTCAACAAAATACTGGCCAACCGTCTTCAACAAGTCATAAAAAAATCATACACTATGATGAAACAGGATTCATCACAGGGAGGGAAAGCTGGTTCAACATATGCAAATTAATTAATATAATCCAACAAATAAATAGGAGTAAGGACAAAATCACATAATTGTCTAAATAGATGCAGAAAAGGCATTGACAGGCCTTGACATGCTAAAAGCTATGGAGAAAATAGGAATCCATGGAACATTTCTCAATAAAATAAAGGGTATGTATCACAAACCACTGCTACTATTATACTTAATAGTGAGAAGTTGAAGCCATTCTCTCTAAAATCAGGAATGAGACAAGGATGCAAATGCTCTCAAATCCTGTTTAACATAGTATGAGAATTCCTATTCTTAGTTAGGCAAGAAGCAAGCATAAAGGTGATGCAAATAGGGAAAGAGGAATTGAAAGATTTCTTCTTTGCAAATGCCATCATTCTGAATTTAAGGACTCCTATAGACTCCACTCCCAAGCTCCTTGAGCTAATTCAAAACTTTGGCCAGGTAGCAGGGTAAAATATTAGCTCTCAAAAGTCAAATGCCTTTCTATATGCCAACAGTGAGAAGAATGAGGCAACAATCAGGAAAGCAACTCCTTTCTCAATAGCCTCAAGGAAAATAATGTACCTAGGAATTATTTTAACTAAGAATGTAAAGGACCTTTTTGATGAAAACTTTAAAACAGTGAATAAGTAAATTAAGCAGAACTGAGGACATGGAAAAAACTTCCATGCCCCTGGATTGGAAGAATCAACATTGTGAAAATGAAAATCTTGCCAAGTGCTATCTACAAATTCAATGCAATACCCATCATTATCCCAATGACATTCTTCAAAGAAATAGAAGAGGCAATCCAAAATTTCATATGGAATAATAAAAGACCTTGTATAGAAAAAACACTTCTTAGCGAAAGAACTGTGCAGGAGGAATTTCAAAACCAAACTTTAGACTCTATTACAGAGCTATAATTATCAAAACAGCTTGGTATTGACACAAGAACAGGCCTGAAGACCAATGGAATAGAACTGAGGACCCAGATATTAAACCACAAACCTATGGCCATCTAAACTTTGGTAAGGGAGTCAAAAAAATAGAATGGAAGAAAGAGCCTCCTCAAGAAGTTGTGCTGGCAGACTGGTTAAGCATCTGCAGAAAACTAAAGTTGGACCCTTCTTTGTCACTCTGCACTAGATTTAACTCCAAATGGATCCAAGACCTTGAGGTAAAAGCTGACAGACTGAAAACTTTACAAGAAGGAATAGGAGACACACTAGGCCTCTTTGGCACAGGTTCAAACATTCTCTACAAGCACAAAGAAACACAACAAATCAGAAAAAAAGCTGTATAAGTGGGACTGCATTAAACTGCAGAGTTTCTGTATGGCAAAGGACATAGTCCATAAATTAATTAGGAAGCCTACAGAATGGGAGAAGATCTTCACCAACCATACAACGGAAAAAGGGCTCATATCTAAAATATATCAACAGCTCCAAAAATTGAATCACTCTAAAACTAATCTCCAAAGAATCAATCATCCCATTAAAAAATGGGCCAAAGACTTAAAGAGAGCCTTCTCTGAAGAAAACCCAAAAATAGCCTTTAGACACATGAAGAGATTCTTGACATCTTTGGAAATAAAAGAAATGCAAATCAAAATAACTCTAAGATTCCACCTCACTCCAGATAGAAGGGCCAGGATCAAGAAAACTAATAAGAACTGATGCTGGAAGAGACATGGCCAGGAGGGATCACTACTACACTGTTGGTGGGAGTGCAAACTCATTCAACACCTATGGAAAGCAGTGTCAAAATTCCTCAAAAGACTAAACATGCAGCTCCCCTATGACCCAGCAATTCCACTACTGGCATTTACCCAACCTCCCAGAAATAAGTTCAGACTAAATCCACTAGCACAATGATGTTCATTGTAGCACTATTTACCATAACAGGGATATGGAACCAACCTAGATGCCCCTCATTTGATGAATGGATCAACAAGATGTGGAATTTGTACACAATGGAATTCTATGCTGCTGTCAGAAAGAATGACATGGCCCCATTTGTTAGGAAATGGAAAGACTTAGAAAAAGATCATAATAAGTGAAACCAGACGTAAAGGAACATAGGCCCAATAGTCTCCCTCATTTGTCATAGTCAGTAGAGACTTTGAGCTCTCCTTGCAGAGATTTACAATAGAATAAAATATAAGACATTAGGCAAAATAGTAGGACACTAAATGTAAGTACCTCCAGTATAAGGAAACAAAAGCCATACAATGAGGGACTGTTGTCTTTAATGTACTATGTTATCACTTATCTCTTTTGCTATCCCTTGGTTATCTCATATTGTTATAATTTTTACCTTGTTTTCTCTTATATTTTATATGTGCTTAATTGGTTATTTGAAATTGGATAGAGAAGGGGGCAAATCAAAATAAGCGGGGGAGGGCGATGGAAAATTGGGACCATGTTATGAGAAAGTGTATCATTGTTTGTGAGGTTATGCACCTTCTATCTGGTGAATATAATGTAACACTTTTATTAATCACAATATAAAATATAGACACACAAAAAAAAGAAGGTTGGGTAAAAAGATTCTAAATCAACCCAAAATTAATGTATGGGGCAATTTATGGAAAAGTTGAAAAGGAAAATAGAGTCAGCATATTTACAAAATATTCCTGAGTTACAGTGAATCCAAACTACCTTCAATATTTTAGGACTATGTCTGCAAATTATCAAACACCAGTTTCTCTCATCACTTCAGTTATGTCCATCTGTTAGATTCTCAGTAGATAACTATTAACCTTCTCAAGGAGCTCAAGTTTTCACACACAGTATAAATTTTGGATGCTAATATAATGTAAATAAAATGGCTTTTGTTTCTCTGCAACTAAATATTCAGAAACAATCCCAGAATTCTTGGTGAGAATCAATTTAACATGCATCCTAGAGATTAGTCAGAATTTTTTACAATGAGAAAATTATGCCAGAACTATGTGGTTTTTAGTCACTTGTCAACTTTCCAAAATGATATTGCTATGGAATTTATGCAAGAGATGAAATATGATGTCCGATGCTAATCGAGTAAAAAATCCAAAACCACTTGATATTCAAAAAGAAACGTAATTAAAATGGAAAAAATAAAGCGGTTCATTCTTTACTAAGAAGCCTTGTCCAATTTTAATTTCATTACCAAAGCACTCTCACTACAGTTGTCCAATGCTGAACTGAAATGGTTATCCATTTTAAAGCAAACACATTTCCTTAACGATTTAGTGTGAAGGATGTATTTTCTAAAGAAATTGCTGAGTTTAGATACACAGTTTAAATGAAAATTCATATATTTCTTTGAAAGTCACAATATATTTATTGTTTTAATCCACTCATCATTTCTGTAAGAGAATAACAAATAACAGTATCATTCATTCCTATGAAAAGGAAACACACATATATCACTGTGCATGCCCTAAGAATAACAAACAACTTCATTAAATGTACTAGTTCTACTTACAACTTTAAACAGTACCTTGCCAATTACCATTAAAAATTTAATGATTAACTGAACTTTATTTCTATGGAAACTTAATTTTGTGGACACCTTCTCCAGAATTATACTTGAGCACTCTGAACACATTCAAAATTAGGAGAATATGCTAAAATTGGCTCTTAACAAAATGGTATTTGAACAATTCACCATTGTAAAAAACTGTCAAAGTTACAGAATCCTCACTGATGTACAATGCATTGTACAGAAAGTAAATGAGCGAGTCTTGTACCTTATGACAAATATAGTAAGTATTATCACCTGCTTGCAGACTGTATTTCCTTCAATTTGAAACTAATTTCTCAATTCAAAGTTATGCAAAATGTTGGATGATTACACAAAAAGTATCCAATAAATTGTTATACACATAATTTGAAAAGCATGTTAAATTATAGTTCATGAAGTTCAAAACATTCAAGGTACATTTACAGGAAATTAGTTATGATTTCCAGGGTCCACACATATTAAAAAGAAAATCAGCCAGTATTTCATTTCTATGTGTGAAATCACACATGTTGTAGAAAAGTGACAAGAATCATTCCAAGGGATGGAAGGGAAATAGGTGCAATTTGGGGGGAACAATTTCCATATAAGAAATACTTAAAATAAAATGTATAAATATGAATATAAATTTAAGTAAACATGAATGTGTAAACTATTCCTGATGAAACCCAAACAAGATCATAACATCAAAAAATAACATCTCTATTCAGTAACAAATATTAGCATAAAGTTTTCTTACTGTATACACTATGCAATTAAATATAAATAAGTAACATTGGAGGTTCACAGTTCAGTAAAAAATGTTTAGGTAGTGCAGAAACAGTAGTGATTAAAGTAAAGAAAACACAGGATTGCATCCTTGAATACCATTAGGTGAAACATAGAGAAAATGATTATACACAACATTGCTCTCAATGTACTACATTAGTTCTTTTCTCTCCTTTTTTTGCCATCATGGGTAATCTCATCGGGTTCTGTATCTGCATTTTTTACCTTGTAAATTGTTTGTATGTTTATTTGTTTATTTGAAATAGGGAAGGAAAGGGAGGAAATAGATGATTGAGAGTGGGCAGGGGATGAAATCAGGGACAAAATCATGAGAAGGCGTAACAATGTCTGAGAAGTAATGCACCTGCTGCCCGACAATTTTAACTGTGAACCCACTATACATTATCCCAACAATAAAATAAAATTAAGAAATCCAAATAGTTCAGATTATCTAACCACAAAGAAAAATATGGTGATGTTTACATAATTTTAATGTTGACTGACACTCAATTATAAGAGACAAAAGAACAACTACAACAAAATACAATGAAAATATTAATACTTTAGTCTCCTAAAGTTTCACAATAATTCTCCTCAATTCATAGGCCCTCTATGAACTGTTTCTACAGAAGAAAATGTCTGATTCAACATCTGATTTAAAGATTCCAAAGGGGGTATGATTACTAGGAAATTCTGTGGTTCTTGTGAGTAATGGAGGAAGGTATGAAACCTATCATGGCAGTGAGATTATTGTGGAGTATGATGTAATTTACAAGTAAACATTAGGAATTTGAAATGATAATACAAATGACTTAAAATGGAAAATACCAACTTCACTATTCACATAATCATAATAGCCATCATACTTATGCTGAGAAAGAGTGTGCATAAGGAAGAGTTACAGCTTCTCTAAAATTCTGGCTGTGCATAAAATAAATTCCAAATTAATTACCATGAGTAAAATGGCTATATGTCAACTAAACATACCATCTTATTAAAAAAAACTGTTAATTGTGTCCATTCAAGCACAAAAATTATAATTGGCCTTGAGAACTTTAAAGTCCTTAGGAGGCTGTGGATGATCAAGACTTTTTCAAAAATTATGATGATTGGATCAATTGCATTTCTTTTCTCTTTATTCATTTTTTTCTCAGTCTTTGCGTATGTTGTACTAATACACACTCATAGTCCAATACTTACTATACACTCATCATACTACACATTCCTTCTATGTTGTCTACTTTCCTTATTCACTCACAATACCACTCATTACTTTTATGTTTTCTACTGCCCATACATATTTTATACGTATTTCAATATCATCAAAAAGGAAATGTATGTAAAAGTTTACTGGTAAAATATTTTCTAGTATATATTTGATTTATATGGGTCATCTCAAAAACTCTCATAAGGAATTTACATAAAAATGCAGACAGGATCCACTAGTGAAGTACAGGATCCACTAGTGAAGAACTTATAATTCAACTCATTGTCATATTTCAGTAGCCATTTACTGATTTGAGTAGTTCCATGGATTACAATGGGCCATGTTGTTTAATATCACTTGTTGGCATTTCCATTTTCACTTTAAAATTCGTACAATGAGCTGGGTTATACTTTGTCACCACTGATATCCTACCTATGCAGCACACTGAAATATGAGGTTCATGGATCAAGCCAGCCTATGAATCTTATCTCCAATTATGTCCCAGAAAACTGGAAGGCCAAAATAGTACAGCCGAAGGCTTGTGCTGAGGAACTCAGGTACATCATCCATCTCTAGATTTTTCACCAAAGACCATAAACTACAACAAACAAAAAAGATTTCTATGCAATCAGTGGACTATGAAAGATGACAACTGAAAGAATACTCAGTATATCTGGAAGGATGGACATTCTCCAACGATTTGCTCAAATCCAATAGAGTATTAGAAAATAAAGAAAAATTGGCCATGAATATTCTGCATTTCAATACTTTTGTTGATGTTGTTGCTTAGTAGACATTTTGAATCCATATGAGAAGCATATTGTTAACCACAAAATGAGAGAGCAAGAAAATCCCAGCATTGTCGAGTGCAAATGTGATCCTTGTTTAGGAAAGAAAGTTTGTTGTTCATTTGCTCTGTTTGCTTACTTTTATTTTTTTTATTTATTTTTATTGTTTTTTTTGCCAGTCCTGGGCTTGAGAGCAGAGCCTGAGCATTGTCACTGGGCTTTCCTCAAGGCTAGTGTTCTACCCTGAGCCACCACACTATTTCTGGCTTCTTCTATGCAGGTGGTACTGAGGAATTGAACCCAGGTCTTCCTGCATGCTAGGCAGGCACTCTACCACTAGGCTAACATCCCAGCCCCTTACTTTTATTTTTGATGGAGTAAATAGTTTCAGAAGTCAGTGATACTTTACCTGTTGTTCTTTGAGTATTTTGTTGTGATAAAGTGAAACATAGGCTAAGATGTTTCAAGCATTGTTCCAAAAAAAAAACCAATATGTATTTACTTGAGGTCCTAGAATATATTGACTTTAACTTTATCTATTTAAGAGAAACACAGGTATGTAATATTCACTTTCTTAATATACTGACATTAAAGGAACTGACATTTAAGAAAAGAAATTTTGCATTGCCTTAGCTGCATTTCCCCCCAACATGTGTACATACCTTGCTTAAAAAAATGCTGGAATAAACATCATGTAAAGTTAAAAGAAAAACAGTTTAGGATCGAAATGATTCTTGTCAGACAGTTATAAAAAATGAGTGAACAAGAAAGGCATACACAAAGATTTAATACAGACAGATTAAATACAGTATATACATTCATATATTTATTCATAAGCTATTATTTTAATAATAAATTACCATTGTGGTATTGTCAATGTGAAAGGATATGGAAAATTTTATAGTTATTTTTGAATTGTGTAAGAAATAATTGAAAGACATGTACTGATTATACCAAATGTGATCTGAACATTAAACTTTTGCTTAGAAATGTGAGCCAAGGATTGCCCTTTAAAAGGTATTTCTCTAGTGTTAATTACATTTTCCAACATGAAAATTTATCAAATGAAATAAAATGCTGATTTAACATCAAATGATTTTTAAATAAAAGGAAACTTGGGAAATGTTGCAATGTACCTGTGGGCATTGGCCCGCTTTCAAATATATACATTTAAATCTTTCCTTTTCACATATCAACCTGGAAATTTGTGGAAAATTGTGCATTTGCTACCCCAAGAAGAAGGAGAAAAATAATGAGTATTGCAACCTCTCTGCTGGCTGAATTTTGCACTTTGATCTTAACTAAAAGATTGAGACATGTCATTAGCAATATGCATACTTGCAAAGAATATAGTTTGAACCAATTCTAACTTACCCATATAGGAATGAGGAATGAGGATGCCTTTGTGTATGTAGCAAAGAGAATACCTAGATACATCTCTTAGAAAGACAAATTAGGCACACATATATAAAAATGGAAAAGAGGGTAAAAGAATGTTTGCTATCTGAAGAAGAAAAGCAGACCTATCCAACAGAGTATTCTTCTCTTAAGTAGAAACAAAGCCACAAAATTGACTGCTCAGAAAGAAGGATCATGATTTGTTTTTGTCCCTTCTGCCTGTGTTCATCTTATGGAGATATGGCAAATGAAGTGAATTTCTAATTTTTCATTAAAATTCGTTCTGCTGGAATGATATTGGAGGACAAAGTCAGACATCCCAATATGATGAACCTTCATTAATGGAATTCATAGTAACTGTGATAGAATTCAGGAGATTTATTCTGCGGAAGGAATTCCTGTTGTCCTCTATCTGGAAACCTAACCTGACAATGGCTGTTCTGATGGGACTGAGGTGGCATCTCAAAGTTGTTTTGATTTGCATTTCTTTCATGAACAAAGATGTTGAGCATTTCTTTGTGTATCTATGGCCATTGTGAGATCCTACTCATTGAAGTATATCTCTTAAGTTTTTTTTGCCAAGCTTAGGCTTTGAACTCAGGTATGGAGCACCATGCCTTTGCTTTCTGAGAACTAGAGTTTAACCACTTGAGCCACAGTACCACTCAGAGCCCCTTCCGGATAATTTCCTAAGTATGTGGTACTGTGGAATTGAGCCCTGAGCTTGGAGCCTGCTAGAAAAGCATTCTATCACTAGGCCGAACTCGTGGCACTTCTGTTTATGTCTTCAGCCAAGGTTTGCATGGGATATTTTGTTTCTTTATACATTTGTTTTGAAGGAGTTAATTTCTTGAAGTGTAGATAAATTTTAGATAGGAGGCCTCTATTTGTCAGCTTTATGAATTTTAAAATTCTCATCTTACTGGTTCTTCTCTTTTTAGGCTAAGTTATTTTATCACTTCTTTTTTAGGTTATTGCAAAGGATATTGATTTCCTGGTTTCACCCTCTCTCTTCCCCTTGTTGGCATGTAGAGAAGACAATGGTTTTTCACAAAAGAAATAACAAAACCCATTACTTGAGTAACATTTTCTATGAGCTGGAATAATGTGGGATTGGAATCTGTAATGCTCTTTAACCACAGAAAGCTGTCCTCCACAAAGAGGGAACTTGTATCTTCCTTTTCCTTATTTGCAGTCCATATTACCATATTGCTCTAGTTAGGAATTCTAATACGACATTGAAAAGGAGTAGATAGACTGGAATCCTTGTCTCACTTCTTATTTTAGAGGGAATGGCTTTGATTTTTCATCATTAACTAGTTGAAGGTTTGGCATATACAGCCTTTATGGTATTGAAATTGTTCCTTGAGTTACTGGTTTTTTAAGAGCCAATATTATAAAAAAGAATTGTTAGAGTTCATCAAATAGTTTCACTGTATCAACTGAGATGACTTATCATGACTTGTGATTAAATATATTAATTGACTCATCAAAATTGAGTCAGTGATGCATCCTAGCTATGAGTCGTGTTTGATAGCAATGTTCATGCTTGACATATTGTAGCTGTTGATTTGCCTGAATTTTGGTCAGAACTTTTGAATCAATATTCATCAAATAAATCACTCTACATTTCTGTTACTTTGACCAGTCTTTTTCTGATTCTCTTGGCTACAAAGAACTTTCATTTTAAATTTATTCACTGGATTGAGGAGTGTTTCTGTGAGTTCTGCTTTGAAGGAATTTATGCCATTGGACTGTGCCTTCTTCAGATTCTGAGCCATTATTACATGGAAAGTCTTTTATAGGCATTTCCATTTGCTTACTTGAAAAGCAACTATTTAGTTGGTTTAGATCTTTTGGGTTTAATTTGGTTCTATCAATATTTGCTAGAATTCTTTCCATTTTTTCAACATTCTCAAATTTGTTGCCATAAAGGTTTGTAAAATACTTATTATATTCTGATCTTGTGTCTTGGTGGTATTTTTTTGCCCTGATACTTCCGTTGGTTGTGTCTGATTGTGTTAATTAGGGTGTGTTTTCTTTTTCTATGTATAATATTTGTCAACTTGTTAATTTCTCCAAAGAACCAAGTCCTTGTTCTGTTGATTCTGTGGTTTTTGGACTCTATTTCACTTAATTCTGATTTCATTTTCCTATTTGTATTTTTCTACTGGATTAGGGATTGCCTTGTTATACTCTTTCCAGGAGCCTAATGGTATCTCATTAAATTGCTGATTTGCGATTTCTCTAATTTGCTGAATTTGATAAATATCCCTCTGCGTATTCTCTTAACTCTGTCTCTAAGGAAATTGTCTATTTTCTGCTCCTTTAAAAAAATTAGGTTTTTAGTTTTCATTCATAATCAGAAGCCTCACTCTGCAATCCAGCTAGAGTTGGAGGGAGGGGAGTAAGGAAAACATGGAAGCCAATCAGCTGCAGTGAGAGCACAAGGATTATAGGATATTGCAAGCAGGATTGGGTAGAAGGGTGCTCTCCTAAGCTATGGAAGCAATGTTCTGATGGTTAAGAGAAACAAAGTAAAAAATATTAGAGTTGTCCGCAGTGGGTAATGGTGACTTTCTTGCTGGTTTTGCCATTTCCAATCCAAAGCTCTGTATGGCTTCCACAACTTTGATGTGCCTTTTCTTCTTCCAAAGACCACATACCTGTAATCCAACCAATCAATCTTGACAGTGTGTAGGAAAAACGGGGCCATTTGTGATTCGCCCAGCATTGGCTGGGGACAAGATACCAAAATTTATATGCTTCAGGATGAAATTCTCATCTTCAATTTTCTCTCCATAAATAGATTTGCCACCAGTACCATTGTGGTAAGTGTGGTATGTGACATCATCACCGGGGAACATGAATCCTGGGATAATCCAGTGAAAGCGGGACCCATTATAAACAAATCCTTTCTCTTCAGTGAAAATTCTCTGCAGTCTTTGGAACTTGTCTGCAACTCCCTCCACACGGTGGTGACCCATAATTGCCAGTCGGAAGCCTTGTTAGAGAGTACAGAGGGGTTGACCTGGCAAGTAGCTGGAAACCAGATGAGACAGCAGCAACTGCACAGCCTCCCTATTTTTTATGAATACCATGAAGTTTTGAATTTCTGCATGGAGCTCCTCAGTATTCCACTGGTGATTCAACAATATTTCTTTCAATCTCCATTATTTACAGGATTTTATATATTGTCATTTGGAGTTGACTTCCAATTTTACATCATTGTGTTCTGAGAGAATGCAGGTAATAAAATCAGTATTTCTGTTTTTACACAAATTTGATTTGAGCTCTAAAATGTTATGTTTTAAAAAGTGTTCTCTATAGGTTGCTGAGAAAAATGAATAATTTGATTTTATTCAGTAAACTGATCTGTAAATGTTTCTTAGGTCTAATTGTTCTATGGGTTTGTACATGTCTAAGTTAACTATTCAGGCTGTACTTTGTTATATATCCGGAGGCAACAGTGGGGTGTTAAAGTCACCAATAATCACTCTATTTGAATCTTTATTTTGTTTCTATGCTGTCATTAATATGTGATGATACTGGATGTGCTGGCATTCTTAGCAGCAGTGATGTTTAAAATAACTTTTTCCTCCTTTATCAATACTTAAAATATTTCCTAGTCTTTTCCCACTAATTTCCTTTGAAGTCTACTTTATCTTCTGTAAGGATGTTTGTGTTGGTTTTTCAATGTGTAGAATAGCTTTGAGAAATTTCTGGAATACAGCTTTGGTCTGTATGCTCTGTTTCAATTTTCCTTACATTGAAAGGTTTTGTTTTTCCCTTAGCCAGCAGTTGAGGTATAGCCATGAGGTAGATGCAGCATACTTGGTTGGTAAATATTGGTGCGTACATCCAGTTAGTATAGGATGCAGGCATATGTCATTCTACCCTTTTCTGGCTTGTGTGGTCTCTAATGAGGCATCTGTGGGGTTGCTTTTCCAATATAGGTAATTGTAATCTTATTCCTTGCAGCTACAAAGTTCTTTTTCTTGGTCTCTATTGATCCTCTATGGATTCTAATGGAATGTGGATGTCCTCTTCTGTGCTGGTCTGTTTGAACATCTTTTATCTTGATGTGCCTTGTGTCCTTTTCAGTATTTCAGAAGTTCTCTGCAATGATTCCATTTAACATGCTTACTTTCCCATTGGTGTCTTTCTCCACACACACTTCAGTGCAGATTAGTCTTAAAATTAGAAACTATGTTTTGATTTTGGAGCACTGAAAAACTACCATTTGTCTTAGATGTGTTTCCAGTAATTTACCAAACTTTATCTGTTTATTTTCTTCCTTGTAGTTGCTAATTTTTGATAGAGTGCATCTCTACTTTTATACCTCTCTTGGAATTGTTTGCCTCCTTGATTTGGTTTTGAATGTCTCCATACTTGATTTATCTGAATATGTATGCTCCCATTATATTCCTCCATTAATGTTTAATTTGGCTCACATGTAGCCTTCTTCATGTATCCACATTTTATTCTGTTCTCCTTACCAGTAGCACTTGCAGAGCTTTCTGAGGACTCTTCCCTAGGTATCCCCTATGGGAAACAACTGACATTTGAGAATCACCATACAAAATAATAACTAAGGAGCAGGGACACAAATAGGTGTAATGAAAGGTAAGAAGATAAGAAAAGAGGTCTGTATGGAGAAAAGGTGTAGAAGAAAGATGAGAAACACATAAAATACATCCAAGGTTAGAAATGAATAAAAAAAGAACACAATAGAAGGTTAAAAAGACTGGTAAATAGTCTGGGTTAAATGTGCCTGCTATAGAGAGCATCTCCTAATCACTGTTTCTAGGATTAAGAGAACCACAATGAAGAAATAAAAGAAAAAAATGAAGAAAAAGTGGCCAAAAGGGAAATTGAAATGGTGAAAACCATCAAAATCTAGTAACTAATTAAAAATTGTACTTAGAAAAAGGAATTCTTCAGTATATTTGGGAGAATCTTGTGCGACACCATTGATGATGCCTCTGATTTCCTTGTGGTAATCAGTTTCCCTTGGGATTATGTGATTTTTCCCTAAGTTTGAGCAGCAGAAAAGTTTCTTCATTTCAGACTTGAGGTGTTTGTGGTTCTCTTCCCAGGCTTCAATGTGGGCAGAGAAAGGAAAGTTTTGTGTTCCATAGGAGAGTGAACTCTGTTCAAATCTACAAGGAGGGTGGTATCATAAACTCAATGGAATCATCATTTTTCCAGTGAGATAACTACTGAAACTGAAGCATAGAATGGAGCAATTATTTTCTCCAGATTCCCAGAGGCTACACATCTGAGAATATCTGATGAATGGGAGGGCATCTGTGTATATTTACCCTGAGTGATATGTCTCCATTCAGGGCATAGTCCCATTACCAGGACAGAGTTGACATGAATCAGGTTCGGTTGCCCATAGAACTGTAGGACTATATAACTTGCTTCTCAGTCTAGAACCCTTTCCTAGCTTGTGTGACTAGTCCTTGCCAGTGCACAACATGGCACTGTTCTCAACTGATGGAGTATGGGCTACCTTCCAGATGCAATGCTGTAATAACTGCAGGACAGCTAGCAAGATAGGAATTTCGACCTGTAGTCACCTTCTCTGCCATGAGGGTAGAGGTGAGTGCCTTGCATTGGAGATCTTGTGCATTTCTCCCAGTACCCTGCTCTAGTGATGGCTGCCATCAGCACAGGTGGCAGTGGAGGTAGCTTCACTACAGTCTGTGTGCAAAACTGTCCTCTTGAGTAAACTGCTTAACTTTTTCCACTCTGGTCAAAATTTCTGTACTGTTCTGGCTCACTTGGATACTACATCGGGGATACTATTTTGTTGCATGAGAAAGCACGTGGCAATTAATGTGTACATTCTTCAACATAAAAGCTGTCCACTTCCAAATTCTCTGAATATAAATCTTATTAGCACAGCCATGGTTCTTATGACAAAACCTGTAACATTTATAAGGATAACAGTGAATAGTTATAAAAATGCAAGGTACAGTTATAAAGTACATCTTTGTGTTGTGGGACATGAATATAACCAAAGTTGGCATGTTAGTTCAAAACTGATTATAAAATGTATAATTTTTTACACTACAATTTGGTTTTCAATTTCGCATAAAACATTTAGTGTACATCATGCTGTAGAGAGCATATTCCTTTTCTGAAGGAATATCAAAAAGTCCCCCTCAACACAATGTCATTTATGTTTTACAACTTTTGATGTTTTTTAATGGCACAAAGAGCGTATCAATAAATAACTGGAGATGTCCACTTGAATTTTTGTTAGGTCCTGCAGCTTGAAATCTGGGACTGGGCACGGTCCATGACCTTGATTACTTGAACCTAGCATTCTACCTTTGTAGTCACAGACCCATTTCCAAGTTTCAGATAGTTAACTGGAGATAAGGTACTCAAGAGTTAGGTTCCTGAGCTAGCTCTGAAATGCAGCTAGCTCTGAAACGTCAGTATCCTAAATTGCTAGGATTACAGTAGAGAGCCCCCGAAGCCCTGCTTCCTTTGAGGATTTGCTGTCAGCCATGTATTTCATAGTGAAATTGTTAAGAATTGATATATATTGGAAATAAAACACCATCTCAATTAGGTTCTCTCTATATTTATAGTTTTATATATATACGTATATACATATATAGTCCTATATATGATTTCAAATATATGTTTTAATATCACAACCATAATTATTATGGTAAATTTGTAAAACTAATAATGATAACAGTGAGTACTTATAAAATCAGGCATAAATGTGAGGCACAATTATGAAGAACATCTTCAAACTTTATGCTGTAAATTATACAATTTTCTGCAATATGGTTTCAATTTCAGTAAATTTAAGTGTACATTATGCTGTAGAAACTATCTTTTGCAAAGGAATATGAAAAAGTCACTCTCTACACAATGTCGTAAAAAGACATAAAAAGAGGAGAAAAGTTTGTACTCGAGTTTTGCCTGATGAATGATTTTTGGAAGGGGATAAGAAATAACACTATAGTTCATTCCTATGCAAAAGATATTCATATATATATGCATATATATATATTTCTGTGTACTGCATAACCCTGAAAACATCTTCATAATTGTTGTGGATATACCAACAATGTTAAAACAGCGTTTTGCCATGTAACATGAAAAAAATTCAATGATTTATGAACTTCCATTCCAAAGAAATTTGTTATTGAATGGACAGCTTTTCAGGTATTAAACTTCAACACTGTGTGGGCACATTAAAAATTAGGTGATCAGGGGCAGAAGTTTGGCCTCGTGGTAGAGTGCTTGCCTAGCATGCACAAAGACTTAGGTTTGATTGTTCGGTTTTACATAAGAAGAAAAAAACACAGAAGTGGTGCTGTGGTTCAAGTAGTAGATCTCTAGGCCTAGGAGAGTGTTCATGTCCTGAGTTCAAGGCCCAAGCCTGGGAAGATAAAAATCAGTTGATCCTGTAAACTTTTACCCTAGGCAAATCTGGTTTCATTTGAAAATATTTAAACTGAAATGAACATGTGAAATACCATCCACTATATCAGGCACATAGTTATTTTAGTCCATTTTTAAAAATTGCCTTATTTCTGCCAGGCCACCAGGCCCTATTTAACATTGATACACTTTCTGAAATATGTACTAAATACTCACCTGTGAGGTGTCATGCATTACAGATTGAATCAAGTAATTTGTCATATACTACTAGCTAATTAATAAGAATTACCTTTTCTAAAAACTTTCCTAAAATGAAAATGGCTGCCCCAAAAGCTCCGAAGAGATAAGAATTATTGGAATGAGGCAAGTCATTTAGAAGAATGAAAGAATTGGTTAAGGAAAGGAGAAACAGACAAATATGAAATTAGAGTAGGCCTTTGAAAGAAAATTGGAATCTTAGAGTTGTTTTGATTTGCATTTCTTTTATGACCAGAGATGTTGAGAATTTCTTCATGTGTCTATAGGCCATTTTTATTTCTTCTTCAGAGAAGACTCTCTTTAAATCTTTCGCCCATTTATTAATGGGATGGTTGTTACTTTGGAGGTTAGTTTTGTAGTGATTCAATTTTTTGAGTTGTTGATATATTTTAGATATGAGGCCTTTGTCCGTTGTTTGGTTGGTGAAGATCTTCTCCCACTCTGTAGGCTTCCTGATTTGTTTACTAGCTATGTCCTTTGCCATACAAAAGCTCTGCAGTTTAATGCAGTCCCACTTATCCAGCCTTTCTCTGATTTGTTGTGATTCTTGGTCCTTATTAAGAAAGTTTCGACCTGTGCCAAGGAGGCCTAGTGTATCTCCTATTCCTTCCTGTAGAGTTTTCAGTGTGTCAGCTTTTACCTCCAGGTCCTTGATCCATTTGGAGTTAACTCTACTGCAAGGTGACAAAGATGGATCCAGCTTTAGTTTTCTGCAGGTGCTTAACCAGTTCTGCCAGCACAACTTGTTGAAGAGGCTGCCTTTCTTCCATTCTGTTCTTTTTTGGCTCCCTTGTCAAAGATTAGGTGGCCGTAGGTCTGTGGTTTAATATCTGGGTCCTCAGTTCTATTCCATTGGTCTTTAGGCCTCCTCCTGTGCCAGTACCAAACTGTTTTGAGAATTATAGATCTGTAATAGAGTCTAAAGTTTGGAATTGAAATTCCTCCAGCGCTGTTCTTTCTGCTAAGAAGTGTTTTTGCTATACGGGGTCTTTTATTATTCCATATGAAATTTTGGATTGCCTCTTCTATTTCTTTAAAGAATGACATTGGGATGTTGATGGGTATTGCATTGAATTTGTAGATAGCTCTTGGCAAGATTGTCATTTTCACAATGTTGATTCTTCCAAACCAGGAGCATGGGAGGTTTTTCCATTTCCTTAGTTCTGCTTTAATTTCCTTTTTTAGGGCTTATAGTTTTCGTCAAAAAGGTCCTTTACATTCTTAGTTAAGCTAATTCCTAGGTACTTTATTTTCTTTGAGGCTATTGTGAAAGGAGTTTCTTTCCTGATTATTGCCTCGTTCCTCTCACTGTTGGCATAAAGGAAGGCAGTTGATTTTTGAGGGTTGATTTTATAGCCTGCTACTCTTCCAACGTTTTGAATCAGCTCAAGGAGCTTGGGAGTAGAGTCTATAGGAGTCTTTAAATACAGAATCATGTCATCTGCAAAGAGGGATAGTTTTATTTCCTCTTTCCCTCCTTGGATCCCCTTTATGCTTGCTTCTTGCCTTATTGCACTGGCTAGGAATTCTAGTACTATGTTAAAGAGGAGTGGAGAGAGTGGGCATCCTTGTCTCGTTCCTGATTTTAGAGGGAATGGCTTCAGATTTTCACCATTAAGTGTAATACTAGCAGTAGGTTTCTCATACACAGGCTTTATTACATTGAGGAATGTTCCATGGATTCCTAGTTTCTCCAGAGCTTTTAACATAAAGGGGTGTTGGATCTTGTCACTCCAGTTAGAATGGCCAGGATCAGGAAAACGAATGACAACAGATGCTGGAGGGGATGTGGCCAGGAAGATTCACTACTACACTGTTGGTGGGAGTGCAAACTCGTTCAACCCCTATGGAAAGCAGTGTGGCAGTGCCTCAAAAGGCTAAACATAGAACTCCCTTATGACCCAGCAATTCCACTACTTGGCATTTACCCAACCATCCAGAAACAAGGACATACTAAACCCACTAGCACAACAATGTTCATTGCAGCACTATTCACCATAGCAAAGATATGGAACCAACCTAGATGTCACTCAGTTGATGAGTGGATCAACAAGTTGTGGTATTTGTACACAATGGAATTCTATGCTGCTGTCAGAAAGAATGACATTGCCCCATTTGTTAGGAAATGAAAAGACTTAGAAAAAATCATATTAAGTGAAGTAAGCCAGACTCAAAGGAACTTAGGCACAGTGGTTTCCCTCATTCGTCATAATCAGTAGAAACCTTGGGCTCTTTCGCAGAGATCTGCAATAGAGCAAAACCTTGATACATAAGGCCATATAATGTGAAGCTAACTGAAAGGACCTCCTGGATATTTAAACAAAAGCCATATAATGAATGATTGCTGTCCTTAATGTACTATGTTGTCTCTCATCTCCTTTGCTGTCCCTTGGTTATCTCATATTGGTATAGTATCTCACTTTGTTATCTGATATATTGAATTTATTTGTATTTGGATATTTGAAATTTGATAGGGAAGGGGGGAAAACCAAGACGGGTGGGGGGTGTGGGCGGGGGGCAGGGAAATGGGTACCAAGACATGTGAAAGGGTGTCAATGTATGTGAATTAATGCACCTTCTATCTGGCAAATATCATGTAACCCTTTTACTAATTACAATTAAAAAAAGATAGAAAAAAAAAGAAAATTGGAGACTATTAATTCAAATTTATTGTCAGGATATTACACAGAATGGTTAAAATTTAAATCAGGCCATATAAGCAAAACCAAATTCAAAAATTGGCTATATGTAAAAGAGAGATGCTGGACAAAGTTAGAACATATTAGCAACCTTTTCAGAGCATGTTGAGCAAACACAAATTCCTTGGTGTTCTTTTGCCTTGAATAATTAAGAAAAATTGTCTGGATACATGCAAATAAAATGCCAAGTCTGTGGGACAATAAATATCAACTCGCAGAATGGTAAGCAAATTCCCCTGCTCACTTGCACAAAGAAAAGAAGGAAATATTTGGAGATAAGTGCCAGAAATGCAATAAAAATCATTTAAAAAATATCCACAGCCATATGAAAGTGATCTCCAACCTCTGCATTTCTTGACAAATGATCTTGTGCAGGGGTGGTGAATTACTTATTGCAGATTTCAAGGTAAATTTGCCCAGAGCACATAATGTGATTAAAGAAATTCCTGTGCTTTACCAACACAAAAGTTTTTCATGATCCACTTTTATCATTTACTAGAAAACAAAAATTTCTTTTGCCATTTACCCTGGGGTGATGAAAAACAAAAGAAGCTTATCGATATGTATAGTGCACAAGATGAAACTCTTGCAAATGAGACAAGTTCTGACACTGGGCAATATTGTTCTGAGGTTTTAGGAATGCAGAAACCTAAGAAACCATAGTGGTGATAGCTTAGCATGAATTGCAGGTTCAATTTGATATGCTTGTTTCATCTATTGGTCATTATTGCACAAACAGTTCTACCCTGTCCTTGGTGTGTTTGTCCTGGCTATACTAGTGAGAAGAGAAATGTTCATTGAAAGATAATTCAGTTAATCACACTTCTGCATATTACAAACACAAAAATTTTCTCTTCCTCTGAAATGATGGGTTTGTTCACTTCACGTCAAAATTTTAGACCTGACAAAAACTCAGTTTGATTGGTCATACGTAGGGTTCTACAAGTTCTATTTTCCTATAACCTGGCGGGCCACACATGGGATCTAGTTTCTGAGTGAAGAGGGACAGTGAATGTATATGTGTGAGGAATCAGTCCAGAGTTTCACTTGTGAACTGCTTTGGAGAAGAATCAATATAAACTCTATTGAGTTCTAGACAATATCTTCCTTCTCTGCAACTTTCTTAATTTGACATCAACAACTTTGAGAGGGTACATGGTAGTGTTCATATTGTTCCCAGTCACTAGTGACTTATTCCAAACAAAACACACATACACACACACACACACACACACACACACACACACACGTGCACATAGAAAGACCCATTATTCATCCAAACTTGAAAGTTCCTCCAAGTACTGAACTTTATCCTAAAGGTATTTATTAGTTATTCCATTTTCTGAATCCATATGTTATGTGGCAATGAAGTTTTCTGAATATCATCTCCCCTCTTTTAGTTTAATTATATCAAACAAATTGGTCAAATTATTGCAGATCAACATATGTCAATGAAATTAGAATTTGCTGGGCTAGAACTGAAGAAAATTTCAGCTTCTGTGGCAACAACATTTTTTCAAATTCCAGGAAAGTATATTTTTTCTATGATTTGAACAATAAATATTTATAATTTGAAGATCGTGTTGCTTCGCCCAGTATTTCTTGAAAGAAATGTGAGCTTTTCTTAGTGCCTACTTCACAATATTTCGAATTATCATAGATATTTTCCTTGTATTTATGAGCCCTCCTAAGTATTACAAAATCCTTTACCCTATATGCATTGCTGAGTTTTGTTATCATGGTAACATATTTTATTCTACTGTTCATCATAGCTCCATTTTAATATTTTTGTGTTTCCCACAAAAAACCTAAACTATAAGCAGTAATATGCTGGTAAACTCCTTATTCAAATAGAAGACAGAATTTAGAAACAAATCTGGAAAAAAATCTTTATAAACATATAGCCTGTGCATCCAAAAATCAGATGGCATTAATGTTCACAGCAAAGCCAATGTGCCAGTCACTGAAGTAATATGTAAGACATTGATTTCCCCTAAATTTGGGAAAAGTTACACTGGCCAAATTCAAATACGTTCTTGGAAAATATGTTTTGAATAAAAGTTGAATCCTCAGGAAATATGGCGCTGGCTCAACGTGAAGGCTGTAGCCTTCAGCTGAAGAGATCTGGAACAGTGCCAAGAACCAGAGTTCAAGTCCCATGACTTTAAGAAAAAAATGAGTTTTCACATAGGAGGCTCATGACAGCAAGCAGCCTTTTCCACATGGAACTGAAAAGAGAGTAGCTCTAACAGTCACTGTAATGGCAAAAAGGCAAACTCTTGTTTTTAGCAAAAATTGGGATCCTTTACCATGGAAATAAATCATGTATGTTTCTGTAAAGTTCATCAAAGGTATTACTGAAGGTATTATGAATATGTCCTATTGTATTTTAAATTTGGTCAAGCAAAAAGAATGTCAATCCATTGAGTGAAGCAACAGAGATCACTCCACCACCCACACAGAGATGGAGAGAGGTCATTGTATGTGGTTTATTCCCTTAACTACGACCTGGAGAAAAATCACACCATTAATAACATTGAAGTTGTGTGTGTGTGTGTGTGTGTGTGTGTGTGTGTGTGTGGTGTATGTGGTGTTATGTGTGTTTCTGTCTGTGATTTGAGGGCTAGCTTGCTCACATCTGAAAATAAGGATCTAATTTATTTATGCAAGCACGTGAACTCCTTATTTGACAACACAAATATATAGTCTAGGTGTTTTAATTTTTTTGCTGGTTTTATAGAATACTCATAGTTAAAACCCATCTTTCAATACTCTATTTAGAGAATGGTAGTAAGTTATAGAATAATCAACTCTAATTAAGCCTCATTATTTCCCAACACATATTTACATTTCAGTCACACCCAATGATTTATCTGTTCCATTAAGGGAATTAGATTTTCCCACAAAATATGTTTTAAACTACAGCAAAGAATGTACAGAGCACATTCATTTGCATGAGATATCTGAAACAGAAGCTAGTTTGTGACCAGATTTTATAAACTCTACTCATGTCAGTGAAAAATTATTTTCTGGGACCGGGAGTTTTGCCTAGTGGTAGAATGCTTGCCTAGCATGCACAAAGACCTGGGTTCAATTCCTTGGTACCACATATTTAGAAAAAGCCAGAAGTGTTGCTGAGGCCCAAGTGGTAGAGTTCTAGCCTTGAGAAAATTCCAAGGACAGTTCTCAGGCCCTGAGCTCCAAGCCCAGGAATGGCAAAAAATATTTTCCTAAAATTATGAGATAATCTTCGGTACACAGTGTGGCCCAAGATGTCTCTTAATGGATGGTGAATAGCTTCTGCTTGAGAAACAATACAAGTGACAGAAAAGACATTTCTGCATTTATAAGGAAATGGAAAGACTTGGAAACTCATATTAAATAATCCAGGCCCAAAGAAACATGGTTTCCCTTATTTCCAATTACTACTACAACACTAGCATTCTCCTAGCAGACAATCAGAATAGAGAAAAATCAAGATACATAGGTCATTTGGGATGAGGGTAAATGAAAGGGTCTCCAAGATAATGAAACAAGAGCTTTATATGAAGTGATTGTTGTTCCTCATGAACTATATTATTTCTCTTCTCCTTTGTTGAACCTTCTTAATCTCATATTTTTAAGTTTCGGACTTTATAACATGGTATATTGCATAATGTTTATTTGTTTACTTGAAATAGGAAAGGGAGGGCATCGAGTGAGTGAAATGAGGAAAAAAGTAGGAAGGTGTATTAAAGTGTGAGAAGTAGTATAGTCACTATCTGGCAAAAGTGACTGTAACCACTCTCTCTATATATCTTGATAATAAAAACTAAAATAAAAAATATATTTGTTGCATTTACAGTTTTATTTTAAGATTTCTTCATTTATCATTACTCATGTGTTTGTAACAGCTTCTTTTCGCTATTCCTTTAAAATAGATGTACTGCATATTAAAATAATATTGCTTCTGTATGTTGGAGAATAACTTTCTATTTTTTCATCCTGTTCTATACTCTGAATGAGATGTGATTATCTTCGACTCTGGAGATTCTTTCTTCTGCATTGACTAAACTGCCTTGCATCTCTTGTTTCAGATCATACATGGAATTCTTTAACACCTCAATTTCCATTTGTGTGTTTAGTTCAGCAGCTTTACTCTCATTCGACATTTGTTGTAGTTTGATCAGCTTTTGTTTGTGGATTCTATGAATTCATTGATTTTCTTTTATTATGGACTCCTTTATGGCTTCCTTATATTTACGTATGACCTTCTTTATGGTTTCATGTCACTTAGATATGGCTTCCTCAACTACCTCTTTCTGTGTGTTTTCAGATTTTTCTTTAATCATGTTTATCAATTGTATTTAGAGGGCTCTCCTCTAGTTTTGCCATTGACTGCTCCATTACCTGTTTATACTAGGTGGGAGATGCTATTTTTGATTTGCCATTTTTCTCGAGTTTTTTGTTCTGCCCATTTGAAAATGGGAGCAAGATTAATACTGCATAAGATTACATTTTTTAAAGATATAACAAACCTAGAGCTCTTTATCTGGCCAGACATTAGAGGTTCATAATTTTACATTGGTATTATCAGTCTCTCTCTCTCCTTTTGTGCAGTTACAGACAAGTCTGATTTCACCAACGGTCACCATTTTACAACTGGGAAAACCCACAATTCATTCTAAATTGCATTTAAGAGTGGAGGTATGAAAAGAGTATCGTAGGAGTGTAACATTAACATAGTAATGAAGAAAAGGGATAGCATAACGATAACTGACCTAAGGTGGTAGAAAGGTAAATTACTTGAGTACAAAATTTGGAAAAAATATGGTACAACTTATGAAAATAAGAATAGTAATGAGAAGAGTATATAAAGAAAAGAGGGCAATATATATAGGAGAGTTCAATGACAAAATTTTTAAAGTAAAAATAAACAATCAAAAAAGAAAAATAAGAAAAAGGTGGGGGATATCCCACAAAATTTTGAGTTCTTAGACAAAACTTAGGCTCAATGGTTTCCCTCATTTGTCATAACCAGTAGAAACCTTGGGCTCTACTAGCAGAGATCTGCAATAGAGCAAAACTTTGATATATAAGGCTATATAGTATGAAGCCAATTGAAAGGACCTCCAGGATACTGAAACAAACGCCATATAATGAATGATTGTTGTCCTTAATGTACTATGTTATCTTTCATCTCCTTTGCTGTCTCCTGGGTATCTCATATTGTTACAGTATCTCACTTTGTTATCTGCTATATTGAATTTATTTGTATTTGGTTATTTGAAATTTCATAGGGAAGGGGGGAAAACCAAGACGGGGGGTGGGTGGTGGGTGGGGGGAGGGTGATGGGTACCAAGACATGTGAAAGGGTATCAATGTATGTGAATTAATGCACCTTCTATCTGGCAAATATCATGTAACCCTTTTATTAATTACAATAAAAAATTACTTTAAAAAATGCCACAGGTGAGAACCTGTAACCAATCTGTGCCCAGTGCTCTCTCTATGTTTCTCAGAATGATCACAATGACTGAAGGAAAGCGGGAATGTGGGGAAGAAATAATAGAATCATAACATAAAAAAAGGTGGAGGTAAAATGGCAAAAAATAAATAAAAACACAAAAATACAAATGCAAAAAGGTAAAAAAAAGGATTTGAAAATATGGGGTATTCTTCAATTTGTTTTTTGTTTGGGGTGATGGGATAGGAAACTTGTTTCTCCATTAAATTTGAGATCCAAACACTTCAAAAAGCCTTTTTCTGTAAGACTGAGCTCACTGCTTTGGTCAACAGAATGAGGTCTGGGTGCTTAGACTCTGGATAGTTAACAATGTGGAGAGAAGATTCTTGAAGCTGCTAAATCAAGCCTAACATAGATCAGATACTTATTCAGGCAGGCATGTTTGACTAGAACTCTTCAAGCCACGAGTGGAGGGCATTCCTGCAGGCTACAACGGAGCATGAAGAGGAAAATGAGGGAGAAGATGAAGTTCAGACGATGAGACTCTGAACCAAATGATTGCTCAATGAGAAGAAGAATTTGACCTTTTTATGGGCAGGGACAAGGACCAGCAGAGAGAAGATGCTCCAAATCCAAAGCAGAAGCCATGCCTTATAGAGGAAGATGAGCTGCCCTCCTGGATGATTAAGGATGATGCTGAAGTAGAAAGGCTCATGTGTGAAGAAGAAGAGAAAATATCTGGCAGGGGACTAGAGTGATGCCCTCACAGAGAAGCAGTAGCTCAGGGCCATCGAAGAAGGCACTTTGGGAGAAATGGAAGAGGAAGGATGGCTTACTAAACAAAAAAAATGGCAAAGAAATGTGGATAAAGATCCTGTGAATGAAGATGTGAAAAAGCTAAGAGAGAAGGCCGCCCTCCCGCTGAGAAACTCTCACCCAATCCACCCAAACTGACAAAACAGATGACTGCTACCATCGATACTGTGATAAACTACAAAGAAAATTCAGGGCAACAGCTCAGTAAAGTCTTCATTCAGTTACCTTCCAGGAAAGAGTTACCATAATGCTATGAACTCATTAGGAAGCCAGTGGATTTCAAAAAAATTAAAGAAAGGATTTGTAACCATAAAAACCAGAGCTTGGGTGACCTGGAGAAAAATGTTTTGCTTCTCTGTCACAATGCACAGACATTCAACTTAGAGGGATCCAAGATCTACGAAGATTCCATTCCCTTACAGTCAGTGTTTAAGAGTGCCCAGCAAAACATTGCCAAACAGGAAGAGAGTGAGGATGAAAGCAATGAGGAAGAGAAAGAAGAAGAAGAAGAAGAGTCCGATTCAGAGGCAAAATCTGCTAAGGTGAAAATTAAGCTTAATAAAAAAAGACGAGAAAAGTTGGGACAAAGGAAAAGGCAAGAAAAGGCCAAATGGAGGGAAAGTCAAACCCATGGTGAGTGACTTTGACAGTGAAAAGAGCATGAAGGAAGTGAACAGTCAGAAGCAAGTGGGACTGACGATGAGTGATCCCTCAACCTTTATTTTTCCACCTTAAAACTAAACCCTTCCACTTCCCTCATTTTTTCCCAGTGAGTTCACTTGTCGTTGGAGCAATGCATTGTTTCTATGTCCTCACTCGCATCTATAAACTAGATTTAGGATAGTGGTGGACAAACTTATGATATCATGATGTATAAGTAATACACAGGCAAACATTTGTAACATATCATGACCAAATTGGACTTAAAGATTCAAAGATTAAAAACCAACAAAAGCTTTTGATGGAAAAAATATGTGGGTGGAAAATATGTTTCTATGGGGGAGTCTAAATTGGTAACTGTTAGATTGTGCCTGGTTTTATCACTTTTTTTTGGTACTGTGTTTTGTAGTACTGATAACCAAGAGAAGCCATTAAAAGCCACTGGTTATTTAAGTTTCATCAGGCAAGGTTTTTCAAGATTTTTATTTTTCAGTATTTTTTATACTGTGATACATATAAGCAACTTTAATAGGTGATAAATATACAGTAGTTAGATTTCACCTGCATATATAGATTTTTCCACTTTATGCTCTATGATCTGAAAAACATGTCCTTTTTTAATTGTATAGGATTTACATCTCTGTAAACATTGCTAATTTGTTTTTTTCTTTTTGCTCTTGGTTTTAAAAGTTTTGTTAAAAACATGATTGATTGTTGCAATCCTTAGAGTGTATTGAATAGCTTTGCTAGTTTACATTCCCAAGGTGTATTGTCTCTTCTCTAAAGTGTACTTAATCTTTGCTTTCTTTGCGTAGTCTTTGGTTGCAAGTCATAAGCTTAAGGCAAATAAAATTCCAGTAATTTTGAAAAAAAAATTCTCTTTCTGTTGCGATTTGGCTTTACAGTTTTTCTGATCAGTTGGCTTGATTGTGCAGAAAAAAATAAAAGCCAGTTAAGATGCAAGCAACTTTGTTTACCGGGAGAGCGGGGAAGTAATTTTCACTAGCACTGGAGGCAGTGCTGCCTCTGAGAAAACCTTTGCCCCTTTGAATGATAGTGCTGCCAGAACCAGTTCTCAGGCTCCACTTGGTTTGGCAGGATCATTGCCAACAGTCAAGATGGTGCTGCTGTTGGCTCATGGGGGAGGGGATTCCTTCCCAATGCCATTTTATGATCAGAAGTGGAAATATCTCGATGGAGTTACTCACAAATTGCTGGGTTTTATGGTCCCATGAAGCTGGCAGTTCTTCACCATGGCCTGGTGATGGCTCAGGGATTGCACAGGCTCTGTCTGCAGCAGGCAGGTCTTTGCTGCTGAGAAGCACTTTCTACTCACATGCTGAAGGATGGCTTTCTCTCCACAGCAGCTCCGAGCAGCTGGCACTGCTCCACACTGCATTCTTGTGTTAGTTTCCTTCCTTTCTGCTCTCTAAGATCTCTGTGGTGCTAAAACTGACTTAGGATTGATCATTGAGTATGAACTTTCCCCTGCCATGCTAGAACTGATATCTTAGCAAGAGCTCAGAAAGACTCACACTGAATTGCTGTGATCTTCTGCCAATTGAATGTAGCTTTTTAAATTTTGAGACCAGTAGGAAACTCACTCTCTCTTATAAAGACCAATAAAAATAATAAATTACAATTTATTTTTGTTGGGTTAAGGTAACCTTGAACATGGGCAGTTGACTTGGATAAAAATGAAATTTTCTCTAGATTTTGAGACAGGAGAATCAAGTTCAAGTTCAGAAAAGAAAGATTTTCTCTAAGAATCATCTCCAAATGGTCCTGCTAAAAGCATAAAATACTCAGCTTTATCTTTAGAGTTGTGAATCCATGGTTATTGGCCCTCAAGTATGAATGAATTCCACACATGCACAGATACACAAAATGGATCATCAAAGAAGGAAGAGAAACCAAATGCTTTTGGGAATGTGTGTGTTTGTGTGGGGGGGTTACTACATTGCTGGTGGGAGTGTGAACTCATTTAACCACTCTGGAAATCAGTATGGCGATTCCTCAAAGACTAAGCATAGACCTCCCCTGTGACCCAGTAATCATTCTCCTTTGCATTTACACAGATATCCAGAAAAAAGCAAATAGTAAAGCCAGTAGCAGAGCAATGTTCATTAGTGGCATTGTACCATAACTAATATAAGATACCAATCCAGATGCCCCTCTGTAGATGAATGGATCAAGAAGATGTGGTTCTCACATATAATGAAATTCTCTGCTGCCATCAGAGTGGCATTGCCCCATTCCCTAGGAAATGGAAATATTTGGGAAAAAACATAATAAATGAAATTATTTACTCAGACCCAAAGTTGTATAGGCTCCATGATTTCTCTCATTTGTAATAATTAGTACACATGTAGGATTAGTACACATCTACAAGTATCACAAAGCTCAAAATTTGTTTGCATATGGTCGTAGATAAGACTAAACTAACTGTACTTTAGGATATGGAAACAAGATGTTTACCTTTGTAATTGTTGTTCCTCATTTATTATGTGAAGTTACTTCTTTTCTTTCTTTTCACTTATGGTTGACCTCATATGTTTTCTGTGTTTGACTATGTTGCTGGTATAATATATATGTTTATTGTTAATTTGTAATAGGGAAGTAAAGGAGGAAAAAGATGATTGGTAGCATGTGAGTTGAGAGAAATGGGGCCAAAAACATGTGAAGAATTATCAAGGTTGGAGAAGTAATGTATCTATTTCTCGATGATTGTAATTTTAATCTCTCTATTAACCTGACAATAAAATAAAAATAATCACATTCATCAAATAATCAAATCTCTCTGCAAAATATTCCATTATTTACAGCAACCTAAGAGCCTTTAAAGTTTTACATATAGTGTTGCAAGTATAACTCTATTTTCTGCATAAATCCACACAAGTAAGAATTTGTTTTGAATATTTTTACATTAATATACAACCCATCTACTGACCTATAATTATGGTTCCTCACTCTAACCTTCCTGCACCTATAATTGTGGGGTCTCACTCTAACCTTCCCGGGGCTTTAGCTGAGGGCAATGAGGAAGAGGATCAACTGGTGTCCTCCTTCCTTGAAGTCCCCTTGGAACAGGGACAATGTTTACATTCCCGTTTCCACAACTCTGCCTCTTCCCTTCATACCCTGTTTCCTGACTTAACTAAAACAGACATACAAACACCTGGTTCATGTGTGTCAACTTTTGCCCCTAGCCCCCTTCTACCACAAGGAATAAATCCCCGAAGGTTGAAACCTAATGCTCTATGGCAAATGGATTTTACCCATGTTAATGAATTTGGCAAATTTAATATGCACATGTCTGTGTGGAAACCTTTTTCTCCTTTATGTTTGCAGTAGCTCATATTGGAATAGCCTCCTTAAAATGGCAATGGGTTTTCCCTATTCTTTGAAGACTGACAATAGACAAGCCTATTCCAGTTCTGGCTTTGCGGCCTTTTGCGCAAGATTGGCATTTTAAGCATGTCACTGGCATCACCTTTAACCCAGAGGGGCAGGGTACTGTTGAACGAGCTCACCTGATGATTAAAAAAACAAAGAAAAAAAGGGAAATACAGGTATCCAAGTCATGAGGCCTCAAGACAAGCTCCTTGATGCTTTATTTACATTGAAATTTTAAATTTTTGATTCTACAGGATTTTCCCCTGATTATAAGCATTGGGGTACCATGCTACCTCTTCCAACCCCTATGCCCCTTGTCTGATGGCAGGACCTGAACACTAACACCTGGCAGGAGCTGGCCCCTCTTTCAACAGTGGGGCAAGTGTTTGCTTCTGTTTTTCCAGATGGAGCAGAAAAGCATATCTGGATTCCCAGCCGATATATATGTATCCACATAGCCCAGGGAAATGGAACCAGTGGCAAGAATTGCTGCAGAAGATGAGCCTGATGGAGATGATCCCTGAAGCCAACCTTGAGAACATCCCTGAATTGGATGGGAAAAAAACACGGAGGAGGTCCCCAGCAACAACGTCGACAATGAGGATGCCAGGAAGAAACCCATCAGATTACCTGGGATCCTATAGGCCCAAACATGTCTCCCGAAGGACCAAATACTGGGCCTTATACCCTGTTTTTACTCATGTATGCCATTATAACTGCTAACTCTTAAGTTTCAGGAGCAGTCAATCTACAAGTTCATGCAATCACAAAATGGCTTCTCAGCAACACCGAAGCTGTCCACAGACAGCTGGCCTGAGTTCTGCCTCAATATTTGTGACCTCAACAATAGAGAAAAACTACCCTGGATGATTACTCTGCAGGATACGGATGTCATAGATGCTGCCTCCACACTCTCTTCAAAGCTACCTCATCCTATGTCTATTCCGGCATGGGAAACAGAAGAAACAGGAACTGTGGAAGTCTGGAGTAATACATTGACCTTAAACTTGTCCCCCAAGCTTGGGACCATGATATGAATATGAACAATACAATCATAGGAACTGAAACCCTACTGTCTTCCCTCAAAGCATGTTGGGAGGACATGAGGAATGTGCCTTTAATGGAGTATCATAATTCCCATTTGCCCCAATCTCATCTACAACCCACCTAGCCCTATATGGGTAAATGATAGAAAGATTTATTTAACATGTTTACATTCTCCTTTATTAGTATTTAAAAACTGCCCTTGCTTTTCTCAATAATTTTTACTTGAAGTTTATTTTATCTGATATAAGGATGGCAATTCTTCTGTTTTTATGGGGGCTATTTCTTGATAGATTCCACCCTTTAAATTTTAAGGTTGTTTTTCAGGAATGGGGGACAAATGTGTCTCTTGAATGCAGCAAAATAACAGGTTGATTTTTCATTTAGATGAGCAGTCTATATCATTTGAATGAAGGGTTGAGTCCATTGATAATCTGGGTTTGAATTGAAGGTTTTTTTATTATCTGACATTCTATCAAATTCATTAGGAACTATGTCTTGTCAACTCTTGCTCAAATTACTTAGTATCATGTGTATGTACCACTTCTTTGTCAATATCATCTTTGTGTTGATTTTGAATGTGTTGATCATCTTTGAGAATTTTCTGTAATACAGGTTTGGTCGATATGTTCCAATTTTCATTGCTTTGGAAGGTTTTTCCTATTTACCTCAGCCATGAATGTGTGCTTGGCTGGGAAAAGTATTCATGGCTGGTAGTTATTAGTCCCTCCTGCATGGCATATGTCATTTCAGGCTTTCCTTGCTGTTTGCTCTGTGAGAAATCTATGCTTCTTACATTGCTTTTTCTTCGTAGATGATTGTTCTTTTCTCCCTGGCAGTTTATAAGGTTCTTTTTTCCCCATATATTAATTAATAAAAGGTTTATTTTAAAACATTACTTTACAAACACTGATACCCTTTCTTATGACATGGTCCCCATTTCCTTCCTCCCCTCCCCTGATCTTGATATCCCCCCTTCAATATCCAATTTCAAATAACCAATTAAGCATATATAAAATATATCAGATAACAAGGTGAAATAACGTAACAATATGAGATAACCAAGGGACAGCAAAAGAGATGAGAGATAACATAGTACATTAAGGACAACAATCACTCATTATATGGTTTTGTTTCTATATCTGGAAGGTCCTTACATTTAGCATCATACTAAATGGCCTTATGAATCTATAAATTATAAATGTCTACCAGGAAAGCCCAAGGTTTCTACTGATTATGATAAATGAGAGAAACCATTGAGCCTATGTTCCTTTGAGTCTGGCTTACTTCACTTAATGAGATTTTTTTTCTAAGTCTTTCAACTGCCTTACATATGGGGCAATGTTGTTCTTTGTGACAGCAGCGTAGAATTCCATTGTGTATAAATACCACAGCTTGTTGATCTACTCATCAAACTGAGGGACATCTGGGTTAGTTCCATATCTTTGCTATTCTAAATAGTGCTGCAATTAACATCACTGTGCTGGTGGCTTTAGTATGTCCTTGTTTCGGGATGATTGGGTAAATGCCAAGTAGTGGAATTGCTGGGTCATATGGGAGTTCTATGTTTAGTCTTTTGAGGAACTGGCAGTTATAAGGATCTTTTGCTTAGTCTCTACTGATCCTCGGTGGATTCTAATGGGCTATAAGATGCGCTCTTCTGTTCTGGTCTGTTTTTGCATCTTGTTTTGGGACTGGCCTGTCTTTTTGGATATTTGGTAGTACTCTGCAATGATTCCATTTAATATATTTTCTATTCCATGGTCATCTTTCTCCAGACCCTCCTCAATACAAATTAAAAGTAGGCCTTCTGACTTTATCTTGGAGCCATTTAGTTCTGCAATGTGTCTTAGATATGTTTCCAATAATTTTACTTGTTATACTCTATGTAATCTAGACTATCTTCAATTACAGAGATTTAATGTTTTGCATCATGAAGGCAAAGCTTGCAGTTCTGTGTTTCATTTTTATCTCCCCTCCCATGTGGCTGATAATTTTTTGTCAAGATTTTATTCACATTGCTTTTAATCATATTTCAAATGTCATGTTTAGCAAACAAGTATTCAAGAAGGGAATATCTATATACAATCACTGACACATAGTTTTAACAGCATAATTAAAATCAACCTGAGTCTCTTTATGTCATACATACATATTGATCTATGTAATAAAATATTGTGTCTATAGAGTATATAGCCCATCAGAGATTTTCATATTTATGTAGTTATGGAGTTTATAACTCCAAGACCAAGTACATAACCTTAGGTACCCAAATACTGAGTCATCGATCTTGGACTGTTAGGATCTAATATTCACACATCAAGAACACTTGTCTTTTGTTCCTTTGGTCTTGACTTATCTCATTCAACATGGCTTACTATAATTTCATCCACTTCCTTGTCAGTGCCAGCATTTTATCTTTTCTGTTGGCTATATAGAATTCATATGTGTGTGTGTGTGTGTGTGTGTGTGTGTGTGTGTGTGTGTATGTGTGTGTGTGTGTGTGCGCGCGCATGTGTGTTTTGTATTCATTCATCTACAGTAGGGCATCTGAATTGTTTCCATCATTTGGCTATTGTAAATTGCCTGGAGATGAACATGGCTGAGCAGATGTCCTTAACATATCCTGAGTTATGATGTTCAAGGTAGATTCCCAGGAGTGGTATGGCAGGGAAGGTCCATTTTCACTTTTTTTAAGAAACTTTGAAACAGCCATCCAGAGTTGCTGTACTTGTTTACATTCTCACCAGTAGTTCAACAACCCTTCCAGCATTTCTCATTGAGTTCAGGATATTGGCCATTCTAATTGTGATAAGGTATTATCATTGGGTTGTTATTCTTTCCATGTCTTTATGGCCATGGATGAGGATCATTTTCTCATATATTTTACTGCCATTAACTGAAATAAAATATAAGTGATTTTCCCTGTATTTGGAAAAACTGACAGTGGCCAAATTCAAATCTATTTTTGAGAATACATTCTGAATATATGCTGAATCTTCAGGAAGTGTCTCTCTTGGTCAAGAGGTAGGATTGTAATTTTCTTTTGAAGAACTCAGAGACAACACCCCGGACTAATGTTCAAATCCCATGACAAAAAAACAAAAAACAAAAAAAAATTCTTCACATTAGAGGCTCATGACAATAAGCAAAGGTTTTCATGTAGTATTGGAAATAGGGGAGTCCTAAAATTCAGGGTAAAGGCAAAAAGGCAAACTATTTTTTTCAAAATTTGGAATCTGTATGAGGGAAATAAATTTTGCATTTTTCAGTAATGCCCATCCACAAATTGAAAGGACTATGCACATTTACTACTTTATGTGTAATTTGTTCACACAAGTAGAAAGTGAGGTCAAGCCACTGAGAAAGGGCAGGAAAAAGAGAGAGACCCCTAAATACAGAGACAGTGATGATGAGACATCACTGACTGTGGTTTATTTCCTTAACTAGTACTTACAGATAAAGTATTAATACCACTGAAGTTTTGTGTGTGGGGGGGGGTGGATGTGTGTGTGATTTGATGACTCACTTGCTCACATTTGAAAATAAAGCTCATGTTTATTTATATAACCATGGGAACAAATATGGAATTGTCATTGTGGAATTTTCACTGGAAATATTAATTATATAAAGTGTTGTCTAGATTTATTGCTTTTGTAGGGATTTTTTTGCTAGTTTTAGTGACCAACCACGTATTTTTACAACTCTTATTTCAATACTCAATATACCAAATAACAATTTTTGAGGTATGGAACATATTTAACCCAACCATATTTGCCAACACAAAATTACATATCAATTAGGCTTAAAGAACTGTCTAGCGGGAGACTGAAGGTGGCACCAAGACAATAGGGACGCTGCCTAGCTTTGTCTGACAAAAAGAGAGAACCAGGGAGTCCCACGAGCCAACTATCTAAAGAAATCCACAACAACAAACTCAAAAAGCAACAGAGAAGGACTCAAACCGGAAAAGAAATCCAGATAAAGCTCACATCCAACTTTCTCAAAGAATTCGGAACGCGAGGACCCCTCCCCCACCTCTCGCCCAAAGCCTCGGAAAGCCGCGCCAGACCAAGCCACGAAAAGTGGCTTGAGCTGGCGCCGGTTCCACGCGGGGAAAGCGGGGGCGGGTACCTGCTCTAATCCACGAAAAGCGGCGGCAGTGGAGGGCACCAAGCTGGGAGCCCAACTGCTGCAGAAACCAGCACAGAACCGGGCCAGCGAACGGCGGAAGCAGCGGAACCCAGACTCGGAACCAGAACAGCAAGCAGCGGAATCCAGACGCAGAACACAGGCTGCGGCGGAGACCCGAGGGGAGTGAAAGACTCCCCACCACCGTGGAGCACCCGCAGACCAGACGGATGCAGAGGCGTGAGTAATACAGCGCATCCCCAAACACATCGGGAAAGCAGAGCGGGTGCCAAGCAATAGAACTTAACTCAGACCCCAGCACCCCGCCCGAGAAAGACTGGCGGGAGCAGGGGGGCAAGGAATATAGAATCCCGTCCCTCCCCTCAACAGCCCCCTCCCTCAGGCCATTGACTGGAGATTGACAGGCGGGCTACCCATAAGACCCAGCACCCCACCAAGGGAGGCGGGGCTGTCCCAACTCCCACCCACCCAACGGGCTCAACCCCCAGCCCTCTGACTGGAGACTGACAAGCGGGCGGACCCTAAGACTCAGCACCACACCAGGGGAGGTGGAGCTGTCCCAGCTCCCACCCGCCCACCAGGCTCCTCACCCAGGCCACTGGATCTGGAGGGTGGAGGACTGTGGCACCCTGCCTTACAACAGTGGGTAGGGGGTGCAGGTAAATAGGAGCCAGCATCTGCCCCCCCTCAATTCTCGAGCGGGGCATCCTCCAGCTGGGAATCCTGAGCAAGAAACCACCGAGGGCCCCCCCCCACAGTCACAGACTCTGACAAAGCAGTGGAAACACAGCAGGGATCTGAAGGGCCAACCAGCAGCCAAGCTCCCCTTCTGAGAACCAAAAAGGCGCGGCTCTGCCCTTGGAGCCCATGTCCCCAGCTGGGCCCCGCCCCTGGGAACAGAGGGGCCTCCTGCTGGTCCTGCTGAGAGCTCCTGAAACTCGCAATCCCCAGACCCTTGCCTTGGGGCCGCCCCTGGAAGCAGCACAGGAAAACGTCCGCCAACCACGCTCAGATGGAAGCTCGCAGATCCATCCCATGGTCCACTGTGAGGCCACTGGTTGGGCTAAGAGCTAGTCGCGCAGCAACTCATAAGTTTTATTCTAATACTTTCCAAACTTTGTACTCAAATACTCTACCTACTTACCCCCTGACCTCTCTCATTCTATTTTTCTATCTCTGGACCTCTGCTCATCTTTCAACCCTTATACTGCATGGATCTACACTTGATGGCTGTTGAGCAACATTGTATATCTAGGTGTTTAATTATTCTCTAGGCTCAGAGGGACTTAAAGACAATAGAGATTGGATTGAGAGGCTTATTGTTTTGGATATAAATCGCTTATCAGTGAATAATTAGACCAGTCGGTAACTGCACAAAAGGGAAGAGTGATAACACCAATCAAAACTTGTGAACATCTAGAGTCTGCCAGCTACAGAGGTCTAGGTTGGTTATATCTGAAAAACTATAATCGTGTTTAGTATTAATCTTGCTCCCATTTTCAAATGGGCAGAACAAGAAACTCAAGAAAAATGTCAAATCAAGAAACAACATCTCCCACCTCCCCCACCCAATGTAAACAGCCAATGGAACAGTCACTGGCAAACCTAGAGGAGAGTCTTCCAAGTGCTGTACAAATGCAATTGATAAACATCATTAATGAAAAATGTGAAAATATAAAGAAAGAGATAAGGGAGGAAGCCATAGCTGAACAAGAGAAAACCATAAACAAGGTGATAAGTAAAAAAGAAGAAGCCATAAAGGAGGCCATAATAAAGGCTGTTCAAAGAAAGATGGATGAATTCATAGAATCCACAAATAAAAAGGTGACCAAACTCCAGCAAATGTTCAAAGAAAATAAAGCTACTGAGCTAACCACTCAAATGGAAATCAAGGAGCTAAAGAAATCCATACATGATCTAAAAGAAGAGATGCAAGCCATCAAAAATGAGCAATTAGTAGCAAGGTAGCTGAAAAATAAAGTAGATAGCTTTGATAGCAGGTTAGACAATGCAGAGGAGAGAATTTCCGGGGCTGAAGATAATTTAGTTATTATAGAGAAAGAACTGAAAATGAGTCAATCCAAATCTAGGAAAAATGAGAGAGCGCTTCAGGAGGTCCAAGATACAATTAGGAAGCCTAATTTAAGGATAATTGGTATTGAGGAGGGTCTGAAGAAAGAGGTCAATGGTATTGGAAATATACTTCAGGGAATCATCTCAGAGAATTTCCCAAATATCCAGAATGGCAGACCCATCCAGATACAAGAAGCTTTTAGAACCCCAAACAGACCTGACCAGAAAAGAACATCTCACCGGCACATCGTAATCCGAACTGGATCAGTAGAAACCAAAAAAAGGATCCTAAAGGCAGCCAGGGAAAAGGGTTCAGTAACCTATAAAGGAAAACCAATCAGAACAACCCCAGATTACTCAGCAGAGACCATGCAAGCAAGAAGTGACTGGAAGCATATATGTCATGCCCTTAAGTCAAATAACTACCAACCAAGAATACTGTACCCAGCTAAGCTCTCATTCATAACTGAGGGAACAATAAAAACATTCCATTCCAGGGAAAAGCTGCAACAATATGTCGCAACAAAACCAACACTACAGAGAATTCTGCAAGATGTTCTATACATAGAAAACCAAAATAAATGCAATATAGGGAAAGAAATGGCACCTAAACAGCATACCACCTAAGGACCACAAGAACCGTCAAGACACAGGCCCAAATAAAAGCTTTTAAAAATGGTAGGACCTACTAAATATCTCTCAATCCTAACTCTCAATATCAATGGACTCAACTCTCCAATTAAACAGCATAGGCTGTCTAGTTGGATCAAAAAGCAAGAGCCATCGTTCTGCTCTCTTCAAGAGACACATCTTACCCAAAAAAACAAGCATCTTTTGAAAGTGAGAGGTTGGAATAAACTCTATCAAGCTAACAGCCCGATAAACAGGCTGGAGTTGCCATCCTCATATCAGATAAAATGGACTTTAAACCAAAATTAGTAAGAAAAGACAAAGAAGGTTACTACATACTACTAAAGGGATCTTTCCTCCATGAAGACATAACGATCCTAAATATTTACACACCCAATCCCGGAGCTCCAAACTTCATCAAGCAAACTTTACTTACACTGAAACCATACATAGATCGAAATATACTGATTGTCGGTGACTTTAACACACCACTTTCACCTATGGACAGATCAACAAGGCAAAAACTCAACAGAGAAACCTTAGAACTGAACAACTATATAGACCAACTAGATCTAACAGACATCTGCAGAATATTCCACCCAGCAACAACACAATATACGTTTTTCTCAGCAGCACATGGTACATTTTCCAAAATAGATCACATCTTAGGCCATAAAACAAACCTAGACAGATTCAGAAACACAGAAATTATTCCATGCACACTCTCAGACCACAAAGTCATCAAACTGGAACTAAACACACATCTCCACCAACGAAAACCCTGTAACTCATGGAGACTGAACAACACATTGTTGAATCACCAATGGGTCATCGAAGAGATCAGAACAGAAATCCAACAGTTTATGAAATTTAACAGTAAGGAGCACACAAAATACCAACTCCTTTGGGACACAGCAAAGGCAGTACTCAGAGGAAAATTTATAGCGCTGAGTGCCTACAGCAACAAGTTGGAAAAATTGCAAACCAACAAGTTAATGTCTCACCTTAAGCTCCTGGAAAAAGAGCAACAAACCAACCCTAATCCCAGTAGAAGAAAGCAAATTATTAAAATCAAATCAGAATTAAATGATTTGGAATCCAAAAAAACTATAGAAATAATCAACAAAACAAGGAGTTGGTTCTTTGAAAGAATTAACAAAATTGACAAGCCCTTAGCAAATCTTACCAAAAAAAGAAGAGAGCATATCAAAATAAACGAAATCGCAGATGAAAATGGTAATATCACAACAGAAATTACCAAGATCCAGAATATCATGAGGGAATACTTCTCAAACCTTTATGCCAACAAATTTGAGAATCTAGATCAAATGGATGAATTCCTAGCCAATATTAACATACCCACACTGAACCAAGAAGAACTAAGGCAACTCAATAGGCCTATTTCAAGCTCTGAAATAGAAATAGCAATTAGAGAACTTCCACCTAAGAAAAGCCCAGGGCCAGATGGATTCACAGCTGAATTCTATAAGGTCTTCAAAGCAGAGCTCACACCAATACTCCTCACGCTCTTCAACAAAATTGAAAATGAAGGTTCCTTACCAAACTCATTCTATGAAGCCGGTATAACCCTCATCCCCAAACCAGACAGAGATTCATCAAAGAAAGAGAACTATAGACCTATATCTTTGATGAACATCGATGCAAAACTTCTCAACAAAATACTGGCCAACCGTCTACAACAACTCATCAAAAAAATTATACACTATGATCAAACTGGATTCATCACAGGAAGGCAAAGCTGGTTCAACATATGCAAATCAATTAATATAATTGAACACGTCAACAGGAGCAAGGACAAAAATCACATGATTGTCTCAATAGACGCGGAAAAGGAATTTGACAAGATCCAACACCCCTTTATGTTAAAAGCTCTGGAGAAACTAGGAATCCATGGAACATTCCTCAATGTAATAAAGGCTGTGTATGAGAAACCTACTGCTAGCCTTACACTTAATGGTGAAAATCTAAAGGCATTCCCTCTAAAATCAGGAAGGAGACAAGGATGCCCACTCTCTCCACTCCTCTTTAACATAGTACTAGAATTCCTAGCCAGTGCAATAAGGCAAGAAGCAAGCATAAAGGGGATCCAAGGAGGGAAAGAGGAAATAAAACTATCCCTCTTTGCAGATGACAATATTCTGTATTTAAAGAATCCTATAGACTCTACTCCCAAGCTCCTTGAGCTGATTCAAAACTTTGGAAGAGTAGCAGGCTATAAAATCAACCCTCAAAAATCAACTGCCTTCCTTTATGCCAACAGTGAGAGGAACGAGACAATAATCAGGAAAGAAACTCCTTTCACAATAGCCTCAAAGAAAATAAAGTACCTGGGAATTAGCTTAACTAAGAATGTAAAGGACCTTTTTGACGAAAACTTTAAAACCCTAAAAAAGGAAATTAAAGCAGAACTAAGGAAATGGAAAAACCTCCCATGCTCCTGGATTGGAAGAATCAACATTGTGAAAATGACAATCTTGCCCAGAGCTATCTACAAATTCAATGCAATACCCATCAACATCCCAATGTCATTCTTTAAAGAAATAGAAGAGGCAATCCAAAATTTCATATGGAATAATAAAAGACCCCGTATAGCAAAAAAACTTCTTAGCAGAAAGAACAGCGCTAGAGGAATTTCAATTCCAAACTTTAGACTCTATTACAGATCTATAATTCTCAAAACAGCTTGGTACTGGCACAGGAACAGGCCTGAAGACCAATGGAATAGAACTGAGGACCCAGATATTAAACCACAGACCTATGGCCACCTAATCTTTGACAAGGGAGCCAAAAAAATAGAATGGAAGAAAGACAGCCTCTTCAACAAGTTGTGCTGGCAGAACTGGTTAAGCACCTGCAGAAAACTAAAGCTGGATCCATCTTTGTCACCTTGCAGTAGAGTTAACTCCAAATGGATCAAGGACCTGGAGGTAAAAGCTGACACACTGAAAACTCTACAGGAAGGAATAGGAGATACACTAGGCCTCCTTGGCACAGGTCGAAACTTTCTTAATAAGGACCAAGAATCACAACAAATCAGAGAAAGGCTGGATAAGTGGGACTGCATTAAACTGCAGAGCTTTTGTATGGCAAAGGACATAGCTAGTAAACTAATCAGGAAGCCTACAGAGTGGGAGAAGAGTGGGACAAAGGCCTCATATCTAAAATATATCAGCAACTCAAAAAATTGAATCACTCCAAAACTAACCTACAAAGTAACAACCATCCCATTAAAAAATGGGCCAAAGACTTAAAGAGAGTCTTCTCTGAAGAAGAAACAAAAATGGCCTATAGACACATGAAGAAATGCTCAACATCTGTGGTCATAAAAGAAATGCAAATCAAAACAACTCTAAGATTCCACCTCACTCCAGCTAGAATGGCTAGGATCAGGAAAACGAATGACAACAGATGCTGGAGGGGATGTGGCCAGGAGGGATCACTACTACACTGTTGGTGGGAGTGCAAACTCGTTCAACCACTGTGGAAAGCAGTGTGGCAGTGCCTCAAAAGGCTAAACATAGAACTCCCCTATGACCCAGCAATTCCACTACTCGGCATTTACCCAACCACCCAGAAACAAGGGCATACTAAACCCACTAGCACAACAATGTTCATTGCAGCACTATTCACCATAGCAAAGATATGGAACCAACCTAGATGCCACTCAGTTGATGAGTGGATCAACAAGTTGTGGTATTTGTACACAATGGAATTCTATGCTGCTGTCAGAAAGAATGACATTGCCCCATTTGTTAGGAAATGGAAAGACTTAGAAAAAATCATATTAAGTGAAGTAAGCCAGACTCAAAGGAACTTAGGCTCAATGGTTTCCCTCATTCGTCATAATCAGTAGAAACCTTGGGCTCTACTAGCAGAGATTTGCAATAGAGCAAAACCTTGATACATAAGGACATATAATGTGAAGCTAATTGAAAGGACCTCCAGGATAGTGAAACAAAAGCCATATAATGAATGATTGTTGTCCTTAATGTAGTATGTTGTCTGTCATCTCCTTTGCTGTCCCTTTGTTATCTCATATTGGTATAGTATCTCACTTTGTTATCTGATATATTGAATTTATTTGTATTTGGATCTTTGAAATTTGATAGGGAAGGGGGCAAAACCAAGACGGGTGGGGGGTGTGGGGGAGGAAGGGAAACCGGTACCAAGACATGTGAAAGGGTATCAATGTATGTGAATTAATGCACCTTCTATCTGGCAAATATCATGTAACCCTTTTACTAATTACAATAAAAAAATTAAAAAAGAACTCTCTAGCTTATGAAGGGAATTAAACTTTCTAGCAAACTTTATTTCAGGGCTGGGAGTTTCCCTTAGAGGTAAAGTACTTGTTAGCACATGAAACCATTGGGTTCTATTCCTCATTACTGGAGAAAGAGATAAAAGCCAAAATTGTTGCTGTGGCTCAACTGGTAGAGTTCAAGCCTAGAGATAAAAAAAGAACAGTGCTCATGCCCTGAGCCCAAGCTGAGAACTGGATTGTGTGTGTGTGCGCATATGTGTCTTTATATATTTAAAATCAGATCACAGCAAATACAGTGCACCTTTATTTATATGTTAACAATAGGGTTAGATATCTGAAATATATAGTACTTTGTTACCTAATTTCATAAAGGCTATGGGAAATTTTCCTAATGAAAATTGTAAGAAGAATCTTTTGTACATGATATTGCTCATAAATTAATGTCTCCTAATGAATGCTGAATGTTTTCTGCTTGATGTATCATACAAATTACACAGACAACTTTCATTACATCTTCATAATGAGAAAGCTTTCTCATCAGAATGTATTTACAAAGGCACTAATTATTGCTTTGTTACATTTTGCATATATATATTTATATTCTTGATTAAGTTTCAACCTGGATTGTCTTAGAAATCATGAGAGTCTATTCCACTAATGTAATTCTTTATATTATATTCCACTAATGTATTTCTCAAATCAGAGAAATAAAAATGTCAATGAATATTTGTACTGACAGTATAAGATAACATGTCAGCTAGAAGTTTTGAGTATATATTGTGCAAGAAGATATCTACATCAGGGCAATACAAAAATGGGAAGAAATTTGACCTACATTAATTAGAAACCAAATTTACCTGCCAAATTGCCTATTTTGTTCTGAAGAAATGTTTTTATGAAGTTTGGGAAAGTATACTCATTCTGAATTGTGAAAGGATTCAAATTTGGATTAGGAAAAGTAGATTCCAATTCTTCAACTCATATTGATGTCATTTAAATGCTGAAGCAAGGTCAGAGGATTTTCTTGTTGATTGTAGTTTCATTATGAACATGGCAGCTTTCAACAGGTAATATGTTGGGTGAAATGATACATCTGAGAGTTGGCTACTGGCATAAAGAGCAAAGAGAATTGTCAAATATAAATGTGTCAAATCCCCAAAATTTTAACATTGATTCTATGTCAGATGTATGTCTATTGTCCTGCTGTGAATATTCCTATAGGCTACTGGATCCAAAGCATCATAGAAGGATTAGAGTTTGAACCCCTTAATCTACCACAGGGGATCAGAAATTCTGAAAGACTGCAAAAGTCCTTGAATTCAGAGCAAACAAGACCTCTTGCTGTCCAAGGAAGAACATACAAAGAAACAACTACATTTTAACAAAAATTAGAGATGTAAAAAGGGCATTCCTATGTTTATTTTCCTCATATGAATTACAATAATTCACCAATAATGATTGCTGGTAAATCTATCAAATTCAAAAACTATCAATATCCTGACATCTTTGAACTTCCTAAAACATATTTAAGGCTTATCCTTTGTAGAAAAAAAAAGCAGTGTATAAAAGGATCCCAAATCAGCTAAATATAGAAAACTTATGTGGGGCAATTTACAGAAAAGTTGACAATAAAATGAAAGCATAAAATGATTCATAGAAGAATGCTGGGTTAGTGTGAACCCATTTTACCTTGACAGTTTTGGAAATATACCTGTAAATTATCAAACAACACACCTTCCTTTTTTCAAATCAATGCTGTTCATTTGTCCCACTGTCGCACCTTTTTCTAAGGAAGTTCAAGTTTCCTCATATTGAATGAATTTTAGATGTATTTTGTGGATTCACAAAATGTCTGATGTTTCTCTGCAAGGACTATTTAGAAAAAGTCCAAGACTTTTGGGGGGAAAATCGATTACTCATGCAAATCCTTGTGATTGGTAATGTGAGAAAATTTTGCCAGTTATATATGGTTTTTAGACACTAGTAAACTTCCCAAATGAGGAACTGATATGAAATTTGTATATGAGTTTAAGTATCATTACATTTTGTTATATGGTAGAAAATTAAAAAATAAGATACCATTTGACATTGAAAGACAAATCTAAGTAAATTAAACAAATAGAATGATTCAACATCCACAGAGAAACCTAGGCAATTTTCAATTATGTTAACAAAGTTTCCTCACACTCTGATAGGACATGTTCAAAATAAGATGAACATGTGAAATTTGAATGGTTGAAAAGCCTTAATTTTAACTTTGTGTTAAATTCATAAGAATTGATACAATTAAATCAAACAAGACTGATCATCACACAGTTGATATTTTCTAGTGTGTCTAAGATACACAGTCATCACTGATGGCACAGTGCATGACAGGAATATTGAAGACACAAGTCTAGTACTTTATAACAAGTATAATATTGCCAGATTTCATGATGAATTTTCTCCCATTTGAAACTTATGTGATCAACTTTATATTGCAATTCGAAGTTATGTGAAGTATTAATATAAAAAGACATCTGATTTACTATGAAGTATCCTGCAAATGGTTATAAAACAAAATGAAGTAAAGGCAGGTGTAATTAGAAGGTAAGTGATCTGTAGGACTAGATCTCTGGCAGGAGGTAAGCGTGAAAACACACACACAAAACACACACTGGGAGGACAAGCATGAGCAAAACTCGTTTATTATTGTGCAGATCAGGAACTATAATGTGCCAACTCCCTGATTCCTAAGACTCCTCCAGCCAATCAAGTAAGGAACTTGAAGTGGGTACCAATTGGTCCTTGGGGGGAGTGCAGGGAGCATGGAGAGCTCATGGCTGGCAAGCTAGTCAGACATTCCTGAAGGTCACATCTCCATGAGTAGGAACTGTACTTCTACTGATTCTCTAGCTGACTCAGCCAGATCTAACCACTCTACCCACAAATTCCCCCTTTTCTTTAAAATGACCGTCATTATGGTGACCCATTCCTGGAGGCATCATTGCCGGGAGTGCAGGCACTTAATAATTCTCAAAAGAAAAAGCCCTAGTAGTACAGGTTCCCCCAGATAACTATAGAGGATGGCGAAAACCATACTTGCGGTTTCTTAAGTACATCTCAAAAGGAGGCTGCAGGAACAAGGTGTATGGTAGTCTGATTTAGGTGCGTGTTATAATGGAATAAGCAGTGAGTAAAGTTTAAGTAATGAGGGACCAAGGGCCTTCTATATAACCACTAAGTTCAGAGATATTGAGCACAGAAGTGGAAAGCTGACAGACAAAGTTGTCATAGCACTGCATAGTCCCTCTTGTTGCAGTCAAAGAAACATAATCTGTTCTTGGAGCAAATCTATCTGTTGATGGAGCATGAGTAGGCCTCCTTTAAGATGACTGGCAACCTGCAGGTGCTGTAGTTCTATGGATGACAGCTGAGGAATGAGCTGATTTATCTGTTGTACAGGTGGACATGCTCTGAGATAACAATATGGAGGTGATGGTAGCAGAAACTTTTGAGGCGATGATTGCTGACATGATCACAGTGATCAAACCTATTGGTCTCTGACAGCATGGACAAATTAGTTTAACCTGAGAAAAATGAGAGTCATTAGCAGTCAAAATAATAAATGGGGGAACATGCACCAAACCTGCAAAGGAATAAGTATCATTTGGTAGCCAGTGATTACCAGCAGTGTGCAGACAGATTACTGAGTTGTCTCCTAGGCAGAAAAATAACGGGGATCTGAAACTTGGTCACATGCCATGCCATTGCATGCAGCAATGTGTGTTGGACAATCTGAGGGGAGATAAATCAAGACAAGAATGTGACAAATGGACATTTGGTATGAGGGGGTCCTATGTCTCCCAATCCTCCCCCTGAGGAGTTATAAAAATCCTTTAGATTTTGAGATTTGGGGTTCTCTTTAGACCTGGTGTATATAGCTGGACATAGAGACAATGCCAGGCTTCCAAATTTTTTGCCTTGCCAGGACTTGGAACAAAGACTAATCACCAGTTCCTCGAAAGGAACTGAAACATTGCCACAACTATCAAATTCCTTATGGGGGCATAGTTGCATATGAAAGGGTATATCAGTAGCATGAGTGCGGTTTTTCCCAGTTGAATAAACCACACTGTCCCATGAGTCACCATGGTAAGGGGATCAAATTACCTAACTAACTCATTCGAAATGGAAATGGCCTTCTCCCATTCAAAGATGAGATTTGTCTTTTGGTGCCATAAAGCATCTGCCAAAAAAGGGAGGCCAACCATGCTCTTGGAAGAGAGCATTTGGGGGAAAATGGTGGTATCTTCCCCCACCATCATCAAGATCTGGGGGCTGGGTACTAGTGTTAGAGTACCATGCCCTGGATCTGGGTCCAGGGCCATGGCTTGAGCTTGTTGTACCAATTCCTTCAGGTCTCCCCAGGTGAGGGCATGTGCCCTAGCTCAAGGTCTACGTCTTTTCCTCCGCAGGCTGTCCAGCATAGTCAATGCATGTCTCTAGTGGGCGTGACGGCTGGTCGGACATCTCCACTTGGAATCCAAATATGTTTGTCACTTGTGTCTGGAAAGATGCAAGCAAATCCTCTCAGTTGTGCCACTAGAGGAGCAGGGTCCTCCCACCTTCTTGTGATGGAGTCCCTCCATCTATACAAGGGAACTGGAGTAGGTGTTTTTATGAGGCCCCAATGTAGGGCTGCTGGGGACCTACTGTAAGACAGTAATTTAGTTGTATTTAGGGGTCTTTGAGCCCTAGCCCCTCTAGTTCTGTCTTTTCTTTTGAAAGGAGGGTCTTAATTTCTTTATGAGGTAAAGTTGGAAATATGGATAAAGATGTGAAGTCAAACCTGACAGTGAGGTTATAGTTAAGTAATTTATAAATAATGTCTAGAGGCGTTACCGCTATATTCTCCAGATACAAGGTGCCTAAATTCTCACACATTGATATCCCTTCCTATGTTTTTGTCCCCATTTTCCTTCTTCCCCCGTCATTTTACCCTAATATTTCAAATCAACAAATTAATATTTATAATTATACAGATACCAGATAAAAAAGTGGGATACTGTAAAAATATGAGCTTATGCAAAGGGCAACACAAGAGAAGCTAGAAAAACATAATACATTAAAGGATTCTATATTAACCTAAACACACCATATCTTCAGAAAAATTTCTTAGTACTGGGAATTCATACAAAAATTACACTTATATGTGAAAAAGTGTTTGAGAACTTCTAATGGATGTAAGTAAGACATTTTGAAAACTGCTTTGATGATTGGATGTCTGTGTTCAATATTTTATTTTGTGTTTGTCCCTTGACCATTTTTAAGTTTCTCTGTGTTGGCCTAGAACATACTCCATATTAAATCTAATACCCACTGATTCACATCCTCAAGGATAAGACTATGTGCCTTTTTTAAAAATTTATTTTAACAGGACAATTTAGGGATGGGTTTCAGAGTAAATCTTTCTGATTCACTTGTATCAATAAATAGAGGAGACAGATGAGTCACTCAATCAACTGATGTTGTATAAATTAGGTTGCTTCACCATCAAAATCAATTCAAACTTACTATTGGTACTGGTCTTTGTGAGGGAGGATGAGATTCCTCCTAGCCTCATAATTAAACACATTCTGCTCATCTAATACTATCATTAATAATTCCATTTTGAAGGCAGTGTGGATCTTTCCTTTACTTTATGACAAATGGGTTTCTATTCAGCTCATGAATGGAAAAAATCAATTATCTCTTGTGCAGCAGAAGGTGTTCAGTCATATGAGTCCTTGACTTTTTATCAATATATAAATTCAGTCATTTCTCAGATAAGATTTTCATTTTTTCCACATATAACACAAAACAGAAACAAAATACCCCAAGATTTCTTACAGAGTTATTCCAGGGAATAATGTGGTGACTGTCCATCCTGAATCCAATTTGCAACTGAGCTAATCAGTCATGGTGTTTTCAGGGCTGCCCATAGAAGAAAATACTTAGAAATATAAAGTGATCTAGTATACAGATTTGACATGAAGAAGGGTGAGTACTACTGTCTGCAGTCAACATAATCTTCATTTACCTGAATAGATTAATGTCTCCTTCAGAATTCCTAGCAAGCATGGTAAAGGGTACTCAGTTGATATATTTACAAACTTGCAGTACCATTAGGAGTGGCATATTCCTGTTAAGATTTTATAATCTGCAAATACCTGTGAGCCATTTTCTATTGTAGGGTAAATCCATGTATATACTGAAATGCATACTCATAAGGTTTGATGTCCTATAATGACACAACACCATTTCTAATCATCCTACTTATTACTTTTGTGTTTTCTATTTCTGTATATTGTAGATAATTTTCAAACATCTCAATGTCATGACATGGGAAATACAGGTATATATTTAATTTATATTTGATTTCCTGCACTACAGGCAGCATCCACTAGTGAAGAACATACAGTTTATATTGTTAATACTTTTCAGAATTGAGAAGTCTGAGAGCTCTAAGGGGCCATGTTATTTAGTAATACCTGTTTGTATTCCTATGATCACTTTTCATGTCATAAAGGCATTTACTAATGTACAAGAGATTCATACCCACATTTGCACACATGGAATTTCCATGTTTTCCTAGATATCTTGCTTTGAAAATTGAAGAGAAGAAAATAGGGCTAAGCATTGAATCATTGACCATGTGTGTGCAAAGAAAGCATACAGTGATGTGGACAGAAGCACTCATGACAAATTTCTTGTACTTTTACCTGGACCCTTTTGCATTCCTTCCCTTCTAATTGCCTATACCTGTATTTCATTGTGTTTTTTCTTTTTTATTGTATTCTATTGTTGGGGTGATGTTGAGATATGTTACAGTTATATTCATCAGGTATTAGATTCATTACTCCTTGAACCTTGATACCCCTTCCCAAGTTTTCCTCCCATCTTCCCTCCTTCCCAACCCCTTCCATTCATCTGTTTTTACCCTTCCCTTCCTGAACTACATGGTGTAATTACCTAGAACAAATTATCTTGAACAAATATTCAGCAACACAGTATCGTAAAAATTGAGGAACAAATCTGATTATTTTAAGCCTAATTTTAAGTAAATTGTAAGTTGGCATGTTCTCTCATTTAAGAATACAGGGGGAAAAAAGACAGCAAAAGCAAAAATAGTTTGTCTGGGACAGATAATGACCCCTCTTGCAAATAAATACTATAGAGCACTAAAAAGAAGTCTGTTTTCATTCACTAACTCTAAAACTAATCACCCAAGTACAAATAAAGTCCTTTGGGCGGGGAAGCTATAAGAGGAAATCATATAAAATAAATATTAGACATTTTCAGTATGGCACTATAAGTATTAGGAAATAGCGGCATTTAATAGTGGCAATCTTGGATAAATTCTATGATTCCTAATGAGTTTAATATGGAGTAAGACAATGAAGTAGAAGTGAGGTAAGAAGCTAAGACTTTTTGTAGGTAGAGCTGATCAGATCTGGCTTAGTCAGCTAGAGAAGCAATAGATGCACACTTCCTGCTCATAGAGATGTGGCCCAAAAGCACGCCTGCCTATCTTGCCGGCCATGAGCTGTCCATGCTCCCTGCACTCCCCCAAGGAACAATCAGTACCTGCCTCAAGTGCCTTACATCAACTCCCTGCTAGGTAATTGGCCTGGGAAGACTGGGGAGGTTAGTATGCTGGGAGTATTTAATTCCTGATCTGCACAATAATAAACAAGACCTGCTCATGCTTGTCCTCTCAGCATGTGTACTGTGTGCGCATCATTCATGCTTACCTCCTGCCAGAGATCTAGCCCCACAAGTGGCACCCAATGTGGGGCTTGAGTGTCTCTGGCAAATGGATGGTCTAGGGCAAGATATGTGCTTCCATGGGCAACCTTCCACCAGCAGCGTGGAAGCCCCAGTCACAAGCGCTTGTTGCCCTGCTTCAAGTAGGTAGATAAAGATATCAGAAAAAGAAAGTAGACTAATATGATAAGTAGTGTGTGGGGGAACCCTGCTGCTTGCTAATGCCCTTAAGCACATACACACTCAGTGATGCAAGCAGTCAGGACCCAGAGGGAGCCTGGCCTTACCCACCTGGAGAAGTGGGGAGTGTCCCAGGACACCACTGGCTGACGGTCGTCCCTATTTGATGATGTGGCTGCAACTGCTCCATCTGTATTTAGTGAGCACATTTTGTGAAATAAATTAGATTTGCACCCATAGTCTGATCTCTGGAGTCTGTATCATTTGTGGGCTCTGTTGCCATCTAACCCCCATGTAGATTTCCCAGGACAACAACATCTGGCGTCCAGACATGGGGCATGACTAGCCAGTAACTGGACCTCTTCAAGCAATTATGTGGAAAAAAATCTTGCAGAGCCAGCACCTTTACTTTTCAGATAGATAGATAGATAGATAGATAGATAGATAGATAGATAGATAGATAGCTTGCTTGAGAAATTTTATGAAACTGTTCTATCTCTTTGCCTGTGGGTGATTCCAGGCAGGATATGGGATGAGTCTATATGGCCCATCCCCATCAGGGATTCTGAGTTGCCCTGCCACATATAGCCACCTTGGCTCTGGTGCTGCTTTGGGAGACTGGGGCCTCCCCTGGAAGATAAAGATGTGGGTCAGCAAATTTATCCATTTCTGATCTATCAAAAGCTCAAAAAAAGAAGCCGGCCTCCCTCCCCCACATCCAGGCGAGTCATGCCCCTTGGCCTCAACAGAAATCCCCTGGGGTGGGGAGCCCTTCCCTCAATAATACTCTCCCATGGTTACTTGCCAGGTGTCCTTGATCGTCAGTCAGACAGCAATTCACCTTGCAAATCTAGGAAAAGCATGAAGTTCCCACTTCCAAAAACTCTGCCCCAGGCCCAGCTCCAGGGGCCTTAGCCTGGCTTCAGGGTCTGGACAGCCTTCAACCATCTCCCCGCAGTAAACATGCCATGGAGGACACCCAATTATGGCTCCCAAGTCTTTCATCAATTCTTAATAATATGTATGCTATTGAGATTGTCTTTTTTCTATAAGTAGTGGTCTTCCTTTACCGCCCCTCCTATTACAACCCTTTTCGCAAAAGATATCCAGGTTAAAAGCAAAGGCCTCCAGAGGTAAGTAGAAGTTGGTTGACCAACCCTGTACTTTTCTCAAAAGCACATTGTGGCCTAAAACAGTACAGTCAAGGGATGTTTTGACCTCTTCTAGGGTTCTTGTCAATAACAGGACACGTCTGAGAAAATGTGTGTGTTTGAGTCCCATTGGCAAGACATGTCTAAGAGTATCTACCCAGCCCAATTTTCTTGTTGTTTTGTTTTCCCTCTTGCTTTAGAATGGCCTACACTGGACGGCTACAGGGAATGGAGAGCTCCATTGGGTAGGCGTCCCCTGATTCCAGGGCCTCATGGTCTTTTCTGTCACTCTGATAGTTCAAGGCCAGGCATGCCATCAAAAGTTTGGGGGTTACTTAAAAATCTTTGCTTCTGTGTCTTATTCATGTTACATGATTTTCTTTGTCTAGTTTTGTCTTTGAAATTGGTACCAGTCCTAAATATGCATTCTTGTATTTGAATCTCTTGAAAACTTCAGATAATATGTGGCGATATTAATTTTGCATGCTTTTAGATGTTTGAGTGTGAATGGGTGTGAGTGAACATGTTCAAGATTATACTTGTATACTACTATACCTGTTTACACTTGAAACTAACATACAAAAAAGAGGTAATTGGTTAAATCCAAGTCTAAACTCCACGCAAAGTCAAATGCCTCAGGGACTTGTATTGTTTTAAAGAGGAACTACTTTAAAATCTGGTATTGTAATGCATAGAGCTGTTTACATTGTAATCATTGCATTTTGGGGAGCTTGGGATTTATTTCCTTGAGCTTAAATTTGGAGATGAATATCAGAAATTTAAGTGTGAATTTAATCAGTTTCAAAAACCTTGCTTATCTGTTTTGTTTTGTTTTGTTTTTCAGAAAGTACAGGGCTTCATCCTGCCTCTCCCTTGCAGACTGACAATGGAATTCTGATGTTAAAGTGTGTGATGTGATTAGTATTTCTTAAACTTGCCCCCTAAAATGTATTAAATTGGGAAAGGGATTTTAATAAGAGTAAAAAGGAAAGTTAGGGCTTACAAAATGATTGTTTAGTTGCTATTTCAATTTGCCCTTGTAAGTTTGTAACAGTTTCCAGGGGACAGACAGAAGGAACAGCAGGTCCTTACTCAGATATAAATTTGGCCTTTACCAAGGTCCAGGTAAGATTATGCTTGGAAATTAGTTTGTAAGCATGCCTTACTAATGCCTATGTTACTGGGCAGGAACTTGTAAGTATAGTAGTGGCTAGTTTACAATTTTAATGTTGTTCTAAGCCCTAACTGAGCCGATTTTGGGTTGAAATCAGCCACAAAATCAGGAAAGAAGCTTGTAAACCTGAGGCTATTGTCTATCAGTGTGTAAATTAGGCTAAGCTTTTAGAGTACCTGATCAAGTATAGAGACAACCCCCCTGAGTCAGCTTAAAGAGGTTACAGAAGAAGGATCTTCACCCAGATTCCACTGCTCGGACTTTAGCTAGCCTACTCTTGTCATTGGTCCCCTTAAAAAATAATAAAAATGATGGGACACAGGTACCTAAAGCATTAGGCCTCAAGATAAGCTTCTTCTTGATACTTTATTTACATTGAACTTTTAAAATTTTGATTCTAAGGATTTTCCCTGGCTTATAAGAATTGGGACATCATGCTACCTTGCCCAACACCCCTGGCTCTTGTTCAATGGAAGGACCTGATCACTAACACCTGGTAGGAGCCAGCCCCTATGTTGGGGCGAGGGTTTGACTCATGTGTACCATTATAATGAGATGTGGAGTGGGAACCTTTGAGGCTGGCCCCGGCCCTCACCAGGATATACAGGTACAGACCAGACAATAGAAGTGTTTTGTAAATAAAGTAGATCTGCCCTGATAGGTTGATCTCCAGGATCTGTATTACTCTCGGGCTCCATAGCCATCTTACCCCCCACGTGAACATCTGAGAAGGATGATAACAATAGTGAATGATTTGTGCCCATGGATGATTTCGGGGCTATTTGGGATCCAGATAGCTGGATCCGTGTCCTCCAGGCAGCTTGCAAAAAGGCAGTTTGTAAAGGTACTGAGCTGCCCTTAACTTTCTACCGTATTGTGGTAGCCATCAAAGCCTGCCTGTCGGGGAGAGAAGAGGGAGAAACTGCAGGCGTTTAACACCTGGCTATGGTAGGAGACAGAAAGTGCAGAAAATAGCTGAGCTACTCAGACACGTCCACCTTCTTATGGTGCAGCAAACAATTCTGCCAAGATAATGGAAGATCAACAATTTCCACTGTCATGTGACTCAGAGTGCCAACGGCTGTGTCCACCAAGCCACCCTCACCACATTATCAATCCCAGATTTCTCTGAATGCCTCTTTTGGCCATTTACGTCAGTCTGGGAATCCCTGATATGGAACTTTATACCGGTGGGCAGACATATACAATTTTGCCAAAGAGGGAAAATCTGTTGTTTCCCCATAATAACAACAATTGTTTGTGGGCTCCGCAACCACAATGGCAATGGCATCCAAGCCCATGAACATCAACTGAACCACTGCCCGACCCAATCATTTGTAACCCATGATCTGAAGGTGCTTGGCAAGTACCGGACCACTGTCAGGGAAGATGGATTACACTCCCCTATGTTTAACAAATGCTTGAAAACATTAGCATTGACCTTAACTGCCCCAATGATTGGTCCTAACTGGTGAAATGAATAAACACACCATCAAAGCATTGGTACACACCATTGCAATTATGGGAGTTCCTTGGACCCTTAAGATAGAAAATGGTCCTTCTTACACATCAAAATCCTTTTGCGAATTTTGCTCCCTTTGGAACATTACACACCACATAGGTGTCCCATAGAACCCACAATGCCAAGCCATTGTCAAATGCACTCATAAAGAAATTAAGACCCTCCTTTCAAAAGAAAAGAAGGAACTAGAGGGGCTAGGGCTCAAAGACCCCAAACAGAACTAAATGTCTGCCTTACAATGAAAAAATTCCTGAAATTTGCACCTGCCACATGTGGGTCGCCAGCAGCCCTGCAGCCCTACACCTACTCCAGTCCCCTTGGTTGGATGGAGGGACCCCATCACAAGAAGGTGGGAGGACCCTGCTCCCCTAATGGCACAAAGGAAAGATTTTGCTTTATCTTTCCAGATGCAAGTGACAAACCTATTTGGATTCCAACTTGAGATGTTCGACCAGCTGTCACTACCCATGAGAGAGATGTGTCTACTACACTTGGACAGCCCATCAGACAGCCTGTGGAGGAGAATGAGAGCACATATCATCCCCTGAGGAGATCTGAAGGGATTGGTAGAACAGGCTCAAGTTAGGGCCCCGGACTCAGATCAAGGGCGCAATACTCTATTCCTCCTGATCTGTGACATTATTATAGCCAATTCCCAATCAGCTGCAGGGCATGTTACACTAACACTAGTACCCAGACCCCAGATCTTGATGATGGTAGGGGAAGATAGCACCATTTTCCCCCAAATGCTTTCTTCCAATGGCAAGATTGGCCTCCCTTTTACAGCAGATGCTTTATGGCACCAAAACACAAACCTCATCTTTGAATAGGAGAAGGCCATTTCTTCTTATTTTTTGAATGAGGCAGTTAAGTACTGTACTACCCCTTGTCATGGTGACTCATGGGACAGTGTGGTGGAACTGCACGGGACCTACCCTGTTTGTTCCACTGGGAAAAACTGCACTCATGCTACTGATATATCCTTTTGTATGCACCTATACCCCCATAGGGAATTTGCTAGTTGTGGCAATGTTTCAGTTCCTCTTGAGGAATTGGTGATTAGTAATCACTGGCAACCAAATGATACTTATTCCTTTGCAGGTTTGGTGCATGTTCCCCCATTTATTCTTTTGGCTACTAATGACTCTCATTTTTCTCAGGTTAAACTAATTCATCCATGCCGTAAGAGACCAATAGGATTGATTATTGTGATCAGGTCAGCAATCATTGCCTCAGTAATTTCTGTTACAGTGCCACCATATTGTTATCTCAGAGCATGTCCACCTGTACAACAGATAAATCAGCTCATTCCTCAGCTGTCATCCATAGAACTACAGTACCTGCAGGTTGCCAATCATGTTAAAGGAGGCCTCCTTGTGCTCCAACAACAGATAGATTTGCTCCAAGAACAGATTATGTTTCTTTGGCTGCAACAAGGAGAATTATGCAATGCTATGAACATTTCTGTCTGTCAGCTTTCCACTTCTGTGCTCAATGTCTCTGAAATTAGTGGTTATATAGAAGGCCCTTGATCTGAGTCCGGGGCCCTAACTTGAGCCTGTTCTACCAATCCCTTCAGATCTCCTCAGGGGATGATATGTGCTCTCATTCTCCTCCACAGGCTGTCTGATGGGCTGTCCAAGTGTAGTAGACACATCTCTCCCATGGGTAGTGACAGCTGGTCGAACATCTCAAGTTGGAATCCAAATAGGTTTGTCACTTGCATCTGGAAAGATAAAGCAAAATCTTTCCTTTGTGCCATTAGGGGAGCAGGGTCCTCCCACCTTCTTGTGATGGGGTCCCTCCATCCAACCAAGGGGACTGGAGTAGGTGTAGGGCTGCAGGGCTGCTGGCGACCCACATGTGGCAGGTGCAAATTTCAGGAATTTTTTCATTGTAAGGCAGACATTTAGTTCTGTTTGGGGTCTTTGAGCCCTAGCCCCTCTAGTTCCTTCTTTTCTTTTGAAAGGAGGGTCTTAATTTCTTTATGAGTGCATTTGACAATGGCTTGGCATTGTGGGTTCTATGGGACACCTATGTGGTGTGTAATGTTCCAAAGGGAGCAAAATTCGCAAAAGGATTTTGATGTGTAAGAAGGACCATTTTCTATCTTAAGGGTCCAAGGAACTCCCATAATTGCAATGGTGTGTACCAATGCTTTGATGGTGTGTTTATTCATTTCACCAGTTAGGACCAATCATTGGGGCAGTTAAGGTCAATGCTAATGTTTTCAAGCATTTGTTAAACATAGGGGAGTGTAATCCATCTTCCCTGACAGTGGTCCGGTACTTGCCAAGCACCTTCAGATCATGGGTTACAAATGATTGGGTCGGGCAGTGGTTCAGTTGATGTTCATGGGCTTGGATGCCATTGCCATTGTGGTTGCGGAGCCCACAAACAATTGTTGTTATTATGGGGAAACAACAGATTTTCCCTCTTTGGCAAAATTGTATATGTCTGCCCACCGGTATAAAGTTCCATATCAGGGATTCCCAGACTGACGTAAATGGCCAAAAGAGGCATTCAGAGAAATCTGGGATTGATAATGTGGTGAGGGTGGCTTGGTGGACACAGCCGTTGGCACTCTGAGTCACATGACAGTGGAAATTGTTGATCTTCCATTATCTTGGCAGAATTGTTTGCTGCACCATAAGAAGGTGGACGTGTCTGAGTAGCTCAGCTATTTTCTGCACTTTCTGTCTCCTACCATAGCCAGGTGTTAAACGCCTGCAGTTTCTCCCTCTTCTCTCCCCGACAGGCAGGCTTTGATGGCTACCACAATACGGTAGAAAGTTAAGGGCAGCTCAGTACCTTTACAAACTGCCTTTTTGCAAGCTGCCTGGAGGACACGGATCCAGCTATCTGGATCCCAAATAGCCCCGAAATCATCCATGGGCACAAATCATTCACTATTGTTATCATCCTTCTCAGATGTTCACGTGGGGGGTAAGATGGCTATGGAGCCCGAGAGTAATACAGATCCTGGAGATCAACCTATCAGGGCAGATCTACTTTATTTACAAAACACTTCTATTGTCTGGTCTGTACCTGTATATCCTGGTGAGGGCCGGGGCCAGCCTCAAAGGTTCCCACTCCACATCTCATTATAATGGTACACATGAGTCAAACCCTCGCCCCAACATAGGGGCTGGCTCCTACCAGGTGTTAGTGATCAGGTCCTTCCATTGAACAAGAGCCAGGGGTGTTGGGCAAGGTAGCATGATGTCCCAATTCTTATAAGCCAGGGAAAATCCTTAGAATCAAAATTTTAAAAGTTCAATGTAAATAAAGTATCAAGAAGAAGCTTATCTTGAGGCCTAATGCTTTAGGTACCTGTGTCCCATCATTTTTATTATTTTTTAAGGGGACCAATGACAAGAGTAGGCTAGCTAAAGTCCGAGCAGTGGAATCTGGGTGAAGATCCTTCTTCTGTAACCTCTTTAAGCTGACTCAGGGGGGTTGTCTCTATACTTGATCAGGTACTCTAAAAGCTTAGCCTAATTTACACACTGATAGACAATAGCCTCAGGTTTACAAGCTTCTTTCCTGATTTTGTGGCTGATTTCAACCCAAAATCGGCTCAGTTAGGGCTTAGAACAACATTAAAATTGTAAACTAGCCACTACTATACTTACAAGTTCCTGCCCAGTAACATAGGCATTAGTAAGGCATGCTTACAAACTAATTTCCAAGCATAATCTTACCTGGACCTTGGTAAAGGCCAAATTTATATCTGAGTAAGGACCTGCTGTTCCTTCTGTCTGTCCCCTGGAAACTGTTACAAACTTACAAGGGCAAATTGAAATAGCAACTAAACAATCATTTTGTAAGCCCTAACTTTCCTTTTTACTCTTATTAAAATCCCTTTCCCAATTTAATACATTTTAGGGGGCAAGTTTAAGAAATACTAATCACATCACACACTTTAACATCAGAATTCCATTGTCAGTCTGCAAGGGAGAGGCAGGATGAAGCCCTGTACTTTCTGAAAAACAAAACAAAACAAAACAGATAAGCAAGGTTTTTGAAACTGATTAAATTCACACTTAAATTTCTGATATTCATCTCCAAATTTAAGCTCAAGGAAATAAATCCCAAGCTCCCCAAAATGCAATGATTACAATGTAAACAGCTCTATGCATTACAATACCAGATTTTAAAGTAGTTCCTCTTTAAAACAATACAAGTCCCTGAGGCATTTGACTTTGCGTGGAGTTTAGACTTGGATTTAACCAATTACCTCTTTTTTGTATGTTAGTTTCAAGTGTAAACAGGTATAGTAGTATACAAGTATAATCTTGAACATGTTCACTCACACCCATTCACACTCAAACATCTAAAAGCATGCAAAATTAATATCGCCACATATTATCTGAAGTTTTCAAGAGATTCAAATACAAGAATGCATATTTAGGACTGGTACCAATTTCAAAGACAAAACTAGACAAAGAAAATCATGTAACATGAATAAGACACAGAAGCAAAGATTTTTAAGTAACCCCCAAACTTTTGATGGCATGCCTGGCCTTGAACTATCAGAGTGACAGAAAAGACCATGAGGCCCTGGAATCAGGGGACGCCTACCCAATGGAGCTCTCCATTCCCTGTAGCCGTCCAGTGTAGGCCATTCTAAAGCAAGAGGGAAAACAAAACAACAAGAAAATTGGGCTGGGTAGATACTCTTAGACATGTCTTGCCAATGGGACTCAAACACACACATTTTCTCAGACGTGTCCTGTTATTGACAAGAACCCTAGAAGAGGTCAAAACATCCCTTGACTGTACTGTTTTAGGCCACAATGTGCTTTTGAGAAAAGTACAGGGTTGGTCAACCAACTTCTACTTACCTCTGGAGGCCTTTGCTTTTAACCTGGATATCTTTTGCGAAAAGGGTTGTAATAGGAGGGGCGGTAAAGGAAGACCACTACTTATAGAAAAAAGACAATCTCAATAGCATACATATTATTAAGAATTGATGAAAGACTTGGGAGCCATAATTGGGTGTCCTCCATGGCATGTTTACTGCGGGGAGATGGTTGAAGGCTGTCCAGACCCTGAAGCCAGGCTAAGGCCCCTGGAGCTGGGCCTGGGGCAGAGTTTTTGGAAGTGGGAACTTCATGCTTTTCCTAGATTTGCAAGGTGAATTGCTGTCTGACTGACGATCAAGGACACCTGGCAAGTAACCATGGGAGAGTATTATTGAGGGAAGGGCTCCCCACCCCAGGGGATTTCTGTTGAGGCCAAGGGGCATGACTCGCCTGGATGTGGGGGAGGGAGGCCGGCTTCTTTTTTTGAGCTTTTGATAGATCAGAAATGGATAAATTTGCTGACCCACATCTTTATCTTCCAGGGGAGGCCCCAGTCTCCCAAAGCAGCACCAGAGCCAAGGTGGCTATATGTGGCAGGGCAACTCAGAATCCCTGATGGGGATGGGCCATATAGACTCATCCCATATCCTGCCTGGAATCACCCACAGGCAAAGAGATAGAACAGTTTCATAAAATTTCTCAAGCAAGCTATCTATCTATCTATCTATCTATCTATCTATCTGAAAAGTAAAGGTGCTGGCTCTGCAAGATTTTTTTCCACATAATTGCTTGAAGAGGTCCAGTTACTGGCTAGTCATGCCCCATGTCTGGACGCCAGATGTTGTTGTCCTGGGAAATCTACATGGGGGTTAGATGGCAACAGAGCCCACAAATGATACAGACTCCAGAGATCAGACTATGGGTGCAAATCTAATTTATTTCACAAAATGTGCTCACTAAATACAGATGGAGCAGTTGCAGCCACATCATCAAATAGGGACGACCGTCAGCCAGTGGTGTCCTGGGACACTCCCCACTTCTCCAGGTGGGTAAGGCCAGGCTCCCTCTGGGTCCTGACTGCTTGCATCACTGAGTGTGTATGTGCTTAAGGGCATTAGCAAGCAGCAGGGTTCCCCCACACACTACTTATCATATTAGTCTACTTTCTTTTTCTGATATCTTTATCTACCTACTTGAAGCAGGGCAACAAGCGCTTGTGACTGGGGCTTCCACGCTGCTGGTGGAAGGTTGCCCATGGAAGCACATATCTTGCCCTAGACCATCCATTTGCCAGAGACACTCAAGCCCCACATTGGGTGCCACTTGTGGGGCTAGATCTCTGGCAGGAGGTAAGCATGAATGATGCGCACACAGTACACATGCTGAGAGGACAAGCATGAGCAGGTCTTGTTTATTATTGTGCAGATCAGGAATTAAATACTCCCAGCATACTAACCTCCCCAGTCTTCCCAGGCCAATTACCTAGCAGGGAGTTGATGTAAGGCACTTGAGGCAGGTACTGATTGTTCCTTGGGGGAGTGCAGGGAGCATGGACAGCTCATGGCCGGCAAGATAGGCAGGCGTGCTTTTGGGCCACATCTCTATGAGCAGGAAGTGTGCATCTATTGCTTCTCTAGCTGACTAAGCCAGATCTGATCAGCTCTACCTACAAAAAGTCTTAGCTTCTTACCTCACTTCTACTTCATTGTCTTACTCCATATTAAACTCATTAGGAATCATAGAATTTATCCAAGATTGCCACTATTAAATGCCGCTATTTCCTAATACTTATAGTGCCATACTGAAAATGTCTAATATTTATTTTATATGATTTCCTCTTATAGCTTCCCCGCCCAAAGGACTTTATTTGTACTTGGGTGATTAGTTTTAGAGTTAGTGAATGAAAACAGACTTCTTTTTAGTGCTCTATAGTATTTATTTGCAAGAGGGGTCATTATCTGTCCCAGACAAACTATTTTTGCTTTTGCTGTCTTTTTTCCCCCTGTATTCTTAAATGAGAGAACATGCCAACTTACAATTTACTTAAAATTAGGCTTAAAATAATCAGATTTGTTCCTCAATTTTTACGATACTGTGTTGCTGAATATTTGTTCAAGATAATTTGTTCTAGGTAATTACACCATGTAGTTCAGGAAGGGAAGGGTAAAAACAGATGAATGGAAGGGGTTGGGAAGGAGGGAAGATGGGAGGAAAACTTGGGAAGGGGTATCAAGGTTCAAGGAGTAATGAATCTAATACCTGATGAATATAACTGTAACATATCTCAACATCACCCCAACAATAGAATACAATAAAAAAGAAAAAACACAATGAAATACAGGTATAGGCAATTAGAAGGGAAGGAATGCAAAAGGGTCCAGGTAAAAGTACAAGAAATTTGTCATGAGTGCTTCTGTCCACATCACTGTATGCTTTCTTTGCACACACATGGTCAATGATTCAATGCTTAGCCCTATTTTCTTCTCTTCAATTTTCAAAGCAAGATATCTAGGAAAACATGGAAATTCCATGTGTGCAAATGTGGGTATGAATCTCTTGTACATTAGTAAATGCCTTTATGACATGAAAAGTGATCATAGGAATACAAACAGGTATTACTAAATAACATGGCCCCTTAGAGCTCTCAGACTTCTCAATTCTGAAAAGTATTAACAATATAAACTGTATGTTCTTCACTAGTGGATGCTGCCTGTAGTGCAGGAAATCAAATATAAATTAAATATATACCTGTATTTCCCATGTCATGACATTGAGATGTTTGAAAATTATCTACAATATACAGAAATAGAAAACACAAAAGTAATAAGTAGGATGATTAGAAATGGTGTTGTGTCATTATAGGACATCAAACCTTATGAGTATGCATTTCAGTATATACATGGATTTACCCTACAATAGAAAATGGCTCACAGGTATTTGCAGATTATAAAATCTTAACAGGAATATGCCACTCCTAATGGTACTGCAAGTTTGTAAATATATCAACTGAGTACCCTTTACCATGCTTGCTAGGAATTCTGAAGGAGACATTAATCTATTCAGGTAAATGAAGATTATGTTGACTGCAGACAGTAGTACTCACCCTTCTTCATGTCAAATCTGTATACTAGATCACTTTATATTTCTAAGTATTTTCTTCTATGGGCAGCCCTGAAAACACCATGACTGATTAGCTCAGTTGCAAATTGGATTCAGGATGGACAGTCACCACATTATTCCCTGGAATAACTCTGTAAGAAATCTTGGGGTATTTTGTTTCTGTTTTGTGTTATATGTGGAAAAAATGAAAATCTTATCTGAGAAATGACTGAATTTATATATTGATAAAAAGTCAAGGACTCATATGACTGAACACCTTCTGCTGCACAAGAGATAATTGATTTTTTCCATTCATGAGCTGAATAGAAACCCATTTGTCATAAAGTAAAGGAAAGATCCACACTGCCTTCAAAATGGAATTATTAATGATAGTATTAGATGAGCAGAATGTGTTTAATTATGAGGCTAGGAGGAATCTCATCCTCCCTCACAAAGACCAGTACCAATAGTAAGTTTGAATTGATTTTGATGGTGAAGCAACCTAATTTATACAACATCAGTTGATTGAGTGACTCATCTGTCTCCTCTATTTATTGATACAAGTGAATCAGAAAGATTTACTCTGAAACCCATCCCTAAATTGTCCTGTTAAAATAAATTTTTAAAAAAGGCACATAGTCTTATCCTTGAGGATGTGAATCAGTGGGTATTAGATTTAATATGGAGTATGTTCTAGGCCAACACAGAGAAACTTAAAAATGGTCAAGGGACAAACACAAAATAAAATATTGAACACAGACATCCAATCATCAAAGCAGTTTTCAAAATGTCTTACTTACATCCATTAGAAGTTCTCAAACACTTTTTCACATATAAGTGTAATTTTTGTATGAATTCCCAGTACTAAGAAATTTTTCTGAAGATATGGTGTGTTTAGGTTAATATAGAATCCTTTAATGTATTATGTTTTTCTAGCTTCTCTTGTGTTGCCCTTTGCATAAGCTCATATTTTTACAGTATCCCACTTTTTTATCTGGTATCTGTATAATTATAAATATTAATTTGTTGATTTGAAATATTAGGGTAAAATGACGGGGGAAGAAGGAAAATGGGGACAAAAACATAGGAAGGGATATCAATGTGTGAGAATTTAGGCACCTTGTATCTGGAGAATATAGCGGTAACGCCTCTAGACATTATTTATAAATTACTTAACTATAACCTCACTGTCAGGTTTGACTTCACATCTTTATCCATATTTCCAACTTTACCTCATAAAGAAATTAAGACCCTCCTTTCAAAAGAAAAGACAGAACTAGAGGGGCTAGGGCTCAAAGACCCCTAAATACAACTAAATTACTGTCTTACAGTAGGTCCCCAGCAGCCCTACATTGGGGCCTCATAAAAACACCTACTCCAGTTCCCTTGTATAGATGGAGGGACTCCATCACAAGAAGGTGGGAGGACCCTGCTCCTCTAGTGGCACAACTGAGAGGATTTGCTTGCATCTTTCCAGACACAAGTGACAAACATATTTGGATTCCAAGTGGAGATGTCCGACCAGCCGTCACGCCCACTAGAGACATGCATTGACTATGCTGGACAGCCTGCGGAGGAAAAGACGTAGACCTTGAGCTAGGGCACATGCCCTCACCTGGGGAGACCTGAAGGAATTGGTACAACAAGCTCAAGCCATGGCCCTGGACCCAGATCCAGGGCATGGTACTCTAACACTAGTACCCAGCCCCCAGATCTTGATGATGGTGGGGGAAGATACCACCATTTTCCCCCAAATGCTCTCTTCCAAGAGCATGGTTGGCCTCCCTTTTTTGGCAGATGCTTTATGGCACCAAAAGACAAATCTCATCTTTGAATGGGAGAAGGCCATTTCCATTTCGAATGAGTTAGTTAGGTAATTTGATCCCCTTACCATGGTGACTCATGGGACAGTGTGGTTTATTCAACTGGGAAAAACCGCACTCATGCTACTGATATACCCTTTCATATGCAACTATGCCCCCATAAGGAATTTGATAGTTGTGGCAATGTTTCAGTTCCTTTCGAGGAACTGGTGATTAGTCTTTGTTCCAAGTCCTGGCAAGGCAAAAAATTTGGAAGCCTGGCATTGTCTCTATGTCCAGCTATATACACCAGGTCTAAAGAGAACCCCAAATCTCAAAATCTAAAGGATTTTTATAACTCCTCAGGGGGAGGATTGGGAGACATAGGACCCCCTCATACCAAATGTCCATTTGTCACATTCTTGTCTTGATTTATCTCCCCTCAGATTGTCCAACACACATTGCTGCATGCAATGGCATGGCATGTGACCAAGTTTCAGATCCCCGTTATTTTTCTGCCTAGGAGACAACTCAGTAATCTGTCTGCACACTGCTGGTAATCACTGGCTACCAAATGATACTTATTCCTTTGCAGGTTTGGTGCATGTTCCCCCATTTATTATTTTGACTGCTAATGACTCTCATTTTTCTCAGGTTAAACTAATTTGTCCATGCTGTCAGAGACCAATAGGTTTGATCACTGTGATCATGTCAGCAATCATCGCCTCAAAAGTTTCTGCTACCATCACCTCCATATTGTTATCTCAGAGCATGTCCACCTGTACAACAGATAAATCAGCTCATTCCTCAGCTGTCATCCATAGAACTACAGCACCTGCAGGTTGCCAGTCATCTTAAAGGAGGCCTACTCATGCTCCATCAACAGATAGATTTGCTCCAAGAACAGATTATGTTTCTTTGACTGCAACAAGAGGGACTATGCAGTGCTATGACAACTTTGTCTGTCAGCTTTCCACTTCTGTGCTCAATATCTCTGAACTTAGTGGTTATATAGAAGGCCCTTGGTCCCTCATTACTTAAACTTTACTCACTGCTTATTCCATTATAACACGCACCTAAATCAGACTACCATACACCTTGTTCCTGCAGCCTCCTTTTGAGATGTACTTAAGAAACCGCAAGTATGGTTTTCGCCATCCTCTATAGTTATCTGGGGGAACCTGTACTACTAGGGCTTTTTCTTTTGAGAATTATTAAGTGCCTGCACTCCCGGCAATGATGCCTCCAGGAATGGGTCACCATAATGACGGTCATTTTAAAGAAAAGGGGGAATTTGTGGGTAGAGTGGTTAGATCTGGCTGAGTCAGCTAGAGAATCAGTAGAAGTACAGTTCCTACTCATGGAGATGTGACCTTCAGGAATGTCTGACTAGCTTGCCAGCCATGAGCTCTCCATGCTCCCTGCACTCCCCCCAAGGACCAATTGGTACCCACTTCAAGTTCCTTACTTGATTGGCTGGAGGAGTCTTAGGAATCAGGGAGTTGGCACATTATAGTTCCTGATCTGCACAATAATAAACGAGTTTTGCTCATGCTTGTCCTCCCAGTGTGTGTTTTGTGTGTGTGTTTTCACGCTTACCTCCTGCCAGAGATCTAGTCCTACAGATCACTTACCTTCTAATTACACCTGCCTTTACTTCATTTTGTTTTATAACCATTTGCAGGATACTTCATAGTAAATCAGATGTCTTTTTATATTAATACTTCACATAACTTCGAATTGCAATATAAAGTTGATCACATAAGTTTCAAATGGGAGAAAATTCATCATGAAATCTGGCAATATTATACTTGTTATAAAGTACTAGACTTGTGTCTTCAATATTCCTGTCATGCACTGTGCCATCAGTGATGACTGTGTATCTTAGACACACTAGAAAATATCAACTGTGTGATGATCAGTCTTGTTTGATTTAATTGTATCAATTCTTATGAATTTAACACAAAGTTAAAATTAAGGCTTTTCAACCATTCAAATTTCACATGTTCATCTTATTTTGAACATGTCCTATCAGAGTGTGAGGAAACTTTGTTAACATAATTGAAAATTGCCTAGGTTTCTCTGTGGATGTTGAATCATTCTATTTGTTTAATTTACTTAGATTTGTCTTTCAATGTCAAATGGTATCTTATTTTTTAATTTTCTACCATATAACAAAATGTAATGATACTTAAACTCATATACAAATTTCATATCAGTTCCTCATTTGGGAAGTTTACTAGTGTCTAAAAACCATATATAACTGGCAAAATTTTCTCACATTACCAATCACAAGGATTTGCATGAGTAATCGATTTTCCCCCCAAAAGTCTTGGACTTTTTCTAAATAGTCCTTGCAGAGAAACATCAGACATTTTGTGAATCCACAAAATACATCTAAAATTCATTCAATATGAGGAAACTTGAACTTCCTTAGAAAAAGGTGCGACAGTGGGACAAATGAACAGCATTGATTTGAAAAAAGGAAGGTGTGTTGTTTGATAATTTACAGGTATATTTCCAAAACTGTCAAGGTAAAATGGGTTCACACTAACCCAGCATTCTTCTATGAATCATTTTATGCTTTCATTTTATTGTCAACTTTTCTGTAAATTGCCCCACATAAGTTTTCTATATTTAGCTGATTTGGGATCCTTTTATACACTGCTTTTTTTTTCTACAAAGGATAAGCCTTAAATATGTTTTAGGAAGTTCAAAGATGTCAGGATATTGATAGTTTTTGAATTTGATAGATTTACCAGCAATCATTATTGGTGAATTATTGTAATTCATATGAGGAAAATAAACATAGGAATGCCCTTTTTACATCTCTAATTTTTGTTAAAATGTAGTTGTTTCTTTGTATGTTCTTCCTTGGACAGCAAGAGGTCTTGTTTGCTCTGAATTCAAGGACTTTTGCAGTCTTTCAGAATTTCTGATCCCCTGTGGTAGATTAAGGGGTTCAAACTCTAATCCTTCTATGATGCTTTGGATCCAGTAGCCTATAGGAATATTCACAGCAGGACAATAGACATACATCTGACATAGAATCAATGTTAAAATTTTGGGGATTTGACACATTTATATTTGACAATTCTCTTTGCTCTTTATGCCAGTAGCCAACTCTCAGATGTATCATTTCACCCAACATATTACCTGTTGAAAGCTGCCATGTTCATAATGAAACTACAATCAACAAGAAAATCCTCTGACCTTGCTTCAGCATTTAAATGACATCAATATGAGTTGAAGAATTGGAATCTACTTTTCCTAATCCAAATTTGAATCCTTTCACAATTCAGAATGAGTATACTTTCCCAAACTTCATAAAAACATTTCTTCAGAACAAAATAGGCAATTTGGCAGGTAAATTTGGTTTCTAATTAATGTAGGTCAAATTTCTTCCCATTTTTGTATTGCCCTGATGTAGATATCTTCTTGCACAATATATACTCAAAACTTCTAGCTGACATGTTATCTTATACTGTCAGTACAAATATTCATTGACATTTTTATTTCTCTGATTTGAGAAATACATTAGTGGAATATAATATAAAGAATTACATTAGTGGAATAGACTCTCATGATTTCTAAGACAATCCAGGTTGAAACTTAATCAAGAATATAAATATATATATGCAAAATGTAACAAAGCAATAATTAGTGCCTTTGTAAATACATTCTGATGAGAAAGCTTTCTCATTATGAAGATGTAATGAAAGTTGTCTGTGTAATTTGTATGATACATCAAGCAGAAAACATTCAGCATTCATTAGGAGACATTAATTTATGAGCAATATCATGTACAAAAGATTCTTCTTACAATTTTCATTAGGAAAATTTCCCATAGCCTTTATGAAATTAGGTAACAAAGTACTATATATTTCAGATATCTAACCCTATTGTTAACATATAAATAAAGGTGCACTGTATTTGCTGTGATCTGATTTTAAATATATAAAGACACATATGCGCACACACACACAATCCAGTTCTCAGCTTGGGCTCAGGGCATGAGCACTGTTCTTTTTTTATCTCTAGGCTTGAACTCTACCAGTTGAGCCACAGCAACAATTTTGGCTTTTATCTCTTTCTCCAGTAATGAGGAATAGAACCCAATGGTTTCATGTGCTAACAAGTACTTTACCTCTAAGGGAAACTCCCAGCCCTGAAATAAAGTTTGCTAGAAAGTTTAATTCCCTTCATAAGCTAGAGAGTTCTTTTTTAATTTTTTTATTGTAATTAGTAAAAGGGTTACATGATATTTGCCAGATAGAAGGTGCATTAATTCACATACATTGATACCCTTTCACATGTCTTGGTACCGGTTTCCCTTCCTCCCCCACACCCCCCACCCGTCTTGGTTTTGCCCCCTTCCCTATCAAATTTCAAAGATCCAAATACAAATAAATTCAATATATCAGATAACAAAGTGAGATACTATACCAATATGAGATAACAAAGGGACAGCAAAGGAGATGACAGACAACATACTACATTAAGGACAACAATCATTCATTATATGGCTTTTGTTTCACTATCCTGGAGGTCCTTTCAATTAGCTTCACATTATATGTCCTTATGTATCAAGGTTTTGCTCTATTGCAAATCTCTGCTAGTAGAGCCCAAGGTTTCTACTGATTATGACGAATGAGGGAAACCATTGAGCCTAAGTTCCTTTGAGTCTGGCTTACTTCACTTAATATGATTTTTTCTAAGTCTTTCCATTTCCTAACAAATGGGGCAATGTCATTCTTTCTGACAGCAGCATAGAATTCCATTGTGTACAAATACCACAACTTGTTGATCCACTCATCAACTGAGTGGCATCTAGGTTGGTTCCATATCTTTGCTATGGTGAATAGTGCTGCAATGAACATTGTTGTGCTAGTGGGTTTAGTATGCCCTTGTTTCTGGGTGGTTGGGTAAATGCCGAGTAGTGGAATTGCTGGGTCATAGGGGAGTTCTATGTTTAGCCTTTTGAGGCACTGCCACACTGCTTTCCACAGTGGTTGAACGAGTTTGCACTCCCACCAACAGTGTAGTAGTGATCCCTCCTGGCCACATCCCCTCCAGCATCTGTTGTCATTCGTTTTCCTGATCCTAGCCATTCTAGCTGGAGTGAGGTGGAATCTTAGAGTTGTTTTGATTTGCATTTCTTTTATGACCACAGATGTTGAGCATTTCTTCATGTGTCTATAGGCCATTTTTGTTTCTTCTTCAGAGAAGACTCTCTTTAAGTCTTTGGCCCATTTTTTAATGGGATGGTTGTTACTTTGTAGGTTAGTTTTGGAGTGATTCAATTTTTTGAGTTGCTGATATATTTTAGATATGAGGCCTTTGTCCCACTCTTCTCCCACTCTGTAGGCTTCCTGATTAGTTTACTAGCTATGTCCTTTGCCATACAAAAGCTCTGCAGTTTAATGCAGTCCCACTTATCCAGCCTTTCTCTGATTTGTTGTGATTCTTGGTCCTTATTAAGAAAGTTTCGACCTGTGCCAAGGAGGCCTAGTGTATCTCCTATTCCTTCCTGTAGAGTTTTCAGTGTGTCAGCTTTTACCTCCAGGTCCTTGATCCATTTGGAGTTAACTCTACTGCAAGGTGACAAAGATGGATCCAGCTTTAGTTTTCTGCAGGTGCTTAACCAGTTCTGCCAGCACAACTTGTTGAAGAGGCTGTCTTTCTTCCATTCTATTTTTTTGGCTCCCTTGTCAAAGATTAGGTGGCCATAGGTCTGTGGTTTAATATCTGGGTCCTCAGTTCTATTCCATTGGTCTTCAGGCCTGTTCCTGTGCCAGTACCAAGCTGTTTTGAGAATTATAGATCTGTAATAGAGTCTAAAGTTTGGAATTGAAATTCCTCTAGCGCTGTTCTTTCTGCTAAGAAGTTTTTTTGCTATACGGGGTCTTTTATTATTCCATATGAAATTTTGGATTGCCTCTTCTATTTCTTTAAAGAATGACATTGGGATGTTGATGGGTATTGCATTGAATTTGTAGATAGCTCTGGGCAAGATTGTCATTTTCACAATGTTGATTCTTCCAATCCAGGAGCATGGGAGGTTTTTCCATTTCCTTAGTTCTGCTTTAATTTCCTTTTTTAGGGTTTTAAAGTTTTCGTCAAAAAGGTCCTTTACATTCTTAGTTAAGCTAATTCCCAGGTACTTTATTTTCTTTGAGGCTATTGTGAAAGGAGTTTCTTTCCTGATTATTGTCTCGTTCCTCTCACTGTTGGCATAAAGGAAGGCAGTTGATTTTTGAGGGTTGATTTTATAGCCTGCTACTCTTCCAAAGTTTTGAATCAGCTCAAGGAGCTTGGGAGTAGAGTCTATAGGATTCTTTAAATACAGAATATTGTCATCTGCAAAGAGGGATAGTTTTATTTCCTCTTTCCCTCCTTGGATCCCCTTTATGCTTGCTTCTTGCCTTATTGCACTGGCTAGGAATTCTAGTACTATGTTAAAGAGGAGTGGAGAGAGTGGGCATCCTTGTCTCCTTCCTGATTTTAGAGGGAATGCCTTTAGATTTTCACCATTAAGTGTAAGGCTAGCAGTAGGTTTCTCATACACAGCCTTTATTACATTGAGGAATGTTCCATGGATTCCTAGTTTCTCCAGAGCTTTTAACATAAAGGGGTGTTGGATCTTGTCAAATTCCTTTTCCGCGTCTATTGAGACAATCATGTGATTTTTGTCCTTGCTCCTGTTGACGTGTTCAATTATATTAATTGATTTGCATATGTTGAACCAGCTTTGCCTTCCTGTGATGAATCCAGTTTGATCATAGTGTATAATTTTTTTGATGAGTTGTTGTAGACGGTTGGCCAGTATTTTGTTGAGAAGTTTTGCATCGATGTTCATCAAAGATATAGGTCTATAGTTCTCTTTCTTTGATGAATCTCTGTCTGGTTTGGGGATGAGGGTTATACCGGCTTCATAGAATGAGTTTGGTAAGGAACCTTCATTTTCAATTTTGTTGAAGAGCGTGAGGAGTATTGGTGTGAGCTCTGCTTTGAAGACCTTATAGAATTCAGCTGTGAATCCATCTGGCCCTGGGCTTTTCTTAGGTGGAAGTTCTCTAATTGCTATTTCTATTTCAGAGCTTGAAATAGGCCTATTGAGTTGCCTTAGTTCTTCTTGGTTCAGTGTGGGTATGTTAATATTGGCTAGGAATTCATCCATTTGATCTAGATTCTCAAATTTGTTGGCATAAAGGTTTGAGAAGTATTCCCTCATGATATTCTGGATCTTGGTAATTTCTGTTGTGATATTACCATTTTCATCTGCGATTTCGTTTATTTTGATATGCTCTCTTCTTTTTTTGGTAAGATTTGCTAAGGGCTTGTCAATTTTGTTAATTCTTTCAAAGAACCAACTCCTTGTTTTGTTGATTATTTCTATAGTTTTTTTGGATTCCAAATCATTTAATTCTGATTTGATTTTAATAATTTGCTTTCTTCTACTGGGATTAGGGTTGGTTTGTTGCTCTTTTTCCAGGAGCTTAAGGTGAGACATTAACTTGTTGGTTTGCAATTTTTCCAACTTGTTGCTGTAGGCACTCAGCGCTATAAATTTTCCTCTGAGTACTGCCTTTGCTGTGTCCCAAAGGAGTTGGTATTTTGTGTGCTCCTTACTGTTAAATTTCATAAACTGTTGGATTTCTGTTCTGATCTCTTCGATGACCCATTGGTGATTCAACAATGTGTTGTTCAGTCTCCATGAGTTACAGGGTTTTCGTTGGTGGAGATGTGTGTTTAGTTCCAGTTTGATGACTTTGTGGTCTGAGAGTGTGCATGGAATAATTTCTGTGTTTCTGAATCTGTCTAGGTTTGTTTTATGGCCTAAGATGTGATCTATTTTGGAAAATGTACCATGTGCTGCTGAGAAAAACGTATATTGTGTTGTTGCTGGGTGGAATATTCTGCAGATGTCTGTTAGATCTAGTTGGTCTATATAGTTGTTCAGTTCTAAGGTTTCTCTGTTGAGTTTTTGCCTTGTTGATCTGTCCATAGGTGAAAGTGGTGTGTTAAAGTCACCGACAATCAGTATATTTCGATCTATGTATGGTTTCAGTGTAAGTAAAGTTTGCTTGATGAAGTTTGGAGCTCCGGGATTGGGTGTGTAAATATTTAGGATCGTTATGTCTTCATGGAGGAAAGATCCCTTTAGTAGTATGTAGTAACCTTCTTTGTCTTTTCTTACTAATTTTGGTTTAAAGTCCATTTTATCTGATATGAGGATGGCAACTCCAGCCTGTTTATCGGGCTGTTAGCTTGATAGAGTTTATTCCAACCTCTCACTTTCAAAAGATGCTTGTTTTTTTGGGTAAGATGTGTCTCTTGAAGAGAGCAGAACGATGGCTCTTGCTTTTTGATCCAACTAGACAGCCTATGCTGTTTAATTGGAGAGTTGAGTCCATTGATATTGAGAGTTAGGATTGAGAGATATTTAGTAGGTCCTACCATTTTTAAAAGCTTTTATTTGGGCCTGTGTCTTGACGGTTCTTGTGGTCCTTAGGTGGTATGCTGTTTAGGTGCCATTTCTTTCCCTATATTGCATTTATTTTGGTTTTCTATGTATAGAACATCTTGCAGAATTCTCTGTAGTGTTGGTTTTGTTGCGACATATTGTTGCAGCTTTTCCCTGGAATGGAATGTTTTTATTGTTCCCTCAGTTATGAATGAGAGCTTAGCTGGGTACAGTATTCTTGGTTGGTAGTTATTTGACTTAAGGGCATGACATATATGCTTCCAGTCACTTCTTGCTTGCATGGTCTCTGCTGAGTAATCTGGGGTTGTTCTGATTGGTTTTCCTTTATAGGTTACTGAACCCTTTTCCCTGGCTGCCTTTAGGATCCTTTTTTTGGTTTCTACTGATCCAGTTCGGATTACGATGTGCCGGTGAGATGTTCTTTTCTGGTCAGGTCTGTTTGGGGTTCTAAAAGCTTCTTGTATCTGGATGGGTCTGCCATTCTGGATATTTGGGAAATTCTCTGAGATGATTCCCTGAAGTATATTTCCAATACCATTGACCTCTTTCTCCAGACCCTCCTCAATACCAATTATCCTTAAATTAGGCTTCCTAATTGTATCTTGGACCTCCTGAAGCGCTCTCTCATTTTTCCTAGATTTGGATTGACTCATTTTCTGTTCTTTCTCTATAATAACTAAATTATCTTCAGCCCCGGAAATTCTCTCCTCTGCATTGTCTAACCTGCTATCAAAGCTATCTACTTTATTTTTCAGCTACCTTGCTACTAATTGCTCATTTTTGATGGCTTGCATCTCTTCTTTTAGATCATGTATGGATTTCTTTAGCTCCTTGATTTCCATTTGAGTGGTTAGCTCAGTAGCTTTATTTTCTTTGAACATTTGCTGGAGTTTGGTCACCTTTTTATTTGTGGATTCTATGAATTCATCCATCTTTCTTTGAACAGCCTTTATTATGGCCTCCTTTATGGCTTCTTCTTTTTTACTTATCACCTTGTTTATGGTTTTCTCTTGTTCAGCTATGGCTTCCTCCCTTATCTCTTTCTTTATATTTTCACATTTTTCATTAATGATGTTTATCAATTGCATTTGTACAGCACTTGGAAGACTCTCCTCTAGGTTTGCCAGTGACTGTTCCATTGGCTGTTTACATTGGGTGGGGGAGGTGGGAGATGTTGTTTCTTGATTTGACATTTTTCTTGAGTTTCTTGTTCTGCCCATTTGAAAATGGGAGCAAGATTAATACTAAACACGATTATAGTTTTTCAGATATAACCAACCTAGACCTCTGTAGCTGGCAGACTCTAGATGTTCACAAGTTTTGATTGGTGTTATCACTCTTCCCTTTTGTGCAGTTACCGACTGGTCTAATTATTCACTGATAAGCGATTTATATCCAAAACAATAAGCCTCTCAATCCAATCTCTATTGTCTTTAAGTCCCTCTGAGCCTAGAGAATAATTAAACACCTAGATATACAATGTTGCTCAACAGCCATCAAGTGTAGATCCATGCAGTATAAGGGTTGAAAGATGAGCAGAGGTCCAGAGATAGAAAAATAGAATGAGAGAGGTCAGGGGGTAAGTAGGTAGAGTATTTGAGTACAAAGTTTGGAAAGTATTAGAATAAAACTTATGAGTTGCTGCGCGACTAGCTCTTAGCCCAACCAGTGGCCTCACAGTGGACCATGGGATGGATCTGCGAGCTTCCATCTGAGCGTGGTTGGCGGACGTTTTCCTGTGCTGCTTCCAGGGGCGGCCCCAAGGCAAGGGTCTGGGGATTGCGAGTTTCAGGAGCTCTCAGCAGGACCAGCAGGAGGCCCCTCTGTTCCCAGGGGCGGGGCCCAGCTGGGGACATGGGCTCCAAGGGCAGAGCCGCGCCTTTTTGGTTCTCAGAAGGGGAGCTTGGCTGCTGGTTGGCCCTTCAGATCCCTGCTGTGTTTCCACTGCTTTGTCAGAGTCTGTGACTGTGGGGGGGGGCCCTCGGTGGTTTCTTGCTCAGGATTCCCAGCTGGAGGATGCCCCGCTCGAGAATTGAGGGGGGGCAGATGCTGGCTCCTATTTACCTGCACCCCCTACCCACTGTTGTAAGGCAGGGTGCCACAGTCCTCCACCCTCCAGATCCAGTGGCCTGGGTGAGGAGCCTGGTGGGCGGGTGGGAGCTGGGACAGCTCCACCTCCCCTGGTGTGGTGCTGAGTCTTAGGGTCCGCCCGCTTGTCAGTCTCCAGTCAGAGGGCTGGGGGTTGAGCCCGTTGGGTGGGTGGGAGTTGGGACAGCCCCGCCTCCCTTGGTGGGGTGCTGGGTCTTATGGGTAGCCCGCCTGTCAATCTCCAGTCAATGGCCTGAGGGAGGGGGCTGTTGAGGGGAGGGACGGGATTCTATATTCCTTGCCCCCCTGCTCCCGCCAGTCTTTCTCGGGCGGGGTGCTGGGGTCTGAGTTAAGTTCTATTGCTTGGCACCCGCTCTGCTTTCCCGATGTGTTTGGGGATGCGCTGTATTACTCACGCCTCTGCATCCGTCTGGTCTGCGGGTGCTCCACGGTGGTGGGGAGTCTTTCACTCCCCTCGGGTCTCCGCCGCAGCCTGTGTTCTGCGTCTGGATTCCGCTGCTTGCTGTTCTGGTTCCGAGTCTGGGTTCCGCTGCTTCCGCCGTTCGCTGGCCCGGTTCTGTGCTGGTTTCTGCAGCAGTTGGGCTCCCAGCTTGGTGCCCTCCACTGCCGCCGCTTTTCGTGGATTAGAGCAGGTACCCGCCCCCGCTTTCCCCGCGTGGAACCGGCGCCAGCTCAAGCCACTTTTCGTGGCTTGGTCTGGCGCGGCTTTCCGAGGCTTTGGGCGAGAGGTGGGGGAGGGGTCCTCGCGTTCCGAATTCTTTGAGAAAGTTGGATGTGAGCTTTATCTGGATTTCTTTTCCGGTTTGAGTCCTTCTCTGTTGCTTTTTGAGTTTGTTGTTGTGGATTTCTTTAGATAGTTGGCTCGTGGGACTCCCTGGTTCTCTCTTTTTGTCAGACAAAGCTAGGCAGCGTCCCTATTGTCTTGGTGCCACCTTCAGTCTCCCGCTAGACAGTTCTTTAAGCCTAATTGATATGTAATTTTGTGTTGGCAAATATGGTTGGGTTAAATATGTTCCATACCTCAAAAATTGTTATTTGGTATATTGAGTATTGAAATAAGAGTTGTAAAAATACGTGGTTGGTCACTAAAACTAGCAAAAAAATCCCTACAAAAGCAATAAATCTAGACAACACTTTATATAATTAATATTTCCAGTGAAAATTCCACAATGACAATTCCATATTTGTTCCCATGGTTATATAAATAAACATGAGCTTTATTTTCAAATGTGAGCAAGTGAGTCATCAAATCTCACACACATCCACCCCCCCCCACACACAAAACTTCAGTGGTATTAATACTTTATCTGTAAGTACTAGTTAAGGAAATAAACCACAGTCAGTGATGTCTCATCATCACTGTCTCTGTATTTAGGGGTCTCTCTCTTTTTCCTGCCCTTTCTCAGTGGCTTGACCTCACTTTCTACTTGTGTGAACAAATTACACATAAAGTAGTAAATGTGCATAGTCCTTTCAATTTGTGGATGGGCATTACTGAAAAATGCAAAATTTATTTCCCTCATACAGATTCCAAATTTTGAAAAAAATAGTTTGCCTTTTTGCCTTTACCCTGAATTTTAGGACTCCCCTATTTCCAATACTACATGAAAACCTTTGCTTATTGTCATGAGCCTCTAATGTGAAGAATTTTTTTTTGTTTTTTGTTTTTTTGTCATGGGATTTGAACATTAGTCCGGGGTGTTGTCTCTGAGTTCTTCAAAAGAAAATTACAATCCTACCTCTTGACCAAGAGAGACACTTCCTGAAGATTCAGCATATATTCAGAATGTATTCTCAAAAATAGATTTGAATTTGGCCACTGTCAGTTTTTCCAAATACAGGGAAAATCACTTATATTTTATTTCAGTTAATGGCAGTAAAATATATGAGAAAATGATCCTCATCCATGGCCATAAAGACATGGAAAGAATAACAACCCAATGATAATACCTTATCACAATTAGAATGGCCAATATCCTGAACTCAATGAGAAATGCTGGAAGGGTTGTTGAACTACTGGTGAGAATGTAAACAAGTACAGCAACTCTGGATGGCTGTTTCAAAGTTTCTTAAAAAAAGTGAAAATGGACCTTCCCTGCCATACCACTCCTGGGAATCTACCTTGAACATCATAACTCAGGATATGTTAAGGACATCTGCTCAGCCATGTTCATCTCCAGGCAATTTACAATAGCCAAATGATGGAAACAATTCAGATGCCCTACTGTAGATGAATGAATACAAAACACACATGCGCGCGCACACACACACACACACACATACACACACACACACACACACACACACACACACACACACATATGAATTCTATATAGCCAACAGAAAAGATAAAATGCTGGCACTGACAAGGAAGTGGATGAAATTATAGTAAGCCATGTTGAATGAGATAAGTCAAGACCAAAGGAACAAAAGACAAGTGTTCTTGATGTGTGAATATTAGATCCTAACAGTCCAAGATCGATGACTCAGTATTTGGGTACCTAAGGTTATGTACTTGGTCTTGGAGTTATAAACTCCATAACTACATAAATATGAAAATCTCTGATGGGCTATATACTCTATAGACACAATATTTTATTACATAGATCAATATGTATGTATGACATAAAGAGACTCAGGTTGATTTTAATTATGCTGTTAAAACTATGTGTCAGTGATTGTATATAGATATTCCCTTCTTGAATACTTGTTTGCTAAACATGACATTTGAAATATGATTAAAAGCAATGTGAATAAAATCTTGACAAAAAATTATCAGCCACATGGGAGGGGAGATAAAAATGAAACACAGAACTGCAAGCTTTGCCTTCATGATGCAAAACATTAAATCTCTGTAATTGAAGATAGTCTAGATTACATAGAGTATAACAAGTAAAATTATTGGAAACATATCTAAGACACATTGCAGAACTAAATGGCTCCAAGATAAAGTCAGAAGGCCTACTTTTAATTTGTATTGAGGAGGGTCTGGAGAAAGATGACCATGGAATAGAAAATATATTAAATGGAATCATTGCAGAGTACTACCAAATATCCAAAAAGACAGGCCAGTCCCAAAACAAGATGCAAAAACAGACCAGAACAGAAGAGCGCATCTTATAGCCCATTAGAATCCACCGAGGATCAGTAGAGACTAAGCAAAAGATCCTTATAACTGCCAGTTCCTCAAAAGACTAAACATAGAACTCCCATATGACCCAGCAATTCCACTACTTGGCATTTACCCAATCATCCCGAAACAAGGACATACTAAAGCCACCAGCACAGTGATGTTAATTGCAGCACTATTTAGAATAGCAAAGATATGGAACTAACCCAGATGTCCCTCAGTTTGATGAGTAGATCAACAAGCTGTGGTATTTATACACAATGGAATTCTACGCTGCTGTCACAAAGAACAACATTGCCCCATATGTAAGGCAGTTGAAAGACTTAGAAAAAAAATCTCATTAAGTGAAGTAAGCCAGACTCAAAGGAACATAGGCTCAATGGTTTCTCTCATTTATCATAATCAGTAGAAACCTTGGGCTTTCCTGGTAGACATTTATAATTTATAGATTCATAAGGCCATTTAGTATGATGCTAAATGTAAGGACCTTCCAGATATAGAAACAAAACCATATAATGAGTGATTGTTGTCCTTAATGTACTATGTTATCTCTCATCTCTTTTGCTGTCCCTTGGTTATCTCATATTGTTACGTTATTTCACCTTGTTATCTGATATATTTTATATATGCTTAATTGGTTATTTGAAATTGGATATTGAAGGGGGGATATCAAGATCAGGGGAGGGGAGGAAGGAAATGGGGACCATGTCATAAGAAAGGGTATCAGTGTTTGTAAAGTAATGTTTTAAAATAAACCTTTTATTAATTAATATATGGGGAAAAAAGAACCTTATAAACTGCCAGGGAGAAAAGAACAATCATCTACGAAGAAAAAGCAATGTAAGAAGCATAGATTTCTCACAGAGCAAACAGCAAGGAAAGCCTGAAATGACATATGCCATGCAGGAGGGACTAATAACTACCAGCCATGAATACTTTTCCCAGCCAAGCACACATTCATGGCTGAGGTAAATAGGAAAAACCTTCCAAAGCAATGAAAATTGGAACATATCGACCAAACCTGTATTACAGAAAATTCTCAAAGATGATCAACACATTCAAAATCAACACAAAGATGATATTGACAAAGAAGTGGTACATACACATGATACTAAGTAATTTGAGCAAGAGTTGACAAGACATAGTTCCTAATGAATTTGATAGAATGTCAGATAATAAAAAAACCTTCAATTCAAACCCAGATTATCAATGGACTCAACCCTTCATTCAAATGATATAGACTGCTCATCTAAATGAAAAATCAACCTGTTATTTTGCTGCATTCAAGAGACACATTTGTCCCCCATTCCTGAAAAACAACCTTAAAATTTAAAGGGTGGAATCTATCAAGAAATAGCCCCCATAAAAACAGAAGAATTGCCATCCTTATATCAGATAAAATAAACTTCAAGTAAAAATTATTGAGAAAAGCAAGGGCAGTTTTTAAATACTAATAAAGGAGAATGTAAACATGTTAAATAAATCTTTCTATCATTTACCCATATAGGGCTAGGTGGGTTGTAGATGAGATTGGGGCAAATGGGAATTATGATACTCCATTAAAGGCACATTCCTCATGTCCTCCCAACATGCTTTGAGGGAAGACAGTAGGGTTTCAGTTCCTATGATTGTATTGTTCATATTCATATCATGGTCCCAAGCTTGGGGGACAAGTTTAAGGTCAATGTATTACTCCAGACTTCCACAGTTCCTGTTTCTTCTGTTTCCCATGCCGGAATAGACATAGGATGAGGTAGCTTTGAAGAGAGTGTGGAGGCAGCATCTATGACATCCGTATCCTGCAGAGTAATCATCCAGGGTAGTTTTTCTCTATTGTTGAGGTCACAAATATTGAGGCAGAACTCAGGCCAGCTGTCTGTGGACAGCTTCGGTGTTGCTGAGAAGCCATTTTGTGATTGCATGAACTTGTAGATTGACTGCTCCTGAAACTTAAGAGTTAGCAGTTATAATGGCATACATGAGTAAAAACAGGGTATAAGGCCCAGTATTTGGTCCTTCGGGAGACATGTTTGGGCCTATAGGATCCCAGGTAATCTGATGGGTTTCTTCCTGGCATCCTCATTGTCGACGTTGTTGCTGGGGACCTCCTCCGTGTTTTTTTCCCATCCAATTCAGGGATGTTCTCAAGGTTGGCTTCAGGGATCATCTCCATCAGGCTCATCTTCTGCAGCAATTCTTGCCACTGGTTCCATTTCCCTGGGCTATGTGGATACATATATATCGGCTGGGAATCCAGATATGCTTTTCTGCTCCATCTGGAAAAACAGAAGCAAACACTTGCCCCACTGTTGAAAGAGGGGCCAGCTCCTGCCAGGTGTTAGTGTTCAGGTCCTGCCATCAGACAAGGGGCATAGGGGTTGGAAGAGGTAGCATGGTACCCCAATGCTTATAATCAGGGGAAAATCCTGTAGAATCAAAAATTTAAAATTTCAATGTAAATAAAGCATCAAGGAGCTTGTCTTGAGGCCTCATGACTTGGATACCTGTATTTCCCTTTTTTTCTTTGTTTTTTTAATCATCAGGTGAGCTCGTTCAACAGTACCCTGCCCCTCTGGGTTAAAGGTGATGCCAGTGACATGCTTAAAATGCCAATCTTGCGCAAAAGGCCGCAAAGCCAGAACTGGAATAGGCTTGTCTATTGTCAGTCTTCAAAGAATAGGGAAAACCCATTGCCATTTTAAGGAGGCTATTCCAATATGAGCTACTGCAAACATAAAGGAGAAAAAGGTTTCCACACAGACATGTGCATATTAAATTTGCCAAATTCATTAACATGGGTAAAATCCATTTGCCATAGAGCATTAGGTTTCAACCTTCGGGGATTTATTCCTTGTGGTAGAAGGGGGCTAGGGGCAAAAGTTGACACACATGAACCAGGTGTTTGTATGTCTGTTTTAGTTAAGTCAGGAAACAGGGTATGAAGGGAAGAGGCAGAGTTGTGGAAACGGGAATGTAAACATTGTCCCTGTTCCAAGGGGACTTCAAGGAAGGAGGACACCAGTTGATCCTCTTCCTCATTGCCCTCAGCTAAAGCCCCGGGAAGGTTAGAGTGAGACCCCACAATTATAGGTGCAGGAAGGTTAGAGTGAGGAACCATAATTATAGGTCAGTAGATGGGTTGTATATTAATGTAAAAATATTCAAAACAAATTCTTACTTGTGTGGATTTATGCAGAAAATAGAGTTATACTTGCAACACTATATGTAAAACTTTAAAGGCTCTTAGGTTGCTGTAAATAATGGAATATTTTGCAGAGAGATTTGATTATTTGATGAATGTGATTATTTTTATTTTATTGTCAGGTTAATAGAGAGATTAAAATTACAATCATCGAGAAATAGATACATTACTTCTCCAACCTTGATAATTCTTCACATGTTTTTGGCCCCATTTCTCTCAACTCACATGCTACCAATCATCTTTTTCCTCCTTTACTTCCCTATTACAAATTAACAATAAACATATATATTATACCAGCAACATAGTCAAACACAGAAAACATATGAGGTCAACCATAAGTGAAAAGAAAGAAAAGAAGTAACTTCACATAATAAATGAGGAACAACAATTACAAAGGTAAACATCTTGTTTCCATATCCTAAAGTACAGTTAGTTTAGTCTTATCTACGACCATATGCAAACAAATTTTGAGCTTTGTGATACTTGTAGATGTGTACTAATCCTACATGTGTACTAATTATTACAAATGAGAGAAATCATGGAGCCTATACAACTTTGGGTCTGAGTAAATAATTTCATTTATTATGTTTTTTCCCAAATATTTCCATTTCCTAGGGAATGGGGCAATGCCACTCTGATGGCAGCAGAGAATTTCATTATATGTGAGAACCACATCTTCTTGATCCATTCATCTACAGAGGGGCATCTGGATTGGTATCTTATATTAGTTATGGTACAATGCCACTAATGAACATTGCTCTGCTACTGGCTTTACTATTTGCTTTTTTCTGGATATCTGTGTAAATGCAAAGGAGAATGATTACTGGGTCACAGGGGAGGTCTATGCTTAGTCTTTGAGGAATCGCCATACTGATTTCCAGAGTGGTTAAATGAGTTCACACTCCCACCAGCAATGTAGTAACCCCCCCACACAAACACACACATTCCCAAAAGCATTTGGTTTCTCTTCCTTCTTTGATGATCCATTTTGTGTATCTGTGCATGTGTGGAATTCATTCATACTTGAGGGCCAATAACCATGGATTCACAACTCTAAAGATAAAGCTGAGTATTTTATGCTTTTAGCAGGACCATTTGGAGATGATTCTTAGAGAAAATCTTTCTTTTCTGAACTTGAACTTGATTCTCCTGTCTCAAAATCTAGAGAAAATTTCATTTTTATCCAAGTCAACTGCCCATGTTCAAGGTTACCTTAACCCAACAAAAATAAATTGTAATTTATTATTTTTATTGGTCTTTATAAGAGAGAGTGAGTTTCCTACTGGTCTCAAAATTTAAAAAGCTACATTCAATTGGCAGAAGATCACAGCAATTCAGTGTGAGTCTTTCTGAGCTCTTGCTAAGATATCAGTTCTAGCATGGCAGGGGAAAGTTCATACTCAATGATCAATCCTAAGTCAGTTTTAGCACCACAGAGATCTTAGAGAGCAGAAAGGAAGGAAACTAACACAAGAATGCAGTGTGGAGCAGTGCCAGCTGCTCGGAGCTGCTGTGGAGAGAAAGCCATCCTTCAGCATGTGAGTAGAAAGTGCTTCTCAGCAGCAAAGACCTGCCTGCTGCAGACAGAGCCTGTGCAATCCCTGAGCCATCACCAGGCCATGGTGAAGAACTGCCAGCTTCATGGGACCATAAAACCCAGCAATTTGTGAGTAACTCCATCGAGATATTTCCACTTCTGATCATAAAATGGCATTGGGAAGGAATCCCCTCCCCCATGAGCCAACAGCAGCACCATCTTGACTGTTGGCAATGATCCTGCCAAACCAAGTGGAGCCTGAGAACTGGTTCTGGCAGCACTATCATTCAAAGGGGCAAAGGTTTTCTCAGAGGCAGCACTGCCTCCAGTGCTAGTGAAAATTACTTCCCCGCTCTCCCGGTAAACAAAGTTGCTTGCATCTTAACTGGCTTTTATTTTTTTCTGCACAATCAAGCCAACTGATCAGAAAAACTGTAAAGCCAAATCGCAACAGAAAGAGAATTTTTTTTTCAAAATTACTGGAATTTTATTTGCCTTAAGCTTATGACTTGCAACCAAAGACTACGCAAAGAAAGCAAAGATTAAGTACACTTTAGAGAAGAGACAATACACCTTGGGAATGTAAACTAGCAAAGCTATTCAATACACTCTAAGGATTGCAACAATCAATCATGTTTTTAACAAAACTTTTAAAACCAAGAGCAAAAAGAAAAAAACAAATTAGCAATGTTTACAGAGATGTAAATCCTATACAATTAAAAAAGGACATGTTTTTCAGATCATAGAGCATAAAGTGGAAAAATCTATATATGCAGGTGAAATCTAACTACTGTATATTTATCACCTATTAAAGTTGCTTATATGTATCACAGTATAAAAAATACTGAAAAATAAAAATCTTGAAAAACCTTGCCTGATGAAACTTAAATAACCAGTGGCTTTTAATGGCTTCTCTTGGTTATCAGTACTACAAAACACAGTACCAAAAAAAAGTGATAAAACCAGGCACAATCTAACAGTTACCAATTTAGACTCCCCCATAGAAACATATTTTCCACCCACATATTTTTTCCATCAAAAGCTTTTGTTGGTTTTTAATCTTTGAATCTTTAAGTCCAATTTGGTCATGATATGTTACAAATGTTTGCCTGTGTATTACTTATACATCATGATATCATAAGTTTGTCCACCACTATCCTAAATCTAGTTTATAGATGCGAGTGAGGACATAGAAACAATGCATTGCTCCAACGACAAGTGAACTCACTGGGAAAAAATGAGGGAAGTGGAAGGGTTTAGTTTTAAGGTGGAAAAATAAAGGTTGAGGGATCACTCATCGTCAGTCCCACTTGCTTCTGACTGTTCACTTCCTTCATGCTCTTTTCACTGTCAAAGTCACTCACCATGGGTTTGACTTTCCCTCCATTTGGCCTTTTCTTGCCTTTTCCTTTGTCCCAACTTTTCTCGTCTTTTTTTATTAAGCTTAATTTTCACCTTAGCAGATTTTGCCTCTGAATCGGACTCTTCTTCTTCTTCTTCTTTCTCTTCCTCATTGCTTTCATCCTCACTCTCTTCCTGTTTGGCAATGTTTTGCTGGGCACTCTTAAACACTGACTGTAAGGGAATGGAATCTTCGTAGATCTTGGATCCCTCTAAGTTGAATGTCTGTGCATTGTGACAGAGAAGCAAAACATTTTTCTCCAGGTCACCCAAGCTCTGGTTTTTATGGTTACAAATCCTTTCTTTAATTTTTTTGAAATCCACTGGCTTCCTAATGAGTTCATAGCATTATGGTAACTCTTTCCTGGAAGGTAACTGAATGAAGACTTTACTGAGCTGTTGCCCTGAATTTTCTTTGTAGTTTATCACAGTATCGATGGTAGCAGTCATCTGTTTTGTCAGTTTGGGTGGATTGGGTGAGAGTTTCTCAGCGGGAGGGCGGCCTTCTCTCTTAGCTTTTTCACATCTTCATTCACAGGATCTTTATCCACATTTCTTTGCCATTTTTTTTGTTTAGTAAGCCATCCTTCCTCTTCCATTTCTCCCAAAGTGCCTTCTTCGATGGCCCTGAGCTACTGCTTCTCTGTGAGGGCATCACTCTAGTCCCCTGCCAGATATTTTCTCTTCTTCTTCACACATGAGCCTTTCTACTTCAGCATCATCCTTAATCATCCAGGAGGGCAGCTCATCTTCCTCTATAAGGCATGGCTTCTGCTTTGGATTTGGAGCATCTTCTCTCTGCTGGTCCTTGTCCCTGCCCATAAAAAGGTCAAATTCTTCTTCTCATTGAGCAATCATTTGGTTCAGAGTCTCATCGTCTGAACTTCATCTTCTCCCTCATTTTCCTCTTCATGCTCCGTTGTAGCCTGCAGGAATGCCCTCCACTCGTGGCTTGAAGAGTTCTAGTCAAACATGCCTGCCTGAATAAGTATCTGATCTATGTTAGGCTTGATTTAGCAGCTTCAAGAATCTTCTCTCCACATTGTTAACTATCCAGAGTCTAAGCACCCAGACCTCATTCTGTTGACCAAAGCAGTGAGCTCAGTCTTACAGAAAAAGGCTTTTTGAAGTGTTTGGATCTCAAATTTAATGGAGAAACAAGTTTCCTATCCCATCACCCCAAACAAAAAACAAATTGAAGAATACCCCATATTTTCAAATCCTTTTTTTTACCTTTTTGCATTTGTATTTTTGTGTTTTTATTTATTTTTTGCCATTTTACCTCCACCTTTTTTTATGTTATGATTCTATTATTTCTTCCCCACATTCCCGCTTTCCTTCAGTCATTGTGATCATTCTGAGAAACATAGAGAGAGCACTGGGCACAGATTGGTTACAGGTTCTCACCTGTGGCATTTTTTAAAGTAATTTTTTATTGTAATTAATAAAAGGGTTACATGATATTTGCCAGATAGAAGGTGCATTAATTCACATACATTGATACCCTTTCACATGTCTTGGTACCCATCACCCTCCCCCCACCCACCACCCACCCCCCGTCTTGGTTTTCCCCCCTTCCCTATGAAATTTCAAATAACCAAATACAAATAAATTCAATATAGCAGATAACAAAGTGAGATACTGTAACAATATGAGATACCCAGGAGACAGCAAAGGAGATGAAAGATAACATAGTACATTAAGGACAACAATCATTCATTATATGGCGTTTGTTTCAGTATCCTGGAGGTCCTTTCAATTGGCTTCATACTATATAGCCTTATATATCAAAGTTTTGCTCTATTGCAGATCTCTGCTAGTAGAGCCCAAGGTTTCTACTGGTTATGACAAATGAGGGAAACCATTGAGCCTAAGTTTTGTCTAAGAACTCAAAATTTTGTGGGATATCCCCCACCTTTTTCTTATTTTTCTTTTTTGATTGTTTATTTTTACTTTAAAAATTTTGTCATTGAACTCTCCTATATATATTGCCCTCTTTTCTTTATATACTCTTCTCATTACTATTCTTATTTTCATAAGTTGTACCATATTTTTTCCAAATTTTGTACTCAAGTAATTTACCTTTCTACCACCTTAGGTCAGTTATCGTTATGCTATCCCTTTTCTTCATTACTATGTTAATGTTACACTCCTACGATACTCTTTTCATACCTCCACTCTTAAATGCAATTTAGAATGAATTGTGGGTTTTCCCAGTTGTAAAATGGTGACCGTTGGTGAAATCAGACTTGTCTGTAACTGCACAAAAGGAGAGAGAGAGACTGATAATACCAATGTAAAATTATGAACCTCTAATGTCTGGCCAGATAAAGAGCTCTAGGTTTGTTATATCTTTAAAAAATGTAATCTTATGCAGTATTAATCTTGCTCCCATTTTCAAATGGGCAGAACAAAAAACTCGAGAAAAATGGCAAATCAAAAATAGCATCTCCCACCTAGTATAAACAGGTAATGGAGCAGTCAATGGCAAAACTAGAGGAGAGCCCTCTAAATACAATTGATAAACATGATTAAAGAAAAATCTGAAAACACACAGAAAGAGGTAGTTGAGGAAGCCATATCTAAGTGACATGAAACCATAAAGAAGGTCATACGTAAATATAAGGAAGCCATAAAGGAGTCCATAATAAAAGAAAATCAATGAATTCATAGAATCCACAAACAAAAGCTGATCAAACTACAACAAATGTCGAATGAGAGTAAAGCTGCTGAACTAAACACACAAATGGAAATTGAGGTGTTAAAGAATTCCATGTATGATCTGAAACAAGAGATGCAAGGCAGTTTAGTCAATGCAGAAGAAAGAATCTCCAGAGTCGAAGATAATCACATCTCATTCAGAGTATAGAACAGGATGAAAAAATAGAAAGTTATTCTCCAACATACAGAAGCAATATTATTTTAATATGCAGTACATCTATTTTAAAGGAATAGCGAAAAGAAGCTGTTACAAACACATGAGTAATGATAAATGAAGAAATCTTAAAATAAAACTGTAAATGCAACAAATATATTTTTTATTTTAGTTTTTATTATCAAGATATATAGAGAGAGTGGTTACAGTCACTTTTGCCAGATAGTGACTATACTACTTCTCACACTTTAATACACCTTCCTACTTTTTTCCTCATTTCACTCACTCGATGCCCTCCCTTTCCTATTTCAAGTAAACAAATAAACATTATGCAATATACCATGTTATAAAGTCCGAAACTTAAAAATATGAGATTAAGAAGGTTCAACAAAGGAGAAGAGAAATAATATAGTTCATGAGGAACAACAATCACTTCATATAAAGCTCTTGTTTCATTATCTTGGAGACCCTTTCATTTACCCTCATCCCAAATGACCTATGTATCTTGATTTTTCTCTATTCTGATTGTCTGCTAGGAGAATGCTAGTGTTGTAGTAGTAATTGGAAATAAGGGAAACCATGTTTCTTTGGGCCTGGATTATTTAATATGAGTTTCCAAGTCTTTCCATTTCCTTATAAATGCAGAAATGTCTTTTCTGTCACTTGTATTGTTTCTCAAGCAGAAGCTATTCACCATCCATTAAGAGACATCTTGGGCCACACTGTGTACCGAAGATTATCTCATAATTTTAGGAAAATATTTTTTGCCATTCCTGGGCTTGGAGCTCAGGGCCTGAGAACTGTCCTTGGAATTTTCTCAAGGCTAGAACTCTACCACTTGGGCCTCAGCAACACTTCTGGCTTTTTCTAAATATGTGGTACCAAGGAATTGAACCCAGGTCTTTGTGCATGCTAGGCAAGCATTCTACCACTAGGCAAAACTCCCGGTCCCAGAAAATAATTTTTCACTGACATGAGTAGAGTTTATAAAATCTGGTCACAAACTAGCTTCTGTTTCAGATATCTCATGCAAATGAATGTGCTCTGTACATTCTTTGCTGTAGTTTAAAACATATTTTGTGGGAAAATCTAATTCCCTTAATGGAACAGATAAATCATTGGGTGTGACTGAAATGTAAATATGTGTTGGGAAATAATGAGGCTTAATTAGAGTTGATTATTCTATAACTTACTACCATTCTCTAAATAGAGTATTGAAAGATGGGTTTTAACTATGAGTATTCTATAAAACCAGCAAAAAAATTAAAACACCTAGACTATATATTTGTGTTGTCAAATAAGGAGTTCACGTGCTTGCATAAATAAATTAGATCCTTATTTTCAGATGTGAGCAAGCTAGCCCTCAAATCACAGACAGAAACACACATAACACCACATACACCACACACACACACACACACACACACACACACACACACAACTTCAATGTTATTAATGGTGTGATTTTTCTCCAGGTCGTAGTTAAGGGAATAAACCACATACAATGACCTCTCTCCATCTCTGTGTGGGTGGTGGAGTGATCTCTGTTGCTTCACTCAATGGATTGACATTCTTTTTGCTTGACCAAATTTAAAATACAATAGGACATATTCATAATACCTTCAGTAATACCTTTGATGAACTTTACAGAAACATACATGATTTATTTCCATGGTAAAGGATCCCAATTTTTGCTAAAAACAAGAGTTTGCCTTTTTGCCATTACAGTGACTGTTAGAGCTACTCTCTTTTCAGTTCCATGTGGAAAAGGCTGCTTGCTGTCATGAGCCTCCTATGTGAAAACTCATTTTTTTCTTAAAGTCATGGGACTTGAACTCTGGTTCTTGGCACTGTTCCAGATCTCTTCAGCTGAAGGCTACAGCCTTCACGTTGAGCCAGCGCCATATTTCCTGAGGATTCAACTTTTATTCAAAACATATTTTCCAAGAACGTATTTGAATTTGGCCAGTGTAACTTTTCCCAAATTTAGGGGAAATCAATGTCTTACATATTACTTCAGTGACTGGCACATTGGCTTTGCTGTGAACATTAATGCCATCTGATTTTTGGATGCACAGGCTATATGTTTATAAAGATTTTTTTCCAGATTTGTTTCTAAATTCTGTCTTCTATTTGAATAAGGAGTTTACCAGCATATTACTGCTTATAGTTTAGGTTTTTTGTGGGAAACACAAAAATATTAAAATGGAGCTATGATGAACAGTAGAATAAAATATGTTACCATGATAACAAAACTCAGCAATGCATATAGGGTAAAGGATTTTGTAATACTTAGGAGGGCTCATAAATACAAGGAAAATATCTATGATAATTCGAAATATTGTGAAGTAGGCACTAAGAAAAGCTCACATTTCTTTCAAGAAATACTGGGCGAAGCAACACGATCTTCAAATTATAAATATTTATTGTTCAAATCATAGAAAAAATATACTTTCCTGGAATTTGAAAAAATGTTGTTGCCACAGAAGCTGAAATTTTCTTCAGTTCTAGCCCAGCAAATTCTAATTTCATTGACATATGTTGATCTGCAATAATTTGACCAATTTGTTTGATATAATTAAACTAAAAGAGGGGAGATGATATTCAGAAAACTTCATTGCCACATAACATATGGATTCAGAAAATGGAATAACTAATAAATACCTTTAGGATAAAGTTCAGTACTTGGAGGAACTTTCAAGTTTGGATGAATAATGGGTCTTTCTATGTGCACGTGTGTGTGTGTGTGTGTGTGTGTGTGTGTGTGTGTGTATGTGTGTTTTGTTTGGAATAAGTCACTAGTGACTGGGAACAATATGAACACTACCATGTACCCTCTCAAAGTTGTTGATGTCAAATTAAGAAAGTTGCAGAGAAGGAAGATATTGTCTAGAACTCAATAGAGTTTATATTGATTCTTCTCCAAAGCAGTTCACAAGTGAAACTCTGGACTGATTCCTCACACATATACATTCACTGTCCCTCTTCACTCAGAAACTAGATCCCATGTGTGGCCCGCCAGGTTATAGGAAAATAGAACTTGTAGAACCCTACGTATGACCAATCAAACTGAGTTTTTGTCAGGTCTAAAATTTTGACGTGAAGTGAACAAACCCATCATTTCAGAGGAAGAGAAAATTTTTGTGTTTGTAATATGCAGAAGTGTGATTAACTGAATTATCTTTCAATGAACATTTCTCTTCTCACTAGTATAGCCAGGACAAACACACCAAGGACAGGGTAGAACTGTTTGTGCAATAATGACCAATAGATGAAACAAGCATATCAAATTGAACCTGCAATTCATGCTAAGCTATCACCACTATGGTTTCTTAGGTTTCTGCATTCCTAAAACCTCAGAACAATATTGCCCAGTGTCAGAACTTGTCTCATTTGCAAGAGTTTCATCTTGTGCACTATACATATCGATAAGCTTCTTTTGTTTTTCATCACCCCAGGGTAAATGGCAAAAGAAATTTTTGTTTTCTAGTAAATGATAAAAGTGGATCATGAAAAACTTTTGTGTTGGTAAAGCACAGGAATTTCTTTAATCACATTATGTGCTCTGGGCAAATTTACCTTGAAATCTGCAATAAGTAATTCACCACCCCTGCACAAGATCATTTGTCAAGAAATGCAGAGGTTGGAGATCACTTTCATATGGCTGTGGATATTTTTTAAATGATTTTTATTGCATTTCTGGCACTTATCTCCAAATATTTCCTTCTTTTCTTTGTGCAAGTGAGCAGGGGAATTTGCTTACCATTCTGCGAGTTGATATTTATTGTCCCACAGACTTGGCATTTTATTTGCATGTATCCAGACAATTTTTCTTAATTATTCAAGGCAAAAGAACACCAAGGAATTTGTGTTTGCTCAACATGCTCTGAAAAGGTTGCTAATATGTTCTAACTTTGTCCAGCATCTCTCTTTTACATATAGCCAATTTTTGAATTTGGTTTTGCTTATATGGCCTGATTTAAATTTTAACCATTCTGTGTAATATCCTGACAATAAATTTGAATTAATAGTCTCCAATTTTCTTTTTTTTTCTATCTTTTTTTAATTGTAATTAGTAAAAGGGTTACATGATATTTGCCAGATAGAAGGTGCATTAATTCACATACATTGACACCCTTTCACATGTCTTGGTACCCATTTCCCTGCCCCCCGCCCACACCCCCCACCCGTCTTGGTTTTCCCCCCTTCCCTATCAAATTTCAAATATCCAAATACAAATAAATTCAATATATCAGATAACAAAGTGAGATACTATACCAATATGAGATAACCAAGGGACAGCAAAGGAGATGAGAGACAACATAGTACATTAAGGACAGCAATCATTCATTATATGGCTTTTGTTTAAATATCCAGGAGGTCCTTTCAGTTAGCTTCACATTATATGGCCTTATGTATCAAGGTTTTGCTCTATTGCAGATCTCTGCGAAAGAGCCCAAGGTTTCTACTGATTATGACGAATGAGGGAAACCACTGTGCCTAAGTTCCTTTGAGTCTGGCTTACTTCACTTAATATGATTTTTTCTAAGTCTTTTCATTTCCTAACAAATGGGGCAATGTCATTCTTTCTGACAGCAGCATAGAATTCCATTGTGTACAAATACCACAACTTGTTGATCCACTCATCAACTGAGTGACATCTAGGTTGGTTCCATATCTTTGCTATGGTGAATAGTGCTGCAATGAACATTGTTGTGCTAGTGGGTTTAGTATGTCCTTGTTTCTGGATGGTTGGGTAAATGCCAAGTAGTGGAATTGCTGGGTCATAAGGGAGTTCTATGTTTAGCCTTTTGAGGCACTGCCACACTGCTTTCCATAGGGGTTGAACGAGTTTGCACTCCCACCAACAGTGTAGTAGTGAATCTTCCTGGCCACATCCCCTCCAGCATCTGTTGTCATTCGTTTTCCTGATCCTGGCCATTCTAACTGGAGTGACAAGATCCAACACCCCTTTATGTTAAAAGCTCTGGAGAAACTAGGAATCCATGGAACATTCCTCAATGTAATAAAGCCTGTGTATGAGAAACCTACTGCTAGTATTACACTTAATGGTGAAAATCTGAAGCCATTCCCTCTAAAATCAGGAACGAGACAAGGATGCCCACTCTCTCCACTCCTCTTTAACATAGTACTAGAATTCCTAGCCAGTGCAATAAGGCAAGAAGCAAGCATAAAGGGGATCCAAGGAGGGAAAGAGGAAATAAAACTATCCCTCTTTGCAGATGACATGATTCTGTATTTAAAGACTCCTATAGACTCTACTCCCAAGCTCCTTGAGCTGATTCAAAACGTTGGAAGAGTAGCAGGCTATAAAATCAACCCTCAAAAATCAACTGCCTTCCTTTATGCCAACAGTGAGAGGAACGAGGCAATAATCAGGAAAGAAACTCCTTTCACAATAGCCTCAAAGAAAATAAAGTACCTAGGAATTAGCTTAACTAAGAATGTAAAGGACCTTTTTGACGAAAACTATAAGCCCTAAAAAAGGAAATTAAAGCAGAACTAAGGAAATGGAAAAACCTCCCATGCTCCTGGTTTGGAAGAATCAACATTGTGAAAATGACAATCTTGCCAAGAGCTATCTACAAATTCAATGCAATACCCATCAACATCCCAATGTCATTCTTTAAAGAAATAGAAGAGGCAATCCAAAATTTCATATGGAATAATAAAAGACCCCGTATAGCAAAAACACTTCTTAGCAGAAAGAACAGCGCTGGAGGAATTTCAATTCCAAACTTTAGACTCTATTACAGATCTATAATTCTCAAAACAGTTTGGTACTGGCACAGGAGGAGGCCTAAAGACCAATGGAATAGAACTGAGGACCCAGATATTAAACCACAGACCTACGGCCACCTAATCTTTGACAAGGGAGCCAAAAAAGAACAGAATGGAAGAAAGGCAGCCTCTTCAACAAGTTGTGCTGGCAGAACTGGTTAAGCACCTGCAGAAAACTAAAGCTGGATCCATCTTTGTCACCTTGCAGTAGAGTTAACTCCAAATGGATCAAGGACCTGGAGGTAAAAGCTGACACACTGAAAACTCTACAGGAAGGAATAGGAGATACACTAGGCCTCCTTGGCACAGGTCGAAACTTTCTTAATAAGGACCAAGAATCACAACAAATCAGAGAAAGGCTGGATAAGTGGGACTGCATTAAACTGCAGAGCTTTTGTATGGCAAAGGACATAGCTAGTAAACAAATCAGGAAGCCTACAGAGTGGGAGAAGATCTTCACCAACCAAACAACGGACAAAGGCCTCATATCTAAAATATATCAACAACTCAAAAAATTGAATCACTACAAAACTAACCTCCAAAGTAACAACCATCCCATTAATAAATGGGCGAAAGATTTAAAGAGAGTCTTCTCTGAAGAAGAAATAAAAATGGCCTATAGACACATGAAGAAATTCTCAACATCTCTGGTCATAAAAGAAATGCAAATCAAAACAACTCTAAGATTCCAATTTTCTTTCAAAGGCCTACTCTAATTTCATATTTGTCTGTTTCTCCTTTCCTTAACCAATTCTTTCATTCTTCTAAATGACTTGCCTCATTCCAATAATTCTTATCTCTTCGGAGCTTTTGGGGCAGCCATTTTCATTTTAGGAAAGTTTTTAGAAAAGGTAATTCTTATTAATTAGCTAGTAGTATATGACAAATTACTTGATTCAATCTGTAATGCATGACACCTCACAGGTGAGTATTTAGTACATATTTCAGAAAGTGTATCAATGTTAAATAGGGCCTGGTGGCCTGGCAGAAATAAGGCAATTTTTAAAAATGGACTAAAATAACTATGTGCCTGATATAGTGGATGGTATTTCACATGTTCATTTCAGTTTAAATATTTTCAAATGAAACCAGATTTGCCTAGGGTAAAAGTTTACAGGATCAACTGATTTTTATCTTCCCAGGCTTGGGCCTTGAACTCAGGACATGAACACTCTCCTAGGCCTAGAGATCTACTACTTGAACCACAGCACCACTTCTGTGTTTTTTTCTTCTTATGTAAAACCGAACAATCAAACCTAAGTCTTTGTGCATGCTAGGCAAGCACTCTACCACGAGGCCAAACTTCTGCCCCTGATCACCTAATTTTTAATGTGCCCACACAGTGTTGAAGTTTAATACCTGAAAAGCTGTCCATTCAATAACAAATTTCTTTGGAATGGAAGTTCATAAATCATTGAATTTTTTTCATGTTACATGGCAAAACGCTGTTTTAACATTGTTGGTATATCCACAACAATTATGAAGATGTTTTCAGGGTTATGCAGTACACAGAAATATATATATATGCATATATATATGAATATCTTTTGCATAGGAATGAACTATAGTGTTATTTCTTATCCCCTTCCAAAAATCATTCATCAGGCAAAACTCGAGTACAAACTTTTCTCCTCTTTTTATGTCTTTTTACGACATTGTGTAGAGAGTGACTTTTTCATATTCCTTTGCAAAAGATAGTTTCTACAGCATAATGTACACTTAAATTTACTGAAATTGAAACCATATTGCAGAAAATTGTATAATTTACAGCATAAAGTTTGAAGATGTTCTTCATAATTGTGCCTCACATTTATGCCTGATTTTATAAGTACTCACTGTTATCATTATTAGTTTTACAAATTTACCATAATAATTATGGTTGTGATATTAAAACATATATTTGAAATCATATATAGGACTATATATGTATATACGTATATATATAAAACTATAAATATAGAGAGAACCTAATTGAGATGGTGTTTTATTTCCAATATATATCAATTCTTAACAATTTCACTATGAAATACATGGCTGACAGCAAATCCTCAAAGGAAGCAGGGCTTCGGGGGCTCTCTACTGTAATCCTAGCAATTTAGGATACTGACGTTTCAGAGCTAGCTGCATTTCAGAGCTAGCTCAGGAACCTAACTCTTGAGTACCTTATCTCCAGTTAACTATCTGAAACTTGGAAATGGGTCTGTGACTACAAAGGTAGAATGCTAGGTTCAAGTAATCAAGGTCATGGACCGTGCCCAGTCCCAGATTTCAAGCTGCAGGACCTAACAAAAATTCAAGTGGACATCTCCAGTTATTTATTGATACGCTCTTTGTGCCATTAAAAAACATCAAAAGTTGTAAAACATAAATGACATTGTGTTGAGGGGGACTTTTTGATATTCCTTCAGAAAAGGAATATGCTCTCTACAGCATGATGTACACTAAATGTTTTATGCGAAATTGAAAACCAAATTGTAGTGTAAAAAATTATACATTTTATAATCAGTTTTGAACTAACATGCCAACTTTGGTTATATTCATGTCCCACAACACAAAGATGTACTTTATAACTGTACCTTGCATTTTTATAACTATTCACTGTTATCCTTATAAATGTTACAGGTTTTGTCATAAGAACCATGGCTGTGCTAATAAGATTTATATTCAGAGAATTTGGAAGTGGACAGCTTTTATGTTGAAGAATGTACACATTAATTGCCACGTGCTTTCTCATGCAACAAAATAGTATCCCCGATGTAGTATCCAAGTGAGCCAGAACAGTACAGAAATTTTGACCAGAGTGGAAAAAGTTAAGCAGTTTACTCAAGAGGACAGTTTTGCACACAGACTGTAGTGAAGCTACCTCCACTGCCACCTGTGCTGATGGCAGCCATCACTAGAGCAGGGTACTGGGAGAAATGCACAAGATCTCCAATGCAAGGCACTCACCTCTACCCTCATGGCAGAGAAGGTGACTACAGGTCGAAATTCCTATCTTGCTAGCTGTCCTGCAGTTATTACAGCATTGCATCTGGAAGGTAGCCCATACTCCATCAGTTGAGAACAGTGCCATGTTGTGCACTGGCAAGGACTAGTCACACAAGCTAGGAAAGGGTTCTAGACTGAGAAGCAAGTTATATAGTCCTACAGTTCTATGGGCAACCGAACCTGATTCATGTCAACTCTGTCCTGGTAATGGGACTATGCCCTGAATGGAGACATATCACTCAGGGTAAATATACACAGATGCCCTCCCATTCATCAGATATTCTCAGATGTGTAGCCTCTGGGAATCTGGAGAAAATAATTGCTCCATTCTATGCTTCAGTTTCAGTAGTTATCTCACTGGAAAAATGATGATTCCATTGAGTTTATGATACCACCCTCCTTGTAGATTTGAACAGAGTTCACTCTCCTATGGAACACAAAACTTTCCTTTCTCTGCCCACATTGAAGCCTGGGAAGAGAACCACAAACACCTCAAGTCTGAAATGAAGAAACTTTTCTGCTGCTCAAACTTAGGGAAAAATCACATAATCCCAAGGGAAACTGATTACCACAAGGAAATCAGAGGCATCATCAATGGTGTCGCACAAGATTCTCCCAAATATACTGAAGAATTCCTTTTTCTAAGTACAATTTTTAATTAGTTACTAGATTTTGATGGTTTTCACCATTTCAATTTCCCTTTTGGCCACTTTTTCTTCATTTTTTTCTTTTATTTCTTCATTGTGGTTCTCTTAATCCTAGAAACAGTGATTAGGAGATGCTCTCTATAGCAGGCACATTTAACCCAGACTATTTACCAGTCTTTTTAACCTTCTATTGTGTTCTTTTTTTATTCATTTCTAACCTTGGATGTATTTTATGTGTTTCTCATCTTTCTTCTACACCTTTTCTCCATACAGACCTCTTTTCTTATCTTCTTACCTTTCATTACACCTATTTGTGTCCCTGCTCCTTAGTTATTATTTTGTATGGTGATTCTCAAATGTCAGTTGTTTCCCATAGGGGATACCTAGGGAAGAGTCCTCAGAAAGCTCTGCAAGTGCTACTGGTAAGGAGAACAGAATAAAATGTGGATACATGAAGAAGGCTACATGTGAGCCAAATTAAACATTAATGGAGGAATATAATGGGAGCATACATATTCAGATAAATCAAGTATGGAGACATTCAAAACCAAATCAAGGAGGCAAACAATTCCAAGAGAGGTATAAAAGTAGAGATGCACTCTATCAAAAATTAGCAACTACAAGGAAGAAAATAAACAGATAAAGTTTGGTAAATTACTGGAAACACATCTAAGACAAATGGTAGTTTTTCAGTGCTCCAAAATCAAAACATAGTTTCTAATTTTAAGACTAATCTGCACTGAAGTGTGTGTGGAGAAAGACACCAATGGGAAAGTAAGCATGTTAAATGGAATCATTGCAGAGAACTTCTGAAATACTGAAAAGGACACAAGGCACATCAAGATAAAAGATGTTCAAACAGACCAGCACAGAAGAGGACATCCACATTCCATTAGAATCCATAGAGGATCAATAGAGACCAAGAAAAAGAACTTTGTAGCTGCAAGGAATAAGATTACAATTACCTATATTGGAAAAGCAACCCCACAGATGCCTCATTAGAGACCACACAAGCCAGAAAAGGGTAGAATGACATATGCCTGCATCCTATACTAACTGGATGTACGCACCAATATTTACCAACCAAGTATGCTGCATCTACCTCATGGCTATACCTCAACTGCTGGCTAAGGGAAAAACAAAACCTTTCAATGTAAGGAAAATTGAAACAGAGCATACAGACCAAAGCTGTATTCCAGAAATTTCTCAAAGCTATTCTACACATTGAAAAACCAACACAAACATCCTTACAGAAGATAAAGTAGACTTCAAAGGAAATTAGTGGGAAAAGACTAGGAAATATTTTAAGTATTGATAAAGGAGGAAAAAGTTATTTTAAACATCACTGCTGCTAAGAATGCCAGCACATCCAGTATCATCACATATTAATGACAGCATAGAAACAAAATAAAGATTCAAATAGAGTGATTATTGGTGACTTTAACACCCCACTGTTGCCTCCGGATATATAACAAAGTACAGCCTGAATAGTTAACTTAGACATGTACAAACCCATAGAACAATTAGACCTAAGAAACATTTACAGATCAGTTTACTGAATAAAATCAAATTATTCATTTTTCTCAGCAACCTATAGAGAACACTTTTTAAAACATAACATTTTAGAGCTCAAATCAAATTTGTGTAAAAACAGAAATACTGATTTTATTACCTGCATTCTCTCAGAACACAATGATGTAAAATTGGAAGTCAACTCCAAATGACAATATATAAAATCCTGTAAATAATGGAGATTGAAAGAAATATTGTTGAATCACCAGTGGAATACTGAGGAGCTCCATGCAGAAATTCAAAACTTCATGGTATTCATAAAAAATAGGGAGGCTGTGCAGTTGCTGCTGTCTCATCTGGTTTCCAGCTACTTGCCAGGTCAACCCCTCTGTACTCTCTAACAAGGCTTCCGACTGGCAATTATGGGTCACCACCGTGTGGAGGGAGTTGCAGACAAGTTCCAAAGACTGCAGAGAATTTTCACTGAAGAGAAAGGATTTGTTTATAATGGGTCCCGCTTTCACTGGATTATCCCAGGATTCATGTTCCCCGGTGATGATGTCACATACCACACTTACCACAATGGTACTGGTGGCAAATCTATTTATGGAGAGAAAATTGAAGATGAGAATTTCATCCTGAAGCATATAAATTTTGGTATCTTGTCCCCAGCCAATGCTGGGCGAATCACAAATGGCCCCGTTTTTCCTACACACTGTCAAGATTGATTGGTTGGATTACAGGTATGTGGTCTTTGGAAGAAGAAAAGGCACATCAAAGTTGTGGAAGCCATACAGAGCTTTGGATTGGAAATGGCAAAACCAGCAAGAAAGTCACCATTACCCACTGCGGACAACTCTAATATTTTTTACTTTGTTTCTCTTAACCATCAGAACATTGCTTCCATAGCTTAGGAGAGCACCCTTCTACCCAATCCTGCTTGCAATATCCTATAATCCTTGTGCTCTCACTGCAGCTGATTGGCTTCCATGTTTTCCTTACTCCCCTCCCTCCAACTCTAGCTGGATTGCAGAGTGAGGCTTCTGATTATGAATGAAAACTAAAAACCTAATTTTTTTAAAGGAGCAGAAAATAGACAATTTCCTTAGAGACAGAGTTAAGAGAATACGCAGAGGGATATTTATCAAATTCAGCAAATTAGAGAAATCGCAAATCAGCAATTTAATGAGATACCATTAGGCTCCTGGAAAGAGTATAACAAGGCAATCCCTAATCCAGTAGAAAAATACAAATAGGAAAATGAAATCAGAATTAAGTGAAATAGAGTCCAAAAACCACAGAATCAACAGAACAAGGACTTGGTTCTTTGGAGAAATTAACAAGTTGACAAATATTATACATAGAAAAAGAAAACACACCCTAATTAACACAATCAGACACAACCAACGGAAGTATCAGGGCAAAAAAATACCACCAAGACACAAGATCAGAATATAATAAGTATTTTACAAACCTTTATGGCAACAAATTTGAGAATGTTGAAAAAATGGAAAGAATTCTAGCAAATATTGATAGAACCAAATTAAACCCAAAAGATCTAAACCAACTAAATAGTTGCTTTTCAAGTAAGCAAATGGAAATGCCTATAAAAGACTTTCCATGTAATAATGGCTCAGAATCTGAAGAAGGCACAGTCCAATGGCATAAATTCCTTCAAAGCAGAACTCACAGAAACACTCCTCAATCCAGTGAATAAATTTAAAATGAAAGTTCTTTGTAGCCAAGAGAATCAGAAAAAGACTGGTCAAAGTAACAGAAATGTAGAGTGATATATTTGATGAATATTGATTCAAAAGTTCTGACCAAAATTCAGGCAAATCAACAGCTACAATATGTCAAGCATGAACATTGCTATCAAACACGACTCATTGATAGGATGTATCACTGACTCAATTTTGATGAGTCAATTAATATATTTAATCACAAGTCATGATAAGTCATCTCAGTTGATACAGTGAAATATTTGATGAACTCTAACAATTCTTTTTATAATATTGGCTCTTAAAAAACCAGTGAAAACCCATTGTCTTTTCTATATGCCAACAAGGAGAAGGGAGAGGGTAAAACCAGGAAATCAATATCCTTTTCAATAACCTAAAAAAATAATGATAAAATAACTTAGCCTAAAAAGAGAAGAACCAGTAAGATGAGAATCTTAAAATTCATAAAGCTGAACAAATAGAGGCCTCCTATCTAAAATTTATCTGCAATTCAAGAAATTAACTTCTTCAAAACAAACCCATAAACAAACAAAATATCCCATGCAAACCTTGGCTGAAGACATAAACAGAAGTGCCACGAGTTCGGCCTAGTGATAGAATGCTTTTCTAGCATGCTCTAAACTCAGGGCTCAATTCCACAGTACCACATACTTAGGAAAATATCCGGAAGGGGCATTGAGTGGTACTGTGGCTCAAGTGGTTAAACTCTAGTTCTCAGAAAGTACAGGCATGGTGCTCCATACCTGAGTTGAAAGCCTAAGACTGGCAAAAAAAGACTTAGAGATATACTTCAATGAATAGGGCTCAGAATGGCCATAGATACACAAAGACTTGCTCAACATCTTTGTACATGAAAGAAATGCAAATCAAAACAACTTTGAGATGCCATCTCAGTCCCATCAGAATGGCCATTGTCAGGTCAGATTTCCAGATAGAGGACAATAGGAATTCCTTCCACAGAAAAAATCTCCTGAATTCGATGAATTCTATGAATTCTCCTGAATTACTATGAATTCCATTAAAGAAGATTCATCATATTGGGATGTCTGACTTTATCCTCCAATGTGATTTCAGCAGAATATATTTTAATGAAAAAATTAGAAATGAACTTCATTTGCCATATCACCATAAGATGAACACAGGCAGAAGGGACAAAAACAAATCATGATCCTTCTTTCTGAGCAGTCAATTTTGTGGCCTCTGCTTTCTACTTAAGAGAGGAATACTCTGTTGGATGGGTCTGCTTTTCTTTTTCAGATAGCAAAACTTCCTTTACCCTCTTTTCCATTTTTATATATGTGTGTCTATTTTGTCTATCTAAGGGATGTGTCTAGGTATTCTGTTTGCTATATACACAAAGACATCCTCATTCCTCATTCCTATATGGGTAAGTTAGAATTGTTTCAAACTATATTCTTTGCAACTATGCATATTGCTAATGACCTATCTCAATTTTTAGTTAAGGACAAATTGCCAAATTCAGCCAGCAGACATGAAATCCTCATGATTTTTCTCCTTCTTCTTGGGGCACCAAGTGCACATTTTCCTACAACTTTCCAGATTTATATATAGAGAGAAAACATTTAAATATAAAAATTTGAAAGCCTTAGTACCAATACCTACAAGTACATTGCAACATTTCCCAAGTTTCCTTTTATTTAAAAATCATTTGATGTTAAATCAACATTTTATTTCATTTGATAAATTTTCATGTTGGAAAATATAATTAGTACTAGAGAAATACCTTTTAAAGGGCAACTCCTGGCTCATATTTCTAAGTAAAAGTTTAATGTTCGGATCACATTTGGTATAATCAGTACATGTCTTTCAATTATTTCTTACACAATTCAAAAATAACTGTAAAATTTTCCATATCCTTTCACATTGACAATACCACAATTGTAATTTTTTATTAAAATACTAGCTTATGAATAAATATATGAATATATATACTGTATTTAATCTGTCTGTATTAAATCTTTGTGTGTGCTTTTCTTGTTCATTCAATTTTATAACTGTCTGACAAGATTCATTCTGATCCTAAACTGTTTTTTTTTTTACTTTACATGATGTTTATTCCAGCATTTTTTTTGCAAAGTATGTACACATGTTGGGTGAAAATGCAGCTAAGGCAATGCAAAATTTCTTTTCTTTAATGTCAGTTCCTTCAATGTCAGTGTATTAAGAAAGTGAATATTACATACCTGTGTTTCTCTTCAATGAATAAAGTTAAAGTCAATCTATTCTAGGACCTCAAGTAAATACATACTGTTTTTTTTGGAAAAATGCTTGAAACATCTTAGCCTATGTTTCATTTTATCACAATGAAATACGCAAAGAACAACAGGTAATATATCACTTACTTCTGACACTATTTACTCCATCAAAAATAAAAGTAAGGGGCTGGGACTTTGGCCTAGTGATAGGGGGCCTGCCTAGCATGCAGGAAGACCTGGGATCAATTCCTCAGTACCACCTACATAGAAAAAGCCAGAAATAGTGTGGTGGCTCAGGGTAGAAAACTAGCCTTGAGGAAAGCCCAGTGACAGTGCTCAGGCCCTGCACTCAAGCCTAGGACTGGCAAAAAAAAAACAATAAAAATAAATAAAAAAATAAAAGTAAGCAAACAGAGCAAATGAACAACAAACTTTCTTTCCTAAACAAGGATCACATTTGCACTCGACAATGCTGGGATTTTCTTGCTCTCTCATTTTGTGGTTAACAATATGCTTCTCATATGGATTCAAAATGTCTATTAAGCAACAACATCAATAAAAGTATTGAAAAATATATTCATGGCCAAGTTTTCTTTATTTTCTAATACTCTATTGGATTTGAGCAAATTGTTGGAGAATGTCCATTCTTCCAGATATACTGATTGTTCTTTCAGTTGTCATCTTTCATAGTCCACTAGTTGCATAGTAATCTTTTTTGTTTGTTGTAGTTTATGGTCTAAAATCTGGGAATAGATGATGCACCCAAGTTCCTCAGCACAAGACTTGGGATGTACCATTTTGGCCTTGCAGTTTTCTGGGACATAATTGGAGATAAGATTCATGGGCTGGCTTGATCCATGAACCTCATATTTCAGTGTGCTGCATAGCTAGGATATAAGTGGTGACAAACTGTAGCCCAGCTCATTGTATGAAGTTTTAAAGTGAAAATGGAAATGCCAACAAGTGATATTAAACAACATGGCCCATTGTAACCCATGGAACTACTCAAATCAGAAAATGACTACTGAAATATTACAATGAGTTGAGTTATAAGTTCTTCACTAGTGGATCCTGTACTTCACTAGTGGAACCTGTCTGCATTTTTATGTAAATTCCTTATGAAAGTTTTTGAGATGACCCATATATATCAAATATATACTAGAAAATATTTTACCAGGAAGCTTTTACATGCATTTCCTATTTGATGACATTGAAATAGTATGAAAATGTGTATGGACAGTGGAAAACATAAAAGTAATGAGTGGTATTGTGAGTGAATAAGGAAAGTAGACAACACAAAATAATGTGTAGTATGGTGAGTATGTTCTAAGTATTGGACTGTGAGTGTGTATTAGTACAACATATGCAAAGACTCAAAAAATGAATAAAGAGAAAAGAAATACAATATTAACCACATTGATCCAATCATTGTGATTTTTGAAAATGTCTTCATTATCCACAACCTCCAAGGGCTTTAACATTCTCAAGGTATATTCCAATTATAAATTGTGTGCATTCATGCACACAATTTTTAATATGATGGTATGTTTGTTTAGTTGACGTATAGCCATTTTACTGACTGTAATTACTTTGGTATTTATTTTATGCACAGCCAGAATTTTAGAGAAGCTGGAACTCTTCCTCATGCACACTTTTGCTCAGCACAAGTATGATGGCTATTATGAATATGTGAATAGTGAAGTTGGTATTTTCCATTTTAAGTCATTTGTATTTTCTTTTTTTTGTCATTTGTATTTTCATTTCAAATTCCTAATGTTTATTTGTAAATTGCATTGTACTACACAGTAACCTGAATGCCATGATAGATTTTGTACATTCCTCCATGTCTCACAAGAACCACAGAATATATTGTGACATTGCAAATGTATTTTGCAATTATTGATAAAACTCTCAATGTAAAACAATATTCCTAGTAATCATAGTCCCTGTGGAATGTACAAGTCACATGTTGAATCAGACATTTTCTTCTGTAGAAACAGTTCATAGAGGGCCTATGAATTGAGGAGCATCGCTGTGAAACTTTAGGAGAATAAAGTATTAATATTTTCATTATATTTTGTTTTATTTGTTCTTTTTTCTCTCATAATTGAGTGTTAGTCAACATTAAAATTGTTTTTTTTCTTTGTATTTTTCTTTGTGATTGGATAATACGAACTATTTTGGTTTTTTAATTTTATTTTATTGTTGTGATAATGTATAGCGGGCTCACATTTAAAATTTCAGACAGTAGGTGCATTACTTCTCAGACATTGTTACGCCTTCTCATGATTTTGTCCCTGATTTCATCCCCTGCCTACTCTCTATCATCTATTTCCTCCCTTTCCTTCCCTATTTCAAATAAACAAATAAACATACAAACAATTTACAACTAACAAATGCAGATACAGAACCCGATGAGATTACCCATGATGGCAAAAAAAGGAGAGAAAAGAAATTACGTAGTACATTGAGAGCAACGTTGTGTATAATCATTTTCTCTATGTTTCACCTAATGGTATTCAAGGCTGCAATCCTGTGTTTACTTTACTTTAATCACTACTGTTTCTGCACTACCTCAACATTTTTTACTGAACTGTGAACCTCCAATGTTACTTATTTATATTTAATTGCATAGTGTATACAGTAAGAAAACTTTATGCTAATATTTGTTACTGAATAGAGATGTTATTTTTTGATGTTATGATCTTGTTTGGGTTTCATCAGGATCAAGAATAGTTTACACATTCATATTTACTTAAATGTATATTCATATTTATACATTTTATTTTAAGTATTTCTTATATGGAAATTGTTCCCCCAAAATTGCACCTATTTCCCTGCCATCCCTTGGAATGGTTCTTGTCACTTTTCTACAACATGTGTGATTTCACACATAGAAATGGAATACTGGCTGATTTTCTTTTTAATATGTGTGGACCCTGGAAATCATAACTAATTTCCTGTAAATGTACCTGGAATGTTTTGAACTTCATGAATTACAATTTAACATGCTTTTCAAATTATGTGTATAACAATTTATTGAATACTTTTTGTGTAATCATCCAACATTTTGCATATCTTTGAATTGAGAAATTAGTTTCAAATTGAAGGAAATACAGTCTGCAAGCAGGTGATAATATTTATTACATTTGTCATAAGGTACAAGACTCGCTCATTTACTTTCTGTACAATGCATTGTACATCAGTGAGGATTCTGTAACTTTGACAGTTTTTTACAATGGTGAGTTGTTCAAATAACATTTTGTTAAGAGTCGATTTTAGCATATTCTCCTAATTTTGAATGTGTTCTGTGTTCAAGTATAATTCTGGAGAAGGTGTCCATAAAATTAAGTTTCCATAGAAATAAAGTTCAGTTAATCATTAAATTTTTAATGGTAATTGGCAAGGTACTGTTTAAAGTTGTAAGTAGAACTAGTACATTTAATGAAGTTGTTTGTTATTCTTAGGGCATGCACAGTGATATATGTGTGTTTCCTTTTCATAGGAATGAATGATACTGTTATTTGTTATTCTTTTACAGAAATGATGAGTGGATTAAAACAATGGATATATTGTGACTTTCAAAAATCATATGAATTTTCATTTAAACTGTGTATCTAAACTCAGCAATTTCTTTAGAAAATACATCCTTCACACTAAAGCGTTAAGGAAATGTGTTTGCTTTAAAATGAATAACCATTTCAGATCAGCATTGAAAACTGTAGTGAGAGCTTTGGTAATGAAATCAAAATTGGACAAGGCTTCTTAGTGAAGAATGAACCGCCTTATTTTTCCATTTTAATTACGTTTCTTTTTGAATATCAAGTGGCTTTGGATTTTTTTACTCGACTATCATCTGACGTTATATTTCATCTCTTGCACAAATTCCATAACAATATCATTTTGGAAAGTTGACAAGTGTCCAAAACTCACATAGTTCTGGCATAATTTTCTCACTGTACAAAATTCTGACTAATATCTAGGATGCATGTTTAATTGATTCTCACCAAGAACTCTGGGATTGCTTCTAAATATTAGTTGCAGAGAAAGAGCAGACATTTTATGTACACTAAAGTAGCATCCAAAATTTGTACAGTGTGTGAAAACTTGAGCTCCTTGAGAACGTTAATAGTTATCTACTCAGAATCTAACAGGTAGACATCACTGAAGTCATAAAAAAAACTGGTGTTTGATAACTTGCAGACATAGTCCTAAAATATTGAAGGTAGTTTGGATTCACTGTAACTCAGGAATCTTTGTAAATATGCTAACTCTATTTTCCTTTTCTACTTTTCTATAAATTGCCTTATAAATTAATTTTGGGTTGATTTAGAATCTTTTTACCCAACATTCATTTTTTTGTGTGTGTCTATATTTTATATTGTGATTAATAGAAAGGTTACATTATATTCACCAGATAGAAGATGCATAACTTCACAAACATTGATACTCTTTGTCATGACATGGTCCCAATTACCAACTCCCCCTCTCGTGCTTATCTTGATTTGCCCCCTTCCCTATCCAATTTCAAATAACCAATCACATATATAAAATATATTAGATAACAAGGTAAAATTAATAACAATATGAGATAACCAAGGGATAGCAAAAGAGATAAGTGATAACATAGTACATTAAGGACAACAGTCACTCATTATATGGCTTTTGTTTCTTTATCTGGGACATACTTACATTTAGTGTCCTACTATTTGGCCTAATGACTTTAGATTTTGTTCTATTGTAAATCTCTGCTAGGAGAGCTCAAAGTTTTTATTGATTATGACAAATGAGAGAGATTATTGGGCCTATGTTCCTTTACGTCTGGCTTACATCACTTATTATGATTTTTTTCTAAGACTTTCCAATTCCTTACAAATGGGGTGAGGTCGTTCTTTCTGACAGCAGCATAGAATTCCATTGTGTACAAATATCACATCTTGTTGATCCATTCATCAACTGAGGGACACCTAGGTTGGTTCCATATCTTTTTTTATGGTAAATAGTGCTGCAATGAACATCATTGTGCTAGTGGATTTAGTATGTCCTTGTTTTGGGATGATTGGGTAAATGCCAAGTAGTGGAATTGCTGGGACCTCTATGTTTAGTCTTTTGAGGAACTGCCATAGTGCTTTCCATAGTGGTTGAACAAGGTTGCACTTCTACCAACAGTGTAGTAGTGATCCCTTCTGGCCACATCCCCTCATACATCTGTTGTTATTAGTTTTCTGGATCCTGGACATTCTAACTGGAATGAGGAGGAATCTTAGACTTATTTTGATTTGCATTTCTTTTATGACTAGAGATGTCGAACATTTCTTCATGTGTCTATAGGCCATTTTTGTTAGTTCTTCAGAGAAGACTCTCTTTAAGTCTTTGGCCCATCTTTTAATGGGATGGTTGTTACTTTGGAGGTTAGTTTTGGAGTGATTCAATTTTTTGAGCTGTTGATATATTTTAGATATGAGGCCATTGTCAGTTGTATGGTTAGTGAATATCTTCTCCCATTCTGTTGGCTTCCTAATTAATTTAGTATCTATGTCCTTTGCCATACAGAAGCTCTGCAGTTTAACGCAGTCCCACTTATCCAGCTTTTTTACTGAATTGTTGTGTTCCTTGTTGCTTGTTGAGAATGTTTCGACCTGTGCCAAAGAGGCCCAGTGTGTCTTCTATTCCTTCTTGAAAAGTTTTCAGTCTGTCAGCTTTTACCTTGAGGTCTTTGATCCATTTCGAGTTAATTCTACTGCAGGGTGACAAAGAAGGATTCAACTTTAGTTTTATGCAGGTGCTTAACTAGTTCTGCCCTCACCACTTGTTGAAGAGGCTGTCATTCTTCCATTCTATATTTTTGGCTCCCTTAACAAAGTTTAGGTGGCCATAAGTCTGTGGTTTAATATCTGGGTCCTCAGTTCTATTCCATTGTTTTTTCAGGCCTTTTTTTGTGCCAATATCAAGCTGTTTTGGTAATTATAGCTCTGCAATAGTGTCTAAAGTTTGTTATTGAAATTCCTCCTGCACAATTCTTTCTGCTAAGAACTTTTTTTGGATACAGGGTCTTTTATTTTTCCATATGTAATTTTGGAATGCATCTTCTATTTCTTTGAAGATTGACATTGGGATATTAATGGGTATTGCGTGGAATTTGTAGGTAGCCCTTGGCAAGATTGTCATTTTCATGATGTTGATTCTTCCAATCCAGGAACATTGGAGGTTTTTACATGTCCTCAGTTCTGTTTAATTTATTTTTCACGGTTTTAAAGTTTTCATCAAAAAGGTCCTTTATATTCTTAGTTAAGGTAATTCCTAGGTACTTTATTTTCTTTGAAGCTATTGCAAAAGAGTTGCTTTCCTGACAGTTGCCTCATTCCTCTCACTGTTTGTGTAGAGAAAGGCAGTTGATTTTTGAGGGTTAATTTTATACCCTGCTACCCTTTCAAAGATTTGAATGAGCTCAAGTAACTTGGGAGTGGAGTCTATAGGATTCTTTAAATACAGAATCATGTCATCTGCAAAGAGGAAAACTTTCAATTCCTCTTTCCCTATTTGGATCCCCTTTATGCTTGCTTCTTGCCTATAACTCAGAATAGGAATTCTAAGACTATGTTAAACAGGATTTGAGAGCATGGGCATCCTTGTCTCATTCTGATTTTAGAGGGAATGGCTTTAGCTTTTCACCATAAAGTGTAAGAGTAGCTGTGGTTTGTGACACACACCCTTTATTATAGTGAGAAATGTTCCATGGATTCCTAGTTTCTCCAGAGCTTTAGCATAAATGGGTGTTGGATCCTGTCAAATGCCTTTTAGGCATCTATTGGGACAATCATTTGATTTTTGTACTTACTCCTGATGATTTGTTGAATTATATTAATTGATTTGTGTATATTGACCCAGCTTTGCCTCCCTGTGATGAATCCTGTTTGATTATAATGTATGACTTTTTTATGAGTTGTTGAAGATGGTTAGCCAGTATTTTGTTGAGAAGTTTTGTATCAATATGCATCACAGAAATGAGTCTATAGTTCTCTTTCTGATTCTCTGTCTAGTTTGGGGATGAGGGTTATACTGGCTTCATAGAATGATTTTGGCAAAGAGACCAGAAAAGGACATCCCACTGCCATATTATAATATGAACAGGATTAATAGAGACCAAAGAATGAATCCTAAAAACAGCCAGGGAGAAGAGAACAATCGCCTACAATGGAAAACCAATCAAAATAACCTGATTTCTCAGCAGAGACCAAGAAAGGAAGAAGAGATTGGAGGGATATATGTCATGCACTTAAGTCAAATAAATACCAACCAAGATTACTGTACCCAGCTCAGCTCTCATTCATAACTAAGGAAAAAATAAAAACATTCCATTCCAGAGAAAAGCTGTAACATTATGTAGCAACCAAACCAACATTACAGAACATTCTCAAAGATGTTCTACAAATAGAAAACCAACACAAATGTAATACAGAGAAATAATTGGCTCCTAAAAATCATACCATCTAAATTCTACAAGAATTGTCATGACCCAGGCCCAAAATAAAGCTTTTAGAAAGGGGAGGATCTAAAAAATATTTTTCAATCCTAACTCTCAATCTCAATGGGCTTAACTCTACAAATAAATGTCATAGACTGTCTAGTTGGATCAAAAAGCAAGATGTAAACTACTACACTGTTGGTGGGAGTGTAAACTCCTTCAACCACTTTGGGAAACAGTATGGCAGTTTCTGAAAAGACTAAACATAGCGCTCCCCTATGACCCAGCAATTCCACTGCTAGACATTTAAACAATTGCCCAGAAAAAAAGGATATACTAAATCCACTAGCACAACAATGTTCATTGCTGCACTATTTACCATTGCAAAGATATGGAACCAACCCCGATGTCCTTCAATTGATGAGTGGATCAATAAGATGTGGTATTTGTACAGAATGGAATTCTATGCTGCTCTCAGAAAGAACGACATTACCCCATTTGTTAGGAAATGGAAAGACATAGAAAAAAAGCATATTAATTGAAGTAAGCCAGACTCAAAGGAACTTAGGCTCAATGGTTTCCCTCTTTTGACAAAATCAGTAGAAACTTTGGGCTCTCCTAGGAGAGATTTGCAATAGAGAAAAAACCTTGATACAGAAGACCATATAGTATGATGCTAAATGAAAGGAACTCTAGGATATAGAAACAAAAGCCATATAATGAATGGTTGTTTTCCTTAGCGCACTATGTTCTCTCTTATCTCTTTTGCAGTCCTTGGTTATCTCATATTGTGACAGTATCTCACTTTGTTATCTGATATATCAGATATATTTGTATTTGGTTATTTGAAATTGGATAGGGAAGTGGGTAAACCAGATGATTGGAGGGGTTGAGGGGGAGGGAAATTGGGACCAAGATATGTGAAAGGGTGTCAATGGATATGAATTAATGCACATGCTGCCTGCAAATATAATGTAACCCTTCTATTAATTACAATAAAAATATATGAAAAAAGCAAGATCCATCATTCTGCTATCTTCAGGACACACATCTTACCCCCAAACAAACAATTTCTGAAAGTGAGAGGTTGGAATAAAGTTTATCAAGCTAATGGATGCCATAAACAGGCTGGAGTTGCCATCCTCAAATCAGATAAAATAAACTTTAAACTAAAATTAGCGGGAAAAGACAAAGAAGGTTACTGCATACTAATAAAGGGACCTCTCCTCCAGGAGGACATAACCATCCTAAATATCTTCACACGTCTACTGGAGTACTGAACTTCATCAAGTGATCTTTACATTCACTGAACCATACATAGGTCAAAACACAGTGTTTGCTGGTGACTTTAATACACCACTCTAAACAAATACAGATCAACCAGGCAAAAACTCAATAGTGAAACCTTAGAATTGAACAACTGTATAGACCAAATATATGTAATGGATATCTGCAGATTATTTCATTCACCAACATAACAATACACCTTTTTTTCATCAGCACATGGAACATTTTCCAAAATACACCATATATTAGGGCATAAAAGAAACCTGAAATAATTCCCTGCACTCTCTTAGACCACAAGGGCATCAGACTATACCTGAACACCAATCTCCACCAAAGAAAACCATGTAAATCATGGAGATCGATCAACACATTGTTGAATCACCAATGGGTCATCGAGGAGATCAGAACAGACATCTGAGAGTTTATGAAATTTAACAAAAAGGATCACACAAAAATACCAGTAACTTTGGTACACAGCAAAGGCAGTACTCAGAGGAATGTTCATTGCTCTGAATGTCTACAATTACAAATTGGAAAAATCATAAACCAACAATTTAATGTGTCGCCTGAAGCTCTTGGAAGAAGAGCAAGAAACTAACCTAACCAGTAGAAGGTAGCAAATTAATAAAATCAAAGCAGGATGAAATTGATTAGAGTCCAAAAATACTATAGAAGAGTCAACAAAACAAGGAGTTGGTTCTTTGAAAAAATAACACAATTGACATACCCTTAGCAGATCTTACCAAAAAAAGAAGGGAGCATACTCAAATAAACAAAATCACAGATGAGAATAATAGTATCAGGACAAAAATGACCAAGATCCAGAGCATCATGAGGAATACTTTTCAAACCTTTATGCCAACAAATTTGAGAATCTAAAAGAAATGAATAAATTTCTAGCCAATATTAACATACCCACACTGAACCAAGAAGACCTAATCCAAATAAACAGGCGTATTTCAAGCACAGAAATAGAAATAGCAATAAGAGACCTTCCACCTAAGAAAAGCCAAGGGTCAGATGGATTCATAGCTGAATTCTATAAGTTCTTCAAAGCGGAGCTCATACCAAATTCCTCAAGCTCTTCAACGAAATTGAAAATGAAGAATCTTTGCCAAACTCATTCTACAAAGCCTGTATAACCCTCATCCCAAAACCAGACAGAGATTCATCAAAGAAAGAGAACTATAGAGAGAGACATCATTCTTACTGCTGAAAAATACAGAATTTCAATAAGTTTTAGGAAACATCTATTATGTTTTTGTATGTTAGATACACAACAAAACTGGAAATAAAATATAGGTGGGATATGGCATCAAGTCAGGGTGAGTCTTTCTGAGCTCTTACCAAGATACCAGTTCTAGCATGATGGTGGAAAGTTGATACCTAAAGATCAATTCTAAGTAAATTTAGAGATCTTAGTAACCACAGGCAGAGACAAAACAGTGAGGCAACCATCTCGAGAAGAAAATTTGCACCCCACAACATTGATGGCTGTGGTGCCAGCTGCTCCCAAATGCATGGACAAGGAAACAAAGGCTCCCTCTGGAACCCATACAAAAGCACAGATGCGCCAGATACAGACAGACCCGACCAAGCTTTGATTCCATCCAGGCTCAGACCTGTAAATAGCTCATTAAAGACTTTTTCATATCTGCTTGCACAACAACATTGGGAAGTGAACCTTTCCCTCGCCAGCCAACAGCAGGGCCAGCTTGACTATTGACAGAGACCCTGCCATACCAATTGCAGCCTGATAAGTGGTGCTGGCAATGTCATCTTTCACAAGGAGAAAGGATTTTTCCTATGCTGAGCTTAGGTTGACATCTAATTTCCTAGGCATGAAAGAAGAACCTCCAGGGTGGGCAACTCTCCTGGTAAAAAAGCTAAAGACTGCTCCCCCCAAGCTCTCTGTTGAACTGGCTTAACCTCAAGATAATGACAATAGTCAAATTTTGCCTGCAGGACGCATAAAGGTCACCAACCTGCTAGTAAATTAATGTGAGTGAACTGTCACAAAGTCCGCAAACCAAATATGTAAGGCAGAAATTTTCCTTTTCTTTTTTATCATACATTTTTTATTGTAATTAATAGAAGGGTTACATAATACTTGCCAGATAGAAGGTGCGTTAATTCACAACACTGATACCCTTTAACATGTGTTGTTCCCCATTTCCCTCCCCCTAACCCCACCACTCATCTTGTTTTCCCCCCTTCACTATCCAAGTTCAAATAACCTAATACAAATATATCCGATATATCAGGAAACAAATTGGGATACTGTAACAATATGAGGTAACCAAGGGACAGCAAAAGAGATGACAGATAACATACTACCTTATGGACAACAATCATTCATTATATGGATTTTGTTTCTATATTCTAGAGGTCCTTTCATTTAGCATCATACTGTAAGGCCTTATGTACCTAGGTTTTGCTTATTGCAAATCTCTGGTAGGAGAGCCCAAGGTTTTTAGTGATTATGACAAATGAGGGTAACCATTGAGCCTAATTTCCTTTGAGTCTGGCTTACTTCACTTAATACAATTTTTTCTAAGTCTTTCAATTTCCTAACAAGTAGGGCGATGTCATTCTTTCTGACAGTAGCATAGAATTCCATTGTGTACAAATACCACATCTTGTTGATTCATTCATCAATGAGGGACATCTAGGTTGGTTACATATCCTTGTTATGGTAAATAGTGCTGCAATGAACATTGTTGGGATAGTGAATTTAGTATGTGCTTGTTTCTGGATGGTTGGGTAAATGCCAAGTAGTGGAATTGCTGGGTCATAGGGGCGTTCTATGTTTAGCCTTTTGAGGCACTGCTACACTGCTTTCCATAGTCATTGAATGAGTTTGCACTCCCACCAACAGTGTAGTAGTGATGCCTCCTGGCCACATCCCCTCCAGAGGCTGTTGTCATTCGTTTTCCTGATCCTGGCCATTCTAACTGGAGTGTGTCTATAGGCCATTTTTGTTTCTTCTTCAGAGAAGACTCTCTTTAAGTCTTTGGCCCATTTTTTAATGGGATGGTTGTTACTTTGGAGGTTAGTTTTGGAGTGATTCAATTTTTTGAGTTGTTGATATATTTTAGATATGAGGCCTTTGTCCGTTGTTTGGTTGGTGAAGATCTTCTCCCACTCTGTAGGCTTCCTGATTAGTTTACTAGCCATGTCCTTGGCCATACAAAACCTCTTCAGTTTAATGTAGTCCCACTTACCCAGCCTTTCTCTGATTTGTTGTGATTCTTGGTCCTTATTAAGAAAATTTTGACCTGTGCCAAGGAGGCCTCGTGTATCTCCTATTCCTTAGTGTAAAGTTTTCAGTGTGTCAGCTTTTACCTCCAGGTCTTTGATCCATTTGGAGTTAATTCTAGTGCAAGGTGACAAAGAAGGATCCAGCTTTAGTTTTCTGCAGGTGCTCAACCAGTTCTGCCATCACCACTTGTTGAAGAGGCTGTCTTTCTTCCATTCTATTTTTTTGGCTCCCTTGTCAAAGATTAGGAGGCCATAGGTCTGTGGTTAGGAATCCATGGAACATTCCTCAATGTAATAAAGGCTGTGTATGAGAAACCTACTGCTATTATTACACTTAATGGTGAAAATCTAAAGCCATTCCCTCTAAAATCAGGAACGAGACAAGGATGCCCACTCTCTCCACTCCTCTTTAACATAGTACTAGAATTCCTAGCCAGTGCAATAAGGCAAGAAGCAAGCATAAAGGGGATCCAAGTAGGGAAAGAGGAAATAAAACTTTCCCTCTTTGCAGATGACATGATTCTGTATTTAAAGAATCCTAAAGACTCTACTCCCAAGCTTCTTGAGCTGATTCAAAGCTTTGGAAGAGTAGCAGGCTATAAAATCAACCCTCAAAAATCAACTGCCTTCCTTTATGCCAACAGTGAGAGGAACGAGGCAATAATCAGGAAAGAAACTCCTTTCACAATAGCCTCAAAGAAAATAAAGTACCTAGGAATTAGCTTAACTAAGAATGTAAAGGACCTTTTTGACGAAAACTTTAAAACCCTAAAAAAGGAAATTAAAGCAGAAGTAAGGAAATGGAAAAACCTCCCATGCTCCTGGATTGGAAGAATCAACATTGTGAAAATGACAATCTTGCCAAGAGCTATCTACAAATTCAATGCAATACCCATCAACATCCGAATGTCATTCTTTAAAGAAATAGAAGAGGCAATCCAAAATTTCATATGGAATAATAAAAGACCCCGTATAGCAAAAACACTTCTTAGCAGAAAGAACAGTGCTGGAGGAATTTCAATTCCAAACTTTAGACTCTATTACAGAGCTACAATTCTCAAAATAGCTTGGTACTGGCACAGGAACAGGCCTGAAGACCAATGGAATAGATCTGCTTTTCTTTAAAATTTTTTTTCCAGTCCAGGGCTTGAACTCAGGGCCTGAGCATTGTCCTTGGACTTTCTCAAGGCTAGAGCTCTTCCACTTGAGCTTTAGCACCACTACTGGCTTTTTTCCCCATGTATGTGGTACCAAGGAATCGAACCCAGGTCCTCGTGTATTCTAGGCAAGCACTTTAACCAGTACGACAAACACCCGGCCCCTATAAATCCTTTTAATTTTTTATGTTTCATCTTATTTTTTTCTAAATTCTGTGTTTATTTTCCCTTTTTATCACTTAGATCAGTTATCCTTACTCTATTATTGTCCTCCATTACTGTATTATTCTATCACTTGACCATTACTCTTTTCTTATCTACCCTATTGTCTTTCATACTAATTTTCTATCTCTGGTTCTTTGTTCTGTGTTCAATTTTTATAATGCATAGATCTACAAGACTGTATATGTATGTGTTCAATTATACTGTAGGTCCAGAGTGGCTTAAATATCATAAAGATTGAATTGTGGGTTTTTTGGTCATAAAAGAGTGTTCAGTGATGGTGTTGGATTTTTATTTAAGTGCGCATGATTGAGTCATCAATGGGTCATCGAGGAGATCACAACAGAAATTCAGCAGTTGACTAAATTTTAAAAAAGGACACATGAAATGCCAGCTTCTTTGGGACACAGCAAAGGCATTTGTTAGAGTTGTTGAGTGCCCTCATTAACAAATGAGAAATATTGCACACTAATAAATTAATGGCAGAATTTTAATTCTTGGAAAAAGTGTAACAAATCAACCCCAAACCTAGTAGAAGTAAGCAACTTAGTAAAATCAAAGCAGATTTAACTTGATTGGAGTGCAAAAAAAATAATCAACAAAACAAGCAGTTGGTTCTTTGAAAAAATTAACAAAATTGACAGACCCTTAGCAAATCTTATTTTAAAAAAAGAAGGGAGTACACCCAAATAAACAAAATCATCAATGAGAATGAAAATATGATAGAAAGTATCAAGATGCAGACTACACGAGAATCTAGAAGAGATGGAGATATTTCTGTTCAAAATTATCCTGTTCACATTGAACCAAAAACACCTACTCCTTTTAAACTGACCAGTTTCAATTACTGAAATAAAAATGGCAATAAAAGATTTCCCATCCAAGAAAAACCCAGTGCCTGATGTCTTCACAGGTAAATTTTATAAAGCCTTCACAGCAGATTCCATACCATCATTCCTCAAACTATTCAAAGAAATTGGGGGAGAAAGCTCTCTGCTACATTCTTTCTAAGAACCTTAACCCTCATCCTAAAACCAGAGACACATCAAAGAGAGCTACAGACCCATTTTGGTGATGAATATTGATGCAAAACTTCTCATCAAAATACCAAGCATCTGTCTTCAGAATCTCATCAAAAACATTATACACTAGGAACAAATAGGATTCATCACAGAGAGGCAATGCTGGTTCAATATCCACAATTCAAGATAATTCATTACATCCAGAGGAAAAAAAAACAAGAATAACATGATTGTGTCAATAGATGCAGAAAAGGCTTTTGACAAGATCCAACACCCCTTTATGCTCTGGAGAAACTAGGAATCCATGAAACATTCCTCAGTATAATAAAGTCTGTGTATGGTAAACATATAGCTATTGTTATACTTAATGGAAAAAAAGGTAAAGCCATTTTCGGTAAAATCAGGTAGGCGACAAGGATGTCCACCGTCTCCACTCCTCTTTAAGATACTATTAGAATTCCTAGCCAGAGCCATAGGGCAAGAAGCAAGAACAAATCGGATCCAAATAGGGAAGAGGAAGTGAAACTTTCCCTCTTTGTAGATGACATGATTGTGTATGTAAAGAATCTTATAGATTGCACTCCAAAGTTGCTTGAGCTTCCACAAACTTCGGCACAGCAGCAGAGTATAAATACTCAAGAATACTTCTCAAACCTTTATGCCAACAAATTTGAGATTCTAGAACAAATGGATGAATTCCTAGCCAATATTAACATACACACACTGAACCAAGAAGAAATAACCAAACTAAACAGGACTATTTGAAGCACTGAAATATAAATGGCAATAAGAGACCTTCCACCTAAGAAAAGTCCAGGGCCACATGTATTCACAGTTAAATTCTATAAGGTCTTCAAAGCAGAGCTCACACCACTACTCCTCAAGCTCTTCAATGAAATTGAAAATGAAGGCTCTTTACCAAACACATTCTATGCAGCCAGTATAACCCTCATCCCCAAACTAGATAGAGATTCATCAAACAAAGAAAACTATTCCTTTGATGAACACCGATGCAAAACTTCTCAACAAAGTACTGGCCAACTATCTACAACAACTCATCAAAAAAATTATAAACTGTGATAAAACAGGATTCATCACAGGGAGGCAGAGCTGGTTCAAAATATGCAAATCAATTACTGTAATTCAACACGTCAAAAGGAGCAAGGAAAAAATCACATGATTGTCTCAGTAGATGCAGAAAGGCATTTGACAAGATTCAACACCCCTTTATGTTAAAAGCTCTGGAGAAACTAGGAATCCATGGAACATTCCTCACTATAATAAAGGATGGGTATTCGAAATCCATAGATAGTATCATATTTAATGGTGAAAAGATAAAGTCATTTTCTCTAAAATCAGGAAAAAGACAAGGAGGCCCACTCTCTCCATTCCTTTTTAATAGAGTATTAGAATTCCTAGCCAGTGCAATAAGGCAAGAAGCAAACATAAAGAGGATCCAAATAGGGAAAGAGGAAGTAAAACTTTCCCTCTTTGCGGATGCCATGAATCTGTATTTAGAGAACCCTATCGATTCCACTCCCAAGCTCCTTGAGCTGACTCAAAACTTTGGTATGTTAGAAAGGTATAAAATTAACCCTCAAAACTCAACCACCTTCCTCTACACCAACAGTGAGAGGAATGAGACAAAAGTCAGGAAAGCAACTCCCTTTGCAATAGCTTCAAAGAAAATAAAGTACCTAGAAATTACCTTAACTAAGAACATAAAGGATCTTGCTGATGAAAACTTTAAAACCCTGAAAAAGGAAATTAAAGCAGAACTGAGGAAATGGAAAAACCTCCCATGTTCCTGGATTGGAAGAATCAACATCATGAAAATGACAATCTTGCCAAGGGCAATTTACAAATTCAATGCAATACCAATCAATATCCTAATGTCATTCTTTAAAGAAATAGAACAGGTGATCCAAAATTCATATGGAATAATAAAAGACACCATGTAGCAAAAACACTTCTTAGCAGAAAGAACAGCAAAGGAGGAATTTCAATACCAAACTTTAGACTCTATTACACAGCTATAGTCATCAAAACATCTTGATACCTGCACAAGAACAGGCCTGAAGACCAATGGAATAGAACTGAGGACCCAGATATTAAACCACTGACCTATGGCCACCTAATCTTTGACAAGGGAGCCAAAATATAGAATGGAAGAAACATAACCTCTTCAACAAGTGGTGCTGGCAGAACTGGTTAAGCACCTGCAGAAGACTAAAGTTGAATCCTTCTTTGTCACCCTGCACTAGAATTAACTCCAAATGGATCAAAGACCTCGAGATAAAAGCCAACACACTAAAAACTTTACAAAAAGGAATAGGAGACACAGTAGGCCTCTTTGGCATAGGTCAAAACATTCTCAACAAGCACCAAGAAACACAACAAATCAGAGAAATGAAGATAAGTGGGACTGCATTAAACTGCAGAGCTTCTGTATGGCAAAGGATATAGCTAGTAAATTAATTAAGAAGCCTACAGAATGGGAGAACATCTTCATTAAACACAATGGACAAAAACCTCATATCTAAAATATATCAACAGCTGAAAAAATTGAATCACTACAAAACTAATCTCCAAAGAAACAACCATCCCATTAAAAATGGGACAAAGACTTAAAGAGAGTCTTCTCTGAAGAAAAAACAAAAATGGCCTATATACACATGAAGAAATGCTCGACATCTCTAGTCATAAAAGAAAAGCAAATCAAAGTAACTCTTAGGTTCCACCTCACTCGTGTTAGAATGGCCAGGATCAAGAAAACTAGTAACAACCGATGTTTGAGGGGATGTGGCCAGGAGGGATCACTACTACACTGTTGGTGGGAGTGCAAACTTGTTCAACCACTATGGAAAGCACTATGGCAGTTTCTCAAAAGACTAAACATAGAGCTCCCTTATGACTCAATAATTGCGCTACTACGCATTTATCCAATTGCCCAGAAACAAGGTCAGATTAAATCCACTATCCCAACAATGTTCATTGCAGCACTATTTACCATAGGAAAGATATGGAACCAACCCTGATGTCCCTCAGTTAATGAGTGGATCAAGAAAGATGTGGTATTTTTACACAATAGAATTCTATGCTGCTGTCAGACAGAGTGACATCACACCATTTTTTAGGAAATTGAAAGACTAAGAAAAAATCATATTAAGTCAAGTAAGCCAGACTCAAAGAAAATTAGGCTCAATGGTTACCCTCATTTGTCATAATCAATAGAAACCTTGGTCTCGTAGCAGAGATTTGCAAAATGTAGATATATAAGGCCTTATGCTAAATGAAAGGACCTCTAGGATATAGAAACAAAAGCCATATAATGAGTGATCATTGCCTTTAACATACTATGCTATCTCTCATCTCTTTTGCTATCCCTTGATTATCTCATATTGTTACAGTATCTTACTTTTTTATCAGATATATTGGATATATTTGTATTTGGTTATTTGAAATTGGATAGGGAAGGGGGGAAACTAGATGATGGGTGGTGGTAGGGGCAAGGAAATGGGGACCAAGCCATGAGAAAGGGTATCAATGTACGTGAATTAATGTACATTCTACCTGGCAAATATGTATAATCCTTCTATTGATTACAATAAAACATATATGAAATAATTAACCCTCAAAAATCAACCCCCTCCAACAATGAGAAGTAATGTTGGCAGTCAGGAAATGAACTGCTTTTGCCATGGATTCAAAGATAATAAATTACCTATGAGTTAACTAAGAATGTAAAGGGACTTTATGATGAGTATTTTAATATCCTGAAAAAGGAAATTAAAGCAGAATTGAGGAAATGGAAAAACCTCCCATGCTCTTGGGTTGGAAGAATTAATATCGTGAAAATGGCAAACTTGTCAAAGCCTTTCTACAATCAATGCAGGCTCATCAATATCCCAATGTCATTCCTTATGGAATAGAAGAAGCAATCCAAAATTTCATATGGAATAATAAACAGAATACTAAAGTCAAGATTTTATTAGAGAGAACAGCCTGGAAATATTTTAATACCAAACTTTAGACAATGTTACAGAGGTATAGTAACCAAACAGTTTGTTACTTGCACAAGAACAGGCCTGAGGCACAATGGAACAGAACTGAAGATGTACAGACCTACAGCCATCTAATCTTTGAAAACGGAGCAAAAAAATAGAATGAAAGAAAGACAACATCTTCAACAAGTATTGCTGGCAGAACTGATTAAGCACATGCAGAAAACTCAAGTTGGATCCTTCTATGTCCAAATGGATCAAAAGCCTTCAGGAAAAAGCAGATTTTTTCTAAAGACTTTATACATTAAAAAATGATATAAGAAGGAATAGGAGCTACAGTAGGCCCATGCAAAACATTCTTTATAAGGATCCAGAAACACAACAAATTAAAGCAAGTTTGGACACATGGGACTACATTAAATTGCAGTATCGGTATGGCAAAGGACATTGCTATCAAGTTAAATAGGAAGCCCTCAGAGTGGGAGAAGATCTTCACTACCATACAAGAGACCAAGGCTTCATATCTAAAATATATCGACATCTCAAACAATGAATCACTCTAAAATAATCTTTACAGAAACAACCATCCCACTAAAGCCAAAGACATTAAGAGGAACTTCTTTGAAGAAATAATATGAATGGCCGATAGACATACGAAGGAATGCTTGATATCTCGGGCCATAAAAGAAATGCAAATCCAAATGACAATGGGATTCTACCTCACTCCAGTTAGAATGTCCATTATTGAAAAAAATCTGATAACAAAAGATGCTGGCAAGGATTTGGCCAGGAGCGAACACTACTACTTCATTTTATGAAGCTAATATTACTCTCACCCCAAACCAGGGAAAGACCCAACAAAAAAAGAAAACTACAGACCTATTTCTCTAATGAACACACACGCAAAATTCCTCAACAAAATATTAGCCAACAGAATCCAGAAACAAATTTAAAAAGACATACACTATGATCAAGTAGGCTTCATCCCACAGATGCAAGTCTGGTTTAACATTTGCAGATCAATCAATGTAATACATCACATCAATAGAGCTAAGGATATGAATCATATATAATTTCTCTGGACACAGAGAAGGCATTTGACAAAATACAACATCTATTTATGTTGAAAGCATTAGAAAAAATAGGAATAAGAAGTACATTCCTCAAAATAGTGAAAGCCACGTATGGAAAACTTACAGCCAATATAATATTAATGGTGAAAGACTGGAGCCATTCACCTTAAAATCAGGCATTAGACAGTGATGCCCACGCTCTCCACTTCTCATCAATCCCTTAGCCAGAGAAATACGGGAAGAAAAGGACATCAAAGAGATCCACATAGGGAAAGAAGAAATTAAACTATCCCTATTCACCAAAGACATGATCCTCTACTTGAGAGACTAAACAAACTGTATTCCCAAACTTCTAGAATTAATAAATTATTTTAGCAAAGTGGCAGGATACAAAATTAAAGTTCAGAAGTCAGTAGCCTTCTTGTACACCAACAATACACAAACAGAAGGCCAAATCAAGAAAATGATCCCATTCTTAACAAAAGATGTTGTGGAATTATACAATGAAAACTATAAATGCCTAATGAGAAAATTAAAGAGGACACTAGGACATGGAAAGACATCTCATGCTCATGGCTAGGGGCTATACAGCCAAAATTGATACACAAATTCAATGAAATCCCCATCAAAATCCCAAACACATTCTTTACTGAAATAGAAGATACAATGCAAAGATTCAAATGGAACAGGAAAAGACCTAGATTATCCAAAAAGAACAATGCTGGTGGTATAACAATACCAGACTTCAAACACTACTGTAGAGCCATAATAACAAAAACTGCTTGGTATTGTCACAAAAACAGACCAGAATACCAGTGGAACAGAATAGAAGACCCAGAAATAGAACCACATACCTATAGGCAACTTGTATTTGACAAAGGAGGATACACAGTGGAACAAATGCAGTCTATTCAATTATTGGTGCTGGCAAAACTGGGCAGCACATGCAGAAAACTAAAAATTGACCCTAACCTTTCGCCATGCACAAGCATTAACTCAAAGTGTATCAAAGACCTGAAAAGTCAGGCCAGAAACCATGAAATTGCTACACGATAAATTAGGAGAGACACTGGAATGCATAGGCACAGGCAAAAGATTCCTGAACACAGTCCCATGGTCACAACAGATTGGAGAGACACTCGACAAATGGGACGACCTAAAAATAAAATGTTTCTGCACAGATAAAAACAGTCATGAAAGTAGAGAAACAGCCAACTAAATAAGAAAAGGTATTCACTGCTAAAACATCTGACAAATGCTTAATATCCAGTATTTCAAAAAACTAATCACCCCCCCAAAACCTAATAAAGTATTCACTAAATGGGCAAGGAAACTAAAGAGAGACTTATCAGAAGAACAGATTAAAATGGCAGAAAAGCATATGAGAAAATGCTCATCATCTATGGTCATAAAGGAAATGCAAATGAAAACAACCCTAAGATACCACCTTACACTAACAGGAATGGGAGTTGCTGGCGGGGTTGTAGAGAAAAAGGAACCCTACTGCACTGCTGGTGGGAATGTAAACTAGTTCAGCCACTCTGGAAAGCAGTGTGGAGGTTTCTTAAAGAACTGAAAATAGACCTTCCTAATGATCCCACCATACCACTTCTGGGCATCTACCCTGAACATCAAATCCAAGATATGATAAGGACACCTGCTCAGCTATGTTCATCTCTGCACTATTCACAATAGCCAGACAATGGAAAAAATCCAGATGCAACTACTGCAGATGAATGGATACAGAAAATGTGGTATATATACAAAATAGAATTCTACATAGCCAAAAGACATGATAAAATAATGGCATCCACAGGGAAGTGGATGAATCTAGAGGGAATCATGTTGAGTGAGAGAAATCAAGACCTAAGCTACAAAAGTCCCATGGTATCCTTAATATGTCGCTATTATATATCTGCTTACTTAAGGCTATGGAAATGGTAATGGAAATATATACATAACTATATAGACATAAAAACCTATGAGTCTATAGACATAATGTTTTATTTCATAAATTAACATGTTTCTATGACATACAAATCCTTGGCTTAATTTTGATTTAGTTCTAAATATTAAGCCCCCATGATTGCAGAGATTCCCTTCTTGAACCCTTGTTTGTTAAACTTTTCATTTAAAATATGATTTAAAAATCGTTAATACATTATTTAATAAAAAATGATTTGTGTACACAGATCCACAAAAACCACAAGGATCCATGTTTAGGATGGGAATCAATTTTACCATAATACTTTTTATAGATGAAGGTTGCGTGGGAGTCTTAAACCTAAGAGAACTAAGACTGAAGTCTGCGTCCTGCCATCAACTGTCTCCAGACTGTCTCTTCAGCAGATTGCTAGGAAAATGGAAACTGGACTAAGCCTGCAGCTGGTTTGTCTGGCCTTGGCTCACCTCAATTGTAGCCAAGTTGGAGAGGCCCTATTAGGCCCTAGACCTCAGGTAGGGCCGAAACTTTACTTTCAAGAAATAATTAAATACATACCCAAGGAAAAACAAGAACAATACAGAGAAGAGGAGACTTTTAAGAAACTCCTAAACTTCTTAAGGCATACCTGGCCTTAAACTACTGGAGTAACGGAAAGACCAAGGGGCCCTCAACTCAGAGGGCGCCTTCCCTATGGAAATTTCCATTCTCTGGTAGCTGGCTAGTGGAGACCATCCTAACCTACTCTCACACAGAACCAGACATTGACTTATAACAGGAAATGGGACTTAATTAGATACATTTTGCACAACAACAAGAACTCAGATGAACGTTCTCACCAAACAACTTGTTTAGATTTAGACATGTCTTGCTGGTGAGACTCTCAGGCATGCCCTGTTATGGACAAGATATAGAAAAGGGGGTCTGGTGTCCTTTGACTGCCCAGGCCTTAGAGAGCTTGCTGCATCCAGCTTTGTGGCCCACAGTGCATGTTTTAGACAGACATATTGGGTGGTCGGTCAACTTTTACTTACCTTCGTAGGCCTTTGCTTTAAACCTGGGCGCCTTTTTGAAAAAAGTTTGTTATAGGATGGGCAGTAAAGGAAAACTACTTTTCCTAGAAAAAACAAAACTTTATCTCAATAGCATAAATGTACAAATTATTAGGAATTGATGAAAGAGTTGGGAGCCCTGGTTGGGTGGCCCCCATGGGCATACTGCAGGGAGATCATGAAGAAACCCTGTATTTGAAACTTGTATTTGCCTGATCCTTATGATAACAAATATAGCGAGTTCTCAAGCTGTTCCTGTAGTAGCTCCAAATATTTTCCCCAACAATAGGCCACTGCTCCCCCCTTAGAGGACCATGCAATTAGACTGTGGCCCCTAGAATTTGGAAAGCAGTTTTATGCCAGTGTTTTCATAACTAAACACAGTCATCATAGAATGCCACAACATCTGTATCTTGTCTCTCCCTAGATATTAAGGGAAGATCCTCTTTAAGAAAAGCGGCTGAATGGCTCTGGCCAGGACAGGGGGTATGCCAATTGCTAAGATGCAGCTAGGCCAGCTCTGTCCAGGAGCTGGAGCCTGCTGCAGTTTCTAGGAGCTGGTAACTGAGAGTAGATTGTAACTCCTTGGGGATAGGATATTTTAGGTGAAGTTAGGCGTTTTGTCTGGCCTATCCATTCCCTAGGGCAATCTCTTTTAAAGTGGCCTTGCTGGTCACACCCATAACAAACTCCTCTTCCAGCCCCATTGAAAGAGGTAAGGGCCCTAGAAAGCGCCTAGGCAAGGGAAACCATTTGGGCTTGTAGGCCACAACCAGCATCTGTGACTGGTGGGCATGATTGCCCACATCCTTAGTGGCAACTATCCACCTCCCCATAGATTTTTCCTTCATTCCTGTGCAGGCAAGTTTGTGGTGTGCAGTCATCCCCTCCAGACAAGCATGAACAGTTCTCTGAAGGGCCCCAAGGGGAACTTTCTTTTGAGGCTCCATTCTACTCTTTCTATAAAGGTGGCAAGGTATTGGAGGTATTATATGCAGCTAGCCCCAAAGCCCCCACCTGTTCTTGGTAGGGGGCAGGGATAACATCCTGCTGGAAAATGCATCATTGGATCATGAAAGCATCCCATAAGTCACAGGAACCAGGGGATTAAAGCCTGGTTCCTCTCAGCCTGGGCATGGCACTCCTCATTTAAAATGGCACACCATTTGAGACACAGGGTTCCAGGAAGCTCAGCCTTAGTTAAATTCTTCCAGTCTTTGGTGGTGTACTTCTGGTGAGCCAGGCCTCGGAGAATGGTTTCGGCCCAAGGCAAATTAGGCCCATCCTCGGAGACTGCTTTCTTAAGCTCTTTTAAATGATGGGACTTCCAAGGGTACCATTGGGCCGGTCTATTGCACCCAGGGTTAGCATTTACCAGGAAAGCCAAGCATGGTGGGAGTAGTAAAATGGTGGCTTAAACCCTCATTTCAGTTAGGGAGATTCGCTGCTGCTGTATGGCTGCTTAACCTCCCCTTTTGGCTTAGGGGAGGAGCAAAAATGTGGCCTAACCTGTTTTCCAGTTCAAAACGAGGTGGTGAAGAGTTTTCACGGGAAGAAGGATAGTAAAAAGTTAGAGGTCCCTCTGTACCCCAATTGTCTCCACAAATTCTGGGACAGGAGCACTTGGTGTAGGGCTCAGGGGCCTGATCCCAGGATCAAAGGGGACCAAAAATCCCTCCACAGAGTGAGGCTCTAAACCCTTCTTTTCCTGAGCAGTGGGAAGGCTAATCCTCCACAACTCTGAGGGCTCCTCAATTAAAGTTTCCTTGGCCCTAGATGTAACTGAGCCAGGATAGAAGCAAGCCTTAAGTGCAGACAAAGTCGGATAGATCCTGAAGGGAGTGTCCTCTCCCAAGTTAAACTTCCTCTTTCTCACCAGGTGCTCTAAGTGATCCCAGATGGTCCAATTGAAAAGATTGGTGCCATTTAAGTTTAGGCCTCCCCTCCCAGACCTTCTTAGCCCGGAGAACTGAAACCTCCAAGCCTATGCTTTAAATGTAGATGCTTTGAGCACTGTGTCCTCATTCTCTAAACCTCTGCTTTTAAATCTAGACACTGTAAGCACCGGATCCTCATTTCTGGTGTAAGTTTGACCCATCTTTTCAGGGAGACCCTTACCTCGTAATTCCCTTGGCTTGACTTGCCAACAATCCCACTTCTGATGAGCATTCTTTTTGTGCCCCACATTGGCACAAGAATAGGCCTGAAGACCAATGGAATAGAACTGAGGACCCAGATACTAAACCACAGACCTATGGCCACCTAATCTTTGACAAGGGAGCCAAAAAATAGAATGGAAGAAAGACAGCCTCTTCAACAAGTTGTGCTGGTAGAACTGGTTAATCACCTGCAGAAAAATAAAGTTGGATCCTTCTTTGTCACCTTGCACTAGAATTAACTCCAAATGGATCAAAGACCTGGAGGTAAAAGCTGACACACTGAAAACTTTACAGGAAGGAATAGGAGATACACTATGCCTCCTTGGCACAGGTTGAAACTTTCTTAACAATTAGGACCAAGAATCACAACAAATCAGAGAAAGGCTGGATAAGTGGGACTGCATTAAACTGCAGAGTTTTGTAAGGCAAAGGAAGTAGCTAGTAAATTAATTAGGAAGCCATAGAGTGGGAGAAGATCTTCAACAACCAAACAACGGACAAAGGCCTCATATCTAAAATATATCAACAACTCAAAAAATTGAATCACTCCAAAACTAATCTCTAAAGTAACAACCATCCCATTAAAAAATGGGCAAAAGACTTAAAGAGAGTCTTCTCTGAAGAAGAAACAAAAATGGCCCATAGACACATGAAGAAATGCTCAACATCTCTGGTTATAAAAGAAATGCAAATCAAAACAATTCTTAAGATTCCACCTCACTCCAGTTAGAATGGCCAGGATTAGGAAAATGAATAACAGATGCTGGAGGGGATGTGGCCAGGAGGGATCACTACTACACTGTTGGTGGGAGTGCAAACTCGTTCAACCACTGTGGAAAGCAGTGTGGCAGTGCCTCAAAAGGCTAAACATAGAACTCCCCTATGACCCAGCAATTGTACTACTAGGCATTTACCCAACCATCCAAAAAAAAGGGCATACTAAATCTACTAGTACAACAATGTTCATTGCAGCACTATTCACCATAGCAAAGATATGGAACCAACCTAGATGTCCCTCAGTTGATGAGTGGATCAACAAGTTGTGGTATTTGTACACAATGGAATTCTTTTTTTTTGTTTCTTTTTTTTATTGTAATTATTAAAAGGGTTACATGATATTTGCCAGATAGAAGGTGCATTAATTCACATACATTGATACCCTTTCACATGTCTTGGTACCCGTTTCCCTCCCCCCCCAAACCCCCTACCCGTCTTGGTTTTCCCCCCTTCCCTATCAAATTTCAAATATCCAAATACAAATAAACTCAATATATCAGATAACAAAGTGAGATACTATACCAATATGAGATAACCAAGGGACAGCAAAGGAGATGAGAGACAACATACTACATTAAGGACAACAATCATTCATTATATGGCTTTTGTTTCACTATCCTGGAGGTCCTTTCAACGACCTTCACATTATATGTCCTTATGTATCAAGATTGTGCTCTATTGCAAATCAATGCTAGTAGAGCCCAAGGTTTCTACTGATTATGACGAATGAGGGAAACCATTGAGCCTAAGTTCCTTTGAGTCTGGCTTACTTCACTTAATATGATTTTTTCTAAGTCTTTCCATTTCCTAACAAATGGGGCAATGTCATTCTTTCTGACAGCAGCATAGAATTCCATTGTGTACAAATACCACAACTTGTTGATCCACTCATCAACTGAGGGACATCTAGGTTGGTTCCGCCAACCACGCTCAGACGGAAGCTTGCAGATCCATCCCATGGTCCACTGTGAGGCCACTGGTTGGGCTAAGAGCTAGTCGTGCAGCCACACATAAGTTTTATTCTAATACTTTCCAAACACTGTACTCAAATACTCTACCTACTTACCCCCTGACCTCTCTCATTCTATTTCTCTATCTCTGGACCTCTGCTCCTCTTTCAACCCTTATACTGCATGGATCTACACTTGATGGCTGTTGAGCAACATTGTATATCTAGGTGTTTAATCATTCTCTAGGCTCAGAGGTACTTAAAGACAATAGAGATTGGATTGAGAGGCTTATTGTTTTGGATATAAATTGCTTATCAGTGAATAATTAGACTAGTCCATAACTGCACAAAATGAAAGAGTGATAACACCAATCAAAACTTGTGAACGTCTAGAGTCTGCCAGCTACAGAGGTCTAGGTTGGACATATCTGAAAAACTATAATCGTGTTTAGTACACAATGGAATTCTTAGCTGCTGTCAGAAAGAATGACATCGCCCCATTTGTTAGGAAATGGAAAGACTGAGAAATAATCATATTAAGTGAAGTAAGCCAGACTCAAAGGAACTTAGGCTCAATGGTTTCCCTCATTTGTCATAATCAGTAGAAACCTTGGGCTCTACTAGCAGAGATCTGCAATAGAGCAAAATCTTGATACATATGGCCATATAGTATGAAGCTAATTGAAAGGACCTCGAGGATATTGAAACGAATGATTGTTGTCCTTAATGTACTATGTTGTCTCTCATCTCCTTTGCTGTCCCTTGGTTATCTCATATTGGTATAGTATCTCACTTTGTTATCTGATATATTGAGTTTATTTGTATTTGGTTATTTGAAATTGGGTAGGGAAGGGGGTAAAACCAAGACAGGTGGGGGGTGTGGAGGGAGGGTAATGGGTACCAAGACTTGTGAAAGGGTATCAATGTATGCGAATTAATGCACCTTCTATCTGACAAATACCATGTAACCCTTTTACTAATTACAATTTTAATAAAAGGAAAAAAAAGAATGTACTGGTTTCAAGATGAAGATTACATGTGCAATCTGCAGCAAAACCTTGTTTTGCCTTACCTGCATATTTCCCGGTTATTTGTTCATATCTTCTCTATCATGTAACGTAATAGTAAAGTAAATAAGGATATCCAAAGGAGTCTCACCATGAGCTTTCTATTAGAAGAGAAGCTCACATCATGCTGATAACTGGACACACATGTATATGTCAAATCTCTGTCTCTCTGTGTCATTCTATCTCTGTCTCTCTGTCTCTGTCTCTCTCTCCCTCTCTCCATCTCTCTTTTACTCTCTCTCCCTCCCCCCCTCTTTTCTTTTTGTCATTGTTGTTGTTTTGTGTATTTCCTACCTTATACTGTGGATCTGGGTGCTGTCCCAGATCTCTACCTCCAGACTTCTGCTGTACATTGCCGCTGGCCTGTGTATTGTCCTTGATCTCTTCAGCTCAGGGTTACCACCTTACACCTAGAGTCACAACTCCATTTTCTGTTTATCTACTGATTAAGGGAAGTAAGAATCTCTCAGTCTTTAATGCCAGGGAAATAAGAATCTCTCAGTCTTCAATGCCAGGGATGCCTTTGAACTGCATTCCTCAAATCTCAGCCCCTTCAGTCACTTGGATTACAGACATGAACCAACAGGCCTAGTTTAATGTGAATTCTCATATTTTTTGTGTCCTACTATTTTATCCATGAATTAGGATTGTGGTGTGGCCTCTAATAAAGGTTATTTAAATGCTTGCAGAGCCTTTGTTGAACTTTGTAAGAAAGTAGAGAACGATATCAAATGATTGTTCAAAATATTTTCCACATATGAAACAATTGCTTAGAAATATGTCAGATCGTTGCCATATACAAGACATTTTATAGTTTTCACTACATTTTCTAACATAATAATTGATCAAATCAAATAAACTCTTGAATATCTTCACAATCATCCTCCACAAAAGGATATTTGGCGACTATCTATATGGACATATTTTCATTGGTAATAGACCATGAAAAGTGCCTACTGAACAATGATATTAATACAAGGCTAAAACCAATCTTACCATGAATGATTCAGGAGGAATACTTCTTCAGAGCCTTTGAAGGTAAACATTTCATGGAAACTCTGCAGTGAAATGTTGGGTACTTTTAGGTGTATATTTCCCTTGTATTTGTATATATCTTCCTAAAACATATCCTCGAATCATCCTGATGGAAATTAACAGGCAAACTGATTGGGATAGTCCCAAGAAATCATCTCAGACTCTTTTTATAAAAAAAATATGACAGTGAAATTCACATAATGATTAAATATAGACAAGTTCACATGTATATGTATAACCATTTATACATGCATATTCATATTCTATGATTAAAACCATATATAATCATTAGATGTAGTCAATGGGAAAATATATGGATTGGTTCTTATAATACATTTGGACTTGTTTAAAAATGAATTGATCAATTTAAAATGATTATTCTAAATATTCTCCAAACATCAAAAATTGCTTACAATTATGTCCCAGGAGTTTGCCTTGTATAAGTAATGTGAATTTTACATTCTAAACTAATGATCCCTCAGACTGAATAAAAACAATAGAAAGATAAAGTAAAATAAAGTGACAAATTTCTTTAAAAATTACTACTTAAATGAAATCAAGTGCAAGTTTTGAGACCTAAGGCTCTTGGTCCTAGGGTCTGCCTGCTTTCAAATTTCTATAGTTACATGTTTCCTCCATACAAATCAATAAGAAAATCTGTGGGAAAATGTGTCCTTGTGTCTCCAATAAGGGAGAAAAATAATGTCGATTTCAACATCTCTGCTGGCTGAATTTCACATTTTTTTCTATTAACTGAGGCATTTCATTGTCAATAATCATACTTGTAAGGAATGTATTTTGAAGTACTCCTAACAAAGTCTATATGGGAGTATCTAGCAAGCAGATAATCTGGCCACACCCTTTAGACAAAAATTTAGACTCACATGTATAAAAGAATGGAAAAGAGAGTAAGGAAATTTTGATTATCTGAAGAAAAAGCTCAGCTACTTCACTGAATCAGAAAAGTAACCCTTCCTTATATGTAGAGAGCAAAGATTTACACAAAAACAACTTCTCAGAAAAAAAATGATCATGACTTCTTTCTCTTCTGCATGTGTTCATGTTATTGTGAGATTGCAAATAAAGTTCATTTATTCTGCATAAGAGCAGGTTTTCAGGCTATGCTTTCCGTCTTTAAAATGTATACTGTTGGAATTGAATGGGATGGACTGGCTTTTTGGTAATACTAGTGACTAAAAGTTTTTGAAATGTAGAGTAATGCCATGAATATTGAGGGTTTGGATGGAAAAAAATATTTGTTAGTTCCTTCCATTCATCCTGTGTCTTGTCAATTATTGCTGTAATTACCTGAAATTCTGTTTAGGTGCCATTTCTCTGTCAATATAATGTATGTGTTGTTTTTCAGTGTGTGAAGGATCTTTGAGAATTTTCTGTAATGTAAATTTGGTTTATGTGTTCTATTTTCATTTTTCCTTGCTCTGGAAAGCTTTAATTTTTCCTCAGCTATGATTAGGTGCTTATCTGATACAGTACTTTTGGGTGGTTGTTATTTTCTTTAGGGCGTGGCATATATCATTCCGAGTTCTCCTTGATTGTATGGTCCTTACTAAGACAACTGTAATTATTGTTTGTTTTCTTTTTACATGAGTATTCTAATTTCCTTGTCCACTTTTAGGATCCTTTCCTTGTCTCTACTGCTCCATTAAAAACTATAATTTTACCTTGATTATCCTTTCTTGTTGTGGTCTCTTTAGAGACCTATGTGTTTCTTTTATCTGAATGGACCTGTCCCTCTGGATATTTGAGAAATCCTCTAAGATTATTTCGTTAAGTACATTTTCAATTAAATTAACCTCTTTTCCAAGACCTCCTCAATACTGATTAGCATTAATTTACATTTTTTGTTTGAACTTGTTTTTTGGAATTTTTTTGAGTTCAGGATTGAGCTCAGGGCCTGAACACTGTCATTGGTCCTCAAGACTAGCACTCTCCACATTAGCCACAGCACCATTTCTGGCTTTTTCTATATATGTGGGACTTCGTGCATGCGAGACAAGGACTCTACAACTGGGCTAAACTGCTGGCCCCTGAACCTGTTTTAAATAATTTTCTGGACTTCACATGTTCTAGGTTACATTAATTCCAGAGTTTCTTTGCATCATATAACCTGGTATCACTATATTCTATTTTGCATTTCATCTCCCTTTCTTCTAGTTGGTACTATTTGATGGTGTAAATCTCCTGTTTTAGACCTTGCAAGGACTTCACTTTCTTGGTTTCTATATAATTGCAATGTTGGAAGGCTTTTCTTCCATTGACTGTACTCCTGTTCGACTTGTGATGGAATTCATCCAGATTTCTATCAATAACATGAATTCAATCATTCATCCATAAAGAGCCTTATTCATGATTTTAAACTTTTCACTGATTATGTTTCTCACTTGCATTGGTGAAGTGTTTTGCGAACTCTCATCTATGTTTTACATTGACTGCTCTATTGCCAGTTTTTTAAATGTTATTAATAGAAGGGTTAAAAATAACATAGTACATTAAGAACAACAATCTCACATTATATGACTCTTATTTGCTTATCCTGGAGGTCATTTCATTTAGCCTCATCTTAGATTGCCTTATGTATCTAGGCTTGGCCCTTTTGTAATCCTCTGCTAAAAGAGTCCAGGATTTGGGCTAATTATTCCAAAAGAGAGACACCATTGGCCCTATGTTCCTTTGAGTCTCGCTTACTTCACTTAATATTATTTCCAAGTCTTTACATTTATTTACAAATGTGGTGATGTCATTCTTTCTGATCGCATAGAATTCCATTTTCTATAAATACTACATCTTGTTGATCCAATAATAAACTCAAAGGCATCTGGGTTGATTCCATATATTTGCTATGGTACATAGAGCTGCAATGAACATTGTTTTGCTAGTGCTTTAGGAAATCTTTATGTTCTGAGGACTAGGTAAATGCCAAGTACTAGATTTGCTGGGTTACAGGGGAGCTTTATGTTTAGTCTTTTCAAAAACCATCATACTGTTTTCCAAATTGGTGGAATGAGTTTACACTTCCCCAAACAGTGTAGTACTGTTCACTCCTGCCCACATCCTTGCCAGCATCTGTTGTTTAGTTTTTTTTTCCTATAATGGACATTCTAACTGGAGTGAGGTGAATTCCCATAGTTGTTTGGATTTGCATTACTTTTATGGCCAGAGATGTCCAGCATTTCTTCATATGTCTATAGGCCATTCATATTACTTCTTCAGAGAAGTCTCTCTTAAAGTCTTTGGCTTTAATGGGATGGTTGTTTCTTTAAAGATTACTTTTAGCATGATTCAATTGTTTGAGATGTTGATATATTTTAGATATGAAGCCTTTGTCTGTTGTTTACAGTGAAGAACTTCTCCCACTCTGTGGGCTTTCTATTTAACTTGCTAGCTATGTCCTTTGCAATACAGAAATAGAACTTTAATGCAGTCCCATATGTCCAAACTTTCTTTAATGCGTTGTGTTTCTGGATCCTTATTAAGAATTTTTTGCATTGGCCAAGGAGACCTCCTATAGCTCCTATTCCTTCTTATACCATTTTTTTTAAAAAAATATAAAGTCTTTAGAAAGTCTACTTTTACCTCAAGGTCTTTGATCCATTTGGAGTTGATCCTATTGCAGGTTGACATAGAAGGATCCAACTTGAGTTTTCTGCATGTGCTTAATCAGTTCTACCAGCAACACTTCTGGAAGACTCTGCCTTTCTTTCATTCTATTTTTTGCTCCCTTTTCAAAGATTAGGGGGCCATTGGTTTGTGCATTGATTTGTGGGTCCTCAGTTCTATTCCATTGGGCCTCAGGCCTGTTCTTCTGCAAGTAACAAACTGTTTTGGTTACGATAACTCTGTAATACAGTCTAAAGTTCGGTATGAAAATTCTTCCTGGGCTCCTCTCTCTGCCTATTCTTGTCTTTAGTATTCTGTGTGTTTTATGATTTCATATGAAATTTTGGATTGCTTCGTCTATTTCCTTAAAGCATGACATTGGGATACTGATGAATCTTGCATTGAATTTGTAGATAGGTTTTGGCAAGATAGCAATTTTCATGAAATTAATTCTTCCAATCCAGGATCATGGGAGTTTTTTCCATTTCCTTGGTTACGCTTTAATTTCCTTTTTCGGGATATTAAAATACTCATCATAAAGGTCCATTACAATCTTAGTTAACTCATAGGTACTTTAGTATCTTTGTGTCCATTACAAAAGGAGTTGATTTCCTGATTGCCAACTTAACTTCTCAATGTTGGAGGGGGTTGATTTTTGAGGGTTAATTTTATATCCTGCTTCCTTGCCAAAGTTCAAAGAAGCTCAAGCAACTTTGGAGTGCAATCTATAAGATAGGATTCTTTACATACAGAATCATGTCATTTGCAAAAAAGAAAGTTTGAGCTCCTCTTTCCCTATTTGGAGCCCTTTGTGCTTGCTTCTTCCCTTATTTCTCTGGCTAGGAGTTCTAATACAATGTTAAAGAGGAGTGGAGGGAGTGGGCATCCTTGTCTCATTCCTGATTTTAGAGGAAATGGCTTTAGCTTTTTGCCATTAAGTGTAATGCTAGCTGTGGGTTTACCATACACAGACTTTATTATACTAAGGAATTTTCCTTGGATTCCTAGTTTCTCCAGAGCTTTTAGCATAAAGTGGTTTTGGATCTTGTCAAAAGCCTTTTCTGCATCTATTGAGACAATCATATGATTCTTGTCCTTCTTCCTCTTAATGTAATGAATTATATTGACTTGCTGTTATTGGACCAACTTTGCATCTCAGTGATGAATCCTATTTGATCATAATGTATAATGGTTTCAATGAGATTCTGAAGACAGTTGCCCAGTATTTTGTTGAGAAGTTTTGCATCAATATTCATCACAGAAATGTATCTATAGCTCTCTTTCTTTGATGAGTCTCTGTCAGGTTTTGTAATGAGTGTTATTTGCGGCGCCCGGCACCCCTGACCAGCAGGGAAGAACGGACACCACCTGAGGATCCTTCTCGTATCACGCTTTTAATGAAGAGCCACTTGGTTAAAGGGAGAGCTGAAGCAGAGGGGCCCTGGGCCGGGAAATGCAACTGCTTATATAGGCCCAAGGAACAAAGGGCTCTCTACCATTGGCTGCTCTGTTGCTAAGGCCGTTTTGAGACTCGGGATTGGTCACGCCCTTTTTCGTCATGCGCAGACTGAAGAGCAACTTGATACTTAGTAACGAGTAAAGGCCTCGCACTCACATACCAAATAAGTTACAAGGAGCGAGGCAGGAAACAGGTGCCATCCGGCTCCCCACATCTCCCCCCTTTTGTTTTATAGCAGCAAGCCAAAATGCCTGTTGTGAAGAGAGTAGAGGTGCTGTCCTCCAAAGTAAAATTCGAGGTCCTATTCTAGAGGAGTGACCCAGGAGGCCAACCCTGGATCCCTCCCCTCCAGGTTCTCTATCCCCTTTGTGGAGATGGGCTAGGGGTGCAAACCCATATGCTGACGCACATGCTCTCCCTGACCTGTTAGGATCAGGAGTGGTACTTTGTCCAGCATTTCACAACTCTTGGCTGTCCATACTCCTATTCCTCGTGCAATAGACCGAGGTCTCGAGGGTGCAAAGGCAGTACAGGGTAGTTTCAATTGGCCTTTAAAGCTGCAAGCTATACCTGGGGAGAACATCCTTGCTCTAAAGCAGTGAGTGCATGAGCAACCAGTACTCTATCCCTTCTATTGCGAGATCTCATGTGACAGAGCAACCAGAGGCTAAAGGCACAGAATCCACAACAGGCTGCAACAAACACTCCCAGCCCAGCCCACTCCTTAACAAATGACAAGGAACTTTCAATCCAATCCAAAACTTGTCCTGCAGTTATTGTGACCCTGGTCTGATTGATCACCATAATTTCTGATCTTAGACGTTCTGTTAGGTCCTCAAACTGTTCCATCCACTGTTCTTTTAATAACCACCTAACTTTCTAGGCAAATTTGCAGCATAGGAAAAATTATTATAAGGTAGGGTTGTTACACACATTCCAGAATAACTGGCTGCACATACAAGCTGAGAATACCTATACATTAAATCCATTTGTTCCTGCAATAAGTCCACCCGTTGATTGAGAATCATAAAACCATGATACAAGTGCTGACTAGTCTCCGTCCGCGTCTCCATGGCTGTTGACCCTGCGGCTGACGGCAAGGGCCGCCGCTGAAGTCACTGCAGTCATCGAGGCATTAGTCATGGGCATCGGTAATGGGAAGGTCTTCATTATTGCCCACATCATTTTTTCCTTGTTGCTCTTTCCCCTCTGTCTCTTCGTCCAAAGTCATGGCAGCAGAAGAATTATTAACAGGATTATTCCCAGGACTTTGTTTCGCATCATCCTCTTTGGGCGTTTGATTTTCTTCCAATATTCTTACGAGGCGCTATGGTACCCAATGGGGGGAATCTTGTCCCTGTGGAAAAACACAAACAGCTCCCCTGGATCTCTGAATTACAGGATCCGGTCCATACCATTTATTATCAATGACATTTCTCCACATTGCTTTTTGTATAGATGGCATCGCCATTTTATTAGCATGCCGATCAGCGGCTGTTTGTCCTCTATCATCCACTGTTACATAATTTAGGGTAAACAGTGCAATGGCCAGCCTTTCTCTGGGGGAGGCATCTCGGCCTATTCCCTCCTTTTGTTTAAATAAAAGTTGTTTAAGAGTCCTATTGGCACGTTCCACAATTCCCTGACCCTGGGTATTATAGGGAAGGCCAGTAGAATGAACCACCTGCATTTGAGTGCAAAAGGAGCGAAATCCAGCAGAGGCATAAGCAGGGCCATTATCTGTTTTTAATTTTAATGGTTTTCCCCATGCTGCCCAGGCTTCCAAGCAATGAACTTTGACATGGGACACCCTTTCCCCAGTAAGGGCAGTGGCATGCATTATGCCAGAGAAAGTATCCACAGAAACATGAACATATTTTGTCCTGCCAAACTCAGGCACATGAGTAACATCCATTTGCCATAAGGCGTTAGAGCAAAGGCCTCTAGGATTAACTCCAATTATGAAAGAGGGATGATATACTACACAGGATTGACAAGATTTAACAATTTCTCTAGCCTGTTGGCGTGAAATGGAAAATTTATATCGAAGGGTTTTTGCACAAACATGATAAAGTTGATGAAAATCTCGCACTAATTGAACAGAATTATGGGAAAGGCCCACCAGGGCTCTGGCAGTCAAATCCACTAAGGCATTGGCCTCTGACATGGGACCAGGCAAGCCAGTATGTGCCCGAATATGACCAATGAAAAAAGGAATTTTCCTTTGTAAAATTAAACTCTGAAGTTGGGATAATATATTTGAAACTGTACTGCTACCTTTTATGGAGGCTGCGACTTCCAGGGATGCCACTGCATTAACTACATATTGTGAATCAGAATATAAAGTTACTGGCTCTTTTCCTTGAACTACATAGGCACCTCGGCGTAACTTTGGGGAAATACACCCAATCTTCACGCACAAAATTCAGCAGTGGATGTTTGGGATAATGATTGTCAATTATATTTGGAAAGGAGCACACCAAAACTGCCCACCAGTCAACAGAGGCAGCCAATATTTGTACTTGTTGCCGGGTATAAGGAATAATTAATTTGTCAGGAAATTTTGCAAAGTGAGTCAAACACGCCTTGCAACCTGTAAGAGCTAGCAAAGCAACTAATTCTGGAAAATACTGAATAGTTTTTAAGCCATAAGAATTTCCGTGCAACCATAACAATGGACCTTCTTGCCATAATACTCCTGTAGAATAATTCTTTGTTTTAAATATGCACAGTAAGATTGGCGCTGATGGATTTACACGCAAGAGTTGTGCATTTTCTATGGCCTGTTCAAGACGCTGAATGGAACTCTTAGCCTGAACAGTCAATTTTCTAGGTGAGGTAACATCCGGGTCTCCCTCCAATAAGGAAAAGAGGGGCAACAATTCAGAGCGAGGGACATTAAGAAAATTTCGCACCCAATTTACATCCCCCATTAATTTTTGAAAATCATGAAGGGTATGCAAATGCTTTGTTTTCAAGATGACCTTTTGGGGTGTCACAGCTATGGGAGAAATTATGGAACCTAAAAACTGAACCTTTTCTGAAAATTGCACCTTTTCTGGTGCCAAGTTTAAGCCTGCCTTTGCAAGGAGTTTAGATAATTTACTAAATACTTGAAAAAGGATATTCTGCTCAGGGGCAGCTATTAGAATATCATCCATATAGTGAAGAATTCTAACAATGGGAAATTGCTGTCTCACAGGGAAAAGAACTGTGTCAACATATAGTTGGCATATTATAGGGCTATTAGCCATTCCTTGTGGAAGAACCCTCCACTGAAATCGTGCATCAGGTTGTTCATGATTAACAGAAGGCAAGGTAAAGGCAAAACGTTCTCTATCCCTGGGATGCAAAGGAATAGAAAAGAAACAGTCCTTAATATCAATAGATATAATGGGCCACTTTTGAGGCAAAGCAGAAAGCAGTGGGAGGCCGCGTTGGACTGACCCTAATATTTGCATTTGAGCATTAATGGCTCTGAGATCATGTAATAGTCTCCACTTGCCTGAGGTCTTTTTAATAACAAAGATAGGAGTGTTCCACGGGGAAACAGAAGGTTCTACATGCTCCAGTCGTAGTTGTTCCTGTACCAATTGAGTTATAGCCTCCAGTTTCTCTTGGGGCAGGGGCCACTGAGGCACCCACACCGCTTTATTTGTTAACCAGGGTATGGGTGTTGGACCAGCGGAGGCTAAACTTTCAGTGACCCCCAAGAAAAACTCAAACCTCGTTTATCTTTGTTGGCAACTGGCTCTACAGGGGTATGTCGGCCCTGTAAATGTTTTCCTAATCCACCAGTAGGGACAAAACCCTGATTTCTCATTATAGTTTGTACCGTTGAAGAGCAATCAGTGGTTAGAATTAAACCCATTTGCTGTTGGATATCCCGGCCCCACAAATTAACTGGGACCTGGAGGACAAACGGCTGAATTTTTCCCTTTTGACCTTCCTCCGTGGACCAGGTCAGCTGTTTTGCGCTGACCCGAGGAGTATCTGCATAACCTAAGCCTTGCAGGGTTTGTGAAGAAAATTGTAGGGGCCATGTCTTTGGCCACTGAGTTATTTGGATGATACTTCGGTCAGCCCCCGTGTCCACCAGACCACTAAAGGTCCTACCTTCAATTGTTAATGTTAACATGGGACGGTTATTTAAGGCCATGGACAAGCAGACAAGGTCTGCTCCTGAGGTACTTAAACTTCTTTCCTTTTCTTGTCTAGGGAAAATTTGATGATGGGAAGGCACCAAAATTAATTGGGCAATTCGATCTCCAGGGGCCACCGAAATGGCTCCTCGAGAGACTGAACAGAGGACTTGGATGACTCCCATGTAATTAGGGTCGACAACCCCGGGGAACACCATAAGGCCTTTCATAGTGTTAGAGGCACGTCCCAACACTATCCCCACCATTTTTTCAGGTAGGGGGCCTATTAGGTCAGTTGCTATGAGCTGAGCCCCCATGTCTCCAGTTAAGACCACTCCGGCGGTGGCACGGAGGTCCAACCCTGCAGATCCTGCGGTTGCTCTGCGGGAACAAATGGCTGTTGGAGATGAGGTGAAAGCCTCTGATAAGTTTCCTGGCACCGAATCCCCTGATTTTGCGGGCCCTGGGGCAATGGGCCCCTCTGCCCGTTTTTTGGCTCCAAGGCCTGAGGTTGCCGGATAAGCTGTCCATTCACGTCTTTAACGGATCTGCACTCATTTGCCCAATGTTTTCCCTTTTTACATCGTGGACAAAGTCCCGGTTCGCGAGGGGGCCTCTGCTTTAAATATTTTAAATTGGGACACTGTCTCCTGAAATGTCCTGGCTGTTGGCAATTGAAGCATAATCCTGAATTAATTCTAGTAGTCTCAGCTACCGCAGCAATAATTTTATCCAAGCTCACAGGGGCTCCCACCTCCCGACAGGTCCTAATCCAATCTTGTAAGGGCTTATCTTTTACAGGAATTATAGCCTTTTGGCATTCAGGGAGGCTTTGTTCAAAAATAATTTGTTGAATTAAGAGCATGTGATCCTCTGGGTCCCCAAACAATTTCTCTGCAGTTTCTAGGACTCGCCCAACAAAATCTGTAAAGGGCTCGGTAGGTCCTTGAACAACTTTGGTAAGGTTACCACGGCGTTCCCCCCGACTGGCAAGAGATTTCCAAGCCGTGTAAAAAATATTATTAATCTGTTGATAAACTTCATTGGGATATCCAGTCTGGTCTGCTGCATAGGGGCCTTTTCCTAATAACATTTCGGTTGACCAATTGGGGTGGCCTGCCAGTGTATTTTCCCTATGTCGGGTAGCGGCCAAATCTGCTGCGGAAGCACAATAATCAAGGTACTGGCCATGCGTCAGGCAAGCACGTCCAATTTCGTACCAGTCTGTGGGAGTCATGCTGGTAGTCTGCAATCGACGAACCAAAGCAATGGTGTAATTTGCAGAATGACCATAATTTTGTACAGCGGCCATGAGATCCTTTAAAGCTTTATAAGAAACTGGCTCAAAAACTCTCTGTCCCGTAATGGGATTTTCAAAAACAGGAAAAGCAGAGGCCAACCGAGACCAGGTGCGGGCCTTGATAAAGGAACTTCCCTTTGGGACGTAGGGGGGTGGGGCAGAGGGGGCAGGTCGGGCCTGGCCATTGTCTGCACCAAATCCTCCCCTGGGGCTGTATCTGTCAGCCTGTTCCTCTAGCTCCTCCTCTTCATTTGAACTTAGCTCCTCCGGGAGCCCATCCCCCTCATTTTCTGTGCTTTGATCTGACTCTCCTGCATCCTGATAGAGGGAGCTCCTTGGTCCCTCCTGTTTTTTCTTTTCTCTTCTCTCCTCCTGTTTTTTCTTTTCTCTTCTCTCCTCCTCCTGCACTGTACTTTGTGAGGGCTGCAGTCCCTCAATTCCATTCTTTTGTTTTCTCTTACATTTTACCCCACTCTTGGTGGTCCCTCCTTCCTTGTACGATGACTCCGAGAGACTATCCTGGTGCTTAATTAATACCTTCCTCCCTTCTTTAATAATCTCAGTATTTCTGCCCTCCTCCAAACAAGCCCGTACCATTCTCCATATGGGCAACGTGGCGCGGGAGACCCCTCCCTTTTCTAGAGCTCTATCCAGGTCCTCGCCTAATATATCCCAACAGGCCAGTGAGAGATCTCCAGACTCCGCAAACCATGGGGCGTGTATCTCAATATCTGTTAACACTCTATGTATTGTGCTGCGGGAAATTCTCAGCCCACGCTGTTTAAGAAGGGCCTGTAAAGGGGCACAGAAGTCCCTTATACGGCACACACTTCCTGAAGAGTTACCCATACTGATGTTTAAAGACCGAGTTAACACAAACCACAGAGGAAGAACGATAACAAGCACCCAGACAGGAACTTCTCAGAACAACATACCTAGAAGGAGTCCTCTTCACGTGTCAAGTTCTGGATCCTCTTTGGCCCCTCCGCAGGTCCCGGGTTCTCGGTACCAGTTGCGGCGCCCGGCACCCCTGACCAGCAGGGAAGAACGGACACCACCCGGGGATCCTTCTCGTATCACGCTTTTAATGAAGAGCCACTTGGTTAAAGGGAGAGCTGAAGCAGAGGGGCCCTGGGCCGGGAAATGCAACTGCTTATATAAGCCCAAGGAACAAAGGGCTCTCTACCATTGGCTGCTCTGTTGCTAAGGCCGTTTTGAGACTCGGGATTGGTCACGCCCTTTTTCGTCATGCGCAGACTGAAGAGCAACTTGATACTTAGTAACGAGTAAAGGCCTCACACTCACATACCAAATAAGTTACAAGGAGCGAGGCAGGAAACAGGTGCCATCCGGCTCCCCACAGTTATGCAGACAACTAAAAAGTTCTACTCACACAGCCTTTACTATTGTTCTTCTTTCCATCTGTCTTTCTCTTTTGGTTTCCTTCACACTCCTATTCCTCAGGCAGCTTCCCCTCTCACTACTGTGTTTTGCCTCAGGAGACTTTATGCATTATTTTTACAATGATTCCTCTCCCCTCCGATGACCAGTAATGCCATCTGTGTCACATGAGGCCTGCGGTTATTTCCACCTGATTAGGACTACATGAATAAGGAACTAGCACAGGATTCATTTGAAAATAAAGTATACTAAATTTATGAAATCATATTTAATAATTAAGTAATTCAGTAATATGAGTGCAGCTTTAAAAATTGCCTAGTTACATATACCCGATCGTCCAGAAACAAGAACATACTAAGTCCACTAGCCCAATGATGTTCATTGTAGCACTATTTACCATAGCAAAGATATGGAAACAACCTAGATGCCCCTACATTGATGACTGGATCAACAAGATATGGTATTTACACACAATGGGATTCTTGCTGCTGTCAGAAAATATGGCATTGCCCCATTTGTAAGGAAATAGAAAGACAGGAAAACAATTATATTAAGTGAAGTAAGCCAGACTCAAAGTAACATAGGCTCAATAGTTTCCTCATTTGTTATAATCAGTAGAATCTTTGGGCTCTCCTAGCAGAGATTTACAATAGGCCATACATAAGCCCGTATAGTATGACGCTAAATGAAAGGACCTCCAAGATATAGAAATAAAAGCCCTATAATGAGTGATTATTGTCCTCAACATACTATGTTATCTGTCATCTCTTTTGCTATCCCTTATTTATCTCATATTGTTGCAGTATTTTACCATGATATCTGATATATTGGATATCTGCATATTTGGTTATTTGAAATCTGATAGAGAAGGATAGAAAACAAGATGAAGGGCATGGGTGGGATGAGGACAATGGGACCAAGACATGAGAAAGGGTATCAATGTTTGTGAAGTAATGCACTTTCTATCTGGTGAGTATAATGTAACCCTTGTATTAATTACAATAAAAATATATGGGAAAAATAAAGGGACAGTATAATGATTGTACTCTCTGTAAAACAATGCACAGATCAGAATTTAAAATCCTATTTATATAGATCACTTACAACCCTGTTGTAAGGCACACCAATATGAATCAAACCCATAGTTCATATAGAAATTACTGGTCATAATATTTTCACAATTGGAAACTATTTAGAATAAAAATCAAAAAAGATCAAATGGATCAAAAGCATTGTGCAAAGCACTGTGCTCTCAGTGAGAGTAGCCATGTTGTACTAAGTACCTATTTCTCACTAAACACTTTGCAATTCACTTGCTTTGTTGTCCTTGAAAAGCAGAGCCTGATATTTTGGATTCTTTACTGTACACACCAGCATCATTAATAAATTATATCATATCACACATTAACAAGAAAATACCAGTAGGACTTACTGTATCCAAATGCCACTACCTACTTTGCCATTGCATTTTCCCAGGAACTATTCATATGTAAGGACTGAAGAGAAATTTTTAGAGGAAATTTGATGAGTAGAAGACAATTCCCTGATGTGAAGTCATGTAATGAAAATAACTGGGTTATAACATAAGAAATAGAAAATGATAGTCTATGTATTTGAACAAGTTTTTCATTTGAAAATTAGTAACTAAAAAGTTAAAGAAAAGTCGAAGAACCAAGTTTTAAATTATTCTCCACATGTAAGACTGCTTTATCTTTTTTTTTTAGTTTTTTCTCTTTTTATTGTAATTAATAGAGTGTTCACAGTTATATCCACCCAATAGAAGTTGCATTCATTCTCATACACTGATACCTCTTCTTATGATTTTTGTCCCCATTTACTTCCCCCATCCCCTCACCTCATCTTGTTTCCCCCCCTTAACTTCCCTATTTCATATAAAAAATAAATGTATATACAATATATCAGTTAACAAAGTCAGATACTGTAACAATATGAAATTAATCAAATAACAACAGAGATGATAAATAACATAGTACATTAAGAATAAAAGAGCTTGTATTTTCTGTGCTCCTTTTGTTAAATTTTGTTAAATTTAATACATTGTTCTCATTTCTTTGATGACCTAGTGGTGATGCAACAATGTGTTGATCAATCTCCTTGAGTTACAGGGTTCTCATTGGTGAATACTGATGTTCAGTTCTGATTTCACGCCCTTGTGATCTGAGAGAAATCAGGGAATCATTTCAGTGTTTTTGTATGTGCACAGGTTTGCTTTATGCCCTAAAATGTGGTCTATTTTTGAAAATGTTCCATGTGATGCTGGAAAAATCTCTGTATTCTGGGATAATCTGCAGATATTTGTTAAAGACTGCATTTTCTAAAGTAGATCCTTCTTGTTATACAGACGTAGATGTTTAGAATGTGTGTTGAATGAAGACCACCTGCATAAGCATTTAGGATAATACCTACTGTGAAACAAACAGTGCAGATAAGCAAACAAAAAAAAGTATTACTACAGGATTGGAAATCTCAATGTATTCTCATTGATTAATATCACCTTACAATATACATGAAGAAAAAAATTGTGAATGAAAGCACTATGCATATTATCCATTGGATTTGAAATCTGGCCAGTTTTAATATTGTTAAATTCAATAACATGCTACACAAAAGCGAGGAAGTAATTTTTGTGTGCCTTTATTACATCAGTGTGTATTAATTGTTTCATTGTCAGAGTATTAGAGGGAAGGGTTACAATTCCAATCATGCTGTGTGTTTTAAAGATTTTCTGTGAGGGGGTAAAACTACATGTTAATATGAAGAAGAGGAATTCACTGCAGTCTTACACCAATTAATTTGTCTGTCCTGAACAATGTGAGAAAATGTAAACACTTTGGTTTCTTCAAGCCTTGAAAAATTAAGTAGAAAAAAATATATATACATGCAAACAAAATGCCAGGTATGTGATGGAACAAAAATAAACACAGAATGGCAAGCAAATTCACTTTCTCACTTACAGAAGGAATGACTGAAATATTTTGTGATAACTGACTGGAATAAACTCAGAATCATTTAAATAAGATACTCAGCAGTATGAAGTTGATCTCAAGCCACTGCACTTCTTGACAAGTTGTGTTTTGCAGATGTGCATTCCGTATTAGTGTAGGTTTCAGGTAAAATTTGCTCAATTTGTACAACACAATCAAAGAAATCTTTACTTTTAAAGATAGGTATTTCATGATCTACTTTTTTGGAGCTACAGAAAAGTTTTCTTCATCACTTACCCTAGAGGAGATGCACGGCAATAGTTTATTGATATATGCCATGCAAAAGTTGAAACTCTTGAAACAGGACAAGTTCCCACACTATGCAATATTGTCCTGGGATTTTAGGAGTTCAGAAAACTTGAGACTCCATACTGATGGTGACTTTGAGTCAATTGCAAGTTGAATGTGATATGTGCATTTCAAATATTGATCATTAATATAAGGAATGATCTGTGCCACAATCAGTCCTTCCCTGTCATTCTTTTTTTTTGCCAGTCCTGGGCTTGAGCTCAGGGCCTGAGCACTGTCCTTGGACTTTCTCAAGGCTAGAGCTCTAGCTCTTGAGCCTCAGCACCACTTCTGGCTTTTTTCTATGTATGTGGTACCAAGGAATCGAACCCGGGTCTCCATGCATGCCAGGCAAGCACTTTAACCACTAGGCCAAACTCCCGGCCCCTTCCCTGTCATTCTTTTGTCTATTATAGTGAACACTGAAATGGTGTCCATGGAAGACAATTCCAACAGTCACACTGCTGAATATTTCAAGCACAAAAATTCTTTCCTCCTCTGAAATGATAAATTTCTAAACTTCACCTCAAAATTTTCAATGTGACAAGGCTTGTTGCTCATATATTGAATCCTACTTGTTTCACTTTCTTATAACTTGCTAAGGCTAATGACTGGATCTAGTTTGTGAATCAAGAGGGAGAGTGAGAGTGTATTTGGACATATTGATTATTGCCATATTCTTGGAAAATACATTCTGAAGGCAAGAGAATTTTCACATAGAATGAGAATAATGTCAGTTGTCTGCATGTTTCCTGTAGTACTGGAAATACAGGAGACATAACATTCAGAGTAATGGCAAATGCTTTTTTCAAACGTTGGATCCATTTTTGACAGTCCTGGGGCATGAAATCAGGGCCTATGTACTAGCCTTAGGCTTTCCTCTTGAGTCTTTCCTCTTTCCTCTTGAGTATAACATTTTGAGAATTTTCCATAATGCTAGGTGTGAATTTTTCCCTGCTGTGGATGATTTTTACTTTTTCCTTGGGTATGAATGATAGCCCAGCGGGATGCATTATTCTTACTTGATAGTTATTTGTCCAAGGGCCTGGCATCCATTATCCAAAGTTCTTCTTCCTTCCATGGCCCCTAATTAGAAATCTGTGGTTACATTGAGTGGCTTTTCTTTGGAGGTATTTTTTTGTCTTTTCTTTGGAAGCTTTAGGGATCTTGGTCGTGGGCTTGATTGATTATGTTTGGGTTCTATTGTGTTAGTGTAATGTAATCTGCTCTGGTCTTTTAGTGCCTAAAAGCTTCTGGTATCTTGATGGGCCAGTCTTTCTGCAAAACTGCAGAACAGGACTTAAATACAATGGAAAAGAAATGAAGACCCAGAAATGAATTGACAAACCTACAGAGAACTTATCTCCAAAAAGAGAGACGCTCCCAAAAAACAGGATAGAAAAACGAAATCCTCTTTAGTAAACAGTGTTGGCAAAATTGGTTAAGTACCTATACAACACTAACATTGAATCCTTACATGTCACCCTGCACCAGTTTCAATTCCAAATTGATCAAAGATGTTGATGTTAATTTAGATACCCTGAAAACTTTACAGAAAGGAATTGCAGATACTCTAGGGCTCCTTTGCCTAAATTGAAACTTTCTTAATAAATGATAATTTTCAAATACATAAATAATTGTATATTTGTGAATTTGAAAATTGAAAATTAAAGGAAAGATTAGAGGAGTGGAAGAGGTGAGTGGAGAGAAAGTGGGAGAAAAGCATGGAAAAGAGTAATTATATTCAAGAAAATGAGGAAAACATTGGAGCCTGTGTTTATTTTGAACTCTCATACTTCACTTTATTTCCTTAAAAAATGACATTGGACTATTGATGAGTATTGCATTGAATTTGGTATCCTATTTAGGTACCAATTCTATCTATATCATAATTGTGTTGGTTTTCAATGTGGAAAACATGTTCGTGCTGCAGGTGTGGTTAATAAATTCTGTTTGAATTTTCTGTGCTGTAGAAGGTTTAATTTCCCCCCACCTTAGCTGGATACAGTATTTTTGGTTACTAATTATGTGCCTTGAGGGCATGACATAAATCATTCCGGGTCTTCTTGTTTGTGTAGTCTCTGCAGAGAATTATGTGGCTGTTCTGATTGTTTTTTCATGGTATGTGGTTGTCTACCTTGACATTTTAAGTATCCTTTCCTTGGTCTCTATTGAGCCTTTATGGCAGTGGATGTCCATTTCTGTTCTTTTTAGGATTTTTTGTATCTGGATGGGTCTGGGCTTTTTGGTATTTTCTAGATTTCTGAAATGATTTCATATAATATGTAATATATTTCAATGAAATTAACTTCATTTTTCAGGCTTTCCTCAGTACTGATTAGCCCTGAGATTAGTTTTTCTGATTTTGTCTTGGAGATCTTGAAATCTTCAATGTGTCATGTTTCTTTACATTAAATTTTGATCTTTATATAAACTTAATTAAGTTCAGTTCCAGAGAATCAATCTTCGGTGTAATCTAACCTACTCTACATTCTCACTGTTTTTTTTCTTTTTACTTCCCTTTTTGTATTTGGTAAGTTTTGATGGAGTGCATCTCTTGTTTTATACCTTATCTTGACTTTTGCTTCCTTGATTTGCTTATGTGTGTTCTCCCTCACATGGTTTAACTGAGTATCTACATTTTCATTGAATTCCTCTATTATTCTATGATTAACCCCAATTACAATCTTACTATTCCTTTCCATATTTATCATTTGCAGAGCATTTTGAGGACTTTCCTCTAGGTTTCTATCCTATAATTCCAGGCCTCCTCAGTTCTCAGGTTACAGACACTAAATGTATGCTCAGTAATCCCCAGAGCAAAGAAGTATTTCTCATCAGCTTTCCCCTGAGTCCTGAGGCACTCACTTATGAGTGTTTTTCCCAAGGATAGGGCAAATATCATCTGTTCTCACCGATGGGGCTACCAATGATGTAAGCCCTGGCTGATCATGTTTTACTGATCTCCTCTCCTTGTTTTTTTTTAATCTCTACAGGCTTTTCAAAATAGTTCAAACTAGCATGCAGGTGGTGTGACAGCTCTACTGTAACACTCCTCCCATTTTTCCTGTCTTTGTCAGCTGTCTCAAATTGGAACTCCAGTCACCTCCACTAGTGCCAAATAATTACATCAATGTTCTGTCTGATTTGCTTGCCTTCTGATTTTTTCAAATGTATTTGATCTCTTGGCTCTTTTGAGTTGCACACAATGTGCTATTTGAATGGATTATGTGCCACTTGCTCAGCAATGACCCAGGCACTGACATCAACACAGGATAAGGTCTTTCATTTCCTTGACTTACTACAATGCTGCAAGAAGGATTGAGAAGGAGTTTTGGATAAAACTCTCACCCCATTGTTTGGAGAACATTCTGTTATGTGTATGTGATGCTAGGGAACAGCATGGACATTTCTGATTGTAGTCATACTATCTATCCTATGGCAGGTAAGTTAAGAGTTATGAATTCAGACTCTGAAGTATTTACCCAGTTGGGTTGCTCTGCGGAAGGCCACTGCCACCAGTTCTGGGACTGGAGAGGGCTTCTCCTCAGGTGGTGCTCTACACACTTTTAACCAGCACACTGTGGAATTTATTCTCCTCTGGTTGAAATCGCTATTTTTCCAATTTGTTATTGTAGGCATTGAGAGCTATAAATTTTTCTCTGAGTACTGCCTTTGCCATGTCCCAAAGGAGCTGGTATTTTCTGTTCTCTTTTTTGTTAAATTTCATAACCTGTTGGATTTATGTTCTGATCTCTTCGGTGACCCATTTATTGATTCAAAAATGTGTTGTTCAATGTAGTATATATACACACAATGGAATTCTACATAGCCAACAGATAATATAAAATAATTTGCAGGGAAGTAGATGAATCTGGAGTGAATCGTGTTGAGTGAGACAAGTCAAGACCAAAGGACCAAAAATGCTTGGTATCCTTTATATATGTGGCTATTAGATCTAAACAGTTCAAGAGCAAGGACTTAATATTTGCATACCCAATGGTATGGAAATGGTATTGGAAATATAAACACAACTGCATAGACATAAAAATTTATGACTCTATAGACTTAATGTTTTATTACATAGACTAATATGTATCTATGACATACAGACCCTCAGCCTAATTTTGATTATTTTCTAAATTCTAAGTGCCAGTGATTGTATATAGAGATCCCCTTCTTGAAATCTTGCAAATATGATGTAAAAATCCCTGTTAATAAATGCTTTAACAATAAAAAAGTGAAAAATTTGTTGAAATTCTAAACAATTATATATAATCTATACCAATACTAACTGGTAGAACATTTCCAACATAGACCTTAATATACTATGCTTGGAGTAGTAAATCAAATGGCATCAGATATTCAGTCTTGAATTCTAATTTTAGGCAACAGAACATTGTTCAAGTACCTGGATCAAATTAGATATACATCTGTGAATGAAAGGAAATGTCAAAAATTTCCTTGTTCCTTGTGACTCCATGGTATTTTAGAGCCTTTGGTTCACAGAATGCACATACCAAAACAGAGAGTAAATTTCTCAGCATGAAAGCTCTCTAGTTCCAGATTTTGTGCACAATGGCTTTATTAGTACAGTAATTATGTTTGCAGCAAAAACTTGTCAACTCATAAGGATAGCAGTGAATAATTATAAAAATCAGACTTAAATGTGAGGCACAGATATGAATTAAGTCTTTGTGCTGAAGTATATGAAATTACCAACTTTGCATGTTCATTCAAAACATATTCTGGGATTACAATGGTTTTCATCAGAACAGTTTGTTTTCATTTTTTGATGCAACCTTTATTAGGCATCACATGTACAAAGAATTTTTTGCAAATAATATGAAAAAGCACCCTCTACCTAATGTCCACTAAGTTTTACATACTTGAGTCTTTGTTAATGGCTTATATAATATGTGAAGAGTTATCCTTTGAAATACTCATTTGAATTCTTTTCCTGGTGTGAGTGAACTCTCTCTTTGGGATCTGCTCCAGGCTAGGCTTCCACCACTCAAACAATAGAAACTTTCTTGTTTTTCTGGTGCTTAATTGCAGATCAGTGTTTCAGAGATTTTGGTGCCTTGGCATGCTTTAAACAGTTAAACATTTAGTAATATGTAGTAACCTTGTGTGTCTTTTCTCATTAATTTTAATTTGAAATCTATTTTATCTGATATAAAGATGGCAACTCCAGCCACTTTATGGGGCCCGTTAGCCTGATAAAGTTTATTTCAACCTCTCACTTTCAAAAAGATGTTTGTTTTGGGGGGTAAGATGTGTCTCTTTAGGACAGTAGAACGATGGATCTTGCTTTTTGATCCAACTAGATAACCTATGTCATTTAATTGGAGAATTAAGTCCATTGATATTGAGAGTCAGGATTGATCTGAACTGGATCAATAGAGACCAAAGATAGGATCCTAAAAGCAGCCAGGGAGAAGAGAACAATCACCTATAAAGGCCAACCAATCAGAATAACCCCAGATTTCTCAGTAGAGACCATGCAAGCAAGAAGAGATTGGAGGGATATATGTCATACCCTGAAGTCAAATAACTACCAACCAAGAATACTGTACCCAGCTAAGCTCTCACTCATAACTGAGGGAACAATAAAAACATTCCATTTCAGGGAAAAGCTGCAACATTATGTAGCAACAAAACCAACATTACAGAAAATTCTCAAAGATGTTCTACACATAGAAAACCAACACAAATGTAATACAGAGAAAGAAAGGGCACCTAAAATTCATACCATTTGAGTACAGCAAGAACTGTTAAGACACAGGCCCCCAATGAAAGCTTTTAAAAATAGAAGGAACTAGTAAATATTTCTCAATCCTGACTCTCAATATAAATGGTCTTAATTCTCCAATTAAATGACATAGACTATCTAGTTGGATCAAATAGCAAGACACATCATTCTGCTGTCTTAAAAAGACATATCTTACCAAAAAAACAAATATATTTTGAAAGTGAGAGGTTGGAATAAACTTTAACAAGATAACAGCTCCCAGAAAGAGTTTGGGGTTGCCATCCTCATATCAGATAAAATAGACTTCAAACTAAAATTAATGAGAAAAGACAAAGAAGATTACTACATACTACTAAAGGGATCTTTCCTTCAGGAGGACACAATTATCCTAAATATCTACACACCTAATCCCGGAGCTCTGAACTTCATCAATCAAATTTTACTTTCACTCAAACCATACATAGATCCTAGCTAATATTAACATACCTACACTGAACCAAGAAGAACTAACCGAAATAAACAGGACTATTTCAAGCACTGACATAGAAATGGCAATAAGAGAACTTCTACCTAAGAAAAACCCAGGGCCAGATGGATCCACAGCTGAATTATATAAGGTCTTCAAAGCAGAGCTCACACCAATATTCTCAAGTTCTTCAATGAAATTGAAAACAAAGGCTCTTTGCCAAGCTCATTCTATGAAGCCAGTATAACCCTCATGCCTAAACCAGACAGAGATTCATCAAAGAAAGAGAACTATCGATCCACTTCTTTGATGAACATGGATGCAAAACTTCAACAAAATACTGTCTAACTGTCTAAAACAACTCATCAAAAAATTATACACTATAATGAAACAGGATTCATCACAGAGAGGCAAAGCTGGTTCAAGATGTGCAAATTAATTAATATAATTCAATACATAAACAGGAGCAAGGACAAAAATCTCATGATTGTCTCAATAGAGGCAGAAAAGGCTTTTGACAAGATGCAATACTCTTTTATGTTAAAAGTTCTGGAGAAACTAGAAATCCATGGGACAATCCTCAGTATAATAAAGGCTGTGTATCACAGCTAGTATTATACTTAATGGTGAAAGCTAAAGTCATTCCCTCTAAAATCAGGAATGAGATAAGGCTGCCCACTCTCTCCACTCCTATTTAACATAGAATTCCTAGCCAGTGCAATAAGGCAAGAAGCAAGCATAAAGGGGATCCAAATAGGGAAAGAGGAAGTAAAACTTTCCTTCTTTGCAGATGACATGATTCTCTATTTAAAGAATCCTATAGACTCCACTCACAAGCTCCTTGAGCTGATTCAAAACTTTGGAAGGGTATCAGGGTATAAATTTAATCCTCAAAAATCAACTGCCTTCCTCTATTTGAACAGTGAGAGGAATGAGGCAACAATCAGGAAAGCAAGTACTTTTGCAATAGCCTCAAAGAAAATAAAGTACCTAGGAATTATCTTTAACTAACAATGTAAAGGACCTTTTTCATGAAAACTTTAAAACCCTGAAAAAGGAAATTAAAGCAGAACTGACGAAATGAAAAAACCTCTCATGCTCTTAGATTGGAAGAATCTACATCAAGAAAATGACAATCTTGCCAAAGGCTATCTACAAATTCAATGCAATACCCATCAATATCCCAATGTCATTCTTTAAAGAAATAGAAGAGGCCATCCAAAATTTCATATGGAATAATAAAAGACCCCGTATAGCAAAAACACTTCTTAGCAGAAAGAACAGCACAGGAAGAATTTCAGTAACAAAATTTAGACTCTATTACCGAGCTATAATTATCAAAACAGCTTGGTACCAATGAAAACAGCTTGAAGACCAATGAAAAAGAAATGAGGACTCAGATACTAAACCACAGACCTATGGCCACCTAAACTTTCACAAGGGAGGCAAAAAAATAGAAGAAGAAAGACAGCCTCTTCAACAAGTGGTTGAGTACCTGCAGAATACTAAAGTTAGATCTTTCTTCGTCCCCCTGTACTAGAATTAAATCCAAGTGGATCAAAGACTTCAAGGTAAAAGCCAACACAAGGAAAGTTTTACAAGAAAGAATAGGAGATACACTAGGCCTCCTTGGCACAGGTCTAAATTTTCTTAATAAGACCAAGAATCACAACAAATCAGAGAAAAGCTGGATAAGTGGAACTCTATTAAACTCCAGAGATTTTGTATGGAACAGGTCGTAGCTAGTAAATTAATTAGGAAGCCTACAGACTGGGAGATCTTCTCCAACCATACAACAGACAAAGCCTCATATCTAAAATATATCAACAGCTCAACAAATTGAATCACTCCAAAATTAATCTCCAAAGTAACAACCCTACCATTAAAAGATGATCCAAAGACTTAAAGATTGAGTCTTCTCTGAAGAAGAAACAAAAATGGCCTATAGACACAGGAAGACACATCTCTGGTCATAAAAGAAATGCAAATCAAAACAACACTAAGATTCTACCTCACACCAGTTAGAATTGCCAGGATGAGGGAAACTAATAACAACTGATGCTGGAGGGGATATGGCCAGAAGGGATCACTACTACACTACTGGTGAGAGTGCAAACTCGTTCAACTACTATAGAAAGCATTATGACAGTTCCTCAAAAGACTAAACATAGAGCTCCCTTATAACCGAGAAATTCCACTACTAGGCATTTACCCAATTGTCCAGAAACAAGGACATACTAAATCCACTAGCACAATGATGTTCATTGCAGCACTATTTACCATAGAAAAGATATGGAACCAATCCAGATGTCCCTCAGTTGATGAGTGGATCAACAAGATGTGGTATTTGTATACAATGAAGTTCTACGCTGCTGTCAAAGAATAACATTGCCCCATTTGCTAATAAATTGAAAGACTTAGAAAAAAAAGCATTTTAAGTGAAGTAAGCCAGACTCAAAGGAACATAGGCTCAATGGTTTCCCTCATTTGTCATAATCAGTAGAAACCTTGGGCTCTCATGGCAGAGATTTGCAATAAAGCAAAACCTAGATACATAGGCCATATAGTATGATGCTAAATGAAAGGACCTCTAGGATACAGAAACAAAAGCCATATAATGAGTGATTGTTGTCCTTAATGTACTGTGTTATCTTTCATCTCTTTTGCTGTCCCTAGGTTGTCTTATATTGTTACAGTATCTCAGTTTTTCATCTGATATATTGGATATATTTGTATTTGGTTATTTGAAATTGGATAGGGAAGGGTGGAAACAAGATGAGGGGTAGGTGTGGGGGGGGAGGGAAATGGGAAACAAGACATGAGAAACGGTGTCAATGTATGTGAATTAATGCACCTTCTATCTGGCAAATATAATATAACCCTTCTATTAATTACAATAAAAATATATGAAAAAAATGGCCGGAAACAAAACAAATCAAAGAAAGGTTAGGTTTGCCAAGAGAAAGGTGCCAGACTGAGCACTCAGCCATTCACTTACCTGAAATGGAATGTGACTATGAATGGAAATCTTAAATTTGTGGTCCATACAAACATAGGGACCAACCATAAAACCAAGAGAGAGACTGAGGACCCCAATAAGTCTCACTCCATTGCACAGAACAGCACTGGGATGGTTGCTGCTCCCCTGTCAGCCTAGTACAGTGACATCTTGTCACTGGCAAAGACATTGCCAGACAAAGTAGATGAATACTGGAGCATGAGATTTTCTTTCTGCGGTGATATTTTCAAAAAGTCAAAGTAATCTGAGCAGCGTCAGCTTAGCTTGGTGATGGGTTTTCTAGCCACAAAACAGAAATACCTCCCAGAGTGGTCAACTTTCCTCTTCTGCTAAACAAAGCCAGAGGAAACCGTAACCCTGGGCCACTCTATGCTACCAAGGACAATACTGGCTCCAGGCTGAGTCAGAGATTTTCTTTTTTTTTCCAGTGCTGGGCTTGAGCTCAGGGCCTGAGCACTGTCCTTGGGATTTCCTCAAGGCTAGTGTTCTATCCTGATCCACTGCACCATTTCTGGCTTTTTCTATGCATGTGGTACCGAGGAATTGAACCCGTGTCTTCATGCATGCTAGGCAGGCACTCTTACTAGACCAAACTTCTGGCCTGAATCATAGACTTTCTAAAGATCATTCCAGGTTGGATACACCTCCACCTATTTATTTGGTTATTTCAAATCAGATAGGGAAGGGGGAAAGAAGATGAGGGGTAGGGGTGGGGGGGAATGAGGACCAAGACATGAGAAAGAGTATCAATGTTTGTGAAGTAATGCACCTACATCCAAGCTAAAGTCAAGAGCCAACTTTCCCCTGCAGGACACATAAATCTCAAATGAATGGGACTGGTTTCTATCTTAAAACTGAGTTGGTATTGGTTTCTTTTTAAAAGGGTAAAAAGATTGTGAGCTGTACAGCTTGTGCAGCACTGGAGTGCAATATTTGTTCTTATTTAAAAACTGTAGTTTTGCTTGCTTCAACTGGATATGTAAACATTGTTCATGAGATTTCCTTCTTCCTTCTTTCTTCCTTCCTTCCTTCCTTTCCTTCTGGATAATAAATAAAGTGTTCCACTTACAATGATCAGGTAGTAGTTGCATTACTTCTTGCACAATGAATCTACTTCTCATGTTTATATATTCCTTCCCCCTACCTCCTCCCAATCATTTTGTATTCTTTCTTTCCTGTCCTGATTTCAACTAAGCAAATAAACATACATACAATCTGCCAGGTAACAAGCTCAGATTCAGTAACATTATGAGATTAATCATGAGGGCACAAAAAGAGAAGAGAAATAATATAATAAACTAAGAACAACAAAAACATAAGATAAACTTCTTGTTTCTATATCCCATAATTAATTCATTCTCATCCATTATGACTTTATTTACCAAGTTTTGACCCATTGTGAATCTTCCAAGGAGGCTCCTGGATGCATACTGATTATTACAAATTAAGAAAAACATTGAGCCAATGTTCCTTTGGGTCTAGCTTACTTCACTTAAAATTATTATTTCCAAATTTTTCCATTTTTCTAAGGAATGGAGTGATGTCATTTGTTCTGCTGGGTGCATAGAATTATATTAAGTATAAGCACCATATCTTCTTGACCCAATCATCTACTGAGGGGCATTTGGGTTGATTCCTTACCTTCGCTCTTGTCAATATTTCTGCAATAAACCCTCCTGTGCTAGTGGCATTAGTATGTTCTTATTTGGTAAATACCATAAAGTGGAATTGCTGGGCCATAGGGGAGCTCTATTACTAATCTTTTGAGGAATTTCCATACTGCTTTCCATAGTGGTTGAGTTAACACTTCTACCAACAGTGTAGCAGTGATCCTTTCTGGCTGTATTGTCAGCATCTCTTGTTAGGGTTGTTGACAATGGCCCTTCTAACTGGAGTGATGTGGAATCTCAAAGTTGTTTTGATTTGCATTTCTTGTAGGGCCAGAAATGTCCACGATCTCTTCATGTCTGTAGGCCATTCTTATTTCCTCTTTAGAGAAGTCTCTAAGTCGGTAAACCACCTTTTAATGGGATGGTTGTTTCCTTGAGGATTTGATTTTGAGAGGTCCAATTTCCTTAGTTATAGGTTTATTTTAGATAAGAGGCAATTTTCTAGTATGGCTATTGAAGGTCTTCTACCACTGTGTGAGCTTTCTATTTAACTTGATAACTACTCCTTTTCCATACACAAGCTCTGTAGTTTAATACAGTCAAATTGGTTCAAACTTACTTTTTTCATGTATTTTTATTGTAATTAATAGAAGGGATATATTATATTCATCATATAGAAGGTGCATTGCTCACCAACATTGATATTCTTTCTCATGTCTTGGTCCTCATTCCTCCCACCCCCGCCCCTCATCTTGCTTCCCCCCTTCCCTATCCTATTTCAAATAACCAAATAAGTATATATACAATATATCAGAAAACAAGATGAAATACTGTAACAAGAATTTGTGTTTTGGGGTCTTTATTAAGAAAGTTTTGACTTGTGCCAATGAGACTTCCTGTATCTCCTATTCCTTCTTGTAAAGTTTTCAGGGTATCTGCTCTTACCTCAAGGTCTTTGATGCATTTGGAATTGATCCTGGTGCAAGATGACATAGAAAGGTACAACTTTAGTTTTTTTTTATAGATAATTAACCAATTCTGTCAGCACTATTTGTAGAAGAGGCTATCTTTCTTTCATCCCATATTTTTAGCTCCCTTACCAAAGATTAGATGACCCTATTGTCATCTAACCTACACAGGTTATTATTTTGAGTCTTCAGTTATATTCTATTTTCCTTAGGCCTTTTTTGTTTTGGATACTACAGCTCTGTAATATAGTCTAAGGGTTGACATTTCTCCACTGCTATCTTTGATGCTTAATAACCATTTGTGCTATACAGTTTTTTTTATTATTCCATATGATCTTTTGATTATTTCCTCTGTTTTATTAAGAATGACATTGGGCTATTGATGGGTATTGCGTTGAATGTATAGATAGCCTTTGGCAGGGTTCCCATTATCATGATGTTAATTGTTCCAATTCAGGAGCATGGGAGGTTTTTGTGATACCTCAGTTCTGCTTTAATTTCCTTTTCTAGGTTGTTAAGGTTTTCATCATAAAGATCCTTTACCATTTTAGTTCATTCCTAAGAATTTTACTTTTTCTGAGGCTATTGCAAAAGAGTTGTTTTCCTGATTTCTGCCTGGCTCTTTTTGTTGTTAGCATAGAGGAAAGCAGTTGATTTTTGAGGGTTAATTTTGTGGATTTTTTTTTGCAAATGTTTCAAATCAGCTCAATCAACTTGAGAATGGAGTCCATCAGGTATTTTAAATACAGAATCATATCATTTGTAAATAATGAAAGTTTCTCTTCCTCTTATCCTATTTGGATCTAGTTTATGCTTGCTTCTTGCCTTATTGCTCTGGCTAGAAATTCCAATACTATGTTAATTGGAGAGAGTGGGCATTCTTGTCTCATTCCTGATTTTAGAGGAAATGGCTTTAGCTTTTTGACATTAAGTATAATGCTAGCTGAAGGTTTGTCACATACAATGTTTATTATACTTAGGAATGATCCATGAATTCCTAGATTCTCCTGCATAAGTCCTTGGCTTTTTAAAAGCCTGATTTCTGAGTGAAAACCACTTGCATAGCAAAAATAATAGTATTATTAAATGTTTAGAAACCTCAAAATATTCACACTGATGAAGACAACACATTTTATTTGATGTCAATGTGAACTATTCCTGTACTATCTCAGATCGGAAATCATGTCAATATACCATTTTTGAATTCAATATCTGATGCTACAAAAAAGGGAGGAAGCAATTAGTGAAGTCCTTTAGGAAGCTGGGCTCTATTAATTCAAAGTTATTGTCAGGATATTATACAGAAGGGCTAAAATTTAAATCAGGCTATATAAGCAAGGCAGAATTTCGAGAATTGGCAATGTGTAGAAGCAAAATGCTCAGCAAAGTTAGAGCATATTAACTGCTTTTTCAGAGCATTCTGAGCAAACACAATTACTTTGGTATCTTTTTCTCATGAATAATTTTAAAAAATTGATTGGATACATGCAAGCAAAATCCCAGGTGTGTGGGGCAATGAGAATCAACTTGCAAAATGGTAAACAAATTCCCCACACACTTGCTCAATGAAAAGAGGAAAGCATTTTGAGATAAGTACCATGAATGCAAGAAAAATTATTTCAAAATGACCCTCACCCATATGAAAGTGATCTCAAGCCTCTGCACTGCTTTACAAATGGTCTTGTGCAGTGGTGGTGAATTACTAAGAGCAGATTTTGAGGTAAATGATACCCAGGGCATAGAATGTGATTAAGGAAATTCCTGTGCTTTATCAAGGCAAAGGTATTGCCTGATCCACTTTTCTCTTTTACTAGAAAACAAAAGGGTTTTTTTTGCTATTTATCCTGGGTGGATGAACTGCAAAAGAATCTTATCAATATATATAATGCACAAGTTGAAACTCTTGCAAATGCAACAAGTCCATGTACAATATTGTTTTGAGATTTTAGGAATTCAGAAACCTGATAAACAATAGTGGTGGTAGCTTAGCAAGAATTACAATTTGAATGTGATATGCTTATTTCATATGTTGATAATTATTGTACAAACAGTTCTGGCCTGTCCTTGGTGTGCTTGTCCTGGCTATAGTAGTGAGCAGAGAAATGGTGTCCATGGAAAATAATTCAATTAATCACACTTTTGTATATTCCAATCACAGAACTTTTCTCTTCCTCTAAAATGATGTGTTTGTTCACTTCATATGAAAATTTTAGACCTGACAAGAACTCAGTATGGTTGGTCATATATTGGGTTCTATAAGTTTGATATTTCTAGAACCTGTTAGGCCATACATGGGTTGTAGTTTCCGAGTGTAGAGGGACGGTGAAAGCATATGTATGTGGAATTAGTCCAGAGTTTCACTTGTAAACTGCTTTGGAGCAGCACAAATATAAAATCTAGTGAGTTCTCGGCAGCATCTTCCCAATTTGCAACTTTCATATTTTGATATCAACAACTTTGAGAGGGTACATGGCAGTGTTATTATTTTTCCAAGTCACTAGTGACTTTTTCCAAAACAACAGAGAAATGTTAGATTTCATTTGTTAGATTTCACTGACCTTGTACTCAAATGCCAATTAATTATATACCATAGATAAATTTCTACTGTACCTAGAGAAAATAGAATACTTGAAATGGCTCCAATGGTTTTGTCTTCCATAGTTATGTCACCGATAACAATCTCAAAGGAGACTGACTAGAGAAATGTTAATTGAAGAGAAAAAGAATTTAAGTCCCCAAAACCAATCAATCTTCAAATACTAGTAGTTTTGGTTGAAACACAAATAGCTACTGCCAAATCACCTTCTTAAGTACACAAAAGAGATATATGATTCCTTTTTTGTCCTCACTTGGCAACCATTTTCTGCATTGAAATCATCTGTTACAATAATCAGCCATAAAAAAACAGTAGCACAGTAGATGACTTAATTTAAGATCATTTTATTTTTCTTCTAGAGACTAGCCATATAGTGAAGACAAAAAAAACAGGAATACTTTGAAATATGGGTCTCATTGAAAGAAATAACTGTCCAACACAATACATCTCATTTATGCTATGCAGTGTAGCACTATACATACAGAGTGGAATGCGATTGTCTCAGAATCCAATAGAGAGAGCTGAGGTCAGAGAAGCAAAAAAAAAAATAAATGTGCTCTTTCTGTCTGAATATTTTCACCATTATTGCACTCACATTTGGTAATACACCAAACACTTAAAAATTTCTTCAGACACTTAAGAAATTGTGACACCCCCCATTTTCAGGTTATGAATTACCTTTCTGATTTCATCAGTTTATCTTGTTTTATTATAAGGGCACTGCAATAAACTTTCAGGATCTTCAGATTCCTCAGAAAAAGAAAAGTTTCTAATGGAATACTAAATAAATTTGAGCCAATACAACCTTTTAATTATTATTACACTTTAAAGTCTGCATTACTAGAGTGACAAGAATTAAACTAGGACAAAGAACAGCAGTAGCAAAATTGAGCAGGATAAGCAATAGTACTAGAGAAAGTCATTTCTGAGATATACCTATCTCCTAGTAGGGAGTTCATTGTTCAATATTTATGAAAATTTCTTCACTCATTTAACTTGCTATGTCATAAAGGCTCATGATTTACTTGGTTTCTTCACTATCAAAATTCACATATAAAATTCAAATTTATTATCAAAACCTTTATAATTTTGTATGAAACAAACTTTGTGAGCTTTTGACAATATACACTCTATGTTTCATCAAAAGGATAAGAAAAGGAACATTTATAATACTAACTGGAAAAGTAATTTGTATAAGTGATATGGGAACCACATATAACTTCTTCCATTCTGACTGGCAGGTTAGTTTCCACAAATCCTGTGGGGAGAAAAAAAATCTCTTAGTATAACCATTACTAAGTGCTTAAAAAAAACAGATATTAGACACCTGTTCACTGTAATAATAAAAAACAAATAGATTTAATTAAGCTTAAGCAATTTTATAATTTTATTTTTCAACATTAGTCATTTTTTTGACCCAACCCCCAGCAGGGATTGACTTCAGTTTATGGAGATTTCAACCAAAGCACCATTTCTGGCTTTCACTGGGAATATGGTTCCAAGAAATAGAAGCAGGGCTGTGTGCATGCTTTGTTATCTATCACAAAGCCATACTGCTAGCCCCATCTACACATTCTGAAAATACTTTCATTTCTCTATTTCATATATAACAGAATCCTTTTCAGGAGTACATGTTAGAAATATAGTAAATCTGGTTTCTCCATAGCCTTTACAGATTATATGAGGTATCATTTCCCAAGTTATTCAAGTAAAGTAGAATTACTTTACAATATCTAAAATAAAATATATTTAGAAGCAAAACCAAAACAAAATGTACATAAATTCTACATCAAATTGGTCACTTATCTCAAAACGTGACTTCATTTGAAGATTTCCTTGCTAGTCATCATCAGAAGAGGCTACAGCATACTTTATATTCATGTGGAATTTAAGATATTTTCTAACTCAATTGGTAGAATATTACAACATAATGTATCCTTTGAGCATAAAACTTAGCCATTCCATACTACCAGTGTGTTTGCTGATACTCACAAGATCGTATCAGACAAAATTATAAATGTCATTTCAGATTGGATGGAAATCAGCACTTTGTGAAGTTTGAATAGGTAGTGGATTCTGGTTCATCTGTAAAATGTACATGAGTGACTACTTTCAGAAAATTCTAGGTACTACATGGTGGGACTTTAGGGACAGAATGGGAAAAGCCAAGATCAGGAGAGAAATATCAAGGAATATTCATGTGCCAAGCAGTTATCATACACATCTGGGGAGAGGGAAGAAGGCAAAGAAGGGAAAGGGGTGGTTTGAGGTGTTTGAGAGCTCAATGGACTCACCAAGGAAGTAGAGGTGCCTTCTTCACCGGCAAAGCAGAATACACAGAAGAGGCTTTCCCCTAGCTACCTTTCCTTCTCTGTCTTTCTGCCTCTGTTGTGGGGTCACCGTGATTTTGACTCAGCTCCCCATCCCCACTTCCGATGTGTCCTGCCTGAAGTTCGGCCTACTCCACTGTGAAGACGGAAAACAAGATCCTTCTTCATTTGTCTCTCCATTCTTGGGAACAGTCTAGTAGACATGTGCCAGAATTCAGTAGAGGGATGCTGTGAATGGTTTTCACACAGTGTGCAACCTCACTGCATCCCTAAACCACGAATTATTTCTAATTGCTTCTGCCCACACCTCTCTATTTTTCTTTGCGCACATGTCGATACTTAGTCCTATTTTCTTGAGAAAGCTCGTGTGTGAATCAATTGAATATTAGCAAATTCCTCTAGACCATGAAAACTACCTAATGAACAATGATAGTTTTTAAATTCTGTAATTTTTGTGTATAAAGGGGTTATAGTTACATAAGCCAGATATTAGGTGCATTACTTCTCACACTTTGATACGCTTTCTCATGAATTTTTCCCCATTTCCTTCCCACCACCACCTCCCAGTCATCTGGTTTTCCCCCATTCTCTTTCCTATTTCAAATAATCAAATATATATACAATATACCAGGTATAACAGCCAGGTATATTAATAATACGTGATTAACAGAAGGGCAACAAAAGAGAAGAAAAATAACACAGTACATTAAAAACAGCAATCACGGAATATAAAGTTCTTGTTTCACATATTCTAAAGATACTGTAATTTAGCCTCATCCTATATGACCATATGGATCTAGGTTTTATACTACTATAATCCTCAGCAAGCAGATTTGTAGACATGTACTAATGGTTGCCAAAGAAGAAAACAATTGATACCATGTTTCTTTGTGTTTGGGTTACTACACTTAATAGGATTTTTATCTAAGTCTTTTCATTTTGAACAATGATATAAATGCATGGTGAAAATCAATCTCACCATGAAAAATTCAATTGGGATACCTTTTTACTGCATTTGAAAATAAACATTTCATATATAGTCTGCATTGAATCATCTTTCTCTCCCTGCATATTTCCCTAATATTTGTACATACCATCTTAAAACATATCCGTGGGATCACCACCATGTAAAATAATAAGCAAACAGATTAGGATTTCATTAATAGACACTTCTTAATTAAAATATGAAAAAGAGAATCTCACATTATGGTTAAATATAAAAAGCTTAACCTGTATATGTATATAAATCTCTCTGTATCTGTTTGTCTATCTATCTACCTACCTACATATTTGCAGCCCATTATTCTAACCTAAATTTCCCTTGTGGTACTGTCAGTGGGAAAGGGTATGGAATGGTTTATGCAGTATGTTTTGAATTGTGTAGGTAAGAATTGAGCAATTCAAATATTCATAATATTCTCCAAAAATCAAGATATTGCTTGGAAATATGTCTCCAGAGTTGCCCTGTGTAAGTTATTTTCATAATGTTAATTATATTTTCTTTAAGGACAATTCATTCAATCAAACAAAGTGAAATGGCAGAATCAAATAAAGTGATAAATTACTTTCAGATTATTTTAGTTGAATAAAAATAATTGGAAATCTTGAGATGTACGTACGGGTATTGGTGCTAGAGTTTGCCTGCTTTCAAATTTCAACATGTTTCCTGTATACACTCCAACCCAGAGACCTGTCAGAGAATGTGTTCTTTGTCCCATAATAATAATGAGAAAAGTGATGAGGATTTCAATATCACCCGTGACTGAATTCTGCATTTTTGGTATTTGCTGAAGCATGGAGACATTTCTGTAATAATATTCATAATTACAAAAATATATTTTGAAACACTTCTATCAAAATCCATCATGGAGTGAGGAATGAGGATGACAACAAGTGCTCTAGATTGGGAGAAGATCTTCACTTGTCATACAATAAACAATGGTCTTATAGCTAAAATATATCTACAGCTTAAGAAACTAAGAAAAAAACAACTGGAAAGAAAACTCTGAAGTGTTACTATTAATTCAGTCTCATGTTTCAATATTATCATATTTAAAGTGTATGTCTTATTTCATAATAGATTAGTTTGTTAGTTTGTATTAGAAAGTTATTTCCTGATTTAAATGATGTATCTTAGTTTTAGAAAATATAGAAAAAGTAGTGAAAAGTACAGAGAAAAGATTTATCAGTATAAAGCCTCTTAGTCTTCATAACTATAATTGTATATGCATATACATATGTGGGAATAAATACATTTTACATGATCTATTTTTAAAAAAACTCTCAAAGAAGCAACCATCTCATTGAAAGCTTGGCTAAAAACTCAAACAGTAACTTCCCTGAGTAGGAAATAAAAATGGGCTATAAACACATGAAGAAATGTTCAATATCACTATCCCAAAAAGGAATGAAGATTAAAACAACTTGGAGATTTGGCCTCACCCTAGTTAGAATGGGCACTATCATGAAATCCATATAACAACTACTGCTGTTTTGGATGAGGTCAGAGGGATAGCTGGTAAAATGTTGGTGGGAATGAAAATTGATCAACCACTCTGGATAGCAGTAAGAAGTTTCCTCAGAAGACTAGATCTAGAGCTTCCCTCTGACCTGGCAGTCCCAGTCCTGAAATCTCCAGAAACCATTTCAGTCAAAATCCTTGTAAAAGAGGCTCTCTTTCTTTCATCCTATTATTTGGCCCCCTTATCAAACATTAAATATCCACAGGTCTGTGGATCTTCTTTTTTATTCCATTCATTCTCATGCCTGCTCTTATTCCAGTTTAACATGTTCTGATTACTACAGTTCTGTCATAAAGTCTGTGGTCGATATTGATATGACTTCAGATCTGCTCCTTCTACCCAGGTTTGTTTTGCTATAAGGGGTCTTTAAATATTCCATAGAACCTTTGGGATTGCATATACTGAATGAGCTCTATATCCCTGTGATGAATCCAGTTTGATTATATCATATAATTTTTCTGATAAGTTCTTGAAGATAATTGGCCAGCATTTTGTTTACAAGATTTGAATTAATATTCATGAAATAAATGGGTGTATAGTTCTCTTTTTGGATGAGTTCCTATCTGGTTGGAGGGTGAGTGTTATGTTGGCTTCATGGAATGAGTATGATAAATAGACTTCACTTGGAATTTCATTGAAGTGACTGAGGACAAATTATCCTCTGAAGGCCTTATAGAATATAGAATCAGGTCCTGGGCTCTTCAGGGATGAGAGGTCTCTTATTGCCATTTCTATTTCATTACTCTAAATAGATCTGGTCAATGGTTTAGATCTTCTTAGTTTAGTTTGGTTATGTCAATACTGACTAGACCATACAGAGTCTTTATTAAAATGAGGAAAAATCCCTAGATTCCTACAATTTCCAGAACTTTTAACATAAAGGGGTTTTGGATCTTCTTAAACTCTTTTTCTGCATTGATTGAGACAGCCATGAGCTTGTGTTCTTTCTTCTGTTGATGTGATAAGTTATATTGATTTACGTATATGGAACCAAAATTGCATCACTGCGAATATTTTGTTTGATTGTAGTGAATAATTTTTTAAAGAAAAAGTTGTTGAACATGGTTGGCCAGTTTTATGTTGAGAAGTTTTGCAACAAATGAAAACAACTCAGATTCCACCTCCTTACAGTTAGAATAGCCATGATGAAGAAATCTAGTATCAACAGATGCTGTCGAGGATGTGGCCAAGAGTGATCAATTCTATGTTGTTGGTAGGAGTGTAAACTTGTTCAAGCACTATGGAAAGCACTATGAGAGTTCCTCAAAAGACTAAACATATGGCTTCCCAATGACACAGCAATTCCTCTATTTTTCATTTTGCCCAATTGTCCTGAAACAAGGACATATTAAACCCACTAGCACAATGATGTACATTGCAGCACTGTTGACCAGTACAAAGATATGAAACCAACCCAAATGCCCCTCAGTTGATGACTGCATCAACTAAGTGTGGTATTAATACACAATGGAATTCTATGCTGCTGTCAGAAAGAACAGTTCCCCATTTGTAAGGAAATGGAAAGACTTAGAAAAAATCATATTAAATGAAGTCAACCACACTCAAAGGAACATAGGTTCATTGGTTTCCCTCATTTGTTACAATCAGTGGAAACCTTGGGCTCTCCCATCAGAGATTTACAAGAATACAACCAAGATACATAAGGCCACATAATATGATGCTAAATGAAAAGACCTCTAGAATATAAAAAGAAAAGGCATATCATGAGCGATTGTTGTCCTTAATGTATTATGTTATCTCTCAACTCTTTTGCTGTCCCTTGGTTATCTAATATTGTTATAGTATCTCACTTTGTTACAATATTTCCCCTGGTTATCTCATATATTGTATATATAAGTATTTGGTTAATTTAAATCAGATAAGGATGGGGGAAAAGAAGATGAAGGGCAGAAATGGGACCCTGGAAATGAGGACCAAGACATGAGAAAGGGTATCAATATTTGAAGTAATGCATCTTCTACCTGGTGAATGTAATGTAACCTGTCTATTAATTACAATAAAAATAAATATATAAAATAATGCAAAATTACAATTGCCAAAAAAAGAAAAAAAGAATAATTTTCATTAAGTGATGTGAGCCAGAGTCATAGGAACATAGGCTTAATGGTTTCCCTCATTTGTCATAATTAATATGAATCTTGGACTCTCCTAGTGTGTGGCCTAAATTAATTTTAAAGTTTAATGAACTTCAGTAAAAAGTTTCCATTTTGTAAAGTTCTGAGAAATATCCTAACTGCTTCTTCTCAGGAAATCTGCTAGATGTTCGATCAGTTGTTACTCAGACAGCCAGCAAGGATATTCAAAATTAATCTCTAGGACAGCAGCTGTTTTCCACAGCTAGCAAGGACACCTAAAACTAAACTTTTGTTGGAAAACCAGAACATCAGATCCAATAATTGTTGAATTCCGTATGTAATGGTTAACTAAAACATGAGGCTGTGAAAATGAAAACTAAAACTTCTTTATTCTGTACTATAAAACTGTGCTAATTCTGTATTCGGGGCTTCCAAGCGTCAGTGGTTTCCAAGGTGTGGAGGAGCAATCTCAAGCTTACTAATAAACGGCTCTTTGTTGCCTGCATTGGTCGTGGTCTCTGGTGATATTTCAGGGGGATTGTGAATGTTGGGCACCACACTAGCAGAGGTTTCCAATAAGATAAAACCGAGATAGATAAGGACATGTAGAATGAGCCTAAATATAAGGAACTCCAGGCTATGGAATCAAGTGTGATTGTTGATCTTAATGTATTGTATTATTTGTTATCTCTTTTGCTTTCCCTTGGTTATTTCATAATGTTAAAATATCTTACCTTCTTATCTGGTATATTGCATACATATTTACCTAATTATTTGAAATAGGATCGGGAAGGGACATAACAGGATGAGGGGAGGGGTCGTGGGAAGATAAATGGGGACAATGAGAAGATGAGAAGGGGAATCAATGTTTGTTCACTAGTGCACCTTCTATCTTGTGAATAAAATGTAACCCTTCTATTGATTACAAAAAGAGAAAATTATAAAAAGAAGTTTTGCTTCAATATTCAACAAAGTAATGAGTCTATACTTCTTTTTCTGGCTGGTTTTGCAATTAGGGTTATGCTGCTTTCCTAGAATGAGTTTTGTAAAGCCCTTTCATTTTTCTTTAAGATTTTGAGGAGTATTGATGTGAGATCTCCTTTGAAGCCTTTATGGATTTCAACTGTTAAACCATCAGGTCCTGGTCTTTTTTTTGAATTGGGGTTCTTTTATTGCTGTAACAGTTTCATTACTAACATAGGGCTTTTTAGTTAATTTTTAAGTTCTTGATTCAGTTTGTGTATGTCAATATTGTTGAGAATTTTGTCCAACTTCTATGGGTTCTCAAATACAGTGCCATAAAAGTTTAACAAGTATTCCCTCATGATGGTCTTAATCTTGGTAATTTATGTGCTATTTCTATTTTTATCTATGATTTTGGTTATTTGGGTGCTCTATCTTCTTTTAGAGGTAAGATTTGCTAAGGTCTGTCAAGTTCTTTAAAAGAAACAACTCAGTGTTTCATTCATTCTTTGAATGATTTTTTTGTTCTCCAATTCAATGAATTCTATGTAACTTTAAGAATTTGTTTTCTTCTATTAGAACTGGGATTGGTTTGGTGCTACTTTTTCAAGAGCTAAAGGTGCAGCATTCATTTTTTCTTTGTGATTTCTCCACTTTGTTAATGTGTGCACTCAGTGTTATAAATTTTCCTCTGAGTACTGTATCCCAAATGAGTTTTTTTCTGTGTATGCTTGTAAAATACCAGAACATTTTAAATTTCTGTTCTGATCTCTCCAGTGACACACTAGAGATTTATCAGTAGGTTCTTCAAGCTCTGTGTGGTAGAGGAATTTTCCTGGTGGAGACTGACTTTGAGTCACAATTTTACATCATTGTGGTTTGAGATAATGCAGGTAATAATTTAATGTTTCTGAATTTGCACAAGTTTGTTTTATGTCCTAAAATGGGGTCTATTTTGGATAATGTTCCATGTGCTGTTGATAAAAATGTATATTCAGGTGATGTTGGTAGAATAATCTACAAATGTCTGTTAGGTCTATTGGTCTATGAAATTGTTCATTTCTCAGGTTTCTGTTCATGCCTTGCTGATACATTGACAAGAGAGTGGTGTGTTAAAGTCACCACAATCATTGTCTTTAGAGCTCTGCATGTAAATAAATTTGGTTGATGGCTTTGGGTGTTGGCAATTGACATGTACATATTTAGGATGGTTATACGCTCCTGAAGGAGAGATCCTTTTTGTAGTATATATAAACTTTCTTTTGTCACTTCTCACTAATTTTATTTTTTAGTTTGTTTTATCTGATATAAGTTTGAGAACAGCAGACTTATTATGAGGGCCACTTGCTTGATCTATTAGTCCAGACTCTTTCTCTCAATATATGTTTGTTTTGGGGGCAGGGTGTTTCTTTGAAGACTGCAGAAACATGGATCTTGCTTTTTGATGCAATGATTCAGTCTATATCATTTAATTGTGGAGCTTAGCTCACTGATATTGAGAGTTAGGATTAAAATATGTGTACTATTCCTGCCACTTTTTCTCTTTCATTAGCTCCTGTGATGTAGAAATTCTTGCTGAAATTACCTAATATGCTGTTTAGGTACCTGTTCCCTGTCAATAACATGTTGTGTTGATTTCGATGTGTAGAGCATATTTTAGAATTTTCTGTATGCTTATTTTATACATACTGTTTTCATTTTTCCTGGCTGGGGAAGGTTTATATTCCACCTGTACTATGAATGAGAGTTTAGATTGGTACAGTATTCTTGGTTGGTAGTTACTTGTCCTTATATCATGGCATACATCATTCTAAATTCTTCCTGCTTACATGATGCTGAGAAAGCTGTGGAAATTCTGATTAGTTTTCCTCCTTAGTACTGGATAGCTATAAATTAGGGTTCCCACTTGTATCTTGGAGCTCCTGAAATCAATCACATTTCTTGGACTTGTTTGGAATCATTTTCTGGTCTTTATCAATCCTTTTCTACTTCAACCCCAGAAATTTTCTCTTCTGCATTTTCTAATGAGCTATCAATACCTTCTAGTTTGATATACATCTCCTTTCCTTCTAATAGGACATTTGAAATATTGTGTCTCTTGCTTTAGGTCTTCTTTGGATATTTTTTACCTCCTTGATTTGAATTTGAATGAACTCATTGAATTTTTTTAGCTCAGGACTATACTTTCATTCAACTTTTTTTCCACACATTTTTTATTGTAATTAAGAGAAGGGTTACATTACATTCGCCAGATAGAAGGTGCATTACTTCACATACATTGATACCCTTTCTCATGTCTTGTTCCCCATTTCCCTCCCCTCCATCTCTACCCCTCATCTTGTTTTCCCCCTTTCCCTACCCATTTTCAAATAATCAAATACACATTTATCCAATATATCAGATAACAAAGTGAAATACTGTAACAATATGAGCTAACTAAGGGACAGCAAAAGAGATGATAGATAACATAGTAGATTAAGGACATCACTCAGTGTATGGCTTTTGTTTCTATATCCTAGAGGTCCTTTCATTTAGCATCATACTGTATGGCCTTATGTATCTAGGTTTTGCTCTATTGCCAAGCTCTGCTAGAAGAGTCCAAGGTTTCTAATGATTATGGCAAATGAGGGAAACCATTGAGCCAAGGTTCCTTTGAGTCTGGTTTACTTCACTTAATAAGATTTTTTTCTAAGTCTTTCCATTTTCTTAAAGATAGGGAAACGTTGTTCTTTCTGACAGCAGCATAGAATTCCATTGTGTATAAATACCACATCTGTTGATCCAGTCATCAACTGAATGACATCTGGGTTGGTTCCAAAAGCTCTGGAGAAAGTAGGACTCAATGGGACATTCCTCAGTATAATAAAAGCAGTCTATGACAAACCCACAGCTAGTATTATACTTAATAGCGAAAAGCTAAAGCCATTCCCTCTAAAATTATATATATATATATATATATATAACACATTTTTTGTATCCATTCATGTGCAGTAAGGCATCTGCATTGTTTCCATCACCTGGCTATTGTGAATAATGCAGAGATAAACATAGCTGAGAAGTTGTCCTTATCGTATCTTGGGTTATGATGTTCATGGTAGATGCCCAGAAGTGGTATGGTGGGATCAAAGGGAAGGTCAATTTTAAGAAACATCCACACTGCTTTCCACAGTGGCTGAACTAGTTTACTATCCCACCAGCAGTGTAGTGGGGTCCCTTTTTCTCCACAATCCCATCAGCATCTGTCATTGTCTGAGTTCAAAATCTTGACCATTCTTGTTGGGGTAAGGTGGTATCAAAGCGTTGTTTTTATTTGCATTTCCTTTCTGACCATGGATGATGAACATTTTCTCAAATGCTTTTCTGCCATTTTAAACTTGTCTTCTGATAACATCCACTCATGTTGAAAGCACTAGAAAAAAATTGGAATGAAGTTGGTAGGAATCTTGGGATCTCCTAGCAGAGATTTACAATAGAACAAAATCAAGATACATAAGGCCACATAGTATGATGTTAAATGTAAGGACCTCCAGGCTAAAGAAACAAAACCCATACAATGTGTGATTGCTGTCCTTGATGAACTGTGTTATCTCTCATCTCTTTTACTGTCCCTTGGTTATCTCATATTGTTACAATAGTTCACCTTTTTATGTGATATATTTTATATATGCTTAAATTGTTATTTGAAATAGGAGAGGGAAGGGGGAAATCAAATTGTTCATGAGGTGGGGGTGGGAAATGGGGAACAGGACATCGATATCAACATTTGTGAAGTAATGTACCTTCTATCTGATGAATATAATGTAACCCTTCTATTAATTACAAGAAAAATATATGAAAAGAAAAAAGAGGTACATTCCTTAAAATCATTAAAGCCATATTTGAAAAACCTACAACCAGTATTATACTAAATGGTAAAAGACTAGAACTATTTAACTTCAAATCAGGAAATAGATAGAGAGGCCCACTCTCTCCACTTCTCTTCAATATAGTGCTGGAAACCTTAGTCAGAGCAATAAGTCAAGAAAAGGACATCAAAGAGATCCACATAGGGAAAGAAGAAATTAAACTATTCCTACTAGCAGATGACATGATCCTCTACTTGTGTGACTAAACAAACTTGACTCCCCAAATCCTAGAATTAATAAACTACTTTAGTAAAGTGGCAGGATATAAAATTAACCTTCAGAAGTCAGTACACCAACAATACACCAACAATACACAAACAGAAGACCAAATCAAGAAAATAAACCCATTCTAAATAGTCCCCAAAAGAATAAAATACTTAGAAATTAACTTAACCAAAATGTAAAGGAATTTTTTTAATGCAAACTATAAAAACCTAATGAAAGATATTAAAGAAGACACTTGGAAATGGAAAGAAATCCCATGCTGATGGCTAGGGAGAACCAACCTAGTGAAAATGGCTACACTGCCAAAATTGATACACAAATTCAATGCAATCCCCATCAAAATCCCAAAGACATTCTTTACTGAAATAGAAGATACAATCTAAAGGTTCATATGGAACAAGAAAAGACCTAGAATAGCCAAAACAATTCTAGGCAAAAAGAACAATGCTGGTGGTATTACAATACCAGGCTTCAAACTCTACTACAGAGCCATATTAACAAAAACTCCATGGTATTGTCACAAAACCAGACCAGAAGATTATTGGAATAGAATAGAAGATTCAGAAATGGAACCACATACTTATTGTCAACTTGTATTTGACAAAGGAGCTAAAGATATACAGTGGAACAAACACAGTCTATTCAATTATCGGTGCTGGCAAAATTAGGTAACCACATGCAGAAAACTAAAAATTGACCCTAGCCTTTCGCCATGCAAAAGCATTAATTCAAACTGGGTCAAAGTCCTCAATGTCAGACCGGAAACCATGAAGCTGCTACATAATAGAGTAGGAGAGACACTGGAATTCATACGCACAGGTAAAAGGTTCCTAACATTTCCCAGGGTCACAACAGATTGGAGAGAAACTTGATAAATGGTTCTTCCTAAAAAGAAACAGTTTCTGTACAGATAAAAGCATAGTCACAAAAGTAGAGACAGCCAACCAACTGGGAAAAGATATTCACTAATAATACATGCTTAATATGCCGTATCTACAGGGATACTCAAGAAATTAATCTCCCCCAAACCCAACAAACCATTCAGTATATGGGCAATGAATAAAATTTTTAAAAATTAGACTTCAAAATATAAAAAATACATAAAACAAAAAGGAGGCTATATATATATGTATGTACATGAGAATAAATAACTAAAAACTCTCACAATTATAAGTGCTTACAGGAGAAATACTAAGATTAAAAAGAGTAAGATGTAAAAGTAGAGGACTGAATCAATAAAAAACATTATTTGAATAAAGTCTGAAGAAAGAAGGAGTATGTATACTTTTTGCTGTCACCGTGCTTCTTGGAGTGAACAGATCAACAATAAAACGTAGAAAAAAGGAGAGATATAGGATGGAGAAAATAAGGCATAAAAGGAAACAGTATAAATGGAAATAATAGGGGCGTTCCTAGGAGTTTGTTCTAGTGGTTGAATGCTTGCCTCGCATGCACAATGCCCAGGTTTGATTCCTAGGTACTGCATGTATAGGAAAAAACCAGAAGGGCTACTGAGGCTCAAGAGGTTAATCTCTTGCTTGAGAAAGTCCTAGGACAATGTTCAGGGCCTGAATTCAAGCCCAAAACTGACAAAAATAAATGAAAAATGTAATAAAATAATGATTGGAAAAGAAATTATTGAGAGATTGGTGGAAGAGGGCGGCATTTCAGGGTGAGTCTTTCTGAGATCTAGTATTGCAGTGAAAAGTTTGTACCTAAAGATCAATTCTAAGTAAGCTTTAGCACCACAGAGATCTCAGTCATAGAGGAAAAAATCAGGCAGCCGACTCAAGGAGGCAGTATGGAGCAGGACCATCCATCTGGAGTTGCTGTGGAGACAAAGCCTCCCACTGGAACCTAAGTGGAAAGTGATTCTTAACATCACACAACTACCAGCTACAGACAGATTCCGAAAGAGCCTGACTGAGCTGAGAGCCATCTCCCATGATGCATACGTGCCAGGTGCATGGAATCAGAAAACCCAGGATTTTATGATTACCTCCTTGAAGACATTTCCACTTCGGTTCTCAAATGCCATTGGGAAGGAGGCCAACACCATCTTGACTGCTGGCAAAGACCCTGCCATAACTACAGGAGCCTGAGAAGTGGTGCTGGCAGCACCATCCTTCAAATCACACCTGTTTTAAATTGAAATCTATAATACTACAGTGAGAGTTTTGAACCAAGACCCTACAAAGGAAATGCTTACCTTTCCGATTATTGTAGGATACACCCAAAAAACAATTACCATTCACCTGGCAGAGAATCAAGGTGAAAATTCTGTGGAATTGAAGACCTTCCATTTAACAAGTCTGTTTGCCCATTATGCCAGAATATAACTCCATTAATCCTCATGCAAGTTTCATTTTCCTCAATTTATTACCTAATAATTTAATAATGTTGGAAAATGAAAGGAAATATGTTATTCATGCAATTGTTACCACAAGCAACATTGTCTGGATCCTGCTTCATGCTGGCATGACATCAGTGTGAGTTGAAGCACGGGAATTCACTTTTCAGTGTTTCATCCCTCCCATAATTGAGAAAGAGTATGGTTTATCAACTTTCAAGAAAATATTTCTCCAGAACAAATAGTAAAGAAACTTGGCAGATAATTTTGGGGTCTACTTAATGCTGCTCAATATCCTTCACATAGTCTTCAGAAAAATATTTACTCTTAGTTCACATGTTAACCAATTTTTGAATGTACAAATGTTCACTGAACTTTGAAGTTTTTTGATCCACGTGTCCTTAGAAACAAAAACTTCCATCATTTCTAAGGCACTCATAGTTTCAACAATAGTCAACAATATAAGAAATATTGAGTATGAAACCATGCATACATTATTGATTTCCTAATACCATTTGGTAAGAAGCCCAATTAATTATGAAGATATAAACAATATCTTTTAGGCAATTTGGATAATATTGCAGGGATGTACGTTCAGCACACATTAAGAGATGTAGAGCAACTGCATGTATACAGACTACTTCTCATTTTTTTAGGAAGCAGTATTTTCAACATATATGTGTGACTTGGGTATTAACACAATTACCCAGAAACAAGCACATATTAACACTACTAGCACAATACACATTGCGGCACTGTATGCCACTGGAAAGATACGAATCCAACCGAGATACTCCTCAGTAAATGAATGGATCAATATGCTGTGGTGCTTATGTTCAAGCAAATTCTATGCTGCCATCAGAGAGAATGTCATTGCCCCATTCCTAAATTACTGGATCCTGGAAATTGAAAGGCTGGAATTAATTGAAATGTCACCCTCAAAGTAGTCAGTTTCCATCCTTTTATCAAATAAAGAAGACTTTAATTTAAAATTATATGAGAAAAGACAGGTAAAGATATTATATATGAATAAAGGAATATCTTCTTCATAAAGATATTCTAAATTTCTATAAACAGAATGCCTGAGGCCTCAAGGTCATCAGATACTGTTCGTTACAGTACAACCACACATAGATCTAAACAGAGTGATTATTGGTGACTTTGACACACTACTCTATACACCTCCATGTGTGTCAAGAAGGCAAATACTCAAGAAAAACCTCAGAAATAAAAAACTGCACAGAAAAAGTATACCTAACAAAGATCTGCAGATTATTCCAGAAAACACAAAAAGATAGGTTCTTTTCAACAGGGCATGGAAGATTTTCAAAAATCTTTTCGCAAATTCAGAATTGTCGGGATTACTTCCTGCATTTTGTCAGACCTCAATGGTATAAATTTGGAAAGCAATATGCTAATGGCAACATAGAAAATCCTATACATTGTGGAGATTGAACAACATATTCTGAAATCACCAGTGTGTCATGGAGAGATCAGAATCAAAATTACAAAGTTTATTGTATTTAATAAAAGCAGCATACAAAAGAGAAGATTCTTTGGGGCACAGAAAAGGCAGTATTTACAGAAAAATGTATAGCTTAAAATGTGCACTTCAACAAATTGGAGAAATCTTAAACAAACACTATTTTAAGATTTTATATATTTTTTACTTTCCAAATTTATTTTAATTTTATGTATAGAGTAGTTGCAGTTGCATTCATTAAATAGTAAGTATATTATTTCCTGGTTACCCATTCTTATGCTTTTCTGCCATATTCTATCACCCACCCCTCCCATTGTCTTGTTTTTTCCTTGCCTTGCCATTTCAGAATGCACATCTTCTTACATGAACATACCTACATAGCTTTTGCACTATTATTAATGCTCTGTTAAGAACATTCTAAATGTATGCTAATTGAGGAAAACCATGTAGTCTATGTTTGTTTTGGTCTAGCTTATTTCACTTAACATTTTTTGTTTGTCTAAGCATTTCCTTTGTCTTACTATGGGACAATGATATTCTTCCTGATGGCAGCATGAATTCATTGTAAGTACCACATCTTCTTGATCCATTCATCTTCTGGGGGGCATCTGTGTTGATTACATAGCTTAGCAATGGTAAATAATGATAACAGGAACATCTTTGTGCTGTCGTTTTATTATACCATTGTTGCTGGACATTGAGTAGATAGCCAGAAGTTGGATTGCTGTGTCATAGTAAAGCTCTGTGTTTAGTATTCTGAAGGAATCTTCATAATGCTTTACATTCCCTCCTGCTAGCAATGTAGAAGTAATACCCACATGCCACGTCCAAGCCATGAGCAGTTGTTACTGGATTCCTTGAAAATGGCCAGTCTAACTGGGGAGAGGTGAAATCTTAAAGCAGTTTAATTTGCATTTCTTTCATATCCAGACATACTGAATATTTCTTCATGTATCAGTAGGCCACTTTTTACTTCCTCTTCAAAGAAGTCTCTCTTTAAAATTTCAGTCTAACTTTTAATGGGATATTTGTTCCTTTAGGTTTTCTTTTTAAGTTTAATATCTTGAGATGAAGATATATTTTATATATAACAACTTTGTCTGTTGTATGGCAGCTTAAGATCTTCTCTCATTCTGTGGGCTTCCTATGCATCTTGTTGCCTATGTCCTTTGACATACAGAAGCTCTGCAGTTTCAGGCAATCCCTCTTGGTCAAACTTTGATGTGTTAAAACAACAATTCAATGATGTATTTTAAACTGCTTGAAAAGATTAACCAACCAACCCAAAACAAAATTTATGAAAATTAAATCAAAATGAATTGAATTGCAGTCCAAAGCAAACCTTAGATTCAATGAAACAAAGAATTGGGTTTGAGAAAAGAATTTTAAAATTTGATAGAACCTTAGAAAGTCATTTTAAAATGAAAAGAGAGCATATGAAGTTAACAGCATCAGAAAACCAAGAAAAATGGGAGTATAGAGATCACTGCAATCAAGATATAATTAATGTTTTCATACCTCCATGCCTACACATTTGAGAATCTGGAAGCTATGGAATAATTTATAGCAAATATTCATATACCCAAACTTAACCTAGAAGATATAAACCAATTAATTAACTCTTTTGAATTATTAAAATAAAATGCCTAGAAGGAAAGGCATCTAATGAAAAGTTCTGGATTTACTGAATTGTTTAAGTCTTTCAGGGAAGCAGTTAGACCAATACCTCTCAGTCTCTTTGATGAATTTAAAAGTGAGTTTTCTGCCATACTCTTTCTATGAAGAAAGAGAAAAAGAAAAAGAAATATAGATCCTTTTTGTTATTAATGGTAACATTACATTTATTTTTTGGGGGGAGGGTCATGCAGCTTGAACTCCGGGCCTGAGCTTTTTAGCTCAAGACTAATGCTCTTTGAGCCACAGCCCCACTTCTGGGTTTTGGTGGTTAATTAGAGTCTCAGTAAAAGGGGAAGGTGGCATAGAATGGTTGCCTAGCATGCTCAAACCACAGGAGTGGCAGAAAAATAAAAGAGTTTCATGAACTTTTCATGCCAGCCTGGCTCTGAACTGTGATCTTCAGATCTCAGCCCCCCAAATCCTAGGATGATAGCTGTGAACCACCAGAGCCTGGCTCCTACAAACATTTATTGTATAATGGAACAAAATTTAAAAAAAAATCCTCCTACTACATTTGAAGTAACTGCACTAAACAGTCCTCTTCCCTTTGGCCTAGAATATTTATTCTTTAAGTGTGTGTAGTAATCTCTCTTTTTCTGCCACTGGTAACTGCCTGGAGACAGACCTTGTGTTTCTATGTAGTGCCATTTAGAAAGTATATCCTCTTGCTTACTGTACACCATCTGACTGAGACAAAATAGGGATTTCAATTGCTTTGTATTAAAGACTAATTACTTGGCCTAGGAGTGCGAGTTTGCACATTCACATTCCTGGATCTAATCTTCAGTCTACAGACTTGGCTCACACTCATACCTTGAACTTTTGGCATGCTTTCATGGTAATCAAAGAGCTGTGAAGTTGTGAAAGTTTGTTTCCTTTTGTTTGTGGTGATACTTACGCTTGAACACAGGACCTAAGCACTGTCCCTTAGGATTTTTGCTAAAGGCTACACAACTACAACTTGAGTGAAAGGTCCATTTTCCCGGTTTTTGATGGCTCATTGGAATAAGAAGCTCACAGACTTTCTGAATATGGCCTTCAGATTTCAGTTTCTGGAGTAGCTACGATTTTAGGTATGAACCAGTGGCACAAGACTGATAAAAGATTTTTATTTTGAGCCAGGCACACTTGCAATCCTAGCTACTCAGGAGGCTGATATCTGAAGAATGCAGTTCAAAGCAGGCCTGGCACAAAAATCCAAAAGTCCCTAGGTGAGAATCACCTCCACTTAACTACCAGAAAACCGGAAGTGGCACTGTTGCTCATGGTGGAGCACTAGCCTTGAGATGAAGAGCTCAGAGACAGTGCCAAGGCCCAGATTTCAAGCCCCACAACTCACAAAGAAAAGAGTAGTGGATGAAGAGAAACAATCTTTTCAGGTTACTCCTATATATATTCACTCTCTCTTGGGGAGTTTTTCCTGAATACAGCACAGGGACTCTCTAGTCTCTCTGATCCTTTTCTCTTGTCGAAGATGTTCAAGATAATTTTATTATTTTTCAACAATATCCACTTAAAATACAATAAAGGCTTTGGTGTGCAGTAGCAAAAGAAATAAGAAAATATGGAGATAGGAAAGTGCAGGAGCTTAGGAGATATACTCTGGTCTGGCATTACAGACACAGGTCCCAAATTGCTGCCAGAAATCGGATTGCCAGCAACACCAGCTTCCCTGATAAGGCTACTGGTGCTCCAGAAAGTCTGTAGTTACAAATGTCTTTCTGGCAGCAACCGTATTGGAGCTCAGCCTCTCCTAGTGGTTTGGAAATGAATTTGAACTTACAATCCCTCATTGCCCAACACTGGTGATGGATTCGGGATCCAGATTTTGCAATGAAACATACATCGAGGTTAGATACACAGGTCGAGATGGATCTGCGGTCCGTTAACTGGGTTAATACAGTGGTAACAGATGAGTCTATAATCTGAATATGAGAAGGACACCATGATAAGCAGGAACCCGAGAAGTCTGAATTCTCCGGTACTTCTCATTGTGTCTGTTGACATAGTCTGAGCTGAACAATGTGCCCACACCTCTCACCTTCACCATTTTTTTGAGGAACCAAAATCCAGGCTGATCAATATCTACATCAAAAAATTATATTATTTTCAAACCAGACTCATTACTACAATGTATCGCTGGCTTAAGTGGCCAATGTCAGTTAATGAAAGTAATCACATCACCAGGATGAAGGACAAGAAGCTCATGATCATCTTAGTTGATACAAAAAAAGTATTTTATAATACCCCACAGAGCTTTCTAATATCGGTTTGGGAGAATCTAGGAATTCATGGAATAAGGTTCAGCGTAATAAAAGACACAGAATTCAAACCAAAACTACCATTATACTTAAAGTTAAAAAGTCTACTAAAGTCATAATTGAGACTAGGATTTCAACTCTCTACACTCCTCTTCAATATAAAAGAAATGCAAACTGAAACATTTTTGAGAATTCAACTCACTCCATCTTGAATGGCCATTATCAAAATATGTAATATCTATAGATGCTGGCAGGGAGGTGGCCAGTAGGAATTGCTGTTACAATGTTAGTAGGAAAGGAAACATATTCAGACACTGGGAAAACAGTTTGGCGATTTTTCCAAGACTAAACATAAAGCTCCCCTTTGACCCAGCAATATCACTCTTTCATATTTTCCAAATATCCATAAGTAAAGACATATGAAGCTACCAGCACAACCAGATTCACTGTATTTATTTATATACCTAAGATATACAACCAACCAAGGATTACTTCACTAGGTAAATTGATCAAGAGGATGAGGTATTTATAGGAAATGGAATTCAGCACTGCCACTAGATAAAATAACTTCATAATTTAACCATTTGTAAAGATAGGGGTAGTCTTGCTAAGTGCAGACCCAAAGAAACACAGGCTCCATGGTTTCCCAATTTTTTGTGAATTTGACTTTGTAAATAATGTATTGTATAGTCATCCATTTGTTTATTTACATCAGAAATGGAATAGGAAAAACCAGACAATATGACCAAGTAGACAGGGCAAAGAGGATAACTGTGATAAACTCAGGATAATATGTAGGAATGGAACTTTAGCTCTTCTATACATTGCCACAAAATGAGGATTTTTAAAAATTAAAAATGAAATGATTAAAAATGTTAATTTGCATGGAGAGAAGATAGTTGGCTAGTGGGATTACCTGATTCTCTCTTTTTGTAGGAGAGACCTCTCCATGCAAACTCAAGAAAAGTTTGGAAAAACATCATTCATGTCCTAAAGACAAACAACTGCCAACCAGACTGATATATCCAGGAAAACTAGCTTTTACATTTGAGGGTGAAACAAGAATATTTCATTCCAAAGAGAAGCTATATGAATACATGCACATTAAACCAGAATTACAAAAAATACTAAATAATCAAGAACAAATTGCAGAACAGCTCGAACCCCCATCAAGAAGCAATTACCTATAAATCACTAAATACAAAAGGGGGAAAAAAGAGAGAAAGAAACTCAGAAGTAAAATTAAATAATAACCAAGGATACTGACCACTTTTCCATAATGTCCCTAAATGTGAATGGGCTGACCAATCCAATCAAAAGCACAGGGCAGCAGACTGGATTAAAAAAAGACCCATCCATATGTTGCCTTCAAGAGACCCACCTCACTGCCAAAGAAAGAAACAGACTCCATGTGAAAGGATGAAACAAATTTTATATTCCAATGCACACTGCATAAAACCAAGAGTTGCAATCTTAATCTCAGAAAAAATTAACTTCTCAATAAAATCAGTACATAAAGATACATATTAGTAAAGGGTACAACTCATACCCACATTATTACAGTTATAAACATTTACTCTCACAACACGGGATCATCCAAATTCATGAAGCAAATACAGAACAAGGTAGACTCAAACAGAATCATAGTGGGAGATTTCAACACGCCACTCTCACCTAATGACAGGTCAATGCAACAGAGCTTAAACAAACATACCCAAATGACACCATAGCCCCGCTGGGCTTAACAGTTATACACAGCCTTCCATCCAATGGTGAAACTTTATACATTTTTCTCAGTAGCACATGGAAAACACTCCAAAATAGATCATATAATAGTTCATGCAGAGAACTTAAGCAGATCCAATGGGACTGATCTAATCCCATGAATTCTATCTGATCAGAGTGCAGTCACACTAGTTCTGAACAATCCAATAAAAGTCAAAAACATTCAAACACTTGGCAGCTTAATAACAAAATTCCAAATAACTCTTATGTGACAGCTCAGATCAAAGAAGAAATTCAAAACTTTCTGAATGTAATGAAAATCAAGAGACTTCACAAAGGAACTAATGGGACACAGCAAATGCAGTTCTAAGGGGGCAAATTTATTGCACTAGGAGAACATATTAAAAGACAGAAGAGCATGTAAATAACCTAAAAAAGAAACTGAAACACCTAGAGGAGCAAGCAAAAGTTAATTCTTAAACAACTAGAGGGACAGAAATAACAAAAATAAAATCAGAAATATCAGGGATTGAAATAAGATCCACTATACACAAAATTAATAAAACAAAAAGATGGTTCTTTGAAAGAGTCAACAAAATAGACAGACCCCTGGCAAGATTAATCAAAAGAAGGAGAGGGGAGACTCAAATAAAGAAGATTAGAGACCTCACGGGAACAATCACAACAAAATGACCACAGATGAAAAATTCCTCAATACAATATTAGCCAACAGAATCCAGAAACAGATTTAAAGAATTGTACACTCTGATCAAATAGGCTTCATCCCACATTCACAAATCAATGTAATACATTTCATCAATAGAGCTAAAGATAAGAATCATACTAGCCAAATGAACTTCATTGCAGCATTATTTACTATAGTTCAGGTATGGAAGAAACCCAGATGCTGCTCAGCACATGAATTGATCAAGAAGATGTGGAACTTATACACAATGTAAATCTATGGAAATGGAAAGTCTTAGAAAAATAATATTAAATACCCAAAGGAAACTAGGCTCTATGCGTTACCTGATTTGAAATAATTAGTATACATCTAAGACTCTCCTAACAGAGGATTACAGTAGCTCAAAACCTATGTACAAAATTCACATGGGCTGAATCTAATAGAAATGAACTCTAGAATGTGGAAATAAGAGGTTATCTTTGTGGCCATTGTAATCAATAAACTTGTGCAGTTATTCTTTTCTCCTTTTCTCCCACAGGATTAATCTTGGGTTCCTGGTATAGTGTTTATAGATTTGTTTGTTTATTTGAATTACGGAAGAAAAAGAAAGTAATCAAGATGATTAGAAGATGCTGTGTGAAGGATCTGGGGAGAAAACAATGAGAAGGGGTTATCAATATTCAAAAACTATTATACCCACTATGTGATTAATGCAATTGTAATCTCTATATACATTATCCTGGCAAGAAAAAAGAAACTTTATCCTCACCCCCCAAAAATAAGGGAATATGCAAAGGAAAAAACCCAAGAAAGAATACAATGTGTAGCACGCATTCAGATCAAGATATTACATGTCAGTATCATTTTTCCTGTCAAATAGACTACATTGATTTCATTGATGTTGATGTTGACTGTGTACCACTTAAAATGATATTAGGCCTACTCTATCAGGACAAACTATTTCATGATGACAAATATAACATTTAAAATAGACTGTGTTTCTTACAACTGTAACTCATATAACAGCTGTTGGTAAAACAATGGAAGAAAGGAAATTAATGTTGCCTAAGGAAGTGTAATGGGAGCTGTTGGTTGGGTCAGATTACTAGTTGGTAGAAAAAAGAAATTGCTTCCAAAGAAAAAATCTTCTAGATTGTAGCAGAGTGTTATGAATTTCAGTAAAGAAGATTGCATCATATTATGAGTTTGACTATCTTCCAATTAGTTTCAAGAAGGATGATTTTTAATGACCAAAGTAAAGCATGGCATGAAATCCTGGTACTCTAAAGAAGGAATGAGCTTTATTTTTATTCTCACAGTAATCTCATCGAATTTCCATATTTTCCTAGATATTATGCTTTGAAAATTGAAGAGAAGAAAAGATGACTAAGCATTGAATCATTGACCATGGGTGTGCCAAAGAAAGCATGAACACAGGCAGAACAGACACAAACAAGTCGTGATCATTCTTCACAGAAGCTGACTTTAGTGAAGGAAAGGTTCCTTCTTTTCTTATGTGGCCCTTTTATACATATGTGTCTAATTTGTTTGACTAAGTGATTTGTCCAGGTTATCAAATTGGTAGACATCCTTAATCCTCATTCCAATACAATTTTGTTAGAAGTAGTTCAAAATATATTATTTACAACTATAAATATTGTTACTGAAAGGTTTCAATGATTCAGTTAATACAAAAAACACAAAAGTTAGCCAGCAGAGATGTTGAAATCCTAATGATTTTGCTGCTTATTGGGGTACAAGATACATATTTTCCCCACAGCTTTCTGGATTAGTTTGCATACAGGAAACACATAAATGTAGAAATTAAAAGTAGGCTAAACCTAGACCCAATATTACAGATGTGTTGCACAATTCCCATTTCCTTTTATTTAACTAAAAGAATTTGAAAGAAATTTCTCACTTTATTAGATGTTATCATTTTACTGATTTTATTTGATGTGATTTAGAAAATATAATTACACTACAAAAATAACTTATACAGGGTAACTCTTCATACATATTTCTCCCATCCAAGTACTAACCATGCCCGACCCTGCTTAGGTGGTATGGCCGTAGACTCTTTGTACATATTTCTAAGCAGTTGTTTCATGTTTGGAGAATATTTTGAATAATTAATTTTCATTGTTCACATCATTTTCCACAATTGAAATGATACCTCACCATATACTTTTCCATTATCAGTAACACAATGGTTAGTAATTCTTAAAATGAGCTATGAATATATACATGAATACATGTGAAATTGTCTGAATTTAATCATTGTGTCATATTCTCTTTCTCATACTCATATTATAGAATCGTACTGAAAAATCCTAATCAGTTTTCCTATTACTTTACGTGATGTGTCATTGATTCCAACATATGTTTTAGGATGATACATCTGAATGTTAGGGAAATATGCACAAAGAAAAACCATGTTTTACTGTACTTTTTACATGAAAAGTTTATCTTCAAATAAAATGAAAACTTATCCAGACTGAATCTTTCAGGATAAAATTGGTATTGGCCTTGCATTAACATCATTGTTCAGTTGGCACTTTCCAGGATCTAGATGAATTTACTAGTAATCAATGGATTCACACACAAATTTCCTGAAATATATATAATTTCCATGTTTCCCTAAATATCCTGCTTTTAAAACAAGAGAAGAAAATATGACTAAGCATTGAATCACTAACCACATGTGTGTAAAGAAAGCAGAGAGAGGAGTGGGTTGAAGCAATTAGAAGTAATGGTTGGATATAATTAGAAGTAATGGATGCAAATAAAAGGTCGCTCTTTCTGGTCTTGGATTGAATAGGGGCTACTCCTGGGTATCTGAGACCCCGGACTTGACAGTCTTTTCTCTCCCGAGGCGGCATCGGCAGCTTTCTCCATGCCACAAAATGATTATATTGAATTACACTGTAAACTCCATGGATATGGTTTGGATTACCATGAAAAAAACAGAAAGAGAACAGAAAGGTTCATGAACGATCAAAGAAGGCAAAAAAAAAAAAAGATTGGTCTGAAGGCTAAGCTCTAAGCTCTACAACAAACAATGCCATGCTGAGAAAATAGAAATGAAAAAGACCATCAAGATGCAGGAGAGAGAAACACCAAACATAAAGACACTGAGAAGACTCCTCAGGGAGCAGTACCTGCCTATCTGTTTGACAGAGGACAGTCAGAAGCAAAAGTACTGACCAACATGATTTAACAAAAACTAAAGAGAAGGTGGGAAAGAGAAGGAGGAAAGTTCCTCTGCCCAAAGTTCGTGCCCAGGGAGAAACAGAAAGAAGTATTATAAGTTATTAGTATTAGGAAGAGAAGAAAGAAGGCTTTGTTGGGAATGCCTTTACAATAAAGCTCCCTAAATATGAGAGGTTCATCAGATCAATGGGCTTACATTTCAAAAAGGCCCACGTAAAACATCCTGAGCTGAGAAGCCACCTTTTGCCTTCTGATCCTTGGTGTAAAAAAGAATCCCTCATCTTCACTTTTTACAACTTTGTCCCAAAAGGGACAGTCATTGAAGTGATTGTGAGTGAGCTGGTCTTAGTGACATAAGAAGGCAAGGTTATTTAGGGAAAATATGCCCAGTTTACCAACAATCCTGAAATGATGGATGTATAAATACAGTCTTACTGGTTTGACAGACATTTCATACAAATAACTCCTTACAATTTTTAAAAACTACTCACGAATTAGGAAAACCACCTTCACTGTGTTGTTTCTGAGTACTATCAAAGAGCCTTACTTATCTGAAATCAAGAAAACTAGTCACTAATTTGTAAAGAAAAAAAAACTGGCCTATTTTTATGAACTGATATTTATTTAGAGGACCGTTAAGAGCTTATATGTTAATAAAGTTGAATGATTGAAAAAGCAAAAAGAAAGAAAGAAAGAATGGATGTAGTGGAGTTGTACATTATGTGAAAACCCTCACAGCATTCTTCCACTGCATTCTGGCACATGTCTACTAAATTGTTCCCAAGAACGGAGAGTCAAATGAAGAAGGACCTTGTCTTCCACCTTCCCAGTGAAAATGAGTCTGTCCACGGATTTATGCAGGAGAGGGCCGAACTTCCGCACCAGAAGTGAAGGTGGGGAGCTGCATCGCAATCACGGTGACCCGGTGCAGAGGCGGCAAAACAGAGAAGGAAAGGTTCCTAGAGGAAAGCCTCCTTCTGTGTCTTCTGCCTTAGCGGCGAAGAAGCGTCCTCGCCTTCCTTGGTGAGTCCAGTGAGCTCACAAAGACCTCTAACAGCCCCTTCCTCTCTTTGCCCTCTTCCCTCTCCAAGCTGTGCATGATAACTGCTTGGCACATGGATAGCCCTTGATATTTCTCTCCTGATTTGGCTTTTACCTTTCAGTCCCTAATTTTTCAACAGGTAGTTCCCAGAGTTTTCTGAAAGTAGCCACCCGTGTACAATGGACAAATGAACCAGAATCCATTACTTCTTCAAACTTCAGAAAGTACCAATTTCCATCCATTTTAATTTTCTCTGACCTGATTATGTGGGTCAAAGCAAACTCCTCATACTATATTCTGGTTCTGATTCATAAGCAAAAGACATATTATGCTGAAATTTTCTACTGAGTTAGAATAACGGTGAGGTCAACATGAATATAAAATGTTCCTGAACCACTTTAATTGACAATTGAAGGAACTCTTCAAGTGAAGCCATGTTTTGAGATAAACATCAAATTTGTTTTAGTAATCATGTGGGACATGTTTCAATTTTACTTCCATATATTTAATATTTTAAGGTAATCCCTTTTACCATAAATAACACAGGTAAGGGTCATCTCATTTTACCTGTGAAGTCTGTGCAGAACTTAGATATACTGCATTTCTAATATTACCTCCTGAAAAGGACTTTCTAATATATATTAAAATAGCTAAATAAAATGAATTTAAGGATGTGTAATGGGGCCAGGTGTGGGGCCTTGTCATACAGTGATAGCAATGCATGCACAGAGCTCAGCTTCTATCGCTTGATTCCATATACCTAGACAAACCAGAAGGGTTTGGTTCAAATTTATGAACTCGGGTCCTTGAAAGGCTCTCAGTTGCAATGTCCAGCAACTGAAATCAATGCCTGGGGTGGCCAAAAATATGAATACTTATGAAACCTATAACTTGAGAAAGTTACTCAGTCCTATCTGGTTTTCTGATTAGTGAAATGAAAATGTACCTAACATCTGGTTTTGAAGTAGTTAGTCATAATTCTACTAAGATAATTTTCCCCATAGAACTTATGGAAACTAATCTGCCTGACAAAATGGAAGAAGATATATGTTTCCATTTTACATAAACCACTTTAGTTTGTATATTTATTTTTTTTCCTCTTGCTGAAATGTATAATGTACATTGTCAAGAGCTCACAAAAGAAAGTACGTTTCACACTAATAGCATCTCATATTTAAAATTTCTGGTAATGAATGTTAATTTAGTATGTGTTCATAGAAAGTGAATAAGCAAGTGAAATGTGAAACTTGATGACATAAATTTCAATATTGAACTGTTAATTACCTAATAAGAAATGAATGTACCACAGAAATGAATTTGTCTACTACTGTTTTTTATCCTGCTGAATTTGTCTAGTGCTATTCTTTGTCCTTGTTTGATGCTTGCCATTATAGGGACTCTCAAGTAAGGCAGAAGTTTAACATGCAATAGTAGTTAAAGGTTTGTTTTTGCCCAAATATATTTACTATTTCATTAGAATCCTTTCTTTTCCAAAAGATTCTGTGTATCCTGAAAGGTTTTTGCAGTGCCCATATGATAAAACTCACAAGATCAGGTCATCCTGCTTTCCATATCATCTGATGAAATGAAAAAAAGGTAATATGTTGCTGAAAATCGTGGTGTATCACAATTTTTTAAGTGTATGAAGCAACTCATATATTGTTTTTAAGTAGTGGAAAACATGAGTAAAATAGTGGTGAATATGTCCAGACAGAAAGGGCAAATGAGAGATTTTTTTTTTAATTCTTAGCTGTGTACATTGGATTCTTAGAAAACTGCAGTGTATAAATAAATGTCACAGGGCCGGGAGTTTGGCCTAATGGTTAAAGTGCTTGCCTAGCATGCATGAGACTCGGGTTCGATTCCTCAGTACCACATACATAGAAAAAAGCCAGAAGTGGTGCTGAGGCTCAAGTGGTAGAGCTCTAGCCTTGAGAAAGTCCAAGGACAGTGCACAGGCCCTGAGCTCAAGCCCAGGACTGGCAAAAATAAATAAATAAATAAAATAAATAAATGTCAGCATTGCAGAGCACAAATAAGATTTTTTTGGACAGTGATTTCTATCGGAGGACCTATAATTCAAAGTATTGTTCATGTTTTCTTTTCTTCTCTATTTGGCTAGTCTTCAAAGGAAAGACAAAAGTAATCATATTTAAAGTAATAAGTTAGGACATATACTAGATTTTCTTATGATTGGTTATTGTAACAGAAATGTCTCCATTTCAGAAAATGGATACATAGTGTGAAAAAAGGAAGATCACATATATCTCCTTTCTACACTTAAGCATGATTTATAGTAGCTACTTTCATTTCATCAAAAATTACATAGTATTTGAAAGTTTGTAGAATCTGGGGACTTAACTTCTCTTTCTCTTTTTCTGCCATTACTATAGTCAACTCCAGAATTTCTGGGGCAGACACAATCTCCTTTGCATTTTTAAGGAAGACATAAATATGGGAAGACATATCCATGGGATCCTTTTCACATACTCTATTTTCTCTAGGTTCAGTAGGCATTCATCTATGATACATTAATAATTGGGATTTGAGCACAAATAATTCCCTAAATCTAAAATAAATTCTGATGATAATTTTGTGTATTTGAAACTCTATTTCACAGAAACACCCTGATATTGCAACCAAACTGAATACTTGCCCTTCAATGCTCACTACCTATCTCCTTGAGGTCAACTCAGAAAAAATATCACAACTTGTATGACCTAAGTAAACCTGCCAACATACAATTCAGATCAGTGTGGGCCATTGAGGCCTATAACCTACTCTTGATGTGATATACTTTGTTTCTATTGGAAAATATCACATGGATAGAAAAGCATGTAAGGTCACCTGAAAATACATGGCAGTTTCTTTCCTCTGAGGAAAAGGGATGAACCTAAATAGTTGGATATAAATTTCTTTTATAGTTTAACTAGGATTAAAATACTGTATTTTTACCTAGAGACATAACATGTAAAATGTTTTAATAAGTACTATTCCTGTTCAGTAATGGGAAAGTAAATTTATTCATTATTAAATATGAAGACTTTCAGTTTACAATGAACTAAAATTACAAGTTAAAAATCACATTTTTTTCTCTCCACTCCAGACAGCCTGTTCTTTTTATGTTCATTTTCAAAGTTTCTTTTGCTGCAAGTGCCATAAGATGGTATATATTATGGGTGTTTTTTTCTCTTAAATACATAAAGTTAATCTCTTCTTGAAGCTCAACTAAATATATATTTCTTATTTGGTAGAATGCTTGGAACATCCTGAGTCCAAGTTTCATTCCTTCATGAAAAACAATAAAGAATGTGACTCCATCAGTCACATTTTAAGAAAGACACCAAGGAAAATACATTCCATGATTACCCTCATTTCTAATAATTAGTACACATCTAGAACCCTTCTCGTAGAGGATTACAATAGCTCAAAACCTACGTATAAAAGGTTATATATTAATGTACTATGTGATTTCTCTTCTCCTTTTTTGTGCCCTTACGGTTAATTTCAGGTGGTTATTGTATCTGACTTTATAACCAGGTATATTTTATATATGTTTATTCATTTGAAATAATAAAGGAGATGTGGGGAAAGCTGATTGAAAGCAGATGGGGGAGGAAAACAGGGACAAAAACACGAGATGTTTCAATGTGTGAGAAGTAATGAACTTAGCCTGGCTAATGTAACTGTAACTCTCTATATATTATCTTGACAATAAAGAAATTAGTAAAAGTAAGATGACAAATGCACATGGACTTCATTTCCTAAATAACCATAAAATATCCCCTCAAAAATGCCAGTTTTTACCCATCACACTGTGATGAGTAAAATGGTATTTTTATGGATTCATAATGGCTACTAAAAATCACCATCATCAAAGGCAGTCCTTTTCTTTGTCTGTTGCTCAACTGGATTTGAGAATATTATTGGATATAATGTTTTTTTTCAGCTTTTATCCACTGAGTACACAGAATTTTTTCCTGTTTTTCATCCTTTTTGGCTTCAGTTCTTGTCATGGTCCATGTACTTAAAGATCTCAGTCCAAGTCTACGGCCGTATCACTGGAGACACAGAGCCCTTTACAGTTTTCTTATGCTAAATTGAAGAAAGAAGTCCAGTGAATGTTATTCCTACACAGGCTAGCTTTATTCCATAATCTTCAGTTTTCAGCACTCTTCAGATCTAGGATTGTAGGAGTGAGCCACTATTCCCCAACTTATTGGAATGGTTTTTAAAGTGAATATGGAATGCCACCAAGTACTAGTAAATAGCATGGTCCATTAGAGCTGATGGCTCGATTATGAGAATTATTTAATGAAATTTAACCATATGAAGTATATTGTAAGTTCTTCAATAATGAATCTTGTCTAAATTTTTATGTAAGTACTTCATGAGAGTCTTTGAGATGAATTTAAAAAGACTTATATAAAGTAAATATGTACATGCATTTCATATTTCATGATATTGAGTTGTGTGAAAAATATATATGATATGAAGAATATAAAAACAGAATAATTAGTAGTGTAAGAAATGGAATTTTATCTTTATATGACAGTAAAACTTATAAGTATGCTTTTCAATAAATAAATGAGCTTGCACTACAATAAAAAAAATGACTGCTCACAGAAGTACTCCTCCTTATGTCAAATCTGTATATGAGAACAATTGATATTTCCACATATTTTCTTTTGTGGTCAGCCCTGAAATCACAAGACTGATTAACTCAATTGTAAACTGAATTCAGAATAGACAGACATCATATTTTTGCCACATTTCTTCTCTAGAAAAACTCCATGAGTATTCTGGGGTATTCAGTTTCTAGCACATTTTGAATCATACTTATCCTTATAATGAACAGAAAAAGGTAATGGAGTGCCTGTAAACTGAGGGGAGCACCTGTGAACATTTAGGAGAATACTGAATTAATATTTTTAAAAAATTATCTCTTATTTTATGGTAAGTGTGCTGAGAATGGGCTTCATACTTCAATGAGGTATTTAATAAAACAAAGGCAAAAAATATACAGTAACTCTGCAGTACTTTCACTTGATACCATCTGCCACTTGCCTTACAATGAATAATTTGACATCACAAAAAATTGTCTCTTATAATTGAGTGGTAGCCAGCATTACAATTACAACCATGTCAACATATTTTTTCTCATTTTTTAGAGAATTTCTACTGGTGGCATATGCAGTCATTTTCTAGATGTTGTGCCAAATAGTAATTTACATTTTTCACTACTTTGAGTTTCAAAACCAACTCTGTTGCTCTGAAATTTGAACCTCCTATATAGTTTGCCTGTCATTAATCAAAGGTTAATTGAACCTTACTAGAATGTAACTGAATAGTAATATGGAAATTATGTATATTCTACTCATTACAAACTGCTAGTCTCATGTCTTTACTATTCTTGTGATGCATTGTACATCAGTGAAGATTTTCTAAGATACTTCAGAAAATGTCAACTGTATGATGATGAACCTTATGAGTTTAACTGCATAAACTTTGAAGAATTTTAATAGCAATTATTAAAATTAAGGGTTCTTTTCACTGTAGTCCAATTTCACATGTTCACTTTATCTGGAATATTTCCAGTGTGACAGTATCCAAGTATAATTTCTGAGAAGCTGTCCACACAGTTAACAAAGTTCCTTGGAATGGAAGTTCAAGATAATATTAATTATTTCTAATAGTAGCTGCCATTATGCTATTCTAAAATTGAAAGTGTATCTACAACTGGTAATGAAGCTATTTACTAGAATTAGGAAGTAACCTATATGTGTTACTTTCCTTTTCTTACAAATAAATAAGTGTTATTATTTTTTACACAAATGATTCACCAGGCAAAACACTTTTTCTGCTCTTGTTATGAGTTAAAGTAATCAATATATTGTGACTCTCAAAGAAATAAGTGGATTTTTGTTTACAATATCAATCCTCACCAATTTCATTGGAAAATATGTTGCTCAAAGTGAATTCTTAAAGGAACCCAGATGTGTTTTTATTTACAATGATGTGTTTTTATTTATAATGATTCACCCATTTCATTTTTCAAGGTAAACCAGAAAGGAGGAAACTCTGGTAATGAAATAGAAAAATGCTTCAGTTTTTCTGTGGAGAAAAAAAAACATCCTATTCTTTTCATTTCAATGAGTTTTGTCTTTCAATATCAAATGGCGTCTACATTTTACTCCTGTAGCATATTCCAAAATACAAAGATAACTCAAGTTTTACACAAATTTCATATAAATTCCTTGCTTGGGACTTTTACAAGTATCTAACTATTCTCACTCTTCAAGATTCTGACCAATCCCTAGGATTTGCATGAGTTATTGATTCTTACCCAAAAATCTGTGACCTATTTTGAACAGCAGTTGCAGTAAAATTCAAAATTTTTGAGAATATACAAAATACCATCTAAAATTCATTCAGGGTATAGAAATTCATACACCCTGAGAAGGTTACACATATGTGTGGACAGTCTGAGAAGTGAACAGCATTGATGGGAGATCAAAAGGTATGTTGTTCGATAATTTACAGGTATAGTTCTAAAATGATCAAGGTAGAGTGGAGCATCTAACTCAGGAATCTTTCATGAATCTTAGTATTCTGGTTTTAAACTTATTTTCAACTTTAAATTGCCCCATATATTTTTCTATACTTGGCTGATCTGGGATTCTTTTACACACCATTTATATTGCTAAAAACGATAGCCTTCCAATATGTTTTAGGAAGTTTAAGATGTTAGAAAATTAAATTTTGAATTTGATGAATTCACCTGTAATCATTATTGGTGAAATATTGGAATTCAGATGAGTAAGATAAATGAATGAGATTCCTTGTCAAATTGACTATTGTTAAAATGCAATTGTTGTTTTTTGTGTTCCCGCTTGGTCTGCAAGGTTTCTGTGGTTTCAATTACTTTAGTTTCCATTAGAATATCTCATCAACTGTAGATTAAGGGATTAGAACCTAATGCTTCGGTCATGACTTGTATCAGTTGCCTGAAAATAAAATATGTACCTTTATTCTTATTGTAGAAATTTTCCCTACTGAACAATAAAAAAGCTAGACAGCACTTTAAAAGATTAACATTTCCATTCCAAATAAATGATTTCTACATAATTCCATGTTTGTAATGAGTTAACTTGGTTGCATAATTAAACCAGAGCCATATTGTCAGATGTGTGCAAGCTAACCCTCAAATCACACACACACACACACACACACACACACACACACAATTGTATTAATGACTGACTTTACATAGTTGTTCAGGAAATAAATTATTGATAGCTTGTAGAGAAATAAAAGGATTGTAAATCTTCAGAAAATAGATTTGCTGCAATTGGTCTCTCATTTATAATCCAACATATATGGCAAATTAATATTTTTGTCTCAGTTTATTTAGCAATATTTAATATGAAATCAAATTTATCAGTCCATATGGTGATCCAAAGTTCATATTTATAAATAATCAAATTTAATTCTATGACTTACAACAGTTGAGGATTTTGCTTTCTATTTCCAAGTTTTAAAGAAAATATTTCCTCTGTGTGTGTGTATGTGCATGTGTGTGAGTGTGTGTGTGTGTGTGTGTGTGTGTATGTTTGATGACACTTCAATATTGACACCTAGAGTTCACAGAGAAATTGCTGTTTATAATAGTTACATACTTGGAAACTGTAGTTACTACTAAAATCAAGTAAGAACAAATGAATCTAAATTATAGTACTAAACATGTTACCTTGATGCTTGGCCAAACCTAGGGTATTCAACAATTATGAATAAAATTATGCACAGTAATGATTCTTTATTTCATTCCTGAAAAGAAAAACATAGACTCCAGTTTTGACATCTCTCCTTTTTTTATTGACTAAAATGTTCTTTTTTTTACAGTGTATTTCTTACTATAGACTATGCTTTTTACATGCTTTGTTTTCCTTGAAAAGTAGAGCATTTAGTACTCATGACTGACATTGAAACTTCTCTCCCAAGAAGTGTTGGATTGTGTTCCATGTTAGATATTAGCTTCTGAATTGTAATGGAATTCTTTGTAAAATGAATTGGACACCCATTCATAAACAGGTAATTTGGAAATGTTTTTGTGAGATTCCATAATAATTGGAAGCCTAGGCTTATTAAACTCATTACATACAGGTTACTGGGTTCTACGGCTTGATATTTTGGATTCTGTGCACAAAAATACCATTCATAATTCTAAGGCGCTACATCATTATATCATAAAGGTAATGAAGTGACTCTACTGCATTCAAAAGCACTACATACATTACCATGGAATTGTTTTCATGAATTTATCATTTTTGAGAAACACAGAGGAATTTTGAGAAGCATGGACATGGATAGAAAACAATTTCCTGATCCCCCAAATGTAATGGATGTAACTGATGGATAGCTTCAGAAATGGGAAAAAATGGTTTATGAATTTGAAAATTTTTTTTTCATTTGAAAACTGAAAAGTAAAGTGAAATTTCAGGAACAGTCATAGGACCAAGCTGTAAATTTTTCTTCTCAGTAAGACCGCTTTATCTGAACTATCCACTTATTGTAATAATTAGAGGAATTATATGGCTGGAATTCATATTGAGTGAAGACCATCTGTGTAGCATTCATGATAAGCCTTACTGTGAACCACACAGCACAGTTAAGCAAAAATAATTATATTACTAAATGACTGGAAATCTCCACATTTTTGCACTGATGAATAGAATCTTACATTAAAAATGATGACCAAAATATTCTGCCAAATAGGAAACAATTGCTTAGAAATATAAACAGAAGTGGTCTTGTATCAGTTGCTTCTGTAGTGTGAATTATATTTTTCTGAAATAATCATAGTCAATAAAATAATCAAATTAAATGATAAATTTATTTGAAATTATTTAATCAAATAAAAATAAATGGGAGGGCTGGGAGTTTGGCCTAGTGGTTAAAATGCTTGCCTAGCATGCATGAAGACCCGGGTTCGATTCCTCGGCACCACATACATAGATAAAAGCCAGAAATGGTGCTGAGGCTCAAGCGGTAGAGCTCTAGCCTTGAGAAAAGTCCAAGGACAGTGCTCAGGCCCTAAGCTCAAGCCCAGGACTGGCAAAAAAAAATTAAAATAAATGGGAATTTTGAGATGAACCTATGAGTATTAGTAATGGGGTTTGCCTATTTTCCAATTTATTTCTACACTTCCCTGCTTACTCTATACAAACCAACCCAGAAAGCTGTGGGAAAATTGTTTCTTGTCCCTCCATAGTAGAGAGCAAAGTAATGTGCATTTCACCATCCCAGCTGGTTGAATTGTGCATTTTTCTGTTAACTGAAGCATGGAGATATTTGAATATCAATATTCATAGTTGCAAAGAAAATATTCTGAAGTTCTCCTGACAAAATCCATAGAGGAGTTAGGAATAAGGATGCCAACCTGGGTCTACTAAATAATCTGGCCAAATCCCTTACAAAAAAGGTTAGACACACATGTGTACAAGAAAGGAAAAGAGAGTAAGGTAATTTTGGGTAACTGAAGAAGAAAAACAGAGCCACCCCGGCAGAGAAGTAATCCTTTCTTAAGTACTGAGCAAAGAGGCCACCTCATTAGGGCGTATGTCCTGTTAATTCTCATTGTATAATTACCTGGAATTCTGTTTAGGTACCACTTCTCTGTCAATAACATATTTGAGTTGTTTTTGATAATGTAAAACTCTTTGAGATTTTTCAGTAATGTGAAATTTGTCAGTATATTCTATTTTAAGTTTCCATGTTTGGGAAAGCATTTATTTTTCCATTAGCTATGATTGGAGCTTATCTGGTACAGTATTGTTGGTTGGTTGTTTTCTTTAGGGCTTGGCATATGTCATTCCAAGTCTTATTACTAGAATTAATCCCTACTGAGAAATCTGTGGTTATTCTGAAGAGTTTTCTTTTGTAGCCAATTGTTCTCTTCTCCCTAACCACTTTGAGGATCCTTTACGTGGTCTCAATTGATCCTGTACAAACTATCATTTTGTGTTGGTTTGTCCTTTCCTGCTGTAGTCTCTTTGGGAATTTATGAGGTTCTTGTATGTGCACAGGGATGTCCTGGATATTTAAGAAATCATCTGAATTGATTTCCTAAGTACATTGCCAATTACAGTAATCTCTTTCTCCAAGCCCTTCTCAATACAGATTAGCTGTAATTTAGGTTTCTTAATTATTCATTTTTGATCTCTGAAAGAGAGCTGTCATATTTCTTGAACTTGTTTTGGATAACATTTTGGACTTCATAAATTCTAGAGTATCTTTAATTTGAGAAATGCTTTGCATCATCTAACTTGGTATTCATATTTTCTTTTTCTGTATTGCAATGTGTAGAGGAGTTACAGTTATGTTCACCAGATGGTAGGTGAATTACTACTCATACATTGGTACATCTTTTCATGTTTATTTTCTCAAATTACCTCCCCCCTCAACCAATCATATTGTTTCCCCCTTCCATTTCCTATTTGAATTAAACAAATGAACATATATTCAATAAGCCAAGTAACAAAGTCAGGCACAATACAATACGAGATTAACTGAAGGGCAACAAAAGAGAAGAGAAATAACATAGTACATTAAGAAAAACAATAACACAAGATAAAGCTCTTGTTTTCCTATCCTATAAATCCTTTCATTTCTTCTCATTACACATGACCTTATATATTTAGATTTTGTGCTATTGTAATCCTCTGCTAGGAGAGCCCTAGGTGTGTACAAATTATTAAAAATGAGGAAAACCATTGAACCTCTGTTCCTTTGGGTCTGGCTAACTTCAATTAATATGATCTTTCCAAGTCTTTCCATTTCTTTACAAATGGGGTGATCTCATTCTTTCTGATGACAGCCTAGAATTTCATTGTGTATATTCCATTGATCCAATCATCTACTGAGGAGCATCTGGATTGGTTCCATATCTTTGCTATGGAAAATACTGCTGTAGTGAACATCATTGTGTTAGTGACTTTAGAATGTCCTAGTTTCTGTATGATTGAGAAAATGGCAAGGAATGGGATTGCTGGGTTGGGGGAGCTCTATGTCTAGCCTTTTGAGGAAACACCATATTACATTCTGTGGTTGAACAAAGTTATACTCCCAACAACAATGTAGTAGTGATCCCTCCTAGCCACATTCCCACCAACTTCTGTTGCTATTAGATTTCTTGATAATGGATGTTATATTTCTTTCTTTTATTATAAGTAATTGTTGGGACAAGTGTGTAGAGTGGTTAAAGCTACGTTCATCAGGGAGTTGGTACATTATTTTTCCACGTATTTTTGTTGTAATTAATAGAAGGGTTAGATTATATTCACCAAATAGAAGGTGCATTGCTTTACATACATTGATACCATTTCTCATGTCTTGGTCCCTATTTCCCCAACCCTCATCATGTTTTCCCCCTTCCCTATCCCATTGCAAATAGCCAAATACACACACACACACACACACACACACACACACACACACACACACACAGTATCAGATAACTAGGTGAAATATTATAAAAATATGAGATAACCAAGGGACAGCAAAAGAGTCGAGAGATAACGTGTTGGGGCCTAGCCTCCATCCCTGAAGCCTGATTCTGGCTCAGCTGCAATTAAAGGGCTTTGTCTAGGCATTTGGTCTTTTGCATACCTCTCCTAAGGCATCTCTGTGTACGTGACTCGATTGAACCCCCCGCAGTTTCGCGGGTCTCGCAGCAGCTCAAGTCTCCCGTGCTTTCCTGCACCTGTCCTGCCCACTACCTGAAAGCCCCACCCAGACCCTTAGTGGTAGCACAGAGGCCCTCCTCCTATTGGCTAGCTTCCCAGTTCCCATCTTCTCCTACCCTAACAGTATATAACTAATTGTCTGACGCAATAAAGGAGGAGAGCATCAGAGAGAACCAGAGATCAGCAGAGATCAGCAGAGAGATCTGATGCGCTTTCATGGTTAACACTGCTTCTGACTCAGCGTGGTTTTTTCTTCCCCGGTGATTGGGGGAGGGCTGGGTCTTCGACACTTACCATCTCGCTCGGCTCCTGGGGGACTACAGGCTGGCCCTGTGTGTCCCTCCCCGTTCCTGTGTTGCTGCCCCGGAGAGGAGAGGAGCAGCAATAACGTAGTACAATAAGGACAACAATGATTCATTGTATGGCTTTAGTTTCTATATCCTGGAGGTCCTTTCATTTAGCATCATACTATATGGCTTTATGTATCTCGATTTTGTTATATAGTAAATCTCTGCTAGGAGAGCCCAAGGTTTCTACTGATTATGACAAAGAGGGAAACCACTGAGCCTATGTTCCTTTGAGTCTGGCTTACTTCACTTAATATGATTTTTTCTAAGTCTTTCCATTTTCTTACAAATGGTGTGATGTCATTCTTTCTGACAGTAGCATAGAATTCCATTGTCCCTAAATAGCACATCTTCTTGATCAACTGAGGGGCATCTGGGTTAGTTTCATATCTTTGCAATGGTAAATAGTGCTGCAAAAAACATCATTGTGTATGTCCTTTTTTCTGGATGATTGGGTAAATGGTACATAGTGGAACTTCTGGGTCACAGGAAAGTTCTATGTTTAGCCTTTTGTGGAACTGCCATACTATTTTCCATAGTGGTTGAACGAGTTTGTACTCCCCAAAACAGTGTAATAGTGATCCCTCCTGGGCACATCCCTTGCAGAATCTGTTGTTATCAGAGTTTTTGATCATGGCCATTCTAACTGGAGTGAGGTGTAATGTTAGAGTTGTTTTGATTTGCATTTCCTTTATGGCCAGAGATGTTCAGCAATTCTCCATGTGTCTATAGGCCATTCTTATTTCTTCTTCAGAGAAGATTCTCTTTTGCCCATCTTTTAATGGGATAGCTGTTTCTTTGGAGATCAGTTTTGGAGTGATTCAAGTTTTTAGCTGTTAATATATTTTAGATATGATGCTTTTATCTCTTGTATGTTTAGTGAAGATCTTCACCCATTCTGTAGGCTTTCTGGTAGTTGCTAGCTATATCCTTTTTATACAGAAGCTCTACATTGTAAGGCAGTCCCACTTATTTAGACTTTCTCTGATTTGTTGTGTTTCTGGGTCCTTATTAAGAAAATTTTGACCTGTGACAAGGAGACCAAGTTTATCTCCTATTTCTTCTTGTAGAGGTTTCAGTGTATCTGATTTTACCTCAAGGTCTTTGATGCATTTGGAGTTAATCCTGTTGCAGGATGAGAAAGAATGATCCAACTTTTGTTTTCTGAAGGTGATCAACCAATTCTTCCAGCACCACTTGTTGAAGAGGCAGTTTTTTCACCATTCTATTTTTGGGGGTTCCTCATCAAAGATTAGTTGGTCAAATTAGCTCTGTGGATTAATATCTGGGGTGAAAATAAATATTCTCTCCTTTTGTAATTCCCATCCAAGGATATCAGTTATTATGCACATTTCCTATCATATCTTCAATTTCATTAGGCCCGAATAGAATGAGGTCAAGCGCATTCACACACAGACAGAGACAGATAGAGATGAGGTTTATTTCCTTAGTTACTATTTAGAGAAAATCATGTGATTAATACTGTTGAGTGTAATAGTGTTTTGTGTGTCTTTGGGTTGTATATAATTTTGGCCTCACTTGTTCACATGTGAAAATATTTTTCTGGTCTATTTATGCAATCTTTTGAACTCATTTGAAAATACAAACATGGAAATGTCATTTAGAAACTGCATGTTTTCAATATAAATTATATAGTGTTCTCTACAGATTTTTATTTGTTTTGTTTTGTTTTACTGATTTTCAGGAACACTCACAATCATATTTCAATGCTCTATTTCCTAAATGATATTTTTATGGAGTGATCATATATAATTAACCCCTCTAAATATCCTCACTCAAGTTCAGACCTAGTGAATTTTCCTTCTTAAAAGGGAATTAACCTTTCCAGAAAAATGTGTTTAAACTCGCAGCAAAGCCAGTACAGAGGACCTTCATTTTCATGTCAACAATGGGGTTATCTGTCATAAATATAAAGTCGCTTGTGACCACACTTACTGCAGAAAATTCTACTTCCTAAAAATACAAAAACAATAATCTGTATGTGATGGTGTTTAAAATGTCTATCAATGCATTATGAATGTATTTTGTTTAAGGTTTCATACAAATTACATAAAAGACATTTTTTCAATCTTCATTGAACAGTCTTCCTTTCAGAACATCCTAGGAAGCTTGGTTGCACTTTGAATATGTTTTCAAATACTTACTTAAGTTTGAACCCAAGAATGTCTTAGACCTCATGGAGTCTATGCTTCCAAGGACACTCAAATCCGAAAAATTCAATGAACATTTGTACAGATATAAAGTAGCATGTCAGCCCAGACACAGTGAGTACATATTGACATATTGACTAAGAGAACATCTACATCAGGGGTAGGGAAGAGTGTGACAAAAATTGAGCTGCAGTAAGCAGAGACAATATTAACTATCAAATTGCCTGATTATTTTGTTCTGAAGAAATATTTTCATGAAGATTGAGAAACTGCATTCCTTCTCATTGTGAATGGCATACAACTCTGTTTCAGAAAATGAATTCCAATTCTTCAACTCATATAGATGTCACTTCAATAAGAAGTATGGTCAGAGGATTCTGTTGTGGAAACAGCTTAACAATCACATGCAGCATTCAATAGGTAGTATGTTGGGTGAAATGATATGTATGTGAGTTGGATACTAGCTTAAAGGACAAACAAATTTAAATATAAACTTTTTCTATATTTCCACATTGATTCTATGCCAGCTGAATGACAATTGTTCTGTAGTGAATATTCCTACAGTTAGTAGAAATGGCAGATGATGCATTTTCAGGCTACTGGTACCAAACCATCACTGAAGCACTACATTTCTGTTCTTTAATCTACAACAGGTGATCAGACCTTCGAGAGATCGCAAAAGTATGTGACAGTCATAGAAACCAAGAAATCTTTGTTACCAAATAGGATCATATAAAGAAACAATTATATTTTAACATCAATAATGAATCTGATAAGGACTCTCATATATTTATATTCCTCATCTGAATTCCAATAAATCACTAATAATGATTACAGATGAATTTATCAAATTTAAGATGTTTCAATTTTCTGACATTTTTGAACTTCCTAAACCATATTGAAAGGCTATCCTTTCTTGCAGTAACAAGTGAGAGGATTTAGGATCCTCCTACACTAAGCATAGATAAAATATGCAGGCTAATCACAGAAAAGTTCACAATGAAAGTAAATTCAGCATACAAAGCTTCATGAAAGACTGCTGAGTTACAAAGAGTCTACTCTTCCTTAAACATTTTAGAACTATGCCTATGAATTATCAAACAACTCACATTTCTTTGTCCCATCAATTCTGTTCACTTATCAGACTGTCAGAAAATACATAAAAAATCAGGAAATTCACATTTCCACACACTTTATGAATTCTAGATGATATTTGTGTATACAAAAATGTCTGGTGTTTCCCTGTAACAACTATTCAGAAACAGTAACAGATTTTTGAGGGAGAATTGAAAACTCATGCAAATCATAATCTTGTAGAGTGAGATCATTTTGCAATTTCTATATGGATTTTAGATATTTATAAAGTTTCCAAACAAGGAATTCATAGGAAATTTGTGTAAGAGTTTAAGAATCATTATATTATACCATTTGCTACAAGATGAAAAAATAAGATACCATTTTATGTTCAAAAAGCAACCTATCTGAAATGAAAATAATGCAATGGTTCATTCTCCACTTAGAAAAGTAGAACAAGTAAAGAAATGAATAAGACACTTTATAAAAAATATAATGATATGGGCTGGAAGTTTGGCTTAGAGGTAGAGTGCTTGCCTAGCATGAATGAAGACCCAGGTTCAATTCCTCGGTACCACATATATAGAAAAAAGCCAGAAGTGGTGCTGAGGTTCAAGTGGTAGATCTCTCCTTGAGAAGGTCCAAGGACAGTAGTGAAGCCCTGAGCTTAAGCCCAGGACTGGCAAAAATATAATGACACTATCATATTATCATCTGAATGCAGAATGTATTTTCTTCACTTTCAAACTTCTATGATCAATTTTGGACTCCTATTCCAAGGCATGGAAAGCATAAAAGTTACAGAAAGATGGATGATTCAGCTAGAAATATCCTACAAATTGTTTTAAATCATAATGAAACAAAAGGGTGATGAAATTAGGAAGGATGGGATGCAAAGATCTCCAGGTCTTTACATGAAATTGGCCATGGTTCCTAGTATCCATGCATAGAAAAAAAATCGATTGTTCCATTAGCTGTTCAGTGCTAGACTACTAGCATTGAGGGAAAAAAAAGGACAGTGCTCAGGACCTGAGCTCAGGATAGTAAAACTAAATACATATAAAAATTAAAAAAATATATTTATACAGAGAAAATGTGACTCTCAGCATCTCTGCTGTATTTTCTGTTTTCTGCAGTCCTCAGATAGTTCAGTAGCAACATATCAATAACAGTATGTCACTATAGTTGGAAACATTACTAACAAAGTCAATATGAATATAGGTAATTAGGAGATGAACATGTATTTTGCAAAGAGATCATCTGGCCACATCCCTTTTAAAATCGAAAAGAGGTTAAGGATATTCTTGATATTTGAGTAAGTTAATCAAATACAGCAAAACAGAGCTGACTGCCTTCTTTAAGAAGAAACCAAGGAGTCAACAAAATTGGCTGCTCAAAAAATGACTTTTTTTGCCTCTTCTGCCGGTGTTCATGTTATTTTGAGATGACAAAGTAAGCTCATTTTGTATTCGGGATATGCTGATTTTAGGCCAGCTTTTATTCATTGAAATGTGCAATTCTGGACTCAAATTTGAAGTAAAGTTAAACTTACTTATATGATGAAATCTTCTATACTGAAGTTCATAACAACTGAGCTACAACTCAGGAGATTATTCCCTTTCAGGAATTCCTATTTTCCTCCAGCCTGCAACCTGACCTTACCAATGGTTCTTATTACTATTACTTAGATAGCATTTTTTGCTTTTCTTTCAGTGTGTTTCCCTTAGGTGCAATATATGAATTACATTTGTGAACAACATTTGGCAATGGAGGAAATGTAGGATAATTCAAAAGGTACATTTGCAAGCTTGTCCATATAGCACTGACTAGAGTGTAAAGAAATAAGTGAAAAGTCCACATCAAACATACATGAAATCAATGTAGAATATCTGAAAGTAAAAGGTATAGGACACATAGTCCTTTGGATATGAAATGTTTGCTGTCATATTCTTTCACTGAAGAGGTCTATAACTGAAAATAACAAGGTTTGTGCTCTCATCTACAAATGCTTTTAATCAGAGTAAATATGTTCACCATAATTCCGTACAGTGGGTCCAAATTAGCAGGAAATATCAAAATACACAATGTGATAAATGGTTGATAATATTCAGAGAAAAAGATGAGGGGTGGGGGAGGGAAATGGGGACCAAGGCATGAGAAAGGGTATCAATGTATGTGAAGTAATTCACCTTCTATCTGGATAATATGATGTAACCCTCAATTAATTACAATAAAAATATATAAAAAAGAATGTTTGTAGGAAAACAAGACTATGGCTTATTTCACACCTCAAATAAAAAAAAGATCAATTCACAATTAAAATCTTACTTTTTATATATAACACACATACTATATCATCATTTATATATAATATATCATGTATATTTAATAAGTGCATTTATATATTCATATATTTATAGTTTAATATATTGTATAATATTAGTATATGTAAAACTGTTATGTTACCAATAGTGTTACATAATATTTTTTGTAGTATGTAGTATTCATATGGTAATACTCTATTGTATGATATATTAACTATATATTTGCAGTGACATTAATAGCATATAATTATGCTCCATCCTATTATTAAACTATATTTTATGTAATATGTTATATAAGCATATATAATGTATTATATTAAATCATTTCTTTGATTTATATTTCTGTAATAAATATGAAAAACAAAAAAAGACAACATTCAGAGAAAACAAAACTCCCACCATATTATCTGAAGTAAATTCCCTATATGATTTATGTAGTTTCTAATTTTATTGAGAAAATTGTTTCTGCAAATGCCTCAGCATTGGGTTAGACATTATTTTAACTCCACTGAGAGTCGATACTCTGGTAATTTCAACATCTCTTTCTATTTAAAAATGTTTTCACTTGATTAACTCAGTTTGAATTTTAAGAAATGTTTGCTATTGAATAATACAAGAGAGAAGAATCAACTTAATATTTTTGAACCCAATGCTATGGACATGGTATTGGAAATATAAACACAACTACATAGACATAAAAATTTATGACTGTGTAGACATGATGTTTTATTACATAGATTAATATGTATATATGACATGCAAACCATCAGCCTAATTTTAATTACGTTCTAAAATCTAATTGCCAGTGATTGTATATAGAGATATACTTCTTGAATATTTGGTTTTAAATATGTCATTTGAAATATGATGTGAAATCAATGTTAAATTTTTTTAGTAAAATATATTTGCTATTGTTATTTATGATTATATTAATACCTTATGACATGTACTAGTGTTATATTTAAGATCTGTAGAAATACACATCCTGTGTTCTATTCATTTTACTTAATTGCAATGGAAATGAATGCCTAGAGTCAAGAAACTAAATCCTCATGCCAAAAGATAAGATTTGATTTGCACATAAACCTTTATATATTAAATATGACTTTTTACAAATTCAGATGGTAAATAAGAAGCATGTCCCTGTAGTATATAATCCTGGTACAGTGTTTACTTACTGTTTGTGAAGGCGAGGCTCCCATTCCTTAGTACCACATACACTAATGTGGCTCAAATTGTATAGTTTAAACCTCAAAGCCAGAACCCAGGCTATGAGATCAAAAAAATGAAAAAAACAATAGACGTGGGTGGTTAATGGCTCTCCTCCTAGCTACTCAGTAGGCTAAGACCCGAGGATTGTGGTTTAAGGCCAAAAGAATGTGAAAGTCTTATTTCCAATTTTGCCAGAAAACCGGAAGTGATGCTGTGGCTGAACTGGTAGAGTGCTAGCCTTGAGCAGAAGCACTCAGGGGCAGTACCCATGCCCAGAGTTCAATGCCAGTGATTGAAAAAAAGATGACAATATCATGAAAATGTGAGTATCACATTGTTTCTAGGAATGCAAAGGCCTGATATCTTTTAGGAATTGCTTAAAAAGCAATTCCAAGTCAATGACTCAAATGGTACACTAATGTATATACACAAAAATTACAAGCGTTATTATACATATGTATCTTTAAATTTAAATGAATATATATTAAGAATACATAACATATACAGTTATTAAATATACAGATACATAAATGAATAGAAAAAGAAAAAATATGAAGTCCTGGAAAGCAGAATTGCTTAACAATTCACTTTATAATCACCATATATACTCCATTTCTTCCTTTGATTTTGCAACAGAAATTCAAGGTGAAATTTTTTTTGCCAGTCCTGGGCTTGAATTCAGGGCCTGAGCAATGTCCTTGGACTTTCTTAAGGCTGGATCTCTACCACTTGACCCTCAGCACCACTTCTGGCTTTTTTCTATGTATGTGGTACCTAGGAATCGAACCTGGGTCTTCGTGCATGCCAGGCAAGTACCCTCTACGACTAGGCCAAACTCACAGCCCCTCAAGGTGAAATTTTAGATGAGGGAATTTTTGGGTTACATTATATCATTTCCACTGTCTATTTATTGAAATAGATTTTTGGGTGGTTCCAGTGAATGCATAAGAAAAGCAGTACTACCTGTTCTCACAAACACTATTAGGATTTCTACTAGAAATTCAAATTTCCAATAATTCAGGAAAGAATGGATAGCCTCTCCGTGAATTAAAAATATTTATACATAGTTACAAGGATTTGAGAATCTCAAGTCCAAGATCTTTCTCTAATAGGAGGTCCACTTCGACTAACTGTGGCAAAAATGTTTTAATATGTCTAGACCATAATAGTAAGTGTAAGGTTCTCAATTATGGATTCACTACTTCTCAGACATTGATACCCCTTCTGATGTAATTTTTGGTCCCTCTTCCCCTCCATAATCACTCTTCAATCATCTGTTCTTTCTCTTCTTTTTCCTATTTTAAATTAACAATAAACCTACTCAATATACAAGGTAACAGAGTCAGATACAGTAAACACATGAGATTATCCATAAGAGAAAAAAGAGAAAAGAAAAAAAATAGTAGATTAAGAACAACACTCATAAAAGTAAATCTCTGTTTCGATATCTTAGAATTCATTTTGTTTAATCTCACACATATGACCATATGTACATATTGTGGTGTAGTGATCCTCTGCTAGGAGAGTTCTAGATGTATACTAATTATTACAAATGAGGGAGTGCATGGAGTCTGGGTTCCAAAATTTTGGTCTGGCTTATTTCAGTTAATATGGTATTTTCCAAATCTTTCTGTATTTTATGAATTGGGCAATGTATTTCATTTTGATTGCAGTGCAGAATTTCTTTGTGCATAAGTACTGTATCTTCTTGTTCTTTCTACTGTGTTAGTTTCATATCATATTTATGCTCATGAACATCATTGGGCCAGTAAGATTAGCTTATCTTTGTTTCTGGATATTTGGCTAAATTCCCACTAGTGAGATTGCTGGGCCATAGTGAAGGACTGGGTTTAGTCTTTTGAGAAATCTCCATACTGCTTTCCAGAGTCATTGAACAAGTTCACATTCCCACCACGTGTTTAGTAGAATTGCCTAATGGACACATCCCATCAGAATTCATTGTTATTAAAGTTTGTGACAATAGTATCTCAAAGTTGTATTTATTTGCATTTTTATGGCCAAAGATACAGAGCATTTCTTCCTGTTTCTATTGGAAATTCCTATTTTCTCTTCAGAGAAATATGTCTAAGCCTACCTTGCCATTTAATGAGGTTGTCAATTCTTTTTGTATTTAATTTTGAGAGTCAATATTTGGATCTATAGGTAAATATTATTGGTCTCTATACCTATTCTTGAATCAATCCAACTTCTTTTGATTACTATATTTATGTAATAGAGTGATGTTTGCTATTTTTAATTCTCCAGTGCTGTTTTTTCTGTCCAGGATTGTTTTTCCTATACAGTGATCTTTTTAAAATTCCATATGAATGTTTGAATTGCTTCCTATTTCATTACAGAATGACACTGGGATATTGATTGGTATTTCACTGATCTTGTAGACATTCTTTGGCAGGATTGTCATTTTCATGATGTTAATTCTTCCTTTCAAGGATCCTGTTAGCTATTTCCACTCCTCAGCTTTTATTTCCTTTATTTAGGTTTTTAAAGTTTTCAACATAAAAGTCCTTTACATCCTTAATTATTTCTTAAGTATTTAATTTTCTGTGTGCCTATTGCAAAATGAGTGAGTTTTCCTGATTTCTGCATAGATCTTCTCCTTGATGGAATCCTGGAAAGGTTCAATTTTATGGCTTCCACTATCTCAAAGTTTTGAATCAGTTCAAGTAATTTGTGAGTAGAATCTATTGAGTTCTTTTTTATACAGAAGCATGTCATCTACAAAAAGAGAAAGTTTCACTTCCTCTTTCCCTATTTGGACCCCCTTTATGTTCATCTCTTGCCTTATTGCTCTGGGTATAAATTCTAATACTATATTAAAGAAGAGAGGTGAAAGTGGGCATCTTTGTCTCATTCCTGATTTTAGAGGAAATACTTGTAGCTTTTCACCATTAAGTATAATGAGAGCTGTAGGTTTGTCATACATAGATTTTATTATGCTGAGGAATGCTCCATGGATTCCTAGTTTCTCCAGAGATTTTTTCATAAAAGTGTGTTATATCAATTCAAAACTTCTTTCTGCATCTATTGAGATTATTGTGTTGTTCTTGTCCTTTCTACTATTGATGTGATGAATTATATTACTATATTAATTGACTTGTATATATTGAACCTGTTTTCATCCTTGTGCTGAATTTTGTTTGATCATAGTGTATAATTTTTGTTTAGTTATTGAAAATGTTTAGTCTGTATTTAGGGGAGATGACTTGCTTCCATGTTCATCAAAAAAGGGTTTATATTCTCTCGAACCGATATTAAAAAGCTCTGTGGGATATTATCAAATACTTTTTGTCTATTAACTAAGATGATCATCACCTTCTTGTCCTTCATCCTGGTGATGTAATTACTTCCATTAACTGATATTGACCACTTGAACCAGCGCTACATTGTAGTAATGAGTCCGGTTTGAAATTAATACATTTTTTGATGTTGTAGGCATTGATCAGCCTGGATTTTGGTTTATCAAGAAAAATGGCACAGGTGTGAGGTGTGGACATTGTTCGGTGCAGACTCTGGATAGGCACAAAGAGAAGTACCGGAGGATTCACGCTGCTCTGGTTCCTGCTTATCCTGGTGGCCCTCTCAGACTCAGGTTATAACCTCATCTTTTACCACTGTACTAACCCAGTTACAGACTGCAGATCCAACTCCACCTGTGCATCTAACCTTGATTCATGTCTCCTTGCACAGTCTGGGTAATGAATCCATCACCAGTGTTGGGCAATGAAAGATTGTAATTTCGAATTCATTTCCAAGTGACTAGAAGAGCCTGAACCCCAGTACAGATGCTACCAGAAAGATATTTGTGACTCCAGATTTTCTGGAGCACCAGCTTCCTTATCAGGGTATCTAGTGTTGCTGACGATCCCATTTCTGGCAGCAATTTGGGACATTTCTCTCTAATGCGACACCTACTCCTAAGATCCTCCAATTTCCTATCTTCCCATTTTCTTATTACTTTCACTGCTGTACATCAAAGCCTATATTATATTCTAATGGATATTATTGAGAAAGAATAAAATTATATTGAACATCTTCTATGAAAGAAAGTGATCAGAGATTTGAGAAAAACCCTGTTCTGTATTAAGGAAAGACTTCCCAAGAGAGATGTAGAGGAGTGAAGATATAGGAACAACCTGAGGAGAACATTTCTCTTCATCCACTACTCTTTTTGAGTTGTGGGCTTGAAATCTGGGCCTGGGCACTGTCTGTGATCTCTTCAGCTCAAGGCTAGTGCTCTACCATGAGCAACAGTGCCACTGCAGTTTTCTGGTAGTTAACTGGAGATGAGTCGCACAGATGGGCTTTCAGATTTTTTGCAGTAGATGACTTTGAACCACAATCCTCAGATCTCAGCCTCCTGAGCAGCTAGGATTGCAAGCCTGCCTGGCTAAACATAAAACTCTTTTATTACTCACGTGCCAGTTGTTCAGCCCTATAAGGCTAGCTACTCAGGAAACTGAAATCTGAAAGTCACGTTCAAAAAATCTGTGAGCTTCTTATTCCTAATTAGCTTTTGAAATGCTGAAATATGGACATGTGACTCAAGCTTGTAGTTCTGTATCCTTGAGCAAAAAACCTAAGGGACAGTGGTTAAGTCCTGTGTTCAAGCTCAGTATAACCACACACAAAAGGAAACAAACTTTCACAACATCACAGCTCCTGTACAACCATGCAAGCAAGCCAAAACTTCAAGGCATGAACATCAGCCAAAGGTGTAGACTTAAGATTAGACCCAGGAATGTGAATGTGCTAAGTCACACTCCTACGCCAAGCATTTAGCTGCTTAATACAAAGTGATTGGAATCCCTACTTTGTCTTAGTCAGAGGGGGTACAGTAGGCAAGGAGGACATACTTACATACTTTCTAAATGACAATACATAGAATCACAAAGTCTGTCTCTAGGCAGTTACCAGTGGCAGAAAATGAGAGATTACTACACAAAAAATAAACATTCTAGGAGTATTAAGTGCAATTACTTCAAATGTAGTGGGAGGAAAAAAAATTTTTGTGGTGTTATAGAATAAATGTTTGTAAGAGCCAGGCACTGTTGGGTCACAGCTGTCATCGTAGGTATTCAGGAGGCTATCTGAAGATCACAGTTCAGAGCCAGCCTGGCATGAAAGTCCATGAGACTCATATTTGTCTTCCAGTGTTGGAGTTTGAGAATGTTAGGCAAGCATTTTACGCTACGTGTCTCGTCTCCTGAAATTCTTATCTTCAATTAACCACCAAAAATCTGGAAGTGGTGCTATGGCTCAAAGAGAATTAACCTTGATCTGAATATCTCAGTCCCAGATCTCCCCCCCCAAAAGGAATATAAGTGATGTTACCATTAATAACCAAAATTGGATCTATATTTCTCTTTCTTTGATGGTTCGTTTTCAAGAGTGGAATGAGAGTTATGCTGCCTTCATAGAAAGAGTATGGCAGCAAACTGTCACCTTCAAATTCATTGAAGAGATTGAGGAGTATTGGTGTAACTGTGTCTCTGAAAGACCTAAACAATTCAGTAGATACAGAAACTTTCATTACAGGCCTTTCCTTATAGGCATTTTATTTTAATAATTCAAAAGAGTTAATTAGTTGGTTTATATCTTGTAGGCTAAGTTTGGGTATATGAATATTTGCTATAAATTATTCTACAGCTTCCAGTTCTCAAATGTGTAGGCATAAAGGTGTGAAGACATTTATTATATCTTGATTGCAGTGGTCTCTGTACTCACATTTTCCTTGGTTTTCTGATGCTGTTGATTTTATATGCTATCTTTTCATTTTAAAATGAATTTCTAAGACGCTATCAAATTTTATAATTCTTTTCACAAACCCAATTGTTCGTTTCATTGATTCTCTCTAAGGTTTGTTTTGCACTGTAATTTATTTTATTCTGATTTTTTTTCATAAATTATGTTTTGGGTTAGTTTGTTACTCTTTTCCATAGATTAAAAACATCACTTAATTGTTGATTTAACAAATCAAAGTTTGACCAAGAGGGATTGCAATAAAGTGTTGAGCTTCTGTATATCAAATGAAATAGGCAACAAGTTGAATAGGAATCCCACAGAGGGGGAGAAGATCTTAACTTGCAATACAACAGACAAAGGTCTTATATCTAAAATACACCTTTACCTCAAGAAATTAAACTTAAAAAGAAACCCTAAGGAAACAAATATCCCATTAATAGTTAGAGTGAAGACTTAAAGACAGACTTCTTTGAAGAGGAAATAAAAATGGCCTACTGATATATGAAGAAATATTCAATATGTTTGGATTTGAAAGAAATGCAAATTAAACCACCTTGAGATTTCACCTCACCCCAGTTAGAATGGCCATTTTCAAGGAATCCAATAACAAATCCTTGCTGCTTAGATGTGACATGAAGGTATTGCTACTACATTGAAAATGTACCAACCATTCTGGAAAGCATTATGAAATTTTCTTCAGAATACTAACCATAGAGCTTCACTATGACACAGAATCCAACTCTGGGTTTCTTCCCCAATGTCCTGCAACAAAGTTATACTAAAATGACAGCACAACTATGTTCCTTGCATCATTATTTACCATAGCTATTCTATGCAATCAACCCAGATGCCCCTCAGTAGATGAATGGATCAGTAAGATATGGTACTTACATAGAATTCATGCTGCTATCAGAAAGAATGGCATTGTCCCATGGTAAGGAAATGTAAATGTTTGGAAAACAAAACGTATTAAGTGAAGTAAGCTAAACCCAAACAAATATAGGCTACATGGATTCCCTCACTTGCAACAATTACCAAAGATTAAGAATTTTCCTAACAGAGGGTCACAATAGTGTAAAAGCTATGTAGGTACATTCAGGGTGATAAAAAGTGGGGGAAAAACATAAGAAGGAGTACCAGTAACCAAGAGATAATGTACTTACTATTTGATGTTTGCAACTTCAACCCTTCTGTACATAAGCCCAACATTAAATGAATTTAGAAAGTAATATATATATATATATATATATATATATAGTCTTAAAACAGTGATGCTTTAAGATTTATCCAATTTGTTGAAGTGGGCATTCAAAGCTATATATTTTCCTTTGCCTTTACTATGGCCCAAAGAGCCTTCTTTTTGGTTTGCTCCTTTGATTTAAAACAATAAACTTTGTAATTTCTGTTCTGATCTAGTTCATGACCAACTGGTGATTTCACAATATGTTGTTTAATCTCTATGATTTACCGGATTTGCTATGTTGCCATTTGTTTATTGCTTTCCAACTTTATACCATTGTGGTCTGACAGAATGCAGGAAGTAATCTCAAGTGTTCTAAGTTTGTGAACAGTTGTTTTGTGCCTAAAATGTGATCTATTTTTGAAAATCTTCCATAACCTGCAGAAAAGAACCTATACTTTTTGTGTTGTCTTGAATAATCTTCAGATCTTTTTTAGGTTTATTTGTTTTGTGCAGTTTTTATTTCTGAAGTTATTCTTGAGTATTTGCCTCAATATACACAGGGGTATATAGTGTCAAAGTCACTAATAACCACTCTGCTTGGATCTATTTTGTATTGTTAAAAAAAGTATCTGATGATCTTGAGTCCTCTGTTTATAGAAATTTAGAATATCCTTCTGAAGAAGAGATTCCTTTGTTCATATCTTTCCCTGTCTTTACATATATAGTTTTAATTTAAAGTCTTCTTTATTTGATTAAAGGATGAAAACTCTGACTGGTTTCAGGGTGCTATTTCAATTAATTCCAGAATTTCAATTTCAAGGATCCATTAATTTAGGATGGGCTGATAATATTCTCTCTGATAGCAGCATAGAATTCTATTGTACATAAGCACCACATCATCTTGATCCATTCATTTACTGAGGAGTATCTGAGTTGATTCCATATCTTATCAGTGGTAAATAATGCTGCAATGAGTAGCATGGTAGTATTGTTAATATGCACATGTTTCCAGGTATATTGCTTAATAGCCAGGTTAAGCATATATGTTGAAAATTCTGCTTTCTAAAAATATGAGAATTAGTCTGTGTACATGAAGTTGTTCAAATGGTCTTCTAATGTATGCTGAATGTATTTTGCCTGCAATAGGAAAGAAATTGCAGAAAAGCTATTGTTTCCATCTTCATAATTAATTATACTTCGTACCAAATGGTATTATGAAATCTGTGCATGGTTGCATATTCAAGGCTACTTATATTTTTGACAATTGTTGAAACTATAAGTGTCTTAACAATAATGGAAGTTTTTGTTTGAAGGACATGTGGGTCTGAAAAATTCAAAGTTCAATGAACATTTGTACATTCAAAAATTGGGTAACATGTGAACCGAGAGTAAATATTGTTCTGAAGACAATTTGTGTCATGGCAAAGCACAGTGTGAAAGACATTGAGCTGCATTAAGTAGACCCCAAAATTATGTTTAGTTTCTTCACTATTTGTTCTGCAGAAATATTTTCTTGAAAGTTGATAAACCGTATTCTTCTCAATTATTGGAGGGATGCAAAATCAGTTTCAGAAAACTGAATTCTCATCCTTCAACTCACATTGATGACATGCCAACATAAAGCAGGCTGCAGAGAATGCTGTTGTTGAAAACAATTCCATAAATGACATGTTTCCTTCCATTTTTCATCATAACTATATTTTTAGATAATAGATTGAGGAAAATGAAATATGCATGCATGAGGATTAATTGAGTTACATTTTGGCATAATAGTCACACATACTTGTTAAATAGAAAGTCTTCAATTCCAAAAAATTTCACTCTTGATTCTCTGCTAGATGAACGGTAATTGTTCTGTGTGTATGCTCCTACAATAACAGGAAAGGCAAGCATTTCCTTTATAGGGTCTTGGTTCCAAGCTCTCACTGTGTCTACAAGAGGTGATCAGACTTTCTGAGATATACCACAGATACTGAGGCTCACAGAACCTAAGAAATATTGGTGACCAGATAGGACTGTGAGCAGACATAATCATGTTTTAGCCACTTGATTCAGTATAATAAGGAATCTGATTTATTTATCTTCCTCCTTCAATGCCAGTAATTCACCAATACTTATTAAAAGTGGATTTATCACATAAAAATATCAATTTTTGACATATTTGAACTTCTTAAAACATAATGAAAGGGAACCATGAAATGTGCACTAATGGTAGAGTGCTTGCCTAGCATGTACAAAGATTCAGGTTTGATTCCTCCATACCACACTCATAGAAAAAAAGCCAGAAGTGGTGCTCTAGCTCAAGAGGTAGACTTCTAGTCTTGAGAAAGTCCAAGGACAGTGTTCAGGCCCTGAGTTCAAGCTCCAGGAATGGCAAAAAAAAAAACAGCCCTCATTAAAACTTATTGAAAGGATAGAGCTTTGAACAGGGAGAACACTGGGTAAAAGTATCCCAAATCAGCTAAGTATTGAAAAAATTTATGGGACAATTTACACACAAGTTGGAAATGAAACTGCAGTCAGCATATAAATAACGATACAAGAATTCTGAGTTAAAGTAGGTTCACTCTAGTTAGAACACTGTATAATTAGAAATTATCAATTATTTTTATATTCCCTTCAATGCTACCCACTTTTCAGAATTGCAGCATAACTCTAAACTGTTCAGGAAGTGCAAATCTCCACACACTGAAGAAATTTTGGATTCCATTTTATATAAACATGAAAAGTCTGGTGTTTCTCTTAAACTAGTAAGCAGAAGCAGTCATACTTGGGGAGAACGGATTACTTCAACTAAACCTAGGAATTGATTAGAATATTGTAGACTGATGAAATTATACTAGAACTTTGGTTGACTGATATTTGTTAGCTTTCCAAACAAGGAACTATAAGAAAATTGTGTAGGAGTTATCATCATATGTTTTCTCAATGAAATCAGTACATAAAAATGATGAATGGCTTCTTTAAAGGGGTCAATTAGTAACCAGAATACCACAAATACTCTCTAAACATTGGTGCACCTAAATACATAAAGCAAACTATCTTAGAGGAAAGTGCAAGTTAGACTTAATCACAATCGACATGGGAGACTTTAATATGCTACTCATAGCAAAGAATAGATCAACTAAACAAAATATTAGCAAAGAAACTTGTGAGTTACATGGCACCATTACCCAGCTTACTTTAACAGATTTCTGCAGTTTGCCATCCAAAAGAAATCACTGTACTTTTGTCCTGAGGTCTATCAACCATTCTCCAAAATAGGTCATATAATAGTCTACACTATGAACCTAAGAATACACAAGACAACTGATATAATCTTCATTCTATCAGACCATGGTAGAATCAAGCTAGCTTGAATTAACATAGCACAGTTTAAAATCACTCAAAAACATGGAAGCTGAATAATACTGCTGAATAACCCTTGGCTTGCAGAACAAACCAAAGAAGAAATTGAAAAAGTTCTACAATTCAATGAAAATGAAAATATATTGTTATATTCTTATTGTGATTAAAAAGCCTAATGGCAAGTGGTGACTACTCAAAGATTTTGATGTTTTTTTCTCTATTCCTCTTCACCCAGAAGATACTGAGAAGTTTGCCTTTTCCCTTCCTTCATTAAACTAGAAAGGCTCTGATTTGCATTTTGAATGGACAGCACTAACTCAAGGTTTGGCCAATAGTCCCCTGCCGGGGCCAGCCGGCAGCAAACCAGGGTTTGCGGATTGGGATTCCTGAAATAGGGGCAAAGACTAGGAAAAAATAGAAGAGAGACAAACAGATGGAGTTCGGGAGGACTACAGCCCAAGTCAGCAGTCCAAGAAGACTGTGAGCTCCAGACTGCCACCTAAAACTCTCGTTTAAGTTCCGACCTTAAATACTCTTCTTAAAAGTAGGGAGTTGTCAGAGGCTACATTCACACAAAATAGTAAACAAGTCACATATAGGATAAATGAGAAAGGATTAACATTGCTTAAAGTCATCCTGATAAGAACTGATTAACATTGCTTAAAGTTATCCAGATAAGAACTGATTGACATTGCTTAAAGTTATCCTGATAAGAGCTGATTGATATTGCTTAAAGTTATCCTGATAAAAGTTACTTCCTTGTGTATACAGTTGTGTAGGTCCAAGGTCAGGTCCAAGGTCATTGACCCCACAATCGGTCCCCAACATCTCCCCCGTCTTTCTTTTAAAAGATGCGGACTCGCTTGTCTTAGGTTGGGTGGATTGCTGACTCTGCCTTACCTGTCATGGGGAACTTCTTCAGATCAAGCTGAAGGCCCTGTCTTAGGTTGGTCAGAGAGCATCCCCTCTTATCTCGTCCTTGATTGCGATTCCTCCCCGGGGGGGAATTCATCCATCTGGGCCTTAGATCTGCGGAGTTGTTCGATTGGTGACTGTTGCAGATGTGACCATTGGACGGGTACTGGCCATATGTGTTGATTTGTTCCCAGCCATAGCTTCAGTTGTCACTTTACTTGGAGCAGAAACAACAGGAGTTGGCTTGATATTGGCTGTTGGTGGATCTGAAGTGCTGGCAATTCCTCGTTCTTCAGAAGCTGCAGTAGTTTTCAACGTGATCTGTCTCTGCTGTTCTGGGACCTGACTAGTAGGTTCTTGAGGCTCTTTTCTCTGCTCTAAGTGCCTCCCTTGATGCTCTCAGAGTTCTCTCTCCAATCTACTGATTCGACCTTCTTAATGGGACTAAAGAGCTGTCATACGAACATCAAGTTCATTTTTTTTTGCTGCCTAATGTTCCATTCTCCGCCTTCTTTAAAACAATGCAAGAATTCAAACCTAAATAATTTTCTTGATTAAACCTTGAACATGTTCACTCACTCATTCATACACAATCATACTCAATGATTTTAAAGTGCACAAAATTAATATTGGCCGTTCATTTTCCAGAAGTTTGTGTCAAGAGAGCTTTGCCAATTTTACTCTTGAAGGTGAGAACCAGGTTCAAAACAAAACTTTAGAAAAACCTTAAGGATCCATATTTAAAACTGGTACCAATTTCAAAGACAAAACTGGACAAGAAAAAATATGTAACACGAACAAGACAAAGAAACAGAGACTTTTACACTTAACACAAAAACATGAATTCAGGTCTTTTCCCCATTACTGGATGCAATACTGGAGGGTTGGGGGTGAAGGTCCAGTGAGTCGCTGCTTGGATGACCACTGTCACTCTCCACAATTCGAACATAGCGTTCGGGCAGCCAACGGGAATCATTTTCTTTCTGTGAGAAAACACATACATGCCCTCTACCCCAGGTTAGAACAGGATCTGGTCCGTGCGAAGCACCAGTTAGGGGATCCTTCCATTTTACTAAGGCAAAAGCACGCTGCTCTCTTTTTTTCCAGAATCGCTGAGCAGCAGATAAATTATTTGAATCCAGATTCAAAAAATTTAAAACAAATAAAGCATGATTAAGTATATTCACAGGGGTAGCGGGATACGACTCTCCTTTCTGTATTTTAGCAATTGGATGTTTTAATAATCCATTAGCTCTCTCCACGATGCCTTGACCTTGAGGATTGTAAGGAATGCCTGTAATATGAGTGATATTATAAGAATGGCAGAAGGATTGAAATGCTTGGCCTGCATAGCCAGGGCCATTATCTGTTTTTATTTGTGAGGGAATCCCCATCACAGCAAAACATCGAATGCAGTGAGAAATACCATGTTTAGTAGCTTCCCCAGTAAGGGGGGTGGCCAGGATAAAATTAGAATAAGTATCTACAGTAACATGAACATATTTTAATCAGCCAAATGATGGAACATGTGTGACATCCATCTGCCAAATGTGATTAGAAAGCAGTCCTCGTGGATTTATACCTAAATGAGGAGCTGGTGAGAAGGGCACACAGTTGGAGCAAGTTTTAACTATTTGACGTGCCGCTTCTCTAGATAATTTAAACTGTCGGCGCAAGGCTCGGCTGTTCTGATAATGGATGGCATGTGACTGCTTAGCAAGTTCAACTTGAGTTAAATAAACTCTGGTGGCAGAATCAGTAACTGCGTTACCCTCACTTAAAGGGCCAGGAAGATTAGTGTGAGCGCGAATGAAGCCAAAAAAACAGGGGTGGTTGTGAGAACAAAGCAAAGTTTGTACTTGGCGAAATTCGGTCTGAATATTGGAGTTAGTAGTTCCAATAAAGGGAACAGTTTCTATGACCTGAAGAGCACGAATTACATATTGACTGTCTGAGTATAAGTTAAAGGGCTCGTCTTGTAACAGGACGAGGTCTTGTAAAACAGCCTCTAATTCTACCTCTTGGGCGGAGGGAAAACCCGTAACCCAAGACTGAGTTTTCCCATTAATGGTCAAAGTAGCCATTCCATTAGAGGATCCATCTGTAAATACTAAAGCGGCAGAAGATAAAGGCGAGGCCCATACTAAGGAAGGAAATAGGAACGTATGACACGCAGCAAATTGGAGAAGTTTGTTAGATGGGTAGTGATGGAAAATTTTTCCCGTATAATTGGCCCAAGCAATGGCCCAAGAATCGCAATGGGCGAATAGCCAATCTTGTTGTTGTAGATTATATGGGACACAGATGAAATGAGGTTCCTGACCTAAATATTTACGGGAATCCACTCGGCACATATGTATCAGATTAGCTACCAATTCGTAGTAGGGGGTCAGCACTTTGCTGGGTGTTGATGGTAGATAAAGCCATAAAAGTGGGCCATCCTGCCACAATACAGCAGTTGGGGAGTGAGAAGTAGCTAAAATGTAAACTCCCCATGGTTTAGAGTAGTCACAATAGGTCACTTGTTGCTGGGAAATTGCCTTTTCTACGATTTGGATGGCCCTCCTGGCGTCGGTATTTAAATTGCGCAAGGATGTAGGGTTGGTATCTCCTTTTAAGAGAGCAAAGAGGGGTTTTAAGTCTCCTGTGGACATCTTGAGATAAGGCCGAAGCCAATTTATATTTCCTAAGAATTGCTGAAAATCATGAAGAGTTCTTAAGTGTGAAGTTTTTAATTGTATTTTTTGGCTTTTAAAATAGTGTGGGGCTAATATATGGCCTAAATACGTAAAAGGGGGGTGTTCCTGAACCTTTTCAGCTGCTATTATAAGGCCAAAGAGGCTCAGATCTTCCTTTAGTTGTCGAAAGGCTTGTCGTACGACGATAGGGTCAGAACAAGCCAACAAGATGTCGTCCATATAATGAACAATATAAACAGAAGAAAATTTTTCACGGGTGGAAGAAATGACTCTGGATACAAAACTTTGACATAAAGTTGGGCTATTTGCCATGCCCTGTGGGAGCACAAGCCAATGATATCGCTTCATGGGTTCTTTAAAATTAACAGAGGGGACGCTGAAGGCAAAGCGCTTACAGTCTTGAGGCACCAGGGGTATAGTATAGAAACAATCCTTCAAATCTATAATAATCTTGTAAGTATCCTTTGGGATTGCCATGGGTGAAGGCAAGCCGGGCTGCAAGGCCCCCATCAGTTCCATAGTTGCATTTACCTTTCTCAGATCCTGTAAAAGCCTCCATTTACCTGATTATTCTTTATTACAAAAATTGGAGAATTCCATGGAGAGTTAGAAGGGGCCACATGTCCCAAGTCCAGCTGTTCCTGTACCAGCTGCTGTACTGCAATGATCTTTTCTAGAGAGAGAGGCCACTGTTCGACCCATACTGGTTCTTCAGAGAGCCAATTTATGGGATCAGCATGAGGGGCAGGACAAACAACAGCCCCCGTTAAAGAATACCCTAATCCTTGTCTCAGGAGGTGAGACTGGGGTTGGAGTGGCTCTAGCTCCCCCTGTGCTGCTCGGCCCAGTCCCATAAAGGGGAGGAGGCCTTGATCAAGTAACTGCTTAGTGACCGCAGCACTAGGACTAAACATATACACTCCCATTTTTTCCATGATATCACGACCCCATAAATTAATTGGCAGATGATCCAGGACAAATGGCTGAAAATGACCAGAGTGCCCTTCCTCATCTCTCCAAACAAGGATTGCACTGCTCTGCTCTGTGTCTGTTGCTTGCCCAATCCCCTGTAGGGAAGTCATAGAGGTTGTCAGGGGCTATTGGGCTGGCCAATGTTTTTTAGATATCACAGACTGCTCCAGTGTCTAATATCCCTTTAAAGGGCTTTTCTTGTATAAATAATGTCATCTCAGGCCTCTCTTGTTTTATGCTTTGTACCCAATACATATCAGAAGATCTAAATCCTCTCTGTCCACATGGGGAATTAGCAGTCTCCCCGTGAGGTAAAGTCACAAGATTGATTTTGGGGGGTTGTTAGAAGATGCACTTGTGGCCAAGAAGAGGGAGGGACTGCCCCATGGTTTTGCGGGGCCAGGGGCTGGCCCCTTCTCCAGTTTCCCGAAAATGGGTGGCCATTGTGATTTGTTGCTGACTTGCAATCTTTAGCCCAGTGCTTCCCTTTACCACAGTGTGGACATGTGCCAGGTAATTTTTCTCTCTTTAACCTGGCCTGGTGTGGGCATTGCGTCATCCAATGTCCTATTTGTCCACAAGAGAAGCAACGCTCTGGGGGTCTAGCATCCTGAGAATGCCGCTGACCTCTATATTTTAGAAATTCAGTAACAGTCTTTCCTTGAGGTGCAGCGGCTAAAGTAAGGCCTTGTACGTGGGAGGGTCCAATATCAGCACACAGTGAAATAAAGTCCGTGATTCCTCCCTTATTCCTATGGGGTCTGATAGCCGCCTGACAGGCGGCGTTGGCATTTTCATAGGCTATGTGTCTAACTAAAATCTTCCTTGGGTTCTCATCTTGCACTAGGCAGTCTGCAGTCTCCATTAATCGAGACAAAAATTCTAGATAAGGTTCATTCGGTCCCTGTTTAACTTCTACTAAATTTTTTGTACTATTGGAATTACGTAACCTTTTCCAAGTCTCTTTCGCCGCAGCATTTATTTGTGAATAGGCTTCCTTTGCATAACCCAATTGATCTTTGGTGTTTTTATAGGTTCCCTCTCCTAACAACTGATCAAAAGTGTAAGGCAGGTTCTTAGACCTATTTGTTTCAATTTTAGCCCGACACTGTGCAGTGAACTCTGTCTCCCATAATAAGTACTCTCCTGCACTAAGGCATGCTCTGGCAAGCCGCTTCCAGTCATTTGGGCATACAATACCAGCACACGCGGCCTCCAATAATACTTGAGTAAAAGGGCAGTTTGCCCATATTGGGAGCAGGCACTTTTTAAATCCTGTAATAGTTTAACAGGAACAGGTTGATGGTATACTTGTTCATCATGATCAACTAAACTAGGGAAGAATCGAGGCCCTGAAATATCTTCCCTCTCTCTAGCAGCCTGAGCCAGGTTTAATTGCGATGCACTGTGCCTGGTTGTAGTGCCTGTTAAAAGGGACTTGTTGCTAGGGCCTTTAGGCTTGCCTAAAGGTTGAAAAGGGGATTGGGGCCCAAAGGCTGCAGCCAGAGGCAGTAGGTGTGAGGGGTAAGGTTTAGAATCAGACACCATAGTGGCCTGAGGGTCATATTTCCTTCCTACTTCTGGGGGGGGCTCTCTGCTCTATCCCCATTTTAGATAGTAGATGTAGGATTTCTTCTAACCTCTTTTCTATCGTAGCTATCGGTCCTCCATCGGCTCATCATAACTTTCCTCCCTGATATTCAAATTTGAATTCTGATACTCAATATCTACTGGTTGTTGTTCCATTTTCAAGATCTCACTTAGACTCTCTTGGGCTGCGGCATATGGCTCAGCCTCAGGTTTTTCAGAAGGGTCCTTTAATTCATAAAATTCCCTTAATTCAAGATTAAGTTCAGCATTCTCATGTTGAGGATCTATGCATTCACTTACTAAATTCCAAACAGTAATAGCCTCTACTGGGGTCTTCTCGGGGCCATATACATTATAATAATCTTGAATTCCTTTTCCTATTTGCTGCCAGGTTTTTAGGAATTCCTCCTCTATAGACCTCGGGCATGCCTCCTCGACAAACTGTAGGAAGCTCTGAAGCACCCCTTTTTCCACCCACGTTCCATGGGCTTCAAGTAGGCCTGTTAAGATCGGTACATATGACGTATGGCTATTAATTTTTACTCTGGACAATACAGCCTCCCACTCCCTCACTCTCTTAAAATCCTCTCTTAATAGTCTTACGACGTGTTACTCACCACAGCGGGGTCCTCCAACGTCGTCCCAGATTTTCAGGGTCCCTGTTCTGGCGCCAGTTGCCGGGGCCAGCCGGCAGCAAACCAGGGTTCGCGGATTGGGATTCCTGAAATAGGGGCAAGGACTAGGAAAAAATAGAAGAGAGACAAACAGATGGAGTTCGGGAGGACTACAGCCCAAGTCAGCAGTCCAAGAAGACTGTGAGCTCCAGACTGCCGCCTAAAACTCTCGTTTATTTTAAGTTCCGACCTTAAATACTGTTCTTAAAACTAGGGAGTTGCCAGAGGCTACATTCATACAAAATAGTAAACAAGTCACATATAGGATAAATGAGAAAGGATTAACATTGCTTAAAGTCATCCTGATAAGAACTGATTAACATTGCTTAAAGTTATCCAGATAAGAACTGATTGACATTGCTTAAAGTTATCCTGATAAGAGCTGATTGATATTGCTTAAAGTTATCCTGATAAGAGTTACTTCCTTGTGTATACAGTTGTGTAGGTCCAAAGTCAGGTCCAAGGTCATTGACCCCACAGTCGGTCCCCAACAGTCCCCCTATGTGTCACAACTATATGTCTAGAGACGGTATCCCCTCTTACTGAGGAGACAGGCTTGCTTTTCTATATACATATGGATGATAGCATATTAGGAAACGCAGTCCCTCAGCATTTAGATTGACTCTTTAATGAATGTCTCCAACTATTGAAAAATAATGCTTTCCAAATTGCCCCAGGAAAAATCCAAAAGACACCCTCCTTTAAAATCATGGAGCTGGATGTTGTGTCGCCTTTAAAACCTCAATTATCTATTCAAGGCACTTACACCCTGCCCCAAATTCAAAAACTTCTTTTTGATAATTTTTTTAATTAAAGAATTTATTAACATTGATTTTTTTACATGATAGTTCAAATGACATGTTTAACAAACAAGTATTCTAGCAGGGAATCTCTATATACAATTACCGGCTCTTCTAGAATGTAATCAAAATTAGGCTAATGTTAGGGTTTGTATATCATAGATACGTATTAATCAACGTAATAAAACATTATGTCTTTAGAGTCATAAGTTTTTATGTCTATGTAGTTATGATTATATTTCTTGTACTCTGTCCATAACATTGGGTCTGCAAATATTGAGTCCTTGCTCTTGCACTGTTTGGATCTAATAGCCACATATTAAGGATACCATGCGCCATTTGTTCCTTTGGTCTTGACCTGTCTCATTCAACACAATTGGCTCTAGATTCATCCACTTCTCTGCAAATGCCATTCATTTACCTTGTCTGTTGTTGGCTATGTAGAATTCCATTGTGTGTGTGTGTGTGTGTGTGTGTGTGTGTGTGTGTGTGTGTGTGTGTGTGTGTATACTGCTTTCCAGAGTGGCTGAACTAGTGTACAATCCCACCAGCAGTGTAGTAGGGGTCCTTTCTCTCCACAACCCTGCCATACTCTGTCATTGTCTGAGTTCTGCTTTTATTTCTCAGAATAGTTTCAAGAGTATAGGTGTTACATCATCTTTAAATATCTTGTAGAATTCTGCAGTGAAACCATCTGGAACTCTTCGTTTGGCATTTCCCTGATTGCTTCCACAATTTAATTGTATGAAATTAGATTGTTCAGTTTGTTTTCCTCTTCATTACTCAATGTGTGGCAGCCTATATTTATTTAAGAAATCATCCATTTCTACTAGATTTTCTTGTTTCTTTGAATATTGGCCCTGGAAGTACTTATTCATAACGTACTGAATTTCTTAGATGTCAGTTGTGATTTTTCCTGTTTATTTGAGTCTCCCCTCTCCTTTTTTTGATTACTCTTGCCAGGGGTCTGTCAATTTTGTTGACTCAAAGAACCAACTTTTTGATTTATTAATTTTGTGAATAGTGGTAATTATTTCAATCTCTGATATTTCTGATTTTCTTTTGTCATTTCTGTCCTTCTAGTTATTTTAGAAATAACAGTTTCTTGCTCCTCTAGGTGTTTCATTTTTTTAGGTTATTTACATGCTCTACTGTCTTTTTTATTAAAGATTTTATTAAATGACAAGTTTAATAAACAAGTGTTTAAGAAGGGAATCTTTGTTTACAATCACTGGGACATAGTATTTAGAACTTAATCAAAATTAGGCTAAGGGTTTGTATGTCATAGAAACATATTAATTTGGGGGAAGGAAGATGGCACCGAGACAATACGGATGCTGCCTAGCTCCCTCTCACAAAAAGAGAGAACCAGGGAGTCCCATGAGCACATTATCTTAAGAAATCCACAACAACAAACTAAAAAAGCAATGGAGAAGGACTCAAACCAGAAAAGAAATCCAGATAAAGTTTACATCCAAGTTTCTCAAAGAATTCGGGACATGAGGACCCCTCCCACACCACTTGCTGTCAGCTCCAAGCCGCAAAAAGCAGCGGCAGTGTGCCAGCTGGGCAGCCTGACCGCTGCAGAAACCAGAACAGGACTGGGCCAGCAAGCCATGGAAGCAGCAGAACCCAGACGCGGAACCCAGAAACAGAACTAGAACAGCAAGCAGCGGAATCCAGACATGGAACACAGGTGGCGGAGGAGACCCGAGGTCAGTGAAAGACTTCCCACCACCGTGGAACACCCACAGACAGAACACAGAGGCGTGAGTAGCACAGCGCGTCCCCAAACACATAGGGAAAGCAGAGCGGTGCCAAGCAATAGAACTTTACTTAGACCCCTCCACCTCACCCAAGAAAAACTGGCAGGAGAAGGGGGGCAAGGAATTTAAAATCTATAGAAAGTATCAACAAAACAAGGAGTTGGTTCTTTGAAAGAATTAACAAAATTGACAAACCCTTAGCAAATCTTCCCAAAAAAAGAAGAGAGCATATCGAAATAAACAAAATCGCAGAGGAAAATGGTAATATCACAACAGAAATTACCTGTTGGAGACTGCCTCAGGGTCTCTTAACTTGCTGTCTAATACTTTTAATATGATAGCTTAGTAAAAAAGTTTTAGGCCGCTTACTTTGTGCTAAGAGACATCTGGATCATTATCTTTATTTACTGATTGCTTTGCTCTGTGTACAGAGACATCCAGAGGATATCTTGACAAAGTTAATCTATAGACTGCTCTGCCTTATGCTAAGGAATGTTTGAACTGTTATCTCGACAAGTTAACTTGCCCCATGTCTTGTTTTCTCAGGCCCCCTTTCCTGCTTACCTTGATATTCTTGCAAGCTAGCCCCTGGTTTAAAGCCCTATATAATCCCCCTCTGACTTTCAATAAACAGACCTTGATCAGAACACTGTCTTGGTCTCATTCTTTGTGTTTGTCTGTCCCACTCATTTAGGTACGGTTCCCTCTCGGGTCTCAGTTGACTGAACCCCGCGGGCCGGGGCAATTACCAAGATCCAGACTATCATGAGGGAATACTTCTCAAACCTTTACACCAACAAATTTGAGAAACTAGAAGAAATGGATGTATTCCTAGCCAATATTAACATACCCACACTGAACCAAGAAGAACTAACCCAAATCAACAGGCCTATTTCAAGCTCTGATATAGAAATGGCAATTAGAGAACTTCCACCTAAGAAAAGCCCAGGGCCAGATGGATTCACAGCTGAATTCTATAAGGTCTTCAAAGCAGAGCTCACACCAATACTCCTTAAGCTCTTCAACGAAATTGAAAATGAAGGTTCTTTATCAAACTCATTCTATGAAGCCAGTATAACCCTCATCCTCAAACCAGACAGAGATTCATCAAAGAAAGAGAACTATACACCTATTTCTTTGATGAAAATTGAAGCAAAACTGTTCAACAAAATACTGGCCAACCGTCTACAACAACTCATCAAAAAAATTACACACTATGATCAAACTGGATTCATCACAGGGAGGCAAAGCTGGTTCAACATACGCAAATCAATTAATATAATCCAACACATCAACAGGAGCAAGGACAAACATCACATGATTGTCTCAATAGATGGCGGAAAAGGCATTTGACAAGATCCAACACCCCTTTATGTTCAAAGCTCTGGAGAAACTAGGAATCCATGGATCATTCCTCAATAAAATAAAGGCTGTTTATGACAAACCCATTGATAGTATTGCACTTAATGGTGAAAATCTAAAGCCATTCACTCTAAAATCAGGAATGAGACAAAGATGCCAACTCTCTCCACTACTCTTTAACATAGTATTAGAATTCCTAGCCAGTGCAATAAGGCAAGAAGCATGCATAAAGGGGATCCAAGTAGGGAAAGAGGAAGTAAAAATATCCCTCTTTGCAGACGACATGATTCTGTATTTAAAGAATTTTATAGACTCTATTTCCATGCTCCTTGAACTGATTCAAAACTTTGGAAGAGTAGGAGGCTAGAAAATTCACCCTCAAAAATCAACTGCCTTCCTTTACGCCAACAGTGAGAGGAACGAGGCAACAATCAGGAAAGCAACTACTTTCACAATAGCCTCAAAGAAAATACAGTACCTATGAATTAACTTAACTAAGAATGTAAAGGACCTTTTTGATGAAAAGTTTAAAGCCCTAAAAAAGGAAATTAAAGCACAACTAAGGAAAAACCTCCCATGCTCCTGGTTTGGAAGAATCAACATTGTGAAAATGACAATCTGGACAAGGGCTATCTATGAATTCAACGCAATACCCATCAATATCCCAATGGCATTCTTTAAAAACATAGAAGAGGCAATCCAAAATTTCATATGGAATAATAAAAGTCCCCGTAGAGCAAAAAAAATTCTTAGCAGAAAGAACAGCGCTGGAGGAATTTCAATAACAATAGGAATAACAATGTTCATTGCAGCATTATTCACCATAGCAAAGACATACAACCAACCTAGATGTCCCTCAGTTGATGAGTGGATGAACAAGTTGTGGTATTTGTACACAATGGAATTCTATGCTACTGGCAGAAAGAACGACATCACCCCATTTGTTAGGAAATGGAAAGACTTAGAAAAAATCATGTTAAGTGAAGTAAGCCAGACTCAAAAGAACTTAGGCTCAATGGTTTCCCTCATTTGCCATAATCAGTAGAAACCTTGGGCTTTACTAGCAGAGATCTGTAATAGAGCAAAACCTTGTACATAAGGCCATATAGTATGAAGCTCATTGAAAGGACCTCCAGGATATTGAAACAAAAGCCATATAACGAATGATTGTTGTCTTTAATGTACCATGTTATCTCTCATCTCTTTTGTTGTCCCTTGGGTATCTCATATTGTTACAGTACCTCACTTTGTTATCTGATACATTGAATTTATTTGTATTTGGTTACTGGAAATTTGATAGGGAAGGGGGGAAAACCAAGATGGGGGAAGTTGGGGGAAGGGGAGGGTAAAGTGTACCAACACATGTGAAAGGGTATCAATGTATGTGAATTAATGCACACTTTATATGGCAAATATCATGTAACCCTTTTATTAATTGCAATAAAAATATTTAAAAAAGAAATATATTAATTCATGAAATAAAACATTATGTCTATAGAGTCATAGGTTTTCCTGTCTATATAGTTACCTTTATGTTTCCATTACCATGTCCATAGCATTGGGTATGACCTTCTAGTGCAATAAATTTGCCCTTTAGAACTGCCTTTGATGTCCCATAAGTTCCTTTGTGAAATCTCTTGATTGTCATTACATTTAAGAAAATTTTGATTGTCTTCTTCGATCTGATCTGAATTATTTAGAAGTGTGTTGTTCAAGTTTGAGTGTTTTCTGACTTTTACTGCATTGTTCAGAACTAGTCTGACTTCACTGTGATCTGATAAAATTCATGGGATTATATCAGTCCTCTTGTATCTGCTTAACTTTTAAGTTTGATCTATTATATGATGTATTTTGGAGTGTGTTCCAAGTGCTGCTGAGAAAACGTATTGGGTGGAAAACTGTGTATATCTGATAAGCCCAGCTGGGCTATGGCCATTTAAGTCGATATTGTCTTTAACTTTTTTTGAGTTGACCTGTCATTTGGTGAGAGTGGCGTGTTGAAGTCTCCCACTATGATTCTGTTTGAAACTATAATGTTCTGTAATTCTAAGAGAATTTGCTTGATGAATTTGGGTGCTCTTGTGCTGTGGGAGTAAATGTTTATAACTGTAATATTGTGGGTATGGATTATACCCTTTACTAATATTTAGTGGCCACCTTTATCTATTTTTGTATCTGCCAGATAGCAGGTGCATTAATTCACATATATTGATACCCTTTCTCATGTCTTGGTCCACATTTCCCTCTCCCCCACCTTCACCCTTAATCTTGTTTTCTCCCTTCCTTATTCAATTTCACATAACCAAATAAAAATATATCCAATATATCAGATAACAAAATGAGATACTGTAATAATATGAGATTACCAAGGGAATGCAAAACAGATGAGAGATAACATAGCACATTAAGGACAACGATCACTCATTATATGGCTTTTGTTTCTATATCCTAGAAGTCCTTTCATTTAGCATCATGTAATGATTTTACGGAGAAGTTAATTTTGTCAGGGATTAAGATTGCAACTTCTGCTTTTTTGCATGGCGCGTTGGAGTGGAAAATTTGTTTCCATCCTTTCACCTGGAGTTTGTCTTTGGTAGTGAGGTAGGTCTCTTGGAGAAACATAGGGATGGGTCTTGTTTCTTAATCCAGTCTCCTGCTCTGTGTTTCCTGATTGGATTTTTCAGTGCATTCACAATTAGGGAAATTATGGAAAAGTGGCCAGTGTCCTTTTTCATTATTTAATTTTACTTCTGAGTTTCTTTCTCCCTTTTTTCCCTTTTGTGTTTAGTGATTTATAGGTAATTGCTTCTGGATGGGGATTCTAGATGTTCTGCCACTTGTTCTTGATTATTTAATATTTTTTGTAATGCTGGTTTGGTGTGAATATATTCCTATAGCTTCTCTTTGGAATGATATATTCTTGTTTCTCCCTGAAATGTAAAAGCTAGTTTTGCTGGATAAATCGGTCGGGTTGGCAGTTGTTGTTCTTCAGGATATGAATGATGTTTTCCCAAGTTTTTCTTGCATTTAGAGTTTGCATGGAGAGATCTGAAGTTATTCTAATTTTTCCCATTCTAGTATAGCTCTTTTGTTGTTGTTTTTGCATCAGTTAAGATCAGTTCCTTTCTATTCGGGTCTAGTGTCTTTAATATGATGTGTCTAGATGAGTTCCTTCTAAGATCTTGCCTGTATGGAGTCCTGAAACCTTCAATAATGTGAGTATTTCCTCTTATAATGTTGGGGAAATTCTCTGCTACAATTTTTGTCAATAAGGGTTGTATTCCTTTTTCCTGAAATTTGGACTCTCATTGATCCCATTATACAAAGATTAGATTTCTTAGCTATGTCTGTCTAGTCTTGGAGTTGTCTTTGGTGAATTCTGACTGATTTCTCCATACTGATGATTCTTTTCCAGCTCTTGCATTCTATCTTTCATTCCTGATGTCCTATTCTCCATCTCAGTCAATCTGCTACTTAATGCCTCCATTTTTGCTTGAATTGTGGGCACTGAGCTGATCATGTCTGCTGAGAGGCTATTAATCTTTTCTTCCAATTCTCTTTTGAGTTCGTGGGGCTCCTTGGTAATTTCTTGCTTTTGTTTTTGGAATTATTCCTTAAATTCATTAGTCATATCCAAAATCATCTCCTTGAATAGAGTCATATTTTGTGTCTCTTCCAGTGTCATTTCTTGGGATGGTGACATCTCTCTCATCCTTTCACTCTTGTTTCCTTTTGGGCTTTGTGGACTTTGATTATTTATATATGTCATAATTCTTCTTTGTGCATTCCAAGGAATTAAGGAGTGTTGTAGGTTCACTCTGTGGTTGGAAGGTGGCGATCTTTACTTGGTTTGGGACTGGTGGTTCTGGGAATCTGTGTATACCTATGGTTCTCAGCCAAATTTGTTCCACTGCTGACTAGGTCAGAGTTTGTAGCTTTTGCAGGTGTTCGGCCTGTTCCCAGAGGCTATGCTACTGCATAGGTAGCTCTCAGCCCAACAAGTCACAGACTCAGTTGGGGCCCTTGGTGTTGTCTTGCTGGAGACTCCCAGCAGGAGGATGCCTGGCTCAGAGCTCAGGTTTGGGTTTTAGTTAGATGCTGGCTCCAAGAGTCCTGTGCTACCCACCACACGGTGTTGTAAGGTAGTGTCTCAGTGCCCCTCAGTCTTCTGTTTCAGTGGTTTGGAAGCAGAGGCTGTTGGGCAGTGGGAGCAGGGACACCTCCACCTTCTTTGGTGGGGAGCTGGGTCTTAGCACCAGTCAACCTGTCAGTCTCTAGTCTGTGGCTTGGGGGAGGGAGCGGGTGGGAGATGGGACAGGATTCTGAATTCCTTGCCCACCTACACTTGTCAGTCTTTCTTAGGTGGGGTGCAGGTGGCTGGGATAAGTTCTGTAGCTTGAGACCATCTCTGCTTTCCCGAAAAGTTTGGGGGAACCCGTTGAACTACTTACTCCTTGGTGTTTGGCTGTGAGCTGCTCTGTGATATTGGAGGGTTGTTCACCACCCCCCTGGTCTCCCCACCTTCTATGGTCCCCACACCTGGTCTGTGTGGTTTTCTGTGTCTGGATTCTGCCTCTTGCTGCCGTTGCAGGAGTTAGGGGTTTCTTGGGCTCAGTGCCCTCCGCTGCAGCTTTTGTAGCTTGGAGCCGGCAGCAAGGGGTGTGGGAGGGGTCCTCGAGATTCAGATTCTTTGAGAACATTGGATATGAGATTTATCTGGATTTCTTTTCTGGTTTGTGTAGTTCTCCATTGCTTCTTAAATTTTTAGTTGTAGTTTTCTTAAGGTAGTTCGCTTATGGGATTTACTGATTCTCTCTTTTTGTGGGAGAGAGCTAGGCTAGGTCTCTATTGTCTCAGCACCAACTTGCCTGCTTTGAAGACCACTTTTGATCTTTTAAAGGGTCTTGACCTGACCTCCAAAGTAATGTTGTTAGCTAATCATAATGTTTCTCAAAGAAATTCTGTTAGCTATTAATGAAGCAGCCTTAAAGAGGTATGATCCTCCTATGCCCCTAGTGCTTTATATCCTTTCAAGAGAGACCCACCTTACTGCTGTTTCAGGCCAGGAAGGGGAACCTATTCACTGGATTCATCTCTCAGTCGGAGGAGTGCCCTGAGTTTATTCCGTGATTGACCAGATGGCAGATTGTATTGTCAAAGGATGAGATTTATCCACTAGTCTTTTGGGGAGTGAACCCTACTCTCTTATTGTCCCCTTTAGAATTAATGATTTCTCTTGGCTACAAAGAAATAATGCTAGATTAGCAATACCATGGAAGTCTTTCCAGGTAGATTGTCATTATGGTCCCCATAGATGGATGAATTCCTTTAGTCAGCTGGAGTGGCAATCTCCAAAATTTTTCTAAGTGAAGCCAATCCCTCCTTCCCCATTGTATTCATGGAAGGAGGCAAGAAGGGGGCTTCCATTGTTATTTTCTCCCCCAGGTAAAGGCAATTATTCTCCTGCAGTGACCCTTTCTCATGGAATACAGGGCTCATCCCAATTCAAGGAACTTCATGCTGTGGTCTTAGCTCTCTCTGAGGTTACTGGTCATCTTAACCTATTCTCAGATACCTTTATGTTGTCAATTTGTTACCTAACTGCATGGAAGCTCGTATTAAACTGGACAACACCATCGCTCCTTTGATGATTCAAGCTAGAAATCTGGTCAAACAGAAGATTGCTCCTAAGTTTATTCAACATCTGAGGGAACATCAAAATCTTTCAAGTATTTTGACCCTTGCTGACTGGTTAGCCTCTGCCCCTGAATGTTACTCTTTACAGGAGGTTACCTCTTTCCATCAATTTAGACATGTCAGCTGGAGAGGACTACACCACTGATTTCCCCAAGTTGCCATTAAAGATCTAAAAATGATTATTAGGAACTGTTAGTCATTCTACCCTTTTTTACAGGGTGATATTAACTCTTGAGGTTTTTGACCTACTAATCTGTGACAAAATGACGTTACACATTTTCCCTTTTTTGGAAAACTTAAATACATTTTTTAACAATATACACCTTTTCCATGCTTGCAGGGCTACCACCCATTCCGGGGAGAGAGCTAAATGTGCTATCAGTTATTTTCTTCTTGCTACGCTTGGATTGCTGGACCAAATAAAAACTGATAATGGTGCATGTTTTGTCAGCAAATCTCTTGATGACTTCTTTAAACAATGGCAAATTACCCATACTACTGGTATCTCTCATAATTCAGGAGGAGAGGCAATATTAGATAGATATAATGATGGCCTTATATCTCAATTAATAAAACAAAAAGTGGGAGTGGTCCACTCCATAATCAGCTAAAGATGGCCTTATTTAAATTTTGCCAAAGGGGGGCATCTCTTACCCTTCCAGAAACACTGGACTACCTCTATTCCATATTGGATGGTCTATGGCCGGTGGAAGGACCCCCTTAAATGAGGAATGGAGGGGCCCTGATCCCCTCATTGCAGCTGGAAGAGGATTTGGTTGTATTTTTCCCCGCTGATGAAACAAAGCCAATTTAGGTTCTGGCAAGAGATTTTAAATATTGTCCCCAAATGGGAAGTGACCCCAATAATATTTATGAGGACCCAGAAAGCTCTTTGCCTTCTGAGGATCTCTCTATATATATCTTCTTTTTCAGAATAAATAATGGATCCTATTTTTTTCTTGGAGTTGAGATACTTGGTGCCAGTTTGATGACACTGGGCAAGCTAGAGCAATCCTCCAGAAGAAGCTTGCAAACCCATGTGGTATCAATTGTGTACATGACACCATCCCCCACCTCAACATTTCTATTTTGTCCTTCACTATTGTCCAGAAGGAAAAAGGGTGGCCATTCTTATGGCTAGGAAGGAGGTTGGGTGCCAGCCCTCACTAATCTTTGCTGGCCAGGCCCAAAGGTCAAGTCTCAGACACCTGGGGAATCTCCACCCAGTGCCATTGCCATGATTTTTGTGATATCATACAGGATCATTGTTATGAGGAAATCATTTCATGTGTGTCTGGTAATAAAAGTTATTAGTATGCCTTGTTCATTAAAAGGGCTCCAGGAGTTAGTCTCTCCTGTGATAAATTTGGCAATAATAACCATAATTGTTGGTCCACTCTCCCCCCAGTCAGTGTATCTGATGGGGTGGGGTACAGGATTAAGCTCAAAAATCTTTAATTAAATATGTAGTACATAAAATTATTGAGAATCAGACTCTACCAGTCTATCATCCTCTTGCTATATCTGAAATAAGAGGCAAGCTGTTTCTTGACCCTGAGACACAATCAATCCTGCAAGCTGCCTCTAATTTGCTTAACATTACAAATCCAAACTTAGAAGGAAACTGCTGTGTCTGTATGACACAGCCTGGGCCATTACAAGCTAATGCTATTCTTATTAACTCCTCTCAGTATAATACCCAGTGCCCTCTTTTGCCACCGAGGTCTGGGTTTCTTTGTACAGCTTTTCTCCCAAGAGCTCATGTTTCAAATCTGACCCTTTCCCTGATGACAGGCATATTCATCATTCATTTTGTCAAAACAATGTTACCATTAATGGTACCTTCGTCTGCCCGCCTAATGGAATGGTCTTTATTTGTGGAAGTGATGCATTCATTTTCCTACCCAGAAACTGGACTGGGCTCTGTGCCCCTCCTATTGTGCTCCCCAATATTGATGTATCTCAAATAATCAACTTCTCTCTATACCCACATTTGAGAATATTGGGAGGAGTGCTAGAAGCGCAATTCAAATTAATCCTATGATTATAGGCCTCAGAGTGGCCAATGGGGACACTACTGGGGTGGCAGGGCTGGGAATCTCCTTACATTATTATAAAGCTCTATCTCAACAGATGATCAATGACTTGCAAACTGTTGATAGTACTCCAGGAACAATTGGACTCCCTAGCTGTGGTAATTCTGCAAAATCGTCAAGGACTCAACTTTGTAACCCCTGAAAAGGGAGCCTTATGTCTTTTACAGGAGGATTGCTGCTTTTATGCTAATCAATCAGGGATAGTCCAAGACAAGGTTAAACAGCTCCAAGAAGATCTTGAAAGACGCAGGCAAGAGCTACAAGCCAACTTCCTCTGGACCAGACTGAACCAATGGCTACCCTATGTCCCTCTTTTTCTTGGTCTTATACTCCTCTTGCTCTTGCTTGTAACTTTTGGGCCTCATGTTATCAATAATTCTATACAATTCATTCATAGTAGGATATAGTCCATTTAGTTGATGGACATTCAGGTGCATTATCAGAGGCTTGGTGCCAATGTCAATGACCCCTATGACCAGTGAGAACCCTTCGATGAGGAAGGATCCTTGACTCCCCTTAGAAGTCTCCCCAAGAGCCAATGATGGATAAGATCTCTGGAGCAGGGACAAGCTAAGACTGTCCCAGTGATGATCAATACCTTGGGACAAAAGATTGCAGAGTACTCAATAACAGGTAAGATCCTGTGAAGGGGACAACCTAACAGGGGCTTTACATGCTGTTTTAACAAACAAAAAGGGAAATTTGTTGGGGCCTGATTGTCAAAAAGTGTGAGTTGTTGTGGCCTGATCATCAACTCTGGGGCCTGTTCACCATTCCAGCTTAGTGGCTGTTAAAGGGCTTTGGCCAGGCATTTCTGGCATACCTCTCTTGAGGTATTTCTCTGTATGTGACTAAACTGTACCCCCTATGGCACATCCTCAGCCCATGAGCTTTCCTGCACTCCTCCTGCCCAGTACCTGAAAGTTTGTCCTTACTCTTAGTGATAGCACCTTTTTTCTATTGGCTAATTTCCCAGTTCCTGCCTCTCTTTCCTCCATAGTGTATAACTATGTGTCCAATGCAATAAACCTGAGAACTGCTGTGCTTTCATGACTGACACAGCTCCTGGCTCAGTGTTGCTTTCTCCCTAGTAATTGGGGGAGGGCTGGGATATCGATACCTGACAGATTGCTCTGCTTCATGCAACTTCACGCTGGCCCTGGGTGTCCCTCTAATACACGTGTTGCAGGAGAGCAACATATATCAAAAAGGAACTAATGGGACACAGCTAAAACAGACCTAAGGGCAAAATTATCTTCCTAGTAACCACTAGTAAAAAGACGGAAGTAACTCAATAAATAATCCAATGAAGCAATAAAAGCAACTGGAGGAGCAAGAAATAATTAATTTAAAGACATAAATAGCCAAAATAAATTATGAAACTTGCAATTGAAATGACATCTATTATACTTAAGAAGAAAAAAAAAAGCTGGTTGTTTGGAAGGGTCAACAAAATTGAAAGACCCCTTTCCAACTTAATCAAAAAAGTAGAAAGAAAGAGGAGACTCAAATAAAAAAGATTAAAAATGTCCGGGGAGAAATCACAACTGAAATACAAAATATACAGACAACATGGAATAAGTACTTCCATGGCTTATTGAAAATGAAACCGGAAAATTTAATAAAAATTGATGCTTTGTATATATAAGCTGCCTCAATTAAACCAAGAGGAGATGTTAAATAAACCAATTTCACACTACGGTACAAATGAAATATTCAAAAGCCAGCCAATTAGAAAAAGCCCAGCCTAGAGGCTTCTATTGCAGAATTCAATAAGACTTTTAAAGATGAATTAATACCTATAGTCTTGAAGCTCTTCTGAGAAATAGAATCAGAGTGAGCCATCCCAAAATCATTTTATGAAACCTATATTACTCTTATTCTCAAATAGGGGAAGAATCCAACCAAAACAGAGAATTAAAGAAAATCTCCCTGATGAACAGAAACAAAGCTCCTCAATAAAATACTTAGCCAACAGAATTCAGATAGGAATTACAAAATTACACACTATGATTAAGTAGGCTTCATCCCACAAATGCAAAGTTGATTTATCATTCCCAAATCAGTTAATGTAACACATCACATTAGTAGAGCTAAGTTTAAGAATCATGTGATAGTTTCTCTGGAATCTGAGAAAGCATTTGACAAATGTAGAATCTATTAAATTTGGAAACACTAGATAAATTAGGATTAAGATGTAATTAAAACTATATATGACAGACCAATATCCAGTATCACACTAACTGGACAAAATCTTAAACCTTTACCTTAAAATCAGGAATGAGACCAGGAGACTGTATCCACTTCTCTTCACCACAGTGTTGGGAACCTTAGCCAGATCAGTAAAGGAAGAGTTGAGAAGGACATCATAGGGACCTGAATTGGGAAAGAGTTAAACTATATCTATTTGTTGATGACATCATCAGTTAACTAAATGACCCAATATATTCCATTCCCCAAATCCTAAAACAAATAAATCTCTTCGGCAAAATGGCAGGATACAAAAACAACTTACAAAAGTCAGTTGCCATTCTGTATACCAACAATACACAAATAGAAGGAGGAATCAAGAAAATGATCCCAATTGCAATAGCCCCAAGGAATAAATATTTAGAAATTAACCTAATGAAGGATGTAAAGGAATTATTTGAGAAATATAAAACCCTACATAAAATATTGAAGGTGATACTAGTAAATTGAGAGACATCCCATGTTCAAGGATAGGGAGAATCCGTATTGTGAAAATGGCCACATGCCAAAATTTTAATGCAATCTCTATCCAAATCCCAAGGACTTGCTTCATATGGAACAAGAAAACATTTGAAATACCAAAAGGAATGCTCAACAAATGAGCTAGAGATATACAGTAGAATAGAATAAGCCCTGTTTCTTCAATAATGCTGTGAAAAGTCAGGAACCACTTGTAGGAAACTAAAATATCTCAGTTTGTTACCATACATCAACCTTCACTCAGAATAGATCAAAGCTCTCAATGTAATGCCCAAGAGACTGAAACTGCTTTAATACAGAGTAGGAGAAACTGGAATGCATAGGAACAGGCAGAAATTTCCTGAATTATGTTTCAGGGTCTTAACAGATTGGAGAAAGACTTGACAAATGGAATTACTTAAAAATAAAAAAAAATTGGCACAGATAAAGAGATAGCTACTAAAACAGAAAGACAGCCAGCCAACTGGGGAAACATATTTACTACACTACATCAGAGGATTACTATCTAATATCAACAAGGATCTTAAGAAACTAATCCCTCCAAACACAGCAAATCAACCAGTAAATCAGCAAGGGAAGTAAAGCAATACATATCAAAGGAAGAGATTGAAAATGGGAAAGAATCATGTGAGAAAATGTTCATCATCCATGGTCACTTAATTGCAGCACAGATCTCACAGAACAGCATTGGAAAGGTAGCCCCTCCTGAACCAGCCAAGAATATCGCCACCTTGGATACTGGCAAAGACCCTACTATACTAATTAGCAGATAACGAGAGTTTGAGAAGTGGTGTCAGCAGCTCCATTTCTCAAAAAGGCAAAAGGATCAGATTAGTGTTGGCTTAGCTTGGCAATTGGTCCCCTGCCCTAGAAGGAGCAAATTCCTTCCTGCAAAGGAAGATTGAGGCAGCCCCACACTTAAGCCAGTGGTAGCTAACCTGGCAAAGCAATACTGGCTCCATGATGGGAGTGAGGAAGTTTTGAAGCTCCACATTGATTCCAGCTGAAATACAAGATACTGAAAGCAGCCAAGTTTCTCCTGAAGGACACATAAAGCTAATTTCCCACCCAGCAAATTAGCTTGAGTAGGCAGTCACAAAGATCTGTAAGTCAAAACGTTTTCTGCCCACTCAAACTGATTCAAGCCCAGTACAGTGGACTATGTCTGTACTCCTATCTACTCAGGATCCTGAGATCTGAGAATCTCAGTTCAACGCCATTCCAGGCATTAAAGAACTTGAGACTCTCATCTCCAGTTAACCATTGGAAAATAGGAAGTGGCCTATGGCACAAGGGATATGATGATAGCTGACAATGCCCAGGCCCAGAGAACAGCCCATGACCCATCCACTCCCACACACAAAGTGACTGGAAAATCAACTAAGACAAAGGAAAACAAATCATAAGGAAAAACAGACTTCAAAAAGAGAATCCTGAATTCACTGGAGACCCAAGTCTCCCCAAGAACATTTTTTCCATATAATTTTTTATTGTAATTAGTACAAGGGTTACATTATATTCACCAGATAGAAAGTGTATTATTACTTCTCAAACATTGATACCCTTTCTCATATTTTGGACCCCATTTCCCTCTTCCCATCCCAACCCCTCATCTTGTTTTCCCCCTTCTATATCCTATTTCTAATAAACATACATATACAATATATCAGATAACTAGGTAAAATTATGTAACAATATGATATAACCAAGAGACAAAATAAGGGATGAGAGATAACATAGTACATTAAGAACAACATTCACATATTGTATGGCTTTTGTTTCTATATTCTGGAGGTCCTTTAATTTACTGTCTTCCTGTGTGGACTTATGTGTCTAGGTTTTGCTCTATTGTAAATCTGCTAGAAGAGCACAGGGTTTCTACTGATTATGACAAATGAGGGAAACCATGTTCCTTTGAGTCTGGCTTACTTCACTTACTATGATTTTTTATGTCTTTCCATTTCCTTACAAATGTGGAAATGTCATTTTTTCTGACTGCAGCATAAAATTCATTTGGGTACAATAATGTGTATCCAGTCTGTACACAGTGCTGTCATTGTTTCTAAAAATGAGAAAATGACCACAATAACAGAGGGAGGGAGAAAAAGAAAATGAAAAGAAAAATAACAGTGAAGAAAAGAAAGAGGGGATAGGAAAACATAAAAATGCAAATGAAAAAAATAGTAAAATTTGAAAAAGTTACGATTAGGAAAAAAAAACCTGAGAGTATATTAATTTGTTTGTTTGGGTGGGGAGAGTGTTAGAAACTTGTGTCTCCACTAGATTTGGGATCCAAACACTTTAAGAAGCCTTTTTCTCCTGTGATTTGCCTTTGTGGTATTTTTCCAATCAGGTTGCTTGAATAGGTAGAAAAAAAAGCCAGTGCAGCCACCACTGGCTTTGTTTAACAAGTGTTGGGGCCTAGCCTCCATCTCTGAGGCCTGATTCTGGCTCAGCTGCAATTAAAGGGCTTTGTCTAGGCATTCGGTCTTTTGCATACCTCCCTTAAGGCATCTCTGTGTACATGATTCGATTGAACCCCCCGCAGTTTCACGGGTCTCGCAGCAGCTCAAGTCTCGCGAGCTTTCTTACACCTGTCCTGCCCAGTACCTGAAAGCCCCACCCAGACCCTTAGTGGTAGCACAGAGGCCCTCTTCCTATTGGCTAGCTTCCCAGTGCCCACCTTCTCCAACCCTAACAGTATATAACTAATTGTCTGACACAATAAAGTATTGGAGAGCATCAGAGAACAAGAGATCAGCAGAGATCAGCAGAGAGATCTGATGCGCTTTCATGGTTAACACTGCTTCTGACTCAGTGTGGTTTTTTCTTCCCCGGTGATTGGGGGAGGGCTGGGTCTTCGACACTTACCATCTCTCTCAGCTCCCGGGGGACTACAGGCTGGCCCCGTGTGTCCCTCCCCATTCCCGTGTTGCTGCCCCGGAGAGGAGAGGAGAAACAAACAAGAGCATGGCTGTGCCCAGGAGGAGGATCTTCTGCTAGCAGCAAAAGTGAATTCCTGCCTAAGCTGACTCCTGGAAAACCTTTGCCCTTGAAGGATGGGGCTGCCAGCACCATTTCTTAGGCTCCTGTTGGTCTTTGCAAGCAGTCAAAATGGTGTTGTTGTTGGCTGGTGGGGGAGGGTCCTCCTTCCCAATACCATTCTTGAGAGAAGTGCGAATGTCTCCAAGGAAGTACTCACATATTCCTGGGTATTCTGGTTCCATGAACCTGGTGGGTACGCACCACGGGATATGGCTCTTGGCTCAGTTGGCTCTTTCTGGTTCTGTCTGTAGCCAGCAGTTGTGGGCTGCTGAGAATCTCTTTCAACTCAGGTTCCAGAGGGAGGTTTTGTATCAGTGGCTCCAGGCAGATGGTGCAGCTCTCTACTGCCTCCTTGACTCAGCTGCCTGGTTTTTATCCTCTCTGACAGAGATCTCTGTGATGCTAAAGCTTACCTGGATGTAAAAGCCAACACTCTGAAAACTTTACAAGAAGGAAAAGGAGATACACTAGTCCTCCTGGGCACAGGTCGAAACTTTCTTAATAGGGACCAAGAATCACGACAAATCAGAGAAAGGATGGATAAGTGCTGGGGCCAGCCAGCAGCAAACCAGGGTTCACAGATTGGGGTTCCTGAAATAGGGGGCAAGGACTAGGAAAAAATAGAAGAGAGACAGACACACCGGGTCCGGGATGTCTGCAGCCCAAGTAAAGACTGCCTCGTTTATTCAATTCCAGCTTATATCCCTTCTTGAAACCAGGGAAATTCCAACTGTTACATTCATATGGTAAATCTCAGGTAAGTTAAACAGAATAAGGCCATAAAACAATAAGACAATAAAGCCATGGTCTGATGCAAATCAAGGTACAATTTGATTCTACTCTGGCTCCCAACCTATCCCCCATTTTTATTTTAAAAGAAACACAAGTGCAATTTTTACTGTTTCATATACCTCTAATTATCCTGTCACATTTTCCAAAAATGACTTTGGTCCCTTCATCTAATGGAGATTGATGGGCGGAGATTCAGCTTCTGTGACTTCTTCAAGCTGACTCAGGGCGTTGTCTCTGTGCTTGACCAGGGACCTTAAGAAGCCTAGCCTGTATTATCAAGGGGTTGCAAGGATTAGATAACAGGAATAATAATTTACTCCAAACTAGAGATCATATTTAATATTTAACAACTGCACAAACCATCTTTGGCTACAATAGTGTAACTTACTTAGCACCCATTTGCAAAGGCTTTTTCTTGAATGTCTGGGGAACTAAATTTCTGCAACCATAACAATGCTTCAGTTGTCAGATCTAAGCAGATTAATAGAGACACAAGCCCCAGATCCACAAACTTTCCTGAGTTTGTGGCTGGTGTCAAATAAAAAGTTCGCTCAATTAGGACTTTAAACTATCCACTATCACAGAAGATTAACAAGTTCCAGCCCAGTTATGAAAGGCACGGGCATTAGTAAGGCATGCTTACAAACTATTCTAGGACCTCCCGGCTCTGATTAATTTGAGTGGCCAAGCACAAGTGACTCTAAGATCTACCACCATCTCTGCCATCCAAGCAGAGGCTTTAGTGTCCCAGCAGTGTCTCTCCACACAGGGATAAACATGCCATTGGCATTTGACTTTGTTGGTTGCTGTATTTGAACTCGGGGCCTGGGCACTGTCCCTCAGCTCTCCAGCTCTAGGCTAGCACCCTGCCACTGTGAGTCCCTAGCTTGGTGCTTGAGTGCTTCCCCCCAGCTTTTCAGCTCAGAGATAGCACTCTGCCACTTCGAGCTCCAAAGCAACTCTGTCCCAGCATCCTTCTGGCAGATTAGACACCACAGTCTCACAGGGACTTTGCTTTGCCCGGGCAGGCTCAAAGCTGCGGCTATCAGATCAATGAGTCCTACAAAAGGCCATGTTACTCCAATTAAAGCAACAAGGTGGTCAACTCAGAAATAGTCTAAGCATGATCTTACCTGGAACCTGGTAAGAGCCAAAATTACATCTGAATAAGAGTTGCTGACCTTCTCCATGGGCCTGCTGGAGATGGCTATCAAGTAACTTACAAGAGTAAGCTGAAATAGTAATTAAGCAACCATTTTGATAGTCCTAATTTTCCTTGTTTCATTTTTAGAAACAAAACTTTAGGACAACTTTACTTTTAAATTTTGTTCAGAAATTATTTCTACTTTTCTTTAACTTTTACACTTTTTAACTTAAACTCTTAACACTTTGGTCTTTATTTGCATTTGAAAAACCTTTAAGGCTAAAGGAATTCCCTTTGCCTCCAGGCCCCCTAGGGCCCAGGTCACTCCCTTTGCCTTTAAAAGAGGCTTTTTGTTTTATTCTGCAGTTTAGATTATTACTGCCTAGAACTCCATCAACAGTTTAAACTCAAATAACAGGTTTTCCCTAATGCAAGAATTACAAACATCAGTGCACCAAAAGTTATCATCAGACTTCCAGTGTCAGTCTGCAAGAAAAGACAGATAGGAAGTTTCTGACATCAATGAACAATTTTACATTTAAATCTCTAATACATGTCTCCAAACTTTAAAGGTAATAAATCCCAAATTCCCTAATACCTCTGGGTTAAACAGGATACAATGTTTACAATGTAAACAGCTCTAAGTATTACAAAATCAGATTTTTTTTCCAGATTTTTAGAAAAGTACTTTTCACCAATTTCTCTTTAAACCAATGTAATTAATCCTTTGAGACACTGTAAAACATTCAAACCTAATATTTTCTTGAAGTTTTAAGCTTAGATTTACCCAATTGTCTTTGTGTTTAAGTATAAATTTATCCATTGTTTTATACAGCATGCTGACAATTTAACCTTGAACATGTTCACTCACTCATTCACACACATTCATACTCAAAGATCATAAAGCGCGCAAAATTAATATCGGCCGTTCATTTTCCGGAAGTTTGTGTCAAGAGAGCTTTGCCAATTTTACTCTTACAAGTGAGAACCAGGTTCAGAACAAAATTTTTTGCAAGGCAACTTAGCTGGAATTTATTTTTCCCGGGCTTGTTATAACTGCAGACATGGGGGAGTGGCCATGGTAGGCCCAGAAATGTTCAAATAAATAACAAGGATGTGTGCTTGAGTACGCACAGAAAAACCATAAGGATCCATACTTAGAAATGGTACCAATTTTAAAGACAAAACTGGACAAGGAAAAATATGTAACACGAACAAGACGGAGGAACGGAGACTTTTAAATAATCAGACATTGACATATAAAAAGAAAATTGGACTCAATCAGATACACTTAACACAAAAAACATGAGCTCAAATGAATGTTTTCATGAAACAGCTATTTTTAGATTTAGACATGTCTTGCTGGTGGGACTCTCAGGTATGCCTTGTTATCAACAAGAAACTCAGAAGGGGAGGGGGGGGTCACGGCGTCCCTTGACCACCCAGGCCTCTGTTTTAGGCCCACAGTGCACCTTTGCAAAAAATAAAATGAAATAAAATAAAATAAAATAAAACGCAGACATACAGGGGGTCGGCCGACTTCTACTTACCTCTGGAGGCCTTTGCTTTTCACCTGGGCATCTTTTACAAAAAAGGTTATTAAGAAGAGGGATGGAAAAGACAAAATAATGTCACATATTAAATTGTGTAGAGTCAATGAATATGTTAAAAGGTCCCTACATAATAGTAAAAGGGGGAGAAACACAGCTCATATAAATGTGTTGAACAAGTGGATCAGTAGCAGTCCCAATTGACATGCACAAATAACTCAGGTCCTTCCCACATCACAGGATGCACCACTGGAGGGTCGGGGGTGTAGGCCCAGTGAGTCGCTGCTTGGATGGCCACTGTCACTCTCCACAATCGGAACGCAGCGTTCAGGCAGCCAGCAGGCGTCATTTTCTCCTTGTGAAAAAACACATACGTGCCCTTGACCCCAGGTTAGAACAGGATCGGGTCCGTGCCAAGCACCAGTTAGGGGATCCTTCCTCTTTACTAAGGCAAAAGCACACTGCTCTCTATTTTCCCAGAATCGCTGAGCAGCAGATAAATTATTTGAATCCAGATTCAAAAAATTTAAAACAAATAAAGCATGATTAAGTATATTCACAGTGGTAGCGGGATACGACTCTCCTTTCTGTATTTTAGCAATTTGATATTTTAATAATCCATTAGCTCGCTCCTTGATGCCTTAACCTTGAGGATTGTAAGGAACGCCTGTAATATGAGTGATATTATAGGAATGGCAGAAGGATTGAAATGCTCGGCCTGCATAGCCAGGGCCATTATCTGTTTTTATTTGCGAGGGAATCCCCATCATAGCAAAGCATCGAATGCAGTGAGAAATACCATGTTTAGTGACTTCCCCAGCAAGGGGGTGGCCAGTATAAAATTAGAATAAGTATATACAGTAACATGAACATATTTTAATTGGCCAAATGATGGAACATGTGTGACATCCATCTGCCAAATGTGATTAGAAAGCAGTCCTCGTGGATTTATACCTAAATTGGGGGCTGGTGAAAAAGGGACACAGTTGGAGCAAGTCTTAACTATTTGTCGTGCTGCTTCTCTAGATAATTTAAACTGTTGGCACAAGGCTTGACTGTTTTGATGGTGGATGGCATGTGACTGCTTAGCAAGTTCAACCTGAGTTAAGTAAACTCTGGTGGCAGAATCAGTAACTGCATTGCCCTCACTTAAAGGGCCAGGAAGATTAGTGTGAGTTCGAACAAAGCCAAAAAAAACAAGGGTGGTTTCGAGAACAAAGCAAAGTTTGTACTTGGCAAAATTGGGTCTGAATATTGGAGTTAGTAGTTCCAATAAAGGGAACAGTTTCTATGACTTGAAGAGCACGAATTACATATTGACTGTCTGAGTATAAGTTAAAGGGCTCGTCTTGTAACAGGACGAGGGCTTGTAAAACAGCCTCTAATTCCACCTCTTGGGTGGAGGAAAACCCGTAACCCAAGATTGAGCTTTCCCATTAATGGTCAAAGTAGCCGTTCCATTAGAGGATCCATCTGTAAATACTAAAGCGGCAGAAGATAAAGGCGAGGCTTTATCTTCTATGGAAGGAAATAGAAACGTATGACACGCAGCAAATTGGAGAAGTTTGTTAGACGGGTAGTGATGCAAAATTTTTCCCGTATAATTGGCCCAAGCAATGGCCCAAGGATCGCAATGGGCGAATAGCCAATCTTGTTTTTGTAGATTATATGGGACACAGATAAAATGAGGTTCCTGAAATATCTTCCCTCTCTCTAGCAGCCTGAGTCAGGTTTAATTGTGATGCACTGTGCCTGGTTGTAGTGCCTGTTAAAAGGGACTTGTTGTTAGGCCCTTTAGGCTTGCCTAAAGGTTGAAAAAGAGATTGAGGCCATAAGGCTGCAGCCGGAGGCGGTGGGTGTGAGGGGTAAGGTTTAGAATCAGACACCATAGTGGCCTGAGGGTCGTATTTCTTTCCTACTTCTGGGGGGGCTCTCTGCTCCATCCCCATTTTCGATAGAAGATGTAGGATTTCTTCTAACTTCTCCATCGTAGCCAACCGGTCCTCCATTGACTCATCATAACTTTCCTCCTTGATATTCAAATCTGAATTCTGATACTCAATATCTACTGGTTGTTGTTCCCTTTTCAAGATCTCACTTAGACTCTCTTGGGCTGTGGCATATGGCTCAGCCTCAGGTTTTTCAGAAGGGTCCTTTAACTCATAAATTTCCCTTAATTCAAGATTAAGTTCAACATTCTCATGTTGAGTATTTATGCATTCACTTACTAAATTCCATACATCAATAGCCTCTACTGGGGTCTTTTCGGGGCCATATACATTATAATATTCTTGAATTCTTTTTCCTATCCACTGCCAGGTTTTTTGGAATTCCTCCTCTATAAACCTCGGGCATGCCTCCTCGACAAACTGTAGGAAGTTCCACCCACGTTCCGTGGGCTTCAAGTAGGCCTGTTAAGATCGGTACATGTGACCTATGGCTATTAACTTGACCCATAATTTTTACTCCTGACTATACACTCTCTTAAGATCCTCTCTTAATAGTCCTACGATGTGTTACTCACCACAGGGAGGGGTCCTTCACCTTCATCCCAGATTTTCACGTCCCTGTTCGGGCACCAGTTGCCGGGGCCAGCCGGCAGCAAACCAGGGTTCGCAGATTGGGGTTCCTGAAACAGGGGGCAAGGACTAGAAAAAATAGAAGAGAGACAGACACACCGGGTCCGGGATGTCTGCAGCCCAAGTGAAGACTGCCTCGTTTATTCAACTCCAGCTTATATTCCTTCTTGAAACCAGGGAACTTCCAACCGTTACATTCATATGGTAAATCTCAGGTAATTTAAACAGAATAAGGGCATAAAACAATAAGACAATAAAGCCATGGTCTAATGCAAATCAAGGTACAATTTGATTCTACTCTGGCTCCCAACAGATAAGTGCAATGGCATTATACTGCAGAGCTATTGTATGGCAAAGGACATATTCAGTTAACTAATTGGCAAGCCTACAGAGTGGGAGAAGATCTTCAACAACCATACAACATACAAAGGCCTCATATCTAAAATATATCAACAGCTCAAAAAATTGAATCAATCCAAAACCAATCTCCAAAGTAACAACCATCCCATCCTTCTCTGACGAAGAAACAAAAATGGCCTATAGACACACGAAGAAATACTCAACATCTCTGCTCATAAAAGAAATGCAAATCAAAACAACTCTAAGATTCCACCTCACTTCAGTTAGAATGGCCAGGATCAAGAAAACAAATAACAACAGATTCTGGAATGGGTGTGGCCAGGAGGGATCACTACTACACTGTTGGTAGGAGTGCAAACTCATTCTACCACTATGGAAAGCAGTATGGCAGTTCCTCAAAAGACTAAACATAGAGCTCCCCTATGACCCAGCAATTCCACTACTTGGCATTTATCCAACCATCCAGAAACAAAGACACACTAAATCCACCAGCACAACAGTGTTCATTGCAGCACTATTTACCATAGCAAAGATATGGAACCAAACTAGATGTCCCTTAGTTGATGAGTGGATCAACAAGATGTGGTATATGTACACAATGGAATTCTATGCTGCTGTCAGAAAGAATGACATTACCACATTTGTTAGGAAATGGAAAGACTTAGAAAAGATCATCTTAGGTGAAGTAAGCCAGACTCAAAGGAACTTAGGCTCAATGGTTGCCCTCATTTGTTGTAATCAGTGGAAATCTTGGGCTCTCCAGCAGAGATTTGCAATAGAGCAAAACCTTGATACAAAAGACCACATAGTAGGATGCTAAATTAAAGGATCTCTAGGATATAGAAACATAAGCCATATAATCAATGATTGTTGTTCTTAATGTACTATGTTATCTCTCATCTCTTTGGCTGTCCCTTGGTTATCTCATATTGTTACAGTATCTTACTTTGTTAACTGATATATGGGATATACTTGTATTTGGTTATTTGAAATTGAATACAGAAGGGGGAAAACAAGATGAGGAGTGGGGGTGGGGGGAGGGAAATGGGGACCAAGACATGTGAAAGGGTATCAATGTATGGGAATTAATGCACCATCTATCTGGAAAATATTGTCTTTTGAAGACAGCAGTATGATGGATCTTGCTTTTTGATCCAACTAGATAATGTATATCCTTTATTTGGAGAGTTAAGGCCATTGGTAGTGAGAGTCAGGATTGAGAAATATTTATTAGTTCCTGACATTATTACAAGCTTTCCTTAGGGCCTGTGTCTTGATAGTTTTGTGGTACTTAGATGTTATAAGTTTTAGGTGTCATGTCTTTCTCTGTTTTACATTTGTGTTGTTTTTCTATGTGTATAACATCTTTGAGAACTTTCTGTAATGGTGGTTTTGTTGCTACATAATATTGCAGGTTTTCCCTGGAATAGAATGTTTATATTTTTCCCTCAGTTATGAATGGGAGATCAGCTGGATACAGTATTCTTGGTTGGTAGTTATTTGACTTCAGGGCATAACCTATATCCTTCCAATCTCTTCTTACTTCCATAGATTCTGCTGAGAAATCTGGGGATATTCTGATTGGTTTGCTTTATAAGTGATTTTTCTCTTCTCCCTGGATGCTCTTAGGATCCTATCGTTGGTCTCTATTGATACAGTTCAGATTAGAATGTGGCAGTCCTTTTCTGATCAGGTCTGTTTGGGGTTCTAAAAGCTTCTTGTGTCTGGATGGGCCTGCCCTTCTGGACATTTGAGAAATTCTCTGAGATGATTGCCTGAAGTATATTTCCAATACCATTGACCTCTTTCTCCAGACCCTCCTCAATAGCAATTAGCCTTATATTAGGCTTACTAATTGTACCTTGGACCTCCTGTAGCATTTTCTCGTATTTCCTAGATTTGAATTGACTCTTTTTCTGTTCTTTCTCTGTAACAACTAAATTATCTTCAACACCAGAAATTCTCTCTTCTGCATTGTCTAACCTGCTATGAAAACTTTAATCTTCATCTCCCTTGCTTCTAATCCTCATTTTTGATGCCTTGTGATGCCTTGTATCTCTTGTATTAGAATATGTATGGACTTCTTTAACTCCTTGATTTCCATTTGAGTGGTTATCTCAGCAGCTTTAACCTCTTTGGACATTTATTTGAGTTCGGTCACCATTTTGTTTGTGGATTCTATGAATTTGTCCATTTTTCTTTTGAAAAACCTTTATTATGGCCCCCTTTATGGCTTGCTCTTTTTCACATGTCAAATTGTTTGTGGTTTCCTCTTGTTTAGCTGTGGCTTCCTCCCTTATCTCTTACTTTATGTTTTCACACTTTTCATTAATGATGTTTATCTTATTTCATTTGTACAGCTCTCCTCTAGATGTGCCATTGCCTGTTTATGTTGGGTGGGAGATGCTATTCCTTGATTTGACATTTTTCTTGAGTTTCTTATTCTGCCAATTTGAAAATGGGAACAAGATTAATACTAAACAAGTTTATAATTTTTCAGCTATAACCAACCTAGAACTTTTTAGTTGGCTGAAAATAGATGTGCACTTATATACAAATCTAATACAATCACAGATGACCAATTTATGACCAAAACAATAAGCCCCTCAATCCAATCTCTATTGTATTTAAGTCCCTCTGGACCTAGAGTAAAATTAAACACCTAGATACACAGCATTGCTCAACAACCATCAAATGTAGATCCATGCATTATTGGAGTTGAAGGATGAACAGAGGACCAGAGATAGAAAATAATATGAAAGACAACAAGGGAGGTAGGAAAAGAATCATGCAGGAGTGTAAAATTATTATAGTAATGAAGAAAAGGTATCATGTAAGGATAATTGACCTAAGGTGATAGTAAGGTAGAAAATTTGAGTAGAAATTTTAGATGAACTTATATAAAACTTATGAAAATAAGAAGAGTAATTAGAAGAATATATAGAGAAAAGAGGGAGGTAGATATAGGAGATTTCAATGATACAAATTTTAAAAAGAAACAAAACAACAACAAAATAAAATAGTATAGAACACACACACACACACACTTACAAAAAAAATCGAAAAGAAGACAAAAATTATAAAAAGAAAAGTTGGGGGGAGATTCCTCACTGTTCTGAGTTCTTACTCAAGAGATACTAGGGTTAAGGACCAGGAGTTTAAAAAGCAGGTGACTATATCAATATGGATATTGCTTTTATTCAGTCTGTACCCAGAACTGTCACTGTATTTCTAGGAATGACCACAGTGACAGAAGATTGTGGGAAAAGAGAAGAGAAAAAAAAGGAATGAATCATAACATTAGAAAAAAATATGTAGATTAAATGACAAAGAGAAAAAGAAGAACATCTAAAAATGGAAATGAAATGGGTAGAAGAAAAAAAAGGTATTCTTCAGGGTTTTTTTTGTGGGGGGAGGAATGGGCAGGATAGGAAACTTGTGCCTCCACTAAATTCGGGATCTAAACACTTCACACAGTCTTTTTTCTCTTGTGATTTGGCTTTGCGGTTTTTCGGATCAGATTGCTTGATTGGGAAAACAAAGCTGAAAGATCTGTGTGCAGCTTTGTTTACCAGGTCTGCGGCTGGTGCAGAGAATGGACTTCAGCAGTGCTGGGGCCAGACTTGCAGCTAAGGAATCTCTGGGAAGTCCTTTGCCAGTTAGAAAGATGATGCTGTCAACAACACCTCTCAGGCTCCAATTGCTTTGGCTGGATCTTTGCCAGCAGTCAAGATGGCTCTGCTCTCAGCTGGAGGTGGAGGGGCTCCCTTCCAATGCCATTTCGCAAGCAGAAGTGGAAACTTCTCCTTGGAGGTACTCACAATTTGCTGGATTGTCGGATTCTATGAAGCTGACAGGTCCGTGCATGGCCCGGTGTTGGCTCTGGGCTCACGCAGGCTCTGTGTGGCTCTGTTTGTAGCCATCAGGTCTGTGTTGCAGAGAAGTGCTGTCTCTGCTCTGATTCAGAAGAGCCTTTGTCTCCCTGGCCACTCCAAGGCTGGCAGTGTTCCACGCTGTCTTCTTGCACCAGTATTATGCCTTTTTTTTCTCTCTGCCAGAGATCTCTGCAGTGCTAAAGCTTACTTTGGATCAATTTCTGGTAAAGAATTGTCTCCTACACTTCCAGAACTTGAATCTTGGCAGAAGCCCAGTACATCTCACACTGAACCACGCCATCTTATGCCGATCTCTGGAACTTAAATTTTTTCTCTTCAATTAATTTTTCTCTAGTCAGTCTCCTTTTTGCTTTTAATAGGTGAAATAAATATGGAAGATACAACCATTGGAGCCTTTTCAAATATTCTATTTTCTCTAGGTACAGTAGATTTTATCCATTGTATATAATTAATTGGCATTTGAGTACAATGTCAATGAAACAATCAGCCAAATATAAAATAAATGATGATGGTCGTATTGTGTATTTGACACTTTGTGCCACATAATCATCCTGTTATTTTAACCAAGCTACTTCTCCCTCCAATGCTTGCTTCCCTGAAATTAACTCAGCAACCATATTAAAACCATCTGATCCAGGTAAGCTTCATATCTAAAACACAATTCATAGTAGTGTGGGTCATTGAAGCCTATAACTTCATTTTGATGTTATATATCTTGCTTCTAATAGCCAACATCACTTAGATGGATAGATATGAAAGATCATCTAAAATTAAAGGGCAAATTTTTTCCTTTGGAGGAAGACTGGGATAAAGGTAAAACATTGGCTCTTTATCTCATCTTTGCCCTGCCATAGTCCCAGTTTAACCAGGATTATCACATGTAGTATTATCTAGAGAAGTAACATGTAAAATGTTTTTACAAGTATGATTTTTCCTGTGTGCTAATAGGGATATAAGGGAATTCATTTTTAGATATGAAGACTTGCAGTCTTAAATATACTAAAAGTACATGTCAAAAATCTAATGTTGCAGTGCTGGGAGTTTGGCCTTGGTAGAGTGCTTGCCTAGCATGCATGAAGACTTAGGTTCCCTTCCTTGATACCACATACATAGAAAAAGGCAGTAATTGCGCTGAGGCTCAAGTGGTTGTTCTCCAGGCTTGAGAAAAAAACGCAAGGATATTGCTCAGGCCATTACTTCAAGCCCAGACTGGGGAAAAAATCCAATGTTTTTCTCTCACTGCTAGATATCTTTATCTTTGATATCTATATTTTTCAAAGTTTCATTTGCTCTCAGTGCATTAAGGTGGTGAATATTACATGTGTGTTTTTCTTAAATAAATATAATGTAACAGTCAATGTCTTCTAGAACCTTAATTTAATGTACACTGTAGTTTAGTAGAATGCTTGGAACATCCTAGCCCTAGTTTCATTTGGAACACAGTGAAATCCTCCAACAAGAACAGGTAAAGAATCACTAACTTCAACTAAGACATTTTATTTTGTCATAAAAAGTAAACAAGGGGATAATGTCTGAGGCACATCCTTCCATAAATAACTAGAAAATTTCCTCTCAAAAATGTCCATTTTTCTTGCTTTATGACACTGAGGTAAGTTAACTGGTACACTGTAGATTCACAATGTGTACTCAGAACACCATAATCAAAAAAAGTAAAAACCAGAGTAGCCAGAGCCAAAGTCCTTTTTATTGTGTACTGATCAAATAGAGTTTAGATAATTACAGCAAAATGTGCATTCTTTCAAATATACTGGTTGTTTTTTCTGTTTCCATCCAATGGTGACATAGAATTTTTCCTTGTTTTATTTGTTGTTGTTTTATTTTTCTATCTGTGTAGCTTTAATTCCTGGCATGGCCCATGTAACTGACCTCTTCACCCCAGATCCAGATCTGTATCATTGAGCCACAAAGTCCCTTCCAATTTTCTTGTGCTAAAATGAAAATGAGAGTCTAGTGGACCTTCCTGTCCAGGCTGGCTTTGATACATAACCTTCATTTTTCATCATCTTTCATAGCTTGTATTTCAGGAGTAAAACAATATTTTCCACCTTAGGACACGATTTTTAAAGTGAACATGAAAATGCCAGTAAGTATTAGTAAATAGCATAGTCCATTACAGCCTATTGAACTTCTTGATACTTGAAAGTATTAATGAAGTACAACAATATGAAGTGTATTGTAAATTCTTCAACAGTAGATTCTTTCTGAAGTTTTATACCAATGTTTCTTGAGAATCTTTAAGATGACTTGAAGAAGTCATATGCAAAGTAAATACATACATGCATTTCCTATTTTATGATACTGAGTTAAGTGTGAAAATGTGTTCAATACAAGGAAATACAAAACACAAAAGTAAGTAGCAGAATTAGAAATGATATTATATGGCAGAAAATTTGTGCCTGTGTTTTTCAGTACATAAATGAATTGGCTGTACAATAGAAAATTGCTCACAGGTAATCACAGGCAATAAATCCTTCATACACCATGCTACATCTAATGACAACATTCAACAATTACAATTACAACTGTGTCACAATATTTTTCAGCGTTGTTTAGAGAGTTTAATGTGTTATCATGTATAATCACTTTCTAGATGTTACACCAAATAGTTTTTTAAATAATTTTATGGTGATTAATAGAAGGGATAAATTATATTCACCAGATAGAAGGTGCATAAATACACAAACATTGATACCCTTTCTCATGACATGTACATCAAATAGTTTTAATTGCTGTAATCATGTTTACATATATCACTACTTGGATTTTCAGCACCAAGAAATGTTCAACTTTCTTGATTTGAAATTTGAATCCTTTACATTATTAGCCTGACATTAAGCAGAGTATATACATTTATAGAACCTCACTTGTAAAGTTTGGAATTGAGAAGTAATTCAGTTTTTCTCTGCATTAGGATCTTATTTTAAGTCCATCAGGAGAAAAAGCAATTGCACATTCATTTATATATTATATTTATATTTTAATTATGTATATATTTGTAATATGAAAATTGTTTCCACATAAGTGCACTTACACCCAGAAATCCTTTGAAATTGTGATTGTTACTTCTTTATGCCATTTGTGATTTTCCCACATACAAATGAAATATAAGTTGATGTTTTTAGTTTGTGGACCATGGAAATTAGGACAAATTTCTTGTATTTTAACTGGATGCTTTTGCATTATTTCCCTACTAATGCCTATACCTTTATTTCATTATTTTTCTTTTTTTAAATGTATTTTATTGTTGATGTGCTATGTAGATAGACTACAGTTACATTTGTCAGGTACTGGGTACATTACTCCTTGAATCTTCATCTGACTTCCCTTGTTTTTCTCCAACCTCCTTGCTTCCCACCCCTCCCAATCATCCTGTTTTTCCCCTTCCCTTCCTAAAATACTTTTGTGTATTACCTAGAGCAAATTTTCTAGAACAAACATTCAGCAACCAAGCATTATAAAAATTGAGAACCCAAAGATGATTATTTTAAACCTAATTTTAAATAAATTCTAAGTTGGGCTGTTTTCTCATTGAAGAATACAAAAATAATGGCAAAAATAAAAATAGATTCTCTAGGTCAGATAATGGCACATCTTGCAAATAAGAAACAAAGAGCACAAAAAGTCTATAGGCATTCACTAATTCTGTAGTTTTTGAATAATTAAAGCATATTTCCTATGTAGGAATATATTCATTCTGGGGGGAAATCTATAAGAGGAAATCATATAAAATTAGTACTAGATATTATCAATATACCAATGTAAGTATTACATAATAGTGGCATATACTACTGGCAAACTTGTGTAAATCATATGTGTTCTTAATGAATTTAATATGGAGTAAGACAGGGAAGTAGAAGTCAGGTAAGAAGCTAAGAAGTTTCAACACTTCATTAGACCATGGAATTGACCATAGGAATGGGTTATAGAGAGCCTAATCAAGATAGATTTAGAGGAGAAGTTTTTCATCAATATTCATCAAAGAAATGGGTCTATAGTTCTCTTTCTTTGCTGAATCTCTGTTCTGTGATTAGAGTTTAGTGACTTCATAGAATAAGTTTGGCAAAGAACCTTTGTTTTCAATTTAGTTGAAAAGTTTGAGGAGTATTGGGGTGAGCTCTGCTTTAAAGACCTTATAGAATTCAGCTGTGAATCCATCTGGCCCTGGGATATTCTTGGATGGAAGGTCTCTTATTGCCCTTTCTATTTCAGTGCTTGAAATAGGTCTGTTTAGTTGGGTTATGTCCTCTTGGTTCAGTATGGTATGTTACTATTGGCTAGATATTCATCCATTTCTTCTAGATTCTCAAATTTGTTGGCATAAAAGTTTGAAAAGTATTCCCTCATGATGCTCTGGATCTTGATGATTTCTGTCATGATATTACCATTCCTATCTGTGATTTTGTTTATCTGGGTGTGCTCCTTTCTCTTTTGGTGAGATATGCTAAGGGTCTGTCAATTTTGTTAATTTTCCAAAGAATCAACTCCTTGTTTTGTTGATTCTTTTTATAGTTTGTTTGGACTCCAATTCATTTAATTCTGCTTTGATTTTTAATAATTTTCTTCCTTTGACTAGGATTTTGGGTTAGTTTGTTACTCTACTTGCAAAAGCTTAAGGAGCAACATTAAATTGTTGGTTTGCAATTTTTCCAATTTGTTACTGTAAGCATTCAGAGCTATAAATTTTCCTCTGAGTATGGCCTATGCTATGAGTTTTTTTGTGCTCTGTTTTGTTAAATTTAATAAACTGTTGAATTTCTGTTCTGATCACATTGATGATCCATTGGTGATTCAAAGATGTATTGTTCAATCTTCATAAGATAGAGCGTTTTTGTTGGTAGTGATTGGTGTTCAGTTCCAATTTGATGGTCTTGTGGTCTTAGAGGAATATTTTTTTTCTGGATCTTTAAAGGTTTGTTCTATGCCCTAAAATGTGGTCTGTTTAGGAAAATGTTTCATGTGCTGCTGAAAAAAATGTATATTGTAATGTCTGGGTGGATTAATCTGCATATTATTGGTCTATACAGTTGTTAAATTCTGGGGTTTTTCTGTTGACTTTCTGCCTGGTTGATCTGTGGATAGGTTAGACTGGTGTGGTAAAGTCACCATTAATCACTGTGTTTGTTTTTGTGTGTGATTTTAGTGAAAGTAAAGTTTCCTTGATGAAGTTGGGTGCTCTGGAAATATGTGTGTAGATATTTAGGGAAGGAAACTTTTCAACTTTGCAGATGACATGATTCTGTATTTAAAGAATCATATATATTCCACTCCCAAAATGCTTCAGCTAATTCAAAACTTTGGCAAGGGACCATGGCATAAAATTAACCTTCAAAAATCAACTGCCATCCTATATGCCAACCATGAGAGTAACAAGGCAACAATAAGGAAAGCAACTCCTTGTGCAATAGCGTCAAAGAAAATTAAGTAAGAATTAACTTATCTAAGAATGTAAAGGACCTTTTTGATGAAAACTTTAAAACCCTGAAAAAGAAAATAAAGGAGAACTGAGGAAATGGAAAAACCTCCAATGCTCTTGGATGGAAAGAATTAACATCGTGAAAATGCCAATCTTGCCAATGGCTATCTACAAATTCAACACAATACTCATCAATTTGTCAATGTGATAGAAATAGGAAGAAACAATCCAAAATTTTATATGGAATAATAAAATACCATGTATAGCAAAAACATTTCTTAGCATAAAGAACAGTGCAAGAGGAATTCAGTACAAACTGTAGACTCTATTAAAGAGCTATAGTGACTAAAACTGCTTGGTACTGACACAAGAACAGGCCAGAAGACCAATAGAATAGACCTGAGCAACAGATATTAACCCACAGAATTATGGCAATTGAGTCTTTGATAAGCGAGCCAAAAATTAGATGGAAGAAAGACAGCCTTTTTGACAAGTGGCAGAACTGGTGAATCACCTCCAGAAAACTAAAGTTGGATCCTTCTTTGTCACTTTGCACCTGGATTAACTCCAAATGCATCAAAGACCTCAAGTAAATCCAGATATACTGAAAATTTTACCAGAAGCTATAAGAGATACACTAGGTTTGCCTGGCACATGTCAGAACTTCCTTCAAAAGGACCCAGAGACAAAATAAATCAGAGAAAGTCTGGATAAGTGGGACTGCATTAAACTGTAGAGCTTCTGTATGGCAAAGGACATAGCTAGCAAATTAAGTAGAAAGCCTAAGAGTAGGAGAAGATCTTCCTAATCATACAACATACAAAGGCCTCATATCTAAAATATATCAACAGCTCAATAAAATGAATCACCCCAAAACTAATCTCCAAAGAAACAACCATCCCATTAAAAATGTTCCAAAGATTAAAGAGAGTCTTCTCAAAAGATGAAAAAAGAATGACCTATAGATACATGAAGAAATGGTAGACATCTCTCACCATAAAGGAAATGCAAATCAAAACAACACTAAATCCACTTAGAAGGGCCAGGAACAAGAAATTTAATAACAGATGTTGGAGGGGATATGGCCAGGTGGATCACTACTACACTGTTAGTGGGAGTGAAAACTCCTTCAACTCCAAGGAAATCAGTATGGCAGTTCCTCAAAAGACTAAACATAGAGCTCCCCTATGACCCATCACTTCCAATACTTGGCATTGACCCATCACCCAGAAACAAGGATATACCATCACAAATATGTTCATTGCAGCACTATTTATCATAGCAAAGATATGGAACCAACCCCGATGCCCCTCAGTTGATGAGTGGATCAACAAGATGTGGTATTATACAAAATGGAATTCTATGCTGTGGTCAGAAAGAATGGCATAGCCCAGTATGTAAGGAAATGCAAAGGCTTAGAAAAAAATCATATTACATGAGGTAAGCTATTCTCAAAGAATATAGGCTCAATTGGTTTCCTCACTTGTCATAGTCAGTAGAAAGCTTGGGCTCTTTTAGCAGAGGTTTACAATAGAACAAAATGTAGATACATAAGGCCTATAGTATGACGCTAAATGAAAAGACATCCAGGATATAGAAACAAAAGCCATACAATGAGTGAATATTGTCTTTAATGTACTATATTATTTTCCATCTCTTTTGCTGTCCTTTGGTTATCTCATGATGCTTCAATATTTAACCTTGTTATGTGATATATTGTGTATAGGCATATTTGGTAATTTGATATTGGACAGGGAAGTAGGGAAAACAAGATAGGTAGGGATGGGAGGGTGAGAAATAGGGCCCAAGACATGAGAAAGGATATCAATGTTTGTGAAATAATGCCCCTCTCTCTGGTGAATATAATGTCTCCCTGCTTTTAAATATAATAAAAATATATGGAAAAATATGGAGTTAGAGGAAAGAAAACAAAAAGTTATCTTTGTATGTTCATGAATATTAAACTGGATCAAACTAGTCATAAAATTTCTAATATGGCTTTAACTATTTTGAGGAATGTACCTCTTATTCCTATTTTTTCTAGTGCTTTCAACATGAATGGATGTTGTATTTTGTCAAATGCTTTCTCCGCTTCCAGACAAATTATCATATGATTCTTATCCTTAGCTCTATTAATGTGATGTATTACATTGATGGATTTGCGAATGTAAACCAGTCTTGCATCTGTGGAATGAAGCCTACTTGATCATAGTGTATGATTTTTTTTATCTGTTTCTGAAATCTGTTGGCTAATATTTTATTGAGGAATTTTGCATCTGTGTTCATTAGAGCGTTAGGTCTGTAGTTTTCTTTTTTTGTTGGGTCTTTCCCTGGTTTGTGGATGAGAGCAATATTAGCATCATGAAATGAGTTTGGTATTGCTCCTTCTGTTTCTATTTCTCTGAAGAGTTTCAAGAGTATAGGTGTTATTTCATTTTTTACACATCTTGTAGAATTCCAGAGTGAAACCATCTGGACCTGGGCTCTTTTTGGTTGGCATTTCCCTGTTTGCTTCCACAATTTCGTTGTAAGAGATTGGTTTGTTCAATTTGTTTACCTCATCATTGTTCAGTACAGGTAGCCTATATTTATTTAGGAAATCATCCATTTTTACTAGATTATCTTGTTTTTTTTTTTGCCAGTCCTGGGCTTGAGCTCAGGGCCTGACCACTGTCCTTGGACTTTCTCAAGGCTAGAGCTCTATCACTTGAGCCTCAGCACCACTTCTGGCTTTTTTTTTCTATGTATGTGGTACCTAGGAATCGAACCCGGGTCTTCATGCATGCTAGGCAAGCACTTTAACCACTAGGCCAAACTCCCGGCCCTTGTTTTTTTGAATATAATCCCTGGTAGTACTAATTCATTATGGACTGAGTTTCTTGGAAATCACTTGTGATTGTTCCTGTGGGATCTTTAATCTTGTTTATTTGAATCTCCCCTCTCCTTTATTTGGTTAGGCTTGTCAGGAGTCTGTCCATTTTGTTGACTCTTTCAAAGAGCCACCTTTTTGATTTATCAAGTTTTTGTATAGTAGATCTTATTTCAATCTCTGATATTTCTGATTTTATTTTTGTTATTTCTGTCCTTCTAGTTGTTTTAGAATTAACTTTTGCTTGTTCCTCTAAGTGTTTTAGTTTTTTTTATTATTTGCATAATCTTCTTCTGTCTTTTTAATATGTGCTCCTAGTGTGATAAATTTGCCTCTTAGAACTGCTTTGGCTGTGTCCCATATGTTCCTTAGTGATGTTTCTTGATTGTCATTACATTCAAGGAAGTTTTTAATTTCTTTTCTGATTTGATCTGTTACCCAGAAGTTATTCAGAAGTGTGTTGTTCAGTTTCCAAGTGATTAAATGGTTTTTGACTTTGACTGCATTGTTCAGAATTAGTAAGACTCCACCATGGTCTGAGAGAATGCATGGGATTATATAAGTCCTCTTGTATCTCCTTAGGTTTTCTGTATGAACTATTATATGATCAATTTTGGAGTGTGTTCCATGTGCATTCTTTACTGAAATAGAAGATATAATTCAAAGATCCATATGGAACAAGAAAAGACCTAGAATAGCCAAAATAATTCTAGGAAAAAGAGCAATGTTGGAGGTATTACAATACCACATTTCAAACACTACTATAGAGCCAAAATAACGAAAGTCGCTTGGTATTGGCACCAAAACAGACCATAAGATCAGTGAAACAGAATCGAAACACAGAAATAGAACCACATACCTACTGCCACGTTGTATTTGACAAAAGAGCCAAAGATATACAGTGGAAGAACACAGCCTAATCAATTATTGGTGCTGGCAAAACTGGGCAGCCACATGCAGAAAACTAAAAATTAACCGTAGCCTTTTGCCATGCAGAAGCATTAAGTCAAAGTGGATCAAAGACCTCAACATCAGACTGGAAACCATGAAACTGCTACATGATTAAGTAGGAGAGACTCTGGAACTCATAGGCACAGGCAAAAGATTCCTGAACAGAATCCCAGGTCACAACAGATAGGAGAGAGACTCAATAAACTGGACTACCTAAAAATAAAATGTTTCTGTACACATAAAAACATAGTTCCAAAAGTAGAGAGACAGCCAACCAACTGGGAAAAGATATTCACCAATAATACATCTGACAAATATTAATGTCCAGTATGTACAGGGAACTCAAGAAATTAATCCTCCCCAAACCAAATAAAACCATCACTAAATGGGCAAGGGAACTAAAGAGATACTTATCAAAAGAAGAGGTTAAAATGGCAGAAAAGCATATGAGAAAATGTTAATCATCTATGGTCATAAAGGAAATGCAAATAAAAGCAACCCTAAGATACCACCTTACCCCAACAAGAATGTCCCAGATTTTGAACTCAGACAATGACAATTGCTGGAGAGGTTGTGGAGAAAAAGGAACCTTACTACACTGCTGGTGGGCATGTAAACTTGTTCAGCCACTTTGGAGAGCGGTGTGGAGGTTTCTTAAAGAACTGAAAATAGACCTTCCCTACAATCCTGCTATACCATTTCTGGGGATCTACCCTGAACATCATAACCCAAGATATGATAAGGAAACCTGCTCAGCTATGTTCTTCTCTGCACTATTCACAATAGCCAGGCAATGGAAACAATCCAGATGCCCTACTGCAAATAAATGGATCTGAAAATGTGTATATATACACAATGGAATTCTACATAGCCAACAGACAAGATAAAATAATGGCATTCGCAGGGAAGTGGATGAATCTAGAGGGAATCAGGTTGAGTGAGACAAGTCAAGACCAAAGGAACAAAAGACGCATGGTATCCTTAATATGTGGCTATTAAATCCAGAGAGTACAAGAGCAACGACTCAATATTTGCATACCCAATGCTATGCACATGTTAATGGAAATATAAACATAACTATATCGATATAAAAAACCTATAGCTCTAGGAAAGGGGGGAAAACCAAGATGGTTGGGGGGTGGGGGGGAGGGTAATGGGTACCAAGACATGTGAAAGGGTATCAATGTATGTGAATTAAAGCACCTTCTACCTGGCAAATATCATGTAACCCTTTTACTAATTACAATAAAAAATAAAATTAAAAAAACCTATAACTCTATAGACATAATGTTTTATGTTTTTAAATTAATGTTTCTATGACATACAAACCCTTATCCTAATTTTTATTAAGATCTAAATACTAAGTCCCAGTGATTGTGAATAGAGATTCCCTTCTTGAACACTCATTTGTTAAACCTGTCATTTAAAATATGATATATAAATCAACATTAATAAAAAAGAGTACAGGAACACTTCCAGTAATCCAATAGTTAAGATTACAAACCAGTATTTGCATCTTTATGAGAAGCAAAATAGGTAAAAAACCAAGGATCTCCTCTGATTTTATCTACTAGAAATATGAGGTCATATGTCATAGCACCAAAATCTGTAGGATCATAGATATCAAGAATCCCATCTCATTCAGAGCATGGGTGAGGATGGAAATATAAAAAGTTAAAAAGTTATTGTCCAACTTATAGGAGCACTGGTATTTCTTAAATTTCCAGTACGTCCATTTAAAGGAATAGCTAAGAGGAGCTGTCAGTAACACTTGAGTAATGATAAATGAAGAAATTTTATAATAAAGCTGTGTAAATAAAACAAATATCTTTTATTAGTTTATTTGAATTTTTATTATTAAGCTAATGTAGAGAGGGGTTACATTTATGTTTGCCAGATAATGAGTGCATTACTTCTCACACATACCTCTTCTTATAATCTTGTCCTCTTTCAAATCATAGAAAAATATCTACATTCCTGGCATTTGAAAGAATGTCTTTGCCATGTATGCCAAACTTTCTTGAGTGCTGGCCGAGCATATTCCAATTTCTTTGACATATGTTAATCTGCAATAATTTGACCATTTTTTGTGATTCTAATTAAAAGAAGGAAGACAATGATTGTGAAAAAACTTCACTGGCATATAGCATACAAATCCAGAAAATGGAGTAACCGATAAACACTTTGGAATAAGGTTCAGTATTTTTGGGAATTTTAAGTTTGGTTGAATAATAGGTCCTTCTCTGTGTGTGTTTGTGTTGCTTTGGAAAAAGTCACTAGTGACTGGGAAAAATAGGAACACTGCCATGTACCTTCTCAATGTTGTTGATATCAAATTACAAAAGTTGGAGACAGGGAAGATATTGCAGAGAACTTACTATCTTTTACATTAAGGTTGCTCCAAAGCAGTTTACAAGTGAAACTCTGGACTAATTCCACCCACACATACTTTCACTGTGTGTCTTCATACAGAAACTACATCCCATGTGTGGCCCAACAGGTTCTAGAAAAATCATACTTGTAGAACACAATATATGACTTACCAAACTGAGGTCTTTTCAGGTCTAAAATTGTGATGTGAAGTGAACAAACATCATTTCAGAAGAAGAGAAAACTTCTGTGATTGGAATATACAGAAGTGTGATTAAGTGAATTATCTTCCATGGACAGCATTTCTCTGACATTATTATAGCCAGAACAAACACTCCAATCACAGGCCAGAACTGTTTGTAAAATATTTATCAACATATGAACTAAGCAAATCACATTCAACTTGCAATTCATGCTGAAGTACCACCACCAGGGTTTCACAGGTTTCTGAATTCCTAAGATGTCAAAACAATATTGTACATTGTCAGAACTTGCTGCATTTGCAAGAGTATCAACTTGTGCACAATAAATATTGATAAGATCTTTTTGCTGTTCATCCCTGCAGGGTAAATGTAAAACAAAAACCCTTTTGTTTTCTAGTAAAAGAGAAAAGTGGATCAGTCCAAACTTTACCTTGGCAAAGCACAGGAATTTCTTTTTTTTTTTTTGCCAGTCCTCATCATGAGCTCAAGGCCTGAGCATTGTTCTTGGACTTTCTCAAAGGTAGAGCTCTACCACTTGAGCCTCAGCACCACTTCTGGTTTTTTCTATATATGTGGTACCAAGGAATCGAACCCGGGTCTTCATGCATGCTAGGCAAGCACTTTAACCACTAGGCCAAACTCCCGGCTCCAGGAATTTCTTTAATCACATTTTATGCCCGTGGTATCATTTACCTTGAAATCAGCTCGCACAAGACCATTTGCAAAGAAGTTCAGAGGCTTGAGATCATTTTCATATGTCTGATGGTCAGGAAAGTGTCTTCTTCCCATATCTATTCCTCCCCAAATTTCTCTTTTGTTCTTAAAAATGAAAAGTTGATTAAAAGAATTCTATGGTAATATAGTGACTTTTTAATAAAGTAGAGCTCTTCTTAATCTTTATGATAGGAAAATGTAATGTAATGCCTTTGGTTTATGAAAGGTAATGGTATTGCACTGTAGGCTACAGAATCCAAACTGTCATGCCACAGAGCCCAGTATTTCAACAGTTACAATTAACCTGGATATAATGAGTTTAATGAGCCTGTACCCAGTATTATGAAATCTCATAAAACCCTTTCCAAATTAACTTACCTATTTATGAAAGGGTGTGCCATTTCTTGTAAAAAAGATTCCATTACCAACTTCCTTGCATTTCTGGGGAGAAATTTGATCCCCACCATGAGCATTGAATGCTCTTCATTTCAAGGAAAACAAAGAAAATGAACTGCATGGTAAAGAGTAGAAAATAATCTCTAAAAGAGAGATTCCAAAAATTGCAATCTATGATTCTCCTGGAAGAAATAACATAAAGGAATAGTATTCGACATAATTTCATCTGTAATTGTTGAAGAAACTGGGTTTGTCTAAAAGCACAAAGGTACCATTTTATAGCACAGTCCTTTAGATTCATTTGTTCTTATTTGATTTTAGTACTAACTAGAGTTTCCAATTATGTAAACATTATAAACATAATCACCTAATTGTTTCTTGCCAGTCTTGGGCCTTGAACTCAGTGCATAAGCACGATATTGGGCTTTCTCAAGGCTAGAGCTCTACTACTTGAGCCACAGCACACTTCCATCTTTTTTTTTCCTATATATGTGGTACCAAGCAATCAAATCTGGTTCTTCATGCATGTTAGGCAAGCACTCTACCACTAGGCCAAATCCCAGCCCCTGATCATTTAAGTTTAATGTTCCCACACAGTTTTGAAATTTTAATTGCTGAGAAGCTGTACAGTCCATAACATATTTCCTTGAAATACAAGTTCATAAATCATCAAATGTTTTCATAGTAAATGGCAGTGTGCTATTTTAACATTATAGGTGTATCTACAACAACTTATGAAGTTGTTTGTTGGGCTAAACAATACACAGGAATGTATGTAAATTTCTTTTCCATAGGAATGAATAGTAGTGTTATTTCTTATCCCCTTACAGCATAAGGTTTGTACTAATATGCCAACTGTGGGTATTTTAATGTACCTCAACACAAGATGTACTTCATAAATATGCCTCATATTTAAGCCTGATTTTTTATAAGAATTCATTGTTATACATATAAGACCTACATTCAGAGAATTGACTATGTACATTAAAATAGATATACAGACTCTAAAAAGATGAATGGTGTTTTATTTCCAATATATATCAATCTTCACTAATTTCACTGGGAAATACCTAGTTCGCTGCAAATATTTAATGGAATCAAGGATTCAGGGGATCACAACTACAATCCTAGCTATTCAGGAAGCTGAAATCTAATAATTGCATTTCAGGGTCAGTGTGGGCACCTAAGTCTTTGAAACTCTTGTCTCCAGTTGGCTGTTAGAAACTTGGAATTTGCCATGTGGTTCAACAAGTACAGTGCTAGGTTTGAGTAGTCAAGGTCATGGACAACACACAGGCCCAGATTTTAAACTCCTGGACCTAACAAAAATTCAGGTGAACATAGTGTATGCTTTTTTGATATGTTATCCATGCTTTTAACAAACACCCAAGGATGCAAAACTTAAAAGACACTGTGTAAAAGGGGACCTTTCATAATCCTTTGCAAAAGATACTCTGTACAGCATGGCATACACTAAATGTTTTACTAGAAATTGAAAACCAAATTGTAGTGCGGAAAAATTATATATTTTACAATACGTTTGGAACTAATATGCCTACTTTGGGTATTTAATGTCCCCCAACATAAAGATGTACTTCATAACTGTGCCTCATGTTCAAGTCTGATTTTTATAACTATTCTGTTATCCTTTTTAATTTTATTTTTTGCCATAAGAACTATGTCTGTGTTAATAAGGTCTATGTTAAGAGAATTTGGAAGTGGACAGCTTTTATATTGAAGAATGTACACATTGATTGTTGTGTGCTTTTTCTGGCAACAGAATAATATCCTTGATGTCCTATACAAGTGAGCAAGTATAGTACAAAAATTTTGGCCTGAGTGGAAAAAGTTAACCAGTTTCCTTAAGAGGACAGTTTTGAGCACAGATTTTAGGGAAGGTGCAATGGACCAACGCACAGGATCTCCAATGGAAGGCCGTTATTGATACCTACAAGGCATACAATGTGTCTAAAGGTAGAAATTCTCATCTTGCTGCCTAGGGTCAGACACAGATTTTAGGCAGTTCTGAGTATCCCACAAAAGTCATTGTCACTCTTTCTCCTAGAAGTGTGATACCTAAAAGAATTGGAAAATCATTTTCTACAAAGATATCATTGCCTGGGCTGTGCTCAGCATAGTAACACATACAGGTAAACCACTCAAATGGAAAAGTTAGGTTGTGTGCAGAAGAATATAATCAAGAGCACAAGAAAAACTGTAAATTCAGAAATACTGAATTTAACACCAGCAATCTTTCAGACCACAATGGTATAAAATTGGAAGTCAAAGTCAAAAGGCAACATAGAAAATCCTGTACTCATGGAGATTGAATAAAATATTGTTGAATCACCAGAAGATTACTGAGGAACTCAGACAGAAATTCCAAACTTCATGGTATTAAAAAAAACAACAACAAGGCTGTGCAGTTCCTGCTGTTGCTTGTGGTGGCTAGCTCCATGCCATAGTTAACTCCAACATGCTCTCCAACATTGGTGCATACCTGCAAGCACGGGGCCACCTCCGCTTAGAGCTAGTTGCACATGGAGTTCCAAAAACCACCCAGGGTTTTCTTGCTCTGAGCAATGGAGAGATAGAATTCGTTTATAATGGGATCCATTTTCACAGGATTATCTCAGGATTCATGCCCAGATGATGACTTCACATAACATAATGACTTTGGTGGCAAATCCATATCTGGAAAGAAAAATTAAAGCTGAGAATTTTATCCTGAAGCATACAACTCTTCATACCTTGTCCCCTTCTAATTCTGGGCCAATCATAAATGGCCCCAAGTTTTTCATCTGCACTGTCAAGACAGATTTTGTAGCAAGCATATGGTCTGGTCATTAAGAAGGTGAATGTGGGCATGAATGTCGTCAATTCGATGCTGGGATTTGGATCTGGAAATGGCAAGAGCACCAAGAAGGTCACCATTCCCCACTGCAGACAACTCGAATACATTTGATTTTGTTTCCCTTAACCTTCAGAACATTGCTTCCATAGCTCAGGAGAGCATTCTTCTACCCAATCTGCTTGTGACATCCTGTAATCCTTGTGCTCTCACTGCAGTGGATTGGCTTCCATATTTTCCTTAACCCTCTTCAACTCTAGCTGGATTGAGGAGTGAAGCTCCTGATTATGAATGAAAACAAAAAAATCAATATAAAATTAACTTTTTTAAAAAAGAAGCACAAAATATGAAAATTAATATGGGATAGAGGATTGAAGGTACTCAGAAGAATATTTATCGCTCTGAGTGCCAACCTCAAGTAGATAAACCTCAAATCAACTGTTTAATTATGTATTTTAAGGTCCTGGAAAAAGAGTATAAAAAGCCAAATTCTAATAAAATAGAATAAAACAATGAGGAAAATGATACCAAAATTAAGTGAAATAGAGGCCAAAAAAATACAGAAAGAATCAACAAAACAAGGACTTGGTTCTTTGGAGAAATTAACAAGTTGACAAAGTCTTAGCAAATATATTCACCAAAAGAGGGAAGATCCTGTATGATGAGAACTTTAAAAATTGAAAAAGCCCAACTGAGGAAGAGAAAAAGCTCCCATGCTCCAGTATTGGAACTATTACCAGCGAGAAAATGCAAATGCATACAAACAATGTAATACCCATAAAGAAAGCAATGGCATTCTTTAACAAAATAGATGCACTCACCCAAAGCTTTTTGTGCAATAATTTAAAAATATATGAAAAAGAATCCCTAGAAGAAAGAGCAGCCCTGGGGAAATATCATTGCTTAACTACAAACTCAATGAAAATGTTATACTAAGAAAAGCCACTGAATACTGGCACAAGAACAGGCCTGAAGAAAATGAAATAGAAATGATGACCCCAGATACTAACTCCTACACCTGTAATCAAGTAAACTTTGATAAGAAAGTTAAAAACTGGATATAAAAAAGAAAGCTTTTACAACAAATGGCTCTGGGAGAATTGGTCAATTACCTGTAGAAAACTATATTTTGGTCCTTATTTTTAACATTACATCAGATTCAACTCCAATTTGAGGAAAACCAAATCAGACAGTCTGAAACATTTACAGGAAAAGATAAGTCCTACCCTACCCAAAGGCTCCTTGACACCATTGTATCTGTTTTTTCTTAAAAAAGAGACAGAAACATGCCAACTAGATGAAAGGTTGGACAAATGGTACTGAATCAACTTGCAGAGCTTCTACATGGCAAGCACCTAGCTAACCAGATAAAGAGAAAGACCAAAGTCACAGAAGTTTTCCCCTATGCATACAACAGACAGAGGCCTCCTGCTAAAATTTATCTGCAGATCAAGGAATTAACTCATTCAAAACAAATCCATAAAGAACCAAACATCCCATACCACCGTGGACTAAAGTTATAAAGAGAAGGGCCAGGAGTTTGGCCTAGTAATAGAGTGCATTCCTAGCATTCTCTAAGCCCAGGGCTCAATTCCACAGTATCACATAGATAGAAAAAATCCAGAAATGGCTCTGAGTGGAACTGTGCCTCAAGTGGTTAAGCTCTAGCCTTGAGAATGCCCAAACATCATACTCAGGCCCTGAGTTCAAAGCCTAAGACTGGCAAAAAGAGAGAGAGAGAGAAAGAGAGAGAGAGAGAGAGAGAGAGAGAGAGAGAGAGAGAGAGAGAGAGAGAGAGAGAGAGAGAGAGGCAGATTCTCAGAATGGCCATAGACACATGAAGCAATGGTCAACATCTCTATTCATGAAACAAATGAATATTGAAACAACATTGTGATTCTACCTCTCTCCCATCAGAATGGTCATTATCAGGTCAGGTTTCCAGATGGAAGCCAAGAGGACTTCCTTCTGTGGAATAAATATCCTGAATTCTATCACAGTTGCTATGAATTCCATTATACAAGATTCATCATATCGGGATGTTTGACTATATCTTCCAATTTGATTCCAGCAGAAGGCATTTCAATGACAAAAGAATAAATGAGCTTCATTTGCCATCTTACCATAAGACAAACATAGGCAGAAGGGACAAAAAAACCATGATCCTTCTCTCTAAGTAGCCAATTTTGTGGACTCATTTCTACGTAAGGGAGGGGTACTTCTCTGTTGTGTGTGTCTGCTTTTCTTCTTTGGATAGCAAATATTCCCTTCCCCTCTTTTCCATTTTTATATATGTGCATCTAATTTGTTAGTCTAAGGGATGTGTCCTGCTACATACATGAAGGAATCCTCATTTCTCACTCATTTATGGATTTGTTGCAAATGTTTCAAACTATATTTTTGCAAGTATTTAAAGGAAAAAATGCAAAATTAAGCTAGTAGAGAGGTTGAAATCCACATTATTCTTCTGCTTTTTTTTGGGATACCAAGCACATAAATTCTCACACTTTTCCAGGTTGTTATGTTTACAGGAAACATTTAAATGTAGAAATTTGAAAGCAGGCAAACTTTAGTACCAAAATCCACAGGTACATTGGAACATTCTCCAAATTTCCTTTTAGTTAAAATCATTTGAAGCTAAATCAGCATTTTATTTGATTTGAAAAATTTTCACGTTTGAAAATGTAATTAGTACTAGAAAAATATTTGTCCTGGTTTGATTCTCATCATTATAGAGATTAAAAATTAATACAGAAATTCAAAATGGAATAGTAAAGTTTTGTATTTTTACAAATGAATGTACTATGTTATTCCAGGCATTTCTTTTTCAGATGAATCTGTGGATAGAGAAATGTTATTGCAGTGCCTCTATGACAAAATTCTGCAAATCAGGTCTTGCCAAATCCTATACATTCAGGTGAAATGCAAACGGAATTTGTCACCTGATTATGGTGTTGTTTCACAATTACTCATATCTATGAAGACAAGTCATAGCAAATGTGAATGCAATATAATGATGAAAATGTCTAGGCAGAAATGGCAGACTCTGACAAAAGGAATAATGAGAAAAAATACAATATTAACCTCTTTGATCCAATCATTACAACTGTTTGAAAATGCCTTAATCATTCACAACTTCCAAAGGCCATTAAAACTCTCAAGGTCTATTTCAATTTTAAGTACTTTTTGTGCATGAATCCTCACAATTAACAATATTTTTAATATGATGGAATGTTTAGGTGACATATATCTCTTTTACAGACCAAATTACTTTGGAATTTATTTTATGCACAGAAGGAATTGAGGAGAACCTGGAACTCTTCCTCACATACATTTTTGCACAAGACAAGTATGCTGCTACTATGAATATGCGAAGAGTGAATTTGGTATTTTCCAGTTTAAATCATTTCTATTGTCACTTGATATCACTAGTGTTTATTTGTAAATTGCATCATACTCCACAATAACCTCACTGTCTTCTTAGATTTCAAACATTCCTCCATGGCTCACATGATCCACAGAGTGCTGTATGACATTCCAAGATATTTTGCAATTATAGATTACTGATATAACTCTTAATGTAAAACCATATTCCCAGGTTGGCTTTGGCAAAAATGGCAGTGGTTCAGTGTGAGTCTCTCTGAGCTGTCTCCAAGATACTAGCTGTGGCAGCATAGGGGACAATTCTTAACCAAAAATCGATCCTAAGTAAGCCTTAGCACCACAGAGGGCTCAGTCAGAGAGGAGAAAGGCAGAAAACCGGTGCAAGAAGACAGTGTAGAGCGGCGCCAGCCACACAGCGGCGGCACAGACAAAGATTCTCTTCTGAATCTGAGCAGACAACACTTCTCAGCAGCACAGACCTGCCGGCTCCAGACAGAGCCACACAGAGCCTTAGAGAGCTCAGAGCCATCACCTGGCCATGCACAGACCTGCCAGCTTTATGGATCCAGAGAATCCAGCAATTTGTACCTCCAAGGAGAAGTTTCCATTTTTGCTTGCAGAACAGCATTGGGAAGGAATCCCCTCATCCATCAGCTGAGAGCAGTGCCATCTTGACTGCTGGCATAGACCCGGCCAAAGCAATTGGAATCTGAGAATTTGGAATGTCAAATAAAGGAATAGCATCTCCCACACAATGTAAACAGGCAATGGAGCAGTCAGTGGCACATCTAGAGGAGAGCCTTCCAAGTGCTATACAAATGCAATTGATAAACATCATTAATGAAAAGTGTGAAAACATAAAGAAAGAGATAAGGCAGGAAGCAATAGCAAAATAAGAGGAAACCATAAACAAGGTATGATGTGAAAAAGGGGAAGCCATAAAGGAGGCCATAATAAAGGTTTCTCAAAGAAAAATGGACGAATTCATAGAATCCACAAACAAAAAGGTGACTGAACTCCAACAAGTGTCCAAAGAGAATAAAGCTGCTGAGCAAACTTTCCTTTAACTGAAACCATACATAGATCAAAACACAGTGATTGTTGATGACTTTAGCACACTACTCTCACCAATGGACAGATCAACCAGGCAAAAACTCAACAGAGAAATCTGCAGATTATTTCACCCAGCAACATCACAGTATACATTTTTTTCAGCAATACATGGAACCTTTTCCAAAATAGACCACATTTTATGGTATAAAACAAACCTTGGGAGATTCAGAAATAATGAAATTATTTCCTGCATTCTCTCAGACCACAAGGACATCAAATTGGAACTGATCACCAATCTCCACCAACGAAAACCCTGTAACTCATGTAGATTGAAAAACACATTGTTGAATTACCAATGGGTCATAGAGGATATCAGAACAGAAATCCAACAGTTTATGAAATTCAACAAAAAGGAACACACAAAGTACCAGCTCCTCTGGGACACACCAAAGGCAGTACTCAGAGGAAAATTGATCGCTCTGATTGCCTACAATAACATATTGGAAAAATTGCAAACCAATAATTTAATGTGTCACCTTAAGGGCCACAAACCAACACTTATGCCAGTAGAAGGAATGAAATTACTAAAATCAAAGCAGAATTAAATGAATTGGAATCTAAATAAACTATAGAAATAATCCAGAAAACAAGGAGTTGGTTCTTTGAAAAAATTAACAAAATTGACAGACCCTGAGCAAACCTTACACAAAAAAAGAAGGGAGCATACCAAAATAAACAAAATCACAGATGAGAATGGTATATCACAACAGAAATTACCAAGATCCTGAGCATCATGAGGGAATACTTTTCAAACCTTTATGCCAACAAATTTGAGAATCTAGAAGAAATGGATGAATTTCTAGCCATATTAACATAACCACTCCGAACCAAGAAGACCTAATCCAATTAAACAGGCCTATTTTAAACACTGAAATAGAAATGGCAATAAGAGACTTTCCACCTAACTTATTCACAGCTGAATTCTATAAGGTCTTGAAGCAGATATCACACCAATATTCCTCAAGCTCTTCAACAAAATTGAAAATGAATGCTCTTTGCCAAACTCATTGTATGAAGCCAGTATAACCCTCTTCCCCAAACCAGACAGAGATTCATCAAAGAAAGAGAATTATAGACCTATTTCTTTGATGAAAATCGAAGCAAAACTATTCAACAAAATACTGGCCAACCGTCTACAACAATTCATCAAAAACTTTATACACTATGATCAAACAGGATTCATCACAGGAAGGCAAAGCTGGTTCAACATATGCAAATCAATTAATATAATTCAACACATCAAGAGGAGCAAGGATAAAAATCACATGATTGTCTCAATAGATGCAGAAAAGGCATTTGACAAGATCCAACACCCCTTTATGCTAAAAGCTCTGAAGAAACTAGGAATCCATGGAACATTCTTCAGTATAATGAAGGCTGAGTATGACAAACCCAAAGGTAATATTATACTTAATGGTGGAAAGTTAAAGCCATTTCCTCTAAAATCAGGAAGGAAACAAGGATGCCCACTCTCTTCAGAACTCTTAAACATAAAATTAGAATTCCTAGCAAGTACAATAAGGCAAGAAGAAAGCATAAAGGGGATCCAAATAGGTAAAGAGGAAGAGGAACTTTCCCCTTTGCAGATGACATGATTGTATATTTAAAGAATTCTATAGAATCCACTACCAGGCTCCTTAAGCTCATTTAAAACTTTGGAAAGGTAGCAGGGTAGAAAATTAACCCTAAAAATCAAGTGCCTTCTTGTATGCCAACAGTGAGAGAAACGAGGCAACAATCAGGAAAGCAACTGCTTTTGCAATAGCCTCAAAGAAAATAAAGTACCTAGGAATTAACTTAACTAAGAATGTAAAGGACATTTAAAACCCTGAAAAAGGAAATTAAAACACAACTGAGGAAATGGAAAACTCTCCCATGCTCCTGGATTGGAAGAATCATCATTGTGAAAATTACAATCTTGCCAAGGGTTATCTACTAATTCAATGCAATTTCTTTAAAGAAATAGAAGAGGCAATCCAAAATTTCATATGGAATAATAAAAGTCTCCAGATAGCAAAAACTTTTTAGCAGAAAGAACAGCACAGGAGGAATTTCAATACCAAACTTTAGACTCTAATACAGTGCTATAATAATCAAAACAGCTTGATACTGGCACAAGAACAGGCCTGAAGACCAATGGAATAGAACTTAGGACCCAGATATTAACCTACAGGCCCATGGCCAACAAATCTTTGATAAGGTCCCAAAATAGAATGGAAGACAGCCTTTTCAAGAAGTGATGCTGGAGGATCTGGTTAAGCACCTGCAGAAAATTAAAGTTGGATGCTTCTTTGTTACCCTGCACTAGAATTAACTCCAAAGGGATCAAAGACTTCGAGGTTAAAGCTGACTCACTGAAAACTTCACAAGAAGGAATAGGAGATACAGAAAGCCTCCTTGGCACAGGTTGAATCTTTCTCAATAAGGACCAAGAAACACAACAAATCAGAGAAAAGTTAAGTGAGACTGCATTAAGCCTCAGAGCTTCTGTATGGCAAACGATATAATTAGTAAATTAAATAGGAAGCCTACAGAATGGGAGAAGATCTTCACTAACCATATAACGGACAAAGGCCTCATATCTAAACTATATAAACAGCTCAAAAAATTGAATCACTACAAGACTAATCTCCCCCCCAAAAAAACATGCCATGAAAAGAAGGGTCAAAGACTTAAAGAGAGTCTTCTCTGAAGAAGAAATAAAAATGGCCTTCAGACACATGAAGAAATGCTTGATATCTCTGATCATAAAAGGAAATGCAAACCAAAACAACTCTAAGGTTCCACCTCACTACAGTTAGAATGGCCAGGATCAAGACATCTAATAAGAAGAGTTCCTGGAAAACAAGATGAGGGGTGGAGAGGGGGAGGGAAATGGGGATCAAGACATATGAAAGGGTATTAATGTTTGTGAATTAATGCACCTTCTCTCTGACAAATATCATGTAACTCTTCTATTAATTACAATAAAATATATGAAAAAATGAATTAAAAAACAGTAGCTGGAGGGGATCTGGACTGGAGGGATTATTATTAAACTGTTGGTGGGAGTGCAAAGTCATTCAACCACTAGGGAAAGCAGTATAGCAGTTCCTCAAAAGACTAAATATAGAACTCCCCTATGAACCAGCAATTCCATTACTTGGCATTTACCCAATCATCCAGAATCTAGAGTATTGCGTTGAATTTGTAGATATGCCTGGGCAAGACTGCCATTTTCAAAATGTTAATTCTTCCAATTACAAAGCATGTGAGGTTCTTCCATTTCTTCAGTTGTGCTTTAATTTACTTTTTTGGAGTTTTAATGTTTTCATCAAAAAGGTCCTTTACATTCTTAGTTAATCTAATTCCAAGGAACTTTATTTTCTTTGAGGCTATGCAAAAGTAGTTGCTCTCCTGATTGTTGCCTGTTCATCTCATTGTTGGCATATAGGAAGAAGGTTTATTTTTGAGGGTTATTTTTTTCATATATTTTTATTGTAATTAATAGAAGGGTTACATTATATTCACCATATAGAATGTACATTACTTCACAAATATTGATGCCCTTTCTCATGTCATGGTCCCCACTCTCCTCTCCCTCTCCCCCCTGCTCATCTTGATTTCCCCCCTTTCTTCTCCTATTTCAAATAACAAATTAAGCATATATAAAATATATCAGATAACAAAGTGAAATATTGTAACAATATGAGATAACCAAGGGACAGCAAAATAGATGAGAGATACATAGTACATTAACGACAAATATTACTTATTATATGGCTTTTGTTTCTATATCCTAGAGGTCCTTACATTTAGTGTCATATTATATGGCCCTATGTATGTAGATTTTGTTCTACTCTGGATCTCTGCTAGGAGAGCCCAAGGTTTCTACTGATTATGACAAATGAGGGAAACCATTGAGCCTATGTTTCTTTGAGTCTGGCTTACTTCATTTAATATGAATTTTTTTTAAGTCTTTCCATTTCCTTACAAATGGGCAATATCTTTCTTTTTGACAACAGCATAGAATTCCCAGAATTGAGAAAAATAAGGAAAGAAGTAAATCAAAGGGGAATTAATTGTGGCCCAGACGTACTTTATATATAATGTACATTGTTAAATAGAAAAATATTATTTAACCTAAACATTATGAAAAGTGATGGAGGAGTGGGTTTAGAAATGTGGATGAGGGTGTTGAAAAAGGTGACTTTCATCAAGAGGCATCATATATTTATATATATATATATGTACACTTACATATATATAGAATTGATGGAGGTGTGGGGTTAGGAATGTGGATGAGGGTGTTGAAAAAGGTGACTTTCATCAAGAGGCATCATATATTTATATATGTATATGTACACATATATATGTATACACTGCTTTGTTTAATGCAGCTATTTAAAGAAATATAAAAAATAAAACTATTTAAAAATATAATAACTCTCATTTAATATTAAATAAATTTTCTGACTGGCCCTAATGTTAAATTTTATATTAATGCATTCACATTTAATGCATCCAATTTCACTTGCTATTATTTTTATAGCATATATGATTATATCTGCCAGGTAATAGGTGTATTTTTTCTGACATATAGATACCCTTCTCACACTTGCTATTCTTAGAAACACAGTTCTATTCTGAATATTGTTTTTTATGTGAGAAATTATTTTCCAAACTATAATATTATTTAAAATTTTGTATTAAGCAAACACAAAAATGCCAAAAGAATCAGTGAGCAAATACAGGTATTATATTTGATGCAAACAATATGAAACTTCTACTATGTAAACTGAACATAAGAAGGGAAGGGGAAAATGAGAGAGAACAATGGGATTTGTGACACTGACCAAGAAGCATTGTACTTCTCATAACCTAACAGGGAATTGCAACCATTTTGTGCATGGATTTAATAATAAAAACATAAACACTTTCTTGTACTATCAATATCTGACAAATTATTTTAAGTATGAAATTAAATATTATTGCAGTCAAAGAAATTAAACTTATAGTCTTTAATTATGTCATTTTATTCTATCTAATATGTAGTGACTCAGTGAATCACTTTACTCAATTATCCAAGTGTTCATTGTTTCTACTCTGTTCATTTACTTTTTACCTTGATTTCTGAGTGTTTTTGTTTCTCCTTAATTTTCCTTGTAATTAACTTCATTTCATAAACTACTGGTTGCTTCTTGTGAAATTAGAAATATAAGAACAATTTTACCAATAATTTATGTTAAGAAAGTATTCTGGAATTTGTTTAAAATAAATACAGGCAATTTGCCCATTTTACCTGTTAAACTTAATCCAACTACTAGTAAATTTAATTTAATGTGTTTTCTGTACAACAAAACCTAAGGTAATCAAGGAGTATATACAATATACCAGGTACCAAAGTCATATACATTAACAACATGAGATAAACCATAAGGGGAAAAAAAGAGAAAAGAAATAACTTCACCTAGTACATAAAGAACAACATTAACAAAGACAAATGAATCCCAATATATGAAAAATAAGTAAATATTTTTTAAACTTAACTGTGAACACTGCTTGTGAGACTTTAAGAGCAAACTTGAACTCTTTCTCAACAACAAGGAACTCAGCATGACCTAGATTACACTTGGAATAATAATCTCTGAGTTATTTATTGGCTTCTTGAAAAATATTATAAAATTCAGCTTTCTTTAATGGTTCCTTCTCTACTGATTTATTACATATTGAAAAATCAATTAAATTGTGTGCATGTAAAAATAGCCCAACTATCACAGTTTGGTGGCAATGTATCCATATAAGCATTTCTGCCTGCATTGTGATAGAGCTGGGACATTGTGTCATTCTCTTATCTGGTATTTGGTGGTATTCTGATTGTTGTGGGGGTTAACTATAGAACTCCAAGCTGTATTTCTCTCACAAAACAAAAATTAAAATGTGATTTTGACTTTGAATATTAGATAATTTAAAGACACAATATAAGTTCATGCATATATAAATAATAAAAATTATCATCTTTATTGTCTTTACTCTCATAATCTTATAGACTCATTTTAGGAGTCATATTGTAGGAAATCTATGTAAAAATATCTTTAATAAGGGGTCCATTTCATTGGTCACTAATGTCAGAGTAAAAATTTTCATGACTCAAAGCTAAAATAAAATTAACCAGCCACACAAATGAGCAAGAGACAGTAAACAATGAAACCTATACATGAGGGAAACATAAAATGTATTAACAAAGATTCAAATGTAATTGTTTTATTGGTATCTTATACAAGAGAGAGAAGTGGAAGTCGAGTGAATATTTTAGTTAAGTATGAAATATGGGGGATGATAAATATATATCTATATATATGTTAATTTGTTGTGTTTCTGTGTCTTTAATAAAAAAGTTTTAACCTGTACCAAGGAGGCCTATTGTGTCTTCTATTGTTATTGTAAAATATTCATGTGTTGTGCCCCAAGAATATTTTCTAGAAGAACTTAAGAAATAATATTTGTATTCATTTCTATGAAAAAAAACTAAATTAAGCCTCTGTGTATTGTCTAACACTAACAAAAAACTTCATTAGTTGTAGATATATATGTGTATACATACAATTCTGAAATACATTATTACAAATTATCATGAGGAAAATTCAATGCTTTCTTCACATTTCACTCCATTTAACACTATAACACTGTTAATATTCTCTAAAGTCTCCAAGATACAGAATCATCAGATTGTAAAATGCATCATGGAAAAAGTACAGAAATGAATCTGGTATTCTTTAACAAATATAATAGATATTATCACATGATAGAAGAATGAATTTCTTTCAATTTTAAATTTCTATGATCAATTTCATACTCCAATTCAAAGCCAGGGAAAGTATAAGGAATGCAGAAAGACAGGACGGGCTTTTCAGCAAGAATTACTCTACAAATACTTATGAAATAATGAAAAATATAGATGAAATTAGAAGGGATGTATTTCCAACAACTCCAGGCTGAATAACAAGAAATTGGCTATGATTCCCAGAGTCCATACACAGAAAAAAAATCATCTCCTTTTCAACCTGTATGCATTAGAATCACAAAAGGTATAACGAAGGAACACTTTTCAGCTTGAAGGGCTGGCAGAGAAGTAAGTTCAATTATGTGGAAAAAATAAAGTGTCAGAAACGCATAACTAATTAAAGGATAAATATTAATATATGAATACAAATAAATAAATATGAATGCATAAATACTCTTTGTCCTGATGTAAACAAAATAAGACTATAATACAGAAAAATGGTGCATCACTATTCATAACAACATTTGAGTAAGGTTCTGTTTAATTAACTAGTGTTAAATAATGTGGGATGTAAAAAATTCATGTCAGATAAATTGAAAAACTTTGATAAGTGTAAAAATGCTTACAGCACTTAATATCATTTAGAGCAATGTATAGGTATTGTAATTGTAAATAATTGATATCATCTAATGATAAAATATACTGACAAATGTGTTGGGAGCCAGAGTGGAATCAAACTGTACCTTGACTTGCATCAGATGATGGCTATATTGTCTTATTGCTTTCTGGCCCTATTCTATGTAAATGACCTGAGAATTAACATATGAATGTAACACCTGGAGGTTCCCTGGGAGAGGAGGAGGGAAGAAAGGGGAGTGGAAAATAAACGCGGCAGTCTCGGCAGTCTTTGCCTGGACTGCGGCGGACCCGGTGTGTCTGTCTCTCTTCTTTTTCTTCCTAGTCCTTGTCCCCTATTTCAGGAACCCCAATCTGCGAACCCTGGTTTGCTGCCGGTTGGCCCCGGCATCTGGCGCCCGAACAGGGACCCTGAAAATCTGGGACGAAGGTGAAGGACCCCTCCCTGTGGTGAGTAACACATCGTAGGACTATTAAGAGAGTATAGTCAGGAGTAAAAATTATGGGTCAAGCTAATAGTCATGGGTTATTTCTACCGATCTTAACAGGCCTATTTGAAGCCCACGGAACGTGGGTGGAAGAAGGGGTGCTTCAGAGCTTCCTACAGTTTCTCAAGGAGGCATGCCCGAGGTCTATAGAGGAGGAATTCCAAAAAGCCTGGCAGCGGATAGGAAAAAGAATTCAAGATTATTATGATGTATATGGCCTCGAAAAGACCCCAGTAGAGGCTACTACTGTATGGAATTTAGTAAGTAAATACATAGATCCTCTACATGAAGATGCTGAACTTAATCTTGAATTAAGGGAACTTTATGAGTTAAAGGACCCTTCTGAAGAACCTGAGGCTGAGCCATATGCCGCAGCCCAAGAGAGTCTAAGTGAGATCTTGCAAAGGGAACAACAACCAGTAGATATTGAGTATCAGAATTCAGGTCTGAATACCAAGGAGGAAAGTTATGATGAGTCATTGGAGGGCCGGGTGGCTATGATAGAGAAGAAGTTAGAAGAAATGCTACATCTTCTATCGAAAATGGGGACAGAGCAGAGAGCCCCCCCAGGAGTAGGAAAGAAATATGACCCTCAGGCCACTATGGTGTCTGATTCTAAACCTTACCCCTCACACCCACCGCCTCCGGCTGCAGCCTTACGGCCTCAATCCCTTTCTCAACCTTTAGGTAAGCCTAAAGGCCCTAGCAACAAGTCCCTTTTAACAGGCACTACAACCAGGCACAGTGCATCGCAATTAAACCTGACTCAGGCTGCTAGAGAGAGGGAAGGTATTTCAGGGCCTCGATGCTTCCCTAGTTTAGTTGATCATGATGAACAAGTATACCATCAACCTGTTCCTGTTAAACTATTACAGGATTTAAAAAATGCCTGCTCCCAAAATGGGCCAACTGCCCCTTTTACTCAAGTAATATTGGAGGCCGCGTGTGCTGGTATTGCATGCCCAAATGACTGGAAGCGGCTTGCCAGAGCATGCCTTAGTGCAGGAGAGTACTTATTATGGGAGACAGAGTTCACTGCACAGTGTCGGGCTAAAATTGAAACAAATAGGTCTAAGAACCTGCCTTACACTGTTGATCAGTTGTTAGGAGAGGGAACCTATAAAAACACCGAAGATCAATTGGGTTATGCAAAGGAGGCCTATTTACAAATAAATGCTGCGGCGAGAGAGGCTTGGAAAAAGTTACGCAATTCCAATCGTACAAAAAATCTAGTAGAAGTTAAACAGGGACTGAATGAACCTTATCTAGAATTTTTGTCTCGATTAATGGAGACTGCAGACTGCCTGGTACAAGATGAGAATGCAAGGGAGAGTATAGTTAGACACATAGCCTATGAAAATGCCAATGCCGCCTGTCAGGCGGCTATCAGACCCCATAGGAATAAGGGAGGAATCACGGACTTTATTTCACTGTGTGCTGATATTGGACCCTCCCATGTACAAGGCCTTACTTTAGCCGCCGCTCCTCAAGGAAAGACGGTTAGTGAGTCTCTAAAATATAGAGGTCAGCGGCATTCTCGGGATGCTAGACCCCCAGGGCGTTGCTTTTCTTGTGGACAAATAGGACATTGGATGACGCAATGCCCACGCCAGGCCAGGCAAAAGAGAGAAAAATCACCTGGCACATGTCCACGCTGTGGTAAAGGGAAGCACTGGGCTAAAGATTGCAAGTCAGCAACAAATCGCAATGGCCGCCCGTATTTGGGAAACTGGAGAAGGGGCCCGCCCCTGGCCCCGCAAAACCATGGGGCAGTCCCTCCCTCTTCTCGGCCACAAGTGCATCTTCTAACAACCCCCCAAGATCAGTCTCCGGCCTCCTCCGTGCCACCCCAGGAAGTGCAGGATTGGACCTCTGTTCCTCCACCTGCTCAGTATTGACCCCAGAGATGGGGACACAAGCTCTCCCCACGGGGGTCTTCGGCCCCCTTCGCCCGGGAGTGGCTGGATTGCTGTTAGGGCGAAGTAGCTCAGCCCTTAAAGGGATACAGATTACACCTGGCAAAATTGACCAGGATTTTAATGGAGAAATCAAAGTTATGGCCTCTGCCCCGAAACACGTGGTATCGATCCCAGCCGGTCAAAAATTAGCACAATTAATACTTGTGCGTTTACCTCCCGGGGAGACTGCTAATTCCCCATGTGGACAGAGAGGATTTAGATCTTCTGATATCTATTGGGTACAAAGCATAAAACAAGAGAGGCCTGAGATGACTATATTTATACAAGAAAAGCCCTTTAAAGGAATATTAGACACTGGAGCAGATGTGTCTGTGATATCTAAAAAACATTGGCCAGCCCAATGGCCCCTGACAACCTCTATGACTTCCCTACAGGGGGTTGGGCAAGCAACTGACCCACAGCAGAGCAGTGCGATCCTTGTTTGGAGAGATGAGGAAGGGCACTCTGGTCATTTTCAGCCATTTGTCTTGGATCATCTGCCAAATAATTTATGGGGTCGTGATATCATGGAAAAAATGGGAGTGTATATGTTTAGTCCTAGTGCTGCGGTCACTAAGCAGTTACTTGATCAAGGCCTCCTCCCCTTTAGGGGACTGGGCCGAGCAGCACAGGGGGAGCTAGAGCCACTCCAACCCCAGTCTCACCCTACGAGACAAGGATTGGGGTATCCCTTGACGGGAGCTGTCGTTTGCCCCCCCCCTCATGCTGATCCCATAAATTGGCTCTCTGAACAACCGGTATGGGTTGAACAGTGGCCTCTTTCTCTAGAAAAGATCATTGCAGCTCAGCAGCTGGTACAGGAACAGCTGGACTTGGGACATGTGGCCCCTTCTAACTCTCCATGGAATTCTCCAATTTTTGTTATAAAGAAAAAGTCAGGTAAATGGAGGCTGTTACAGGATTTGAGAAAGGTTAACGCGACAATGGAACTGATGGGGGCCCTACAGCCTGGCTTGCCTTCACCCATGGCAATCCCAAAGGATACTTATAAGATTATTATAGATTTGAAGGATTGTTTCTATACTATACCCCTGGCGCCTCAAGACTGTAAGCGATTTGCCTTCAGCGTCCCCTCTGTTAATTTTAAAGAACCCATGAAGCGATATCACTGGCTTGTGCTCCCACAGGGCATGGCAAACTTTATGTCAAAGTTTTGTAGCTAGAGCCATTTCTTCCACTCGTGAAAAATTTTCTTCTGTTTATATTGTTCATTATATGGATGACATCTTGTTGGCTTGTTCTGACCCTATCGTCGTACGACAAGCCTTTGGACAACTAAAGCAAGATCTGAGCCTCTTTGGCCTTATAATAGCAGCTGAAAAGGTTCAGGAACACCCCCCTTTTACATATCTAGGCCATATATTAGGCCCACACTATTTTAAAAGCCAAAAAATACAATTAAAAACTTCCCACTTAAGAACTCTTCATGATTTTCAGCAATTCTTAGGAGATATAAATTGGCTTCGGCCTTATCTAAAGCTCTCCACAGGACAGTTAAAACCCCTTTTTGATCTCTTAAAAGGAGATACCAACCCTACATCCTTGCGTGAATTAAATCCTGATGCCAGGAGGGCCATCCAAATTGTAGAAAAGGCAATTTCCCAGCAACAAGTGACCTATTGTGACTATTCTAAACCATGGGGAGTTTATATTTTAGCTACTTCTCACTCCCCAACTGCTGTATTGTGGCAGGATGGCCCACTTTTATGGCTTTATCTACCATCAACACCCGGCAAAGTGCTGACCCCCTACTACGAATTGGTAGCTAATCTGATACATATGTGCCGAGTGGATTCCCGTAAATATTTAGGTCAGGAACCTCATTTTATCTGTGTCCCATATAATCTACAACAACAAGATTGGCTATTCGCCCATTGCGATTCTTGGGCCATTGCTTGGGCCAATTATACGGGGAAAATTTTGCATCACTACCCGTCTAACAAACTTCTCCAATTTGCTGCGTGTCATACGTTTCTATTTCCTTCCATAGTACAGGCCTCGCCTTTATCTTCTGCTGCTTTGGTATTTACAGATGGATCCTCTAATGGAAAGGCTGCTTTGACCATTAATGGGAAAACTCAATCTTGGGTTACGGGTTTTTCCTCCACCCAAGAGGTGGAATTAGAGGCTGTTTTACAAGCACTCGTCCTGTTACAAGACGAGCCCTTTAACTTATACTCAGACAGTCAATATGTAATTCGTGCTCTTCAAGTCATAGAAACTGTTCCCTTTATTGGAACTACTAACTCCAATATTCAGACCCAATTTCGCCAAGTACAAACTTTGCTTTGTTCTCGCAACCACCCCTGTTTTTTTGGCTTTGTTCGAGCTCACACTAATCTTCCTGGCCCTTTAAGTGAAGGCAATGTAGTTACTGACTCCGCCACCAGAGTTTACTTAACTCAGGTTGAACTTGCTAAGCAGTCACATGCCATCCATCATCAAAACAGTCGAGCCTTGCGCCAACAGTTCAAATTATCTAGAGAAGCGGCACGTCAAATAGTTAAGACTTGCTCCAACTGTGTCCCTTTTTCACCAGCCCCCCATTTAGGCATAAATCCACGAGGACTGCTTTCTAATCACATTTGGCAGATGGATGTCACACATGTTCCATCATTTGGCCGATTAAAATATGTTCATGTTACTGTAGATACTTATTCTAATTTTATCTTGGCCACCCCCCTTGCTGGGGAAGCCACTAAACATTGTTATCTCTCACTGCATTCGATGCTTTGCTGAGATGGGGATTCCCTTGCAAATAAAAACAGATAATGGCCCTGGCTATGCAAGCCGAGCATTTCAATCCTTCTGCCATTCCTATAATATCACTCATATTACAGGCATTCCTTACAATCCTCAAGGTCAAGGCATTGTGGAGAGAGCTAATGGATTATTAAAACATCAAATTGCTAAAATACAGAAAGGAGAGTCGTATCCCGGTACCCCTGTGAATATACTCAATCATGCTTTATTTGTTTTAAATTTTTTGAATTTGGATTCAAATAATTTATCTGCTGCTCAGCGATACTGGGAAAAAAGAGCGCAGCGTCCTTTTGCCTTAGTAAAATGGAAGGATCCCCTAACTGGTGCTTGGCATGGACCCGATCCTGTTCTAACCTGGGGTCGAGGGCATGTATGTGTTTTTTCACAAGGAGAAAATGACACCCGCTGGCTGCCTGAACGCTGCGTTCGGATCGTGGAGAGTGACAGTGGCCATCCAAGCAGCGACTCACTGGGCCTACACCCCCAACCCTCCAGTGGTGCATCCTGCGACGTGGGAAGGACCTGAGTTATTTGTGCATGTCAATCGGGACTGCTACTGATCCACTTGTTCCACACATTCATATGAGCTGTGTTTCTCCTCCTTTTACTATTATGTAGGGACCTTTTAACATATTTATTGACTCTACACAATTTAATATGTGACATTATTTTGTCTTTACCAGCCCTCTTCTTAATAACCTTTTTTGTAAAAGATGCCCAGGTGAAAAGCAAAGGCCTCCAGAGGTAAGCAGAAGTCGGCCGACCCCCTTGTATGTCTGCGTTTTATTTTATTTTATTTTATTTTATTTTATTTTATTTTATTTTATTTTTGTTTGTTTGTTTGAGAAGGTGCACTGTGGGCCTAAAACAGAGGCCTGGGTGGTCAAGGGATGCCTTGACCCCCCCTCCCCTTCTGAGTTTCTTGTCGATAACAAGGCATACCTCAGAGTCCCACCAGCAAGACATGTCTAAATCTAAAAATAACTGTTTGGTGAAAACATTCATTTGAGCTCATGTTTTTTGTGTTAAGTGTATCTGATTGAGTCCAATTTTCTTGTTATATGTCAATGTCTGATTATTTAAAAGTGTCCGTTTCTCTGTCTTGTTCGTGTTACATATTTTTCCTTGTCCAGTTTTGTCTTTAAAAATTGGTACCATTTTTAAGTATGGATCCTTATGGTTTTTTTGTGCATACTCAAGCACACATCCTTGTTATTTATTTGAACATTTCTGGGCCTAGCATGGCCGCTCCCCCATGTCTGCAGTTGTGACAAGCCCTGGAAAAATAAATTCCAGCTAAGTTGCCTTGCAAAAAGTTTTGTTTTGAACCTGGTTCTCATCTATAAGAGTAAAATTGGCAAAACTCTCTTGACACAAACTTCCGGAAAACGAACGGCCAATATTAATTTTGCGCACTTTATGATCTTTGAGTATGAATGTGTGTGAATGAGTGAGTGAACATGTTCAAGGTTAAATTGTCAGCATGCTGTATAAAACAATGGTTGAACTCATTTGAAACAAAGGCAATTGGGTAAATCTAAGTCTAAACTTCAAGAAAATTATTATGCTTGAATGTTTCCTATGTCTTAAAAGTATTATTGCATTGTTTTAAAGAAAAACTGGTAAAAAGTACTTTTCTAAAGATCCTGAAATCTGCATTTTAAAAAATCTGGTATTGCAATACATACAGCTGTTTACATTGTAAACATTGTATCCTGTTCAGCACAGAGGTGTTAGGGAATTTGGGATTTATTACTTTAAGTTAAAGTTTGGAAACATGTATTAGAAATTTAAATGTAAAATTGTTCATTAACGTCAGAAATTTTGCCTGTCCTTTCTTGCAAACTGACACTAGAAATCTGATGGTAAAATGTGGATAATGTGATTAGTATTTTAAAGGAATGTTTAAAGGTTTATCTCCATGCTATTGGGTGTATTTTAAAAAAAAAGGAGAGGAAACTAAGTCCAGACTTAGACTTTTGGTGCACTGATGTCTATAGTTCTTGAATTAGGGAAAAACTGTTATTTGAGTTTAAACTGTTGTTGGTGTTCTAGACAGTAATCTAAACTGCAAAAGAGCCCTTTTTTCTAAAAGGCAAGAGGAGTGCCTTGAGCCTTAGAGGGCCTGGAGGCAAAGGGAATTCCTTTAGCCTTAAAGGTTTTTCAAATGCAAATAAAGACCAAAGTGTTAAGAGTTTAAGTTAAAAAGTGTAAAAGTTTTAAAGAAAATTAGAAACCATTTCTGAACAAAATTTAAAAGTAAAGTTGTCCTAAAGCTTTGTTTCAAAAAAAAGAAACAAGGAAAATTAGGACTATCAAAATGGTTGCTTAATTGCTATTTCAGCTTACTCTTGTAAGTTACTTTATAGCAATCTCCAGAAGGCCCATGGAGAAGGACAGCAGATCCTCATTCAGATGTAAGTTTGGCCCTCACCAAGTTCCAGGTAAGATCATGCTTAGAGACTATTTCTGTATTGACCACCTTGTTGCTTCTAATTGGAGTAAAGTGGCCTTTTGTAGGACTCATTGATCTGAAAGCCACAGTTTTGAGCCTGCCCGGGCAAAGCAAAGTCCCTGTGAGACTGTGGTGTCTAATCTGCCAGCAGGATGCTGGGACAGAGTTGCTTTGGAACTCGAAGTGGCAGAGTGCTAGCTCTGAGCTGAAAAGCTGGGGGGAATCACTCAAGCACCAAGCTCGGGACTCACAGTGGCAGGGTGCTAGCCTTGAGCTGGAGAGCTGAGAGACAGCGCCCAGACCCTGAGTTCAAATCCAGCAATCAACAAAGTGAAATGCCAATGGGATGTTTATCCCTGTGTGGAGAGACACTACTGGGACAGGAAAGCCTCTGCTTGGATGGCAGAGATGGTGTCATATCTTAGAGTCACTTGTGCTTGGCCATTCAAATTAATCAGAGCCGGGAGGTCATAGAATAGTTTGTAAGCATGCCTTACTAATGCCCGTGCCTTTCATAACTGGGCAGGAACTTGTCAATCTTCTGTGATAGCGGGTAGTTTAAAGTCCTAATTGAGTAAAATTTTTATTTTTTATTTTTGACACCAGCCACAAATTCAGGAAAAGTTTGTGGATCTGAGCCTTGTGTCTCTATTAATCTGTTTAGATCTGACAACTGAAGCATTGTTAAGGTTGCAGAAATTTAGTTCCCCAGACAATCAAGAAAAAGCCTTTGCAAATGGGTGCTAGGTAGGCTGCACTGTTGTGGCCAAGGATGGTTTGTGCAGTTGTTGAATGTCAAGTATGATTTCTAGTTTGGAGTAGATTGTTGTTCCTGGTGTCTAATCCTTGCAACCCCTTGATAAAACAGGCTGGGCTTCTTAAGGTCCCTGGTCAAGCGTGGAGACGGCGCCCCTGAGTCAGCTTGAAGAAGTCACGGAAGTTGAATCTCCGCCCATCAAATCCCCATTGGACCAAGGGACCAAAGTCATTTTTGGAAAATGTGACAGGATAAATTAGGGGTATAGAAAAGAGTAAAAATTGCACTTGTGTTTCTTTTAAAATAAAAAACGGGGGACATGTTGGGAGCCAGAGTGGAATCAAACTGTACCTTGACTTGCATCAGATGATGGCTATATTGTCTTATTGCTTTCTGGCCCTATTCTATGTAAATGACCTGAGAATTAACATATGAATGTAACACCTGGAGGTTCCCTGGGAGAGGAGGAGGGAAGAAAGGGGAGTGGAAAATAAACGCGGCAGTCTCGGCAGTCTTTGCCTGGACTGCGGACATCCCGGACCCGGTGTGTCTGTCTCTCTTCTTTTTCTTCCTAGTCCTTGTCCCCTATTTCAGGAACCCCAATCTGCGAACCCTGGTTTGCTGCCGGTTGGCCCCGGCACAAATGTATAATTGTAAGGTTGATTAATTCTCAAATACAACAGATAAAATTAAAAATAACATTACTGCAGTCTCCTAAATGTTCACAAGTTTTCCCCTCAGTTCATACACACTCTAGCAATGTTTTCTGCTTCTATCGTGGAGTAAGCATGTTTCAACATGTGACTGACAGCACAAAGAATATGATTATTGTGACCATGGTGCCTTAACTTACTTAAGAAAATAGATGTAATGAAAGAATTTATGAGTTTACATATGAAGAACACCATGACAGTGAGGTTATTGTTAAGTAAGATGCAATTCACAAATAAACAGCAAGAAGATAAAATGCTAGTATAATTGATTTACACTATATCATACCAAATTCACTGCACACATTATAGCAAAAGCCAGCCTACTCATTCTGTTACAATACATATGTGAGAAAGATTCCAGTTACACCTCAATTCGTTCTGTGCACAAAATAAATTTCAAAATTATTATGGATCAGTAGGTAGCCTGTACATATTTGTAAAGATACCATCATATGCAAAACAAATTCTTCTGTGAATTATGAAGAAAATAAACTTATACATAAAATACCATGTGAAAACCTTTGAAGGCCCTGAGGTTGCTGTGGATAATGAAGGTATTTTGCAGGGAGCTTTGATTATTTGATAAATGTGATTAATATTTTTATTTTATTGCCAGGTTAATAGATAGGTTACAAATACAATCATCAGGAAATGGATTAATTATTTCTCCAAACTTGATACTCCTTCACAGGTTTTTGGCCCCATTTCCCTCAACTCACATGCTCCCAATCATCTTTTCCCTCTTTCCTTCCCTATTACGAATAAACAATATATGTATATATGATAATAGCAATAAGGTAAATTACAAAAGCCTTATGAGATCAAGCATAATTGAAAAAAAAGAAAAGAAGTAATTTCCCATAATGCATGAAGAACAACAATTACAAAGGTAAACCTCCTATTTCCATATCCTAGAGTTCAATTAGTTTAGTCTCATATGCACACAACTTTTGAGCTATTGTGATATTATTCTTAGATGTGTACTAATCCTAGATGTGTACTAATTATTACAAATGAGAGAAGCTATGGAGTCTGTGCTACTTTGGGTCTGACTTACTTCAATTACTATGATTTTTTTCCAAGTGTTTCCATTTACTTGGATATGAGGAGATGCCATTGTGATGGCAGCATAAAATTTCATTTTGTGTGAGAACCACAACTTTTTGATCCATTCATCTACTGAGGGTTATCTGAATTGGTATCATATCTTAGTTATGGTAAACAAAGCTGCCAATGAACACTGCTATGCCATGCCATTGGCTTTAGTATTTGCTTGTTTCTTGACATTTGTGTAAACCCAGAGTATGATTATGGGGTCACCAATGTAGTAAAAATCCCTCCACCCACATGCCCACAAGCATTTGGTTTTTCTTCATTCTTTGATGATCTTTTTTGCGTGTCAGTGCATTTGTGGGATTAATACATACTTGAGGTCCAATAACCATCGAGTTACATCTTCAAGTATAAAGCTGGGTATTTTGAGCTCCTATCAGGACCATTTTGAGATGATTTTAAGAGAATATTTTTCTACTCTGTACTTGAACTTGATTCTCCTGTGTCAAAAATCTAGAGGAAATTTCATTTATATCCAAGGAAACTGTCCTGGCTTAGTCTACCTTCATCCAACAAAAATAAATTCTAAATCACTATCTGTACTGCTCTTTATACAGAATGCTGGGATTTCTGCTGGCCTCAAGGTTAAACATATTATGTTCATCTAATACAAACTTTGGAAGTTGCATTTCAAAGGTGGTACCAATTTCATTCTGTAGTGTATGGTTTATTTTCATTTCATGAATGTGAAAATCAGTTATCTGATGGTAGAAAGAAAAGTTTCATTCCTCTGAATCCAGCTTTCTCTGTCAGTTCATCAATATACAAACACATTTCTCAGATATGAGAAAATAGAAAGAATTTCCCCAAGATCACTTACAGGTGTTTTTCCAGAGTAGAAATCATGTCGCTCCAATATGATGCCTGTCTGTCCTGAATACAATTCACAACTGAGTTAATCAGTCCTGATGATTTCCGGGCTGACCCTTTGAAGATAATATTTGAAAATATCAATAGTTCTATTATATGTACCATGACAAGAAAAAGGATTAGGACTTCTGTTGGTGGTCAACAGAGTCTGTATTATTCTGAATAACATGCAAAATTACTAGAAAGCTCAATAAGTCCTAATCAGTTGTTATGTGTACAGACATGAGGTGCCAATGTTTATTCAATACTTTATAATGTGCAAATAATTATGAAATATTTCATATTGTGTGGCAAGTTTATGTAAGTACTGAAAAGCACTCATAAATCTTGGCAAAAAGGTGCAATAAATATTGCCAATAGTACACATCACCTTTATGCTTTCTGTATTCCTTGTATCATACATATTTTTCATAATTCAATATTATGTAATTAAAACTGAAGGTATATATTTACATTGTATATGACTTTAAGTAGAAATGTAAAGTCCTTTCAAAAATCTCATCAACCGGGCCTGGAGTTTAGTGCTTGCCTAGCATGCATGAAGACCCAGGTTCGATTCCTCGGTACCACATATAGAAAAAAGCCGGAAGTGGTGCTGAGGCTCAAGTGGTAGCCTTGAGAAAGTCCAAGGACAGTGCTCAGGGCCTGAGCTCAAGCCCAGGAATGGCAAAAAAAAAATCTTATGAACCATTTATATAAAAATGAATGCAGTATCCACTGTTGAAGAACTTACAATTCATTTCATAATGTTATGTTTCTTAATCAATTTCCGACTGGAGAAACTCCATCAGACCTAGTAGGCCATGCTGTAAAATAATACTTGGTCCATTCACATTTTCAGCTTAAAAATCACTGCTATGAGGTTGGAAACATTTGCTCACTTCTGAAATCCAGTCTATGCAGTACAGTGAAATAGGAAGATCATGGATTAAAGCCACCCAGAGTGAAAAGAACAATTAAACACTACAAAACTGGAAGGGACTCTGCAACTCAAATTGTAGGCCCTGTGCAGAGGATGTAAGATATAGCAACTATGACCAGAGTTGAATCCAAAGATTTTTCCACAACAACAACAATAACAACAAAATTCTATGCAATCATGGTATTATGAAACATTAGAAACTGAAAGAACAAACAGTATATCTGGAAGAATTGACATTATCCAATAATTTCCTCAAATCCAGTTGAACCGTATATAAATGGACCTTTGGCCCTGAATAATCTAGCTTTCTTTTTTGGATGATGTTGTTGCTTAGCAGATATTGTGCATCATTTAACTAGTCACACTGTGAGAGAACAGGAAAAATCCTGATTTTTTTTATAGGAAATTTTATGTATATTGAATAAAAGATGTTCCATGTTCATTTTCCTGTGATTTTTTTATTTTTGACAAAATGACTGTGTTAGATGAAGTCAGAGTTTTTTTTACCTCTTTGACTTTCATTGTGACATGAATAAAACTTGGGCTAGGATGTTTAAGTAGTCTAACAAAAGAATCCATACATATTTATTTGAATTTCTAGAAAAGATTAATTCACTGTTTTATATATAGGTAAATATAAATAAATAAGTATTTAAGAAAAGTATTCATGTTATATTCACCATCTAAGATGCTTACATTAAATTAAACTTAAATTGGAAAATAAATATGAAAGAAAAGATCCTTGAGTATTTAAAGTTTTATTTTAAAAAGTCATTTTTGACATGTATTTTCAGTTCATTCAACACATCATTTCTTCCTAGGAAAGGATAAGTATACTTTTATACATATTACCACACAAACAGGAAAAAATACTTATCAGAATAGATTACATGTTATTCCTTCAGGAAAGAACATGATGCTTTACCCTAGATAAATTGGGAACATTGCAAGACAAAATGATTTACAGAACCAACTTTTCACCTTCATCTGTTTTTCTCAGAGAAAAGAAATTGCCTTGTGTTTTCAGATGATTAGGTGGGACTCTCTGTTCAATTGATCTTCAACACAGAAAAGATATATCATATTCAAACTATGTTATAGGCTTATTGACACAATCTTATTTGAATTATATTTTAGATATTAGTTCACCTAGGTCATTTTCAATAGGCTTTTTTCCATAAAATTAGTGATATGGAGAGTGAGATTATCTTATGGAAATTGGTAACTTGCATTTAAGGGACTCATACCATGTTTTGCATCAATATCAGGATGATTCTTCTTAACCATGTTTAATATAGAAAATTTCCCTCAGCATTTATTTTATATGATGGGTATTGTTTGACCATTTACTCAAGCGTCAATTAATTACATAACAGAGATGAATTCATAATGCATCAGGAGGTAAAGGATGTATGAAGATTTTCTCTTGATGGTTCTCTTCTCATATTTGGATCTTCCTTAAAAAGACAAGGGAGTTTTTATATGGACTCAAAATGTAGAGTTCACTATAGCAAGAAAGATAATGCAATTCAGATACTCTGATAACTTTCAAATATTGTTATTTTTAATGAGATAATAATAGTTACTGTAAAATCAATGCCTTTAATATGCAAAAGAGATACACGAAATTTCTCTTTTTTCCTCACTTCGGGACTATTTAATGAAATAATAATGTTCCATTTATAATAGGCATGTCATAAGAAAATAGAAAAGTTAACTAGATGTATTACTTTAAAAAATATTTTACCTTTCTTTTTGGAGACTAGGCAATACTGATGATAGGACAACAATAATAGTATTCTGAAGTATGGGCCACAGTGAAGTCCTCAAATACATTCATTTCTCTACTTAATAAAACTAGTGTCCTTTTTATAGTGAATAATAGAATGTTAGTAAATCTTATTTCACCACAGCCTTCAAAAGAAAGAGGAATAAGATTTCCCGAGTTATATAAGGAAAGTAGGAATACCTTCAAAATATTATAAATAAAATGTACTTAGAAGTAAAAGGGAAACAACACGTACATATGGCATGGGTGGTTCGATATAGAAGCATCTATAATAAATTTGACATTGGTCTGAAAGCATCAATTAATTTGAATATTTCCTTGAGCAGTCATGATTAAAGAAGGTCAGGAATAGTTTATTTTCAAGTCGATGTTAAGAGCTTTTCAGACATTGGGTAGAAAATTTCAACATGATATGTCTCTTCTGCATGAATTCCAACCAGAACATATTAGCAATGTATTTGTTGAGTCCCACAAAATCAAGTCAGAAGTAGTTATATTACATCAGGAAAGGTGTAAATTTTTATTTTCTAAAATTTGGAGCAGTAATGGATTCATTTTTTTTTCACAAACATTGACTACTTTTCAGAAATCTCAGGGCATTCCAGAACTTTAGCGATAGAAAGGGAGAAGATTCCATTGAGAAATATCCATCTTAAAAGTAGTTCACAAGTGCAAAGTAGTTAACATTCACATGGAAGTGGTGGAAAAAGTCAAAGAAGGTAAGGGGCTGTTAGAAGTCTCTGAGAGCTCACTGGACTCACCAAGGAAGTAGAGGAGCCTTCTACACCGTCAAGGCATTAGACCCAGAGGAGACTTTCTGCTTACAACTTTTCCTTCTCTGTCTGCCTCTGCGTGGGGTAATCGTGATTGTGATGCAGCTCATCATCCTCACTTCCCGGTGATCCTAGACCGGAAGTTTGGCCCACTTGCACATAACTTAGTGAACTGACTCAGTTCCACTGTGAAGGCAGAAGATAGGATCCTTCTTCATTTGACTCTGTGTCCTTGGGAACAATTTAGTAGACAAGTGCCAGAATTCAGTGGAGGAATGCTGTGAAGGTTTTTCACACAGTGTGCTACCCCACTGCATCCCTAAACCACCCATTATTTTTGTTTCTGCCCAAATTTCTTTATGCTTTCTTTTCAAACACAGAGTCAATGATTCAATGTTTAGTATTATTTTCTTCTCTTCAAGCGGGTTCTAAGCAGGATAGCTAGGAAAACACAGAAATTCAATAGTTTACAATGTTGGTGTGTGAATTTTGTACATTAGTAAATTCCTATCATTTAGTTTCATCTTATATGACTTTTGAATCTAGCTTTTGTACTATTGAAATCCTCTGCTAGGGAATTCCAAGATGGGTCCTAATTATTACCAATTAGGGAAACTACTGATCTATGTTCCTTTGGGTCTCTAATATTTCACTTAATATTTTTTCCAAGTCTTTCCATTTTGAACAATGATATTAATGCAAAGCGAAAACCAATCTCACCATGAAATATTCTGTTGGGATAACTTTTTACTCCATTTGAAGATATATATTTCAGATAAACTCTACATTAAATAATTGTTTTTCTATACCTGCATAATTTCCTAATATTTGTACATATATTTCTAGCACATATCTTGGAATCACCATCACGTAAAGTAATAAGCAAACAGATTAGGATTTTCTTTTTCTTTGTTGTTGTTTTTAAGAATAACAATCACATTTTATTAGTAGTATTTTTGCTTTGAGTTTCTCCCTGTCTCATTTTTTTTGTTTTTTTTTCATTTTTTAAAGGATTTATTAACGATTTTTACATCATATTTTAAATGAGAAGTTTAACATACAAGTGTTCAAGGAGGGAATCTCTATTTACAATCACTGGGACTTTGTATTTAGAACTTAATCATAATTAGGCTAAGGGTTTGTATGTCATAGAAACATATTAATTCATGAAATAAAACATGTCTAAAGAGTCATAAATTTTTATGTCTATATAGTTATGTTTGTATTTCCATTACCATGTCCATAGCTTTGGATATGCAGTTATTAAGTCCTCGCTCTTGTACTCTTGGGTTTTAATGGCCACATATTAAGGATTCCATGCGCCTTTTGATCCTTAGGTCTTGACTTGTCTCACTCAACATGATTCACTCCAGATTCATCCACTTCCCTGCGAATGGCAATATTTGATCTTGTCTGTTGGCTATGTAAAATTCCATTGTGCATATATACAATATTTTCTGTATCCATTCATCTGCAGTAGGGCATCTGGATTGTTTCTGTCGCCTAGCTATTGTGAATAGTGCAGAGATGAACATAGCTGAGCAGGTTTCCTTATAATATCTTGGGTCATGATGTTCAGGATAGATGCCCAGAACCTGCCTCATTTTTTCACATTAATACCGAGTCTTCAGTTCAGGACTTGTGTACTGTCCCTGAGTGTTATTACTCCAAGGAGATTAATGCTCTACCACTTGAGCCACAGATTCACTCTGTGCATTTGGAGAATTTAGTGTAGATAAAAGTCTCGGGGCCAGGAGTTTGGCCTAGTGGTTAAAGTGCTTGCCTAGCATGCACCAAGGCCCCGGGTTCGATTCCTTGGTACCACATACATGGAAAAAAGATGGAAGTGGTGCTGAGGCTCATGTGGTAGAGCTCAAACCTTGAGAAAGTCCAAGGACAATGCTCAGACCCTGAGCTCAAGCCCAGGATTGGCAAAAAAAAAGTCTCATAGAGTTTCCCCATTTCTGTTTCCTCCTATCTCCCAAGTAACTAAAATTATAAGTGTGAGTCACTGGTACCCCACAAAGCCTTGGATATTTGATTTTTAAAAGTACAGGTTTTTCTTCTTCTGTGTCTCCCTTCATACGATGATGAGTATGTTCTATTTATTTCAGTTTAGCTTTTATAATTCCCTCTAATTTCCCCTTTGTCTAGATAATCATTTTTGTTTTTCCTAACAAAACATAAGAAATGGTATCAATGTGAAGTAATGCACCTTCTATCTGGTGAATATAATGTACCCTTCTATTAATTCCAATAAAAACTATACAAAAAAAAGAACTGAAATAATATCATGACCTCTTAAACGACTCTGACAACAATTTCTTCCTTTTTTATGGGATTATTAAACTCATTCACATTAAAAAAAGAAGTCAACTGCATCTTCAGGATTTCCTAAGTAAAGGAATACCATCTAGTTTTTGTGGGTATCAACTTCAAATGATCAATGAATCAACACAAACTAAGAAGAAGGGGAGAGAAAAGTGACATAAAGGTCCTGTGGTTTAGATATCATCGGAGGCAATTTGTTTTGATTTCATGGGGAATTTTCTAGAGAATGCCACAAAGTACCATGGCTACAGATCTAAGTATACACAGTTTATATGCAAATTTACTTGGTGATCCTCTTAGAGAAGACCTTATTATGAGAATGCCTTCTCTCCAGATTAGGATTTTCTAAGCAAATCTTCTCAGGCTTTTTAACTAAATTATGAAAAATAGAAGCTATCATTATGATTAAATACAGAGAGCTTCACCTGTATATATATATATATATATATACACACACATATATGTTCATGTATATGTATATATATATATATAATGTCTAACAGTCTGTCTGTCTGTTTATCCATATATTTGCAGCCCATTATTCTAATCTAAATTTCCCTTGTGGTATTGTCGATGGGAAAGAATATGAGGGGATTTATGCAATATGTTTTGAATATGTAGATAAGAATTGAACAATTCAAATTGATTATTCAAAATATTCTTCAAAAATCAAGCTATTTCTTGGAAATATGTGCCAGAGTTGCCCTGTGTAAGTTATATTCATAGTGTTAACTATATTTTCTATAATGACAATCCATCAAATTAAATAAGATCAGAGAAAAGACAGAATCAAAGTGATAAACTTTTCCAAATTATTTTACTTGAATAAAATTAATTGGCAATTTTAAGATCTACCTATGGGTATTGAAGCTCGGGTTTGCCTGCTTTCAAATTTCTACATGAACTATTTCCTGTGTACTCTCCAACCCAGAGAGCTTTGGGAAAATATGTGCTTTGTACCACAATAATAGGAAGAAAAGTAATGAGGATTTCAATATCTTCACTGGCTGAATTTTGCACTTTTTGTACTTACTGAAGCATGGAGACATGTCTGTAACAATATTTATAGATATAAAGAATATGTACTGAAACACTTCTAAGATAATCTACAATGGATTGAGGAATGAAGGATGACAATATTTGTTTAGAAAATAGATAATCACTTAGACAGACAAAGTAGACACACATGTAGAAACAATGAAAAAGAGTATGAGGAAAATTTTGGTATCTGATGATGACAAGCAGAGCCAACTAAATAGAGAAGTAACCCTTCCTAAAGGAGAAAGCAATGTGTCCATAAAATCCAAAAATCAGCTTCTGAGAAAGAATGATTATGACATGCTTATATTTGTTCTGCCTGTGCTCTTGTTATTGTGAAACTGCAAATAGAGCCCATTTCTTGTTCAGGACAATATGCAGGTAATATTACATACCAGCACCTAAGACATACAACAAAGCAATATATTCTTCCACAGTGTAGGCTTTGTCTTGATCTTGCTAGCTAGGCTCTTTGACATCCAGAAGCTCTACAGGTTAATGTAGTTCCATTTGTCCAAACTTTCTTTACACTTTTGTGTTTCTGGCTCTGTAGTATGGGTGTTCTGACCCATGCCAGGGAGTCCTAGTGAATCTCCTATTCCTTCTTGTAAAGTTTTCAGGGTACCTGAGTTTACCTCAAGGTGTTCAATCCATTTGGTATTAATTCTGTTACATGTTGAATATAAGGATCCAAGTTTAGTTTTCTGCATGTGCTTAACCATTGTGGTCAGCATCCTTTGTAAAACAGGCTGACTTTATTCAACCCTATTTTTTTGCTTCCTTATAAAACATTAAATATCCACAGGTCTGTGGGATTGATTTCTGGGTCTTTCATTTTATCCCATTCATCCTCAGGCCTCTTCTTATGCCATTTCTTTACACACACACACACACACACACACACACACACACACACACACACACACATAGTGATTAATAGAAGGGTTACATTACATTCACCAGATAAATGGTGCATAACTTCACAAACATTGATACTCTTTCTCTTGACATGGTGCCCATTTCCCTCCAACCCTCTCCCCACTTTTCTTGATTTCCCCTCTTCCCTATTCAATTTAAAATAACCATTTAAGCACATATAAAATATATCAGGTAACTAAGTGAAATATTGTAACAATAGAACCAAATCTAGAGACATTAGGCCAAATAGTATGACACTAAATGTAAGGACTTCCAGGATAAGGAAATAAAAGCCATATGATGAATGACTGTTGTTCTTAATGTACTATGATTTCTCTCATCACTTTTGCCATCCCTTGGTTATCTCTTATGCCATTTCTAACATATTCTGATTACTACAGTTCTCTCATGGAGTCTGTAGTTTGTTATTGATATTCCTTCAGAGTTGTTCTTTCTGCCCAGGTATGTTTTTGCCTTAAGGAGTCTTTAAATATGCCATATTAATTTTTTAATTACTTATTCCATGTCATTAGCAAATAAAATTGTAATAATCATGAGTATTGCATGATATTTGTAGACAGCCCTTGGCAGGAATACCATTTTCATGCTGTTAATTCTTCTAATCCAGGGGCATTGGCATTTATTCCATTTCTTAAGTTCAGTTGTGATTTCTTTATACTGAGTTTTATACTAAGTTTCATCAAAAAAGGCCTCTACGTCTTTAGTTAAGTTAAATCATAAGTATTTATTTTTGTGGTTATTGGAAAAGAAGTTGCTTTCCTGATTTCTGAATCCCTCGTTCTCTTTCTTGGTATACAGGAAAGCCATTCATATTATACCTTCAATTTTGCCAAGGTTTAGAATTAGCTCAAACAACTTGGCAATGGAATCTATAGGCTATTAAAAAGGAGTGGAGAGCGTGGGCATCCTTGTCTTATTCCTGATTTAGGAGGAAATGACTCTAGATTTAAGTTGCTAGCTATAGATTTGTCATACACATTCTTTATTATACTGAGGAATGTCCCATAAATTCCTAATTTCTAAAGACGTTTTAACATAAAGGGATGTTGGATCTCTTCAAATGTTTTTTCTGCATCCACTGACATAATCATTACTGTATTAGTAGCTTTAATTTGTTCTTGTTTCTAATTGGAAAATACATAGTAGTGGAATTGTGGGGTTATAGGGAAGACCTATATTTAGTCCTTTGAGGAATCACCATACTGCTTTCCGTTGTTGTTAGAAAATTTACCTTCCCACGTACAGTGGGTGATCCCTCCTGGCCACAAACCCACAAGCATTTGTTCTTGTTGGATTTCTTGAATATGGCCATTCCAACTGTGGTAAGGTGGAATATCAGAGTTGTTTTGATTTGTATTTTTTTATGGCCTGATATGTCAAGCATTTTTCATGTGTCTTTAGGCCATTATTATTTCTTCTTCAGAGAAGTCTCTCTCTTAAGATTTTGGCCAATCTTTTACTGGAATGCTTCTTTGGAGATTTGCTATGGAAAGATTCATTCTTTTTTAGCTGTAGATATATCTTATATATGAGGCATTTGTCCATTGCATGCTTACTGAAAATCTCTCTTTTGGTCCTTTTACTTTACTTGCTAGCTTTGTCCTTTGCCATAGAGAAGCTCTGCAATTTAACGCAGTTCCATTTGTTCAAAGTATCTTTAATTTGTTGTATGTCTGGTTCTTTATTAAGAAAGTTTCAACCTATGCCAAGGAGGCCTAGTATATCTCATATTCCTTCTTGTAAAGTGTTCAGGGTAACTGTTTTTACCTTGAGGTCTTTGATCTATTTAAAATTAATCCTGGTGTAGGGTACCATTGAAGGATCCACCTTCAATTTTCTAAAGGTGCTTAACAAGTTCTGCGAGCACCACTTTTTGAAGAGGCTGTCTTTCATCCATTCAATACTTTGTCTTGCTATCAAAGATTATATGGCCATTGGGCTGTGGGTTGATATCTGGGTCTTCAGTTTTATATCTGGTCTTCAGGCCTGATCTTATGCCAGCACGAAGCTGTTTTGGTTAGGATAGCTCCATAAAAGAGTCTAAAGTTTGGTATTGAAATTTCTCCTGTACTATTGTTTCTACTAAGAAACAATATGGAATTTTGGAGGGCCTCTTCTATTTACCTAAAAAATGTCATCAGGATATTCATGGGTATTGCAGTGAATTTGTAGATAGCCCTTGGCAGGCCATTTTCATGTTGCTAATTCTTCCAATACAGGAGCATGGGAGGTTTTTTCAGTTCCTCAGTTCTGCTTTAATTCCCTTTTTAATGGTTTTAAAGTATTCATCATAATGTTCATTTACATTCTTCATTAACTTCTAGGTACTTTATTTTCTTTGAGGGCTATTGCTGTTTCCCAAAGGAGCTGATACTTTTTTTTGTTGTTGTTGTTTTTGCCAGTCCTGGGCTTGAGCTCAGGGCCTGAGCACTGTCCTTGGACTTTCTCAAGGCTAGAGCTCTACCTCTTGAGCCTCAGCACCACTTCCAGCTTTTTTCTATGTATATGGTGCCGAGGAATCGAACCCAGGTCTTCATGCATGCTAGGCAAGCACTTCAACCACTAGGCCAAACTCTCGGCCCAGGAGCTGATACTTTTTGTGCTCCTTTTTGTTAAATTCCATGAAATGTTGAACTTCTTTTCTGTTCCCCTTGATGACCCATTGTTGCATTAACCCCATGGGTTGTTCAGTCTCATGAGTTACATGGTTTTCATTGGTGGAGATTGGTGCTCAGTTTCAATTTGATGCTTTTGTGTTCTGGTAGAATGCAGAGAATAATTTCAGTGATTTTAAATATGCACGTTTTTTTTGTCCTAAAATGTTGTCTATTATAGAAAATACTCCTTCTGTTGCTTACTGGTGTTACTAGTTGAATAAACTGCAGAAGTCTGTTCGATTTAGTTGGTCTATACAATTGTTCATTTCTAAATATTATCTATTTTGTTTTTGGCTGGTAAATCTATTCCTATGTCTCAGTAGTGTGTTAAAGTCATCAACATTCACTGTGTTTGCATATATGTGTGGTTTCAGTCTAAGCAGTTTGCTTGATGAATTTGAGTGCTCTGGAATTAGGTGTGTTAATATTTTGTAGACAAGCACTTTACCACTAGGCCAGGATCCTGGCCCATGTGTCAATGATTATATCCTCCTGGAGGACTGATCCCTTTAGAAAATAGGTAATAAAATATGTGTCTCTTCTCACTAATTTTAGATTGTAGTCTATTTTATCTGAAATGAGGATGGCAATTTGAACTTGTTTATAGGGTCTGTTAGCTTGATAGATTTTATTCCAGCTTCTCAGTCTCAAAATATTTGTTTTGGGGGGCAAGATGTGTCTCTTGAAGGCAGCAGAATGACAGTTCTTGCTTTTTGATCCAACTAGACTGTCTATGACATTTACTTGGAGAGTTAACTCCATTAATATTGAGGGTTAGGATTGAAAAATATTTACTAGTTTCTACCATTTTTTTTGCCAGTCATAGGGCTAGAACTTAGAGCCTGAACACTGTCCTTGGACTTTTCTCAAGGCTAGAGCTATTGAGCCACAGCACCGCTTCCAGCTTTTTCTTATGTGTTTGGTACTGAGGAATCAAACCTGACTCTGAGTGCATGCTAGTCTGCCATTTTTTAAAAAAATTCATTAGGGACTGTGGCTTGTCAGTCCTTGCAGTAACTAACTTGTATGATTTTAGGTGCCATTTCATTGTCAGTGCAAAGTCTGTGTTGATGTTCAATGGGTAAAACATCTTTGACAATTTTCTGTAATGTTGGTTTTGTTGCCATAAACTGTTTCAGCATTTTTTTGGAGTGGAAGGTTGTTGTCATTCCCCAAGTTAAGAATGAGAACTTTGCTGGATACAGTATTCTTGGTTGGTAGTTATTGTTTCCAAGCTCCTCTTTCTTGTATGTTCTCTGCTGAGAAATCTGTGGTTATTCTGATTGGTTTTCTTTCTAGGTGATTGTTCTCTTCACCCTGATTTCTCCTAGTATCCTTTCTATGATCTCTATTGATCTTGTATGGATTATAATATGGTGGTGTGATATCTTTTTTTGTGAAGTTTGTTTGGGGTTCTAAAAGCTTCCTATATCTGATGGGCCTGCCCATCTTCATATTTGGGAAGTTCTCTGAGATGATTCCTTGAAGTGTATTTCCAATTACATTTACATCTTTCTCCAGGTGCTCTTCACTTAAAATAGGCTTCCTTATTGTATTTTGGAGCTTCTGAATAAAAATGTCTAATTTTTCCTATATTTGATTTGAATCATTTTCTGGTCTCTCTTTATAATACCTAGCTTATTTTGGACTCAGGATATTCTCTCTTCTGCACTGTCTAACAGGTTATCAATATTTTCTACTTTGTTCTTCATCTCCCTTCCTTTTAATTGGACATTTTTGATGCCTTGCCTCTTTGTATATTTTAAAGCTTTTCATGTATCAGTTTTACCTATTTCATTTATAGAGCATTAAAAGAACTCTCCTCTAGGTTTGCAATGACTGTTCTATTGAATGTTTAAGTTGAGGGGGAGATGCTGTTCCCTGCTATTTTTCTTGAGTTTCTTCTTCTGCCCATTTGAAAATGGGAGGAAGATTAATATAACACATGGTTATAATTTTAAGGTATAATGTACCACGATTTATATAGCTGCCCAGACTGTAGAAATTCACAATTTGAGATCACTCTTTCTCTCCTTCTGTGTACTTACATACAAATCTAACACCACCACCACAACGCACAATCCAATATCTATGAAATTTCAGTCACTCTGGATCTAACATATAATTGAACACAATCATATACAGACTTGGTCAACAGCAGTCAACTATATATCTATGCAATGTAAGAACTGAAGAAGAACCAGAAATAGAAAAATAGTCTGAAAGACAAGATGGGAGATAGGAAGAGTAATGTAAGAGAAACAATATGGTGGTTTGTGAAAACAATAAACATAGACTTCCCCTATGCCCCACAATTCCACTCCAATGGCATTTACCAACCTGTCCAGAAACAAGGACATACTATATCCACTAGCTTGACTATGTTTATTGCAGCACTATTTACCATAGTGAAGATATGGAGCCAGCCCAGATGACCCACAGTTGATTATTGGATGAACAAGATGTGGTATTTATATAGAGTGGAATCCTATGCTGCTTTCAGAAAGAATGACATTGCCCCATTTGTAAAGAAAAACTTAAAAAAAATCATATTAAATAAAGTAAGCCAAACTCAGTAGTTTCCCTCAATTGTCATAATCAGTAGAAACCTTGGGCTGTCCTTGGAGAGATTTATAATAGAACAAATATTAGAGACATAAGGCCATATATTATGACACAAAATGAAAGGACCTCCAGGATATAGAAACAAAAGCCATATAATGAGTGATAGTTGTCATTAATGTACTATGCTATCTCTCATCTCTTATGCTGTCCCTTGGTTATCTCATAATTGTTACAGTACTTCACCTGGTTATCTGATATATTGTATATATGCTTATTTGATTATTTGAAATCAGAATGGGAAGGGAGGGAAAACAAAATGATGGGCAGTGTGGGGTGAGGGAAATGGGGACCAAGACATGAGAAAACGTATCATTGTTTGTGAAGTAATGCACCTTCCATTTTGTGAATATAATGTAACCCTTCTATTAATTACAATAAAATATATTGAAGAAATAAAAAAGTGCTAATACTGGAGACATGCATTTTAATTTTTTGTCTGTCTTTGGGCAAGAACTCTGACATGAGCACTGTAAGGACATGGAAAGACTTAGAAAAATCATATTAGGTGAAGTAAGCCAGACTCAACAGAACAAAGGCTCAATGATTTCCATCATTTGTCATAATCACTAGAAAACTTGGGATCTTCTAGCAGAGATTTACAATATAGCAAAACCTAGATTCATAAGGCTATGTAGAATGACGATAAATGGAAGGACCTTCAGGATATAGAAACAAAAGCCATATAATTAGTGATTGTTGTCCTTAACACAGTGTTTTCTTACATACATTAATATGTACCTATGACATACAAACCCTCAGCTTAATTTTAATACGTTTAAAATCTAAGTGCCAGTGGTTGTATATAGAGATTCCCTTCTTGAATACTTGTTTGTTAAATGAGACATTTGAAATATGATGTAAAAATCATTGTTAATAAATACTTTAATTAAAATATATCACATCCTCATTTATTTCTTCTTATTCATCAATAAAACATTAGATTTTAAATTCTATAACATGAAAAATGTGAATAATGGAGTAATTATAATCATAGGTTCTAGAGCAACAGTCTAGAACAGTTTTAATTTCACAAAGAGATGCATGCTGCAATTTTTTAAAAATTTTATTATCAAGGTAATGAAGAGTGAGCTTATTATATTCGCAAGATAGTGGGTGCATTACTTCTCACACATTGATACACTTTCTTATGTTTTTGTCCCCATTTCCCTTCCCAGCCTCCTCCCAATCATCTGGTTTTCCCCCAGCCCCCTTTCTTATTGCAAATAAACAAATGTATATACAATATAACAGGTACCAAGATTAGATACAGTAACTATGAGATTAACCAAATGACAACGAAAAAGAGAAATAACATAGAACATTAAGAATGACAACCATTTGAGATAAATCTCCTGTTTCCATAAGCTAAAGACCCTTTCATTTAGTCTCATTGTACACAACATCTAGTATCTAGGTTTTGTTGAATGTAAACCTCTACTATGATAGTCCTAGATGTGTATTAATTATTACTACTGAGGGGAACCACTGACCCTAGGTTCCTTTGGATCTGGCTTACACTAGATCTCCTTAGCACTGGTCAACTTTCTTAATTCAATCCCAGAACCACAGCAAATTAAAGAAATTTTGGTAAATGAGAGTAAATTAAACTACAAAGCTTCTGCATGTCAAACGACATAGATAGCAAGTTAAACAGAGAGGCTACAGAGTGTGATCGGATATTCACTATATAACAAAGGCCTCATATCTAAAAATTATTTGCAGCTAAAAAATTGAATCTTTTCAAAACAAACCTTCAAAAAACCCATCCCATTAAAAGATGGGCCAAAGAATTAAAGAGATATTTCTCTAAAGAGAAAATGAAAATGGCTTATGGACACATGAAGAAATGCTCTATATCTCTGCCATAAATTGGATAGAGAAGGGGAGAAAACCAACATGGGGGGGTGGGAGGAAGTGTAAGGGGGACCAAGACATGTGAAAGCGTATCAATGTATGTGAATTAATGCACCTTCTATCTGCAAATATCATGTAACCCTTTTATTAATTACAATAAAAATATTAAAAAAAGAAATGTAAATCAAAACAACTCTGAGATTCCATCTCACTCCAGTTAGAAGGGCCATTTTCAAGAGTTCTAATAACAGATGTGGGTGAAATGTGGCAAGAAAGGATTGCCACTACACTTTTGGTGACAGTATAAACTCATTCAACCAGTTTGGACAGCATTATGGCGATTTCTCCAAAGACTACATATAGACTTCCTCTATAACCCAACAATCCCACTCCGTGGTATTTACCCAAAATTCCAGAAATATGGACATCCTAAAGCGACTAGCACAACAGTATTCACTGAAGCACTATTTACCATAGTAAAGATATAGAACAAAGCCTGATGCTGCTCAGTAAATGATTGGAATTTATACACAATGGAATTCTATGCTGCCATCAGAAAGAATAACATTGGCTCATTTGTAAGGAAATAAAAAGACTGGAAAAATCATACTAAGTGAATTATGCCATTTTTATGAATATTGAATGCTTTTACACAAACACAAAGAACATGGAATGATGGCACTCTTTGTCAATTTCATTGCTGAAATCTTTCTCACATATACATTCTTATTCATATGACACATTAACATTGACAATATAAGGAATTTATTGAAAAATTGATGTTTATAATATTCATATAATTGTAAATCCTACCTAGCATTAAAATTGAATAAGAACAAATGTATCTAAAGCATTGTGCTAAATTTTTACCTCAAGGCTTTGGGCCAAACCCTGGTCCTTCAACTATTAGAAGAGAATTTATATCATCTATTGATTTTTAATGTCATTCTTTCACGTAGAACCATGGATTACAATTCTTGACCTCACTCCATTTCTCATTGAATACAATCCTTCTGCACAGCATAGTTTTTTTCTAACAAATTAAAAAGCAATTTACTTGCTTTGTTGTCCTTGAAAAACAAAACAATCAGTTCTTATAATTCACAGGGATTCTTTTATCCCCAGAAAAGATTGGCAGTGTTATATATTGGATATTGGCACCTGAATTCTTTGTGCAACAAATGGGACAATATTTACATAAGCAGATAAAGAAATTTGAAAAATGTTTTCCTAAAGTACCTTATTAATGGGAAACATGTGTTCCCTGAACTCATTAAGATCACATAATTTTACCTGTCACAATACTGGATTCTCTAGCCTAATGTTTTGGATTCTGGAGTACACACTACTATGATGTTTCAAACCTCCATGAATGTAAGTAACGTTGTAATAGAAGGATTTACTGTCTATATGACCATAATATTTTCATTAACTTTTCATATTTAGGAACTAGAGATAAGTTTTGATATAAATGTATATGGGTAGAAGTTAGTTCCCTGACTCCTAGAAATGTAATGAAAATAACCTGTGTAAAACACAAGACATGGAAAATAAGGGCTTATATATTTAAACATTCTCTTTTCATCTGAAAACTGACAAAGTAAAATTTCATGAAAAGTCAGAAACTGAGTTGTAAATGTTCTCCCTCATGCTTTACTTATATTAAATGCTTGTTGTAATTAGAGGCCATAGATGTTTAGACCATTTATTGAATAAAAACAATCTGCATAGGCATTAAAGATAATCCCTAATATGCCACACATAATATATTTAAGCAGGAAAAAGAAGCATTACTCGAGGACTGGTAATCTGTAAGCATTCCCACTGATGTATATTGCCTTCATTATGCTTGAAGACAATAAAATTCATGTAAAAGTAACCGTGAACTATGTGCATACACCTTTGGATTAGAATTCATGACAGTTCTTGAATTGTTGAACACAATATCTGATGCTATAGAAAGTGAGGAAGCAATTATTGTAAGCCTTTAGGAAAATAGAATATATTAATTCAGTTTTATTGTTAAATGGAGAGGCTACAATTTCAATCATCCTATATATGCTGGGAATGGCTTTGAAAAAAATATGGTAATATGTAGGAAAGAGATCCTCTGTAATCTTAGACCAAATTAATACCCTTTTATTATGCAGGAAGTAATATTTTTGAGATATGTATGCCTGTGTAGTGTATACAGAACAGTTTCTTTAAAAAAATTATGTGAAGTAAAGCACCTTCTATCTGGTGAACATAATGTAACCCTTCTATTAATTACAATAAAATATATGAAAAAAGTTTCAAGACTCCTTAAAATGATTGGTGTAATGAATTTCAAATTTCTCTTGTGATTCCATATGTTCATTCTCATTTAGAAAATAGACATAAACATGTTTATCTTATCCAAAAGTGTGATTATATTGCATAGGACCGAGGTACCCATATCAGAACTATCCATGGATCTTTGTTACTTGATGTTCTTTCTGAGTTTCCAAAAGAGAATGAAGCTTTAGAGTTTCAGAGTTGTGAATATATTTAAAAATTGACATATGCATCATTTCATCCATTTTCAATGTACTACTAAGAATTTCAGAAATGAAAACACTTCATTAAAAAAAGTCACAGTTTGGTTGATCTCAAGGATAGGATAGAAGTCAAAACGTGGGAAGTAGATTAACTGAGATGATAGATAAATGGATTTTCATACTTATTGATTGGTTCAGTGACTTTAGCCCAATGAAATTCTTGTGAAACACATTCTCATTAGAAATTGTTTGCCAGAGGATTAAGGTTGGCTCATTTCCTTATTCAGACCGAGTAAAATAGTAAAATTTTTGTATTGCATTTAAATTCCATACAAGCTTACAGTACTTGTTATCATTACTTTTTATCCTAATTTATCAAAGCCATAACAACATGAGAGAAATTGACACATTTTAGATACCAGACCAAGAGATTCTAAGTGACTTGCACTATTACTTTGCCTCATTAACATTATATTGCTATGGGCATTTATCCAGGATATCTGCATAGATCTCAAATGAGTTTTCTAAATTTTCTAAAATCTTCAAAGCAGATAATATACATGTATGAGTTACTGTGCCCAGAATAGCTTTTGTCAATTCATATTCTAAATTTAACGCATGATTTCCATGTTTATAAATCCTCATTCAGTGCAAATACCTATTGGAATCGAATGTCTTCATGTTGTTTTTCATAAATGTACTCCATAATTGCAAATCATAGAATTATACACAGAACTGGGGGAAAAAACAAAGAACATAATGAACACCAAACAATTTACCTGGTCCAAATATAAGTTAGAATTATTTTCAGTTCAAAAATGGCGTTTGTGGAGGATACCTCCTCCAAAGATGGGGAAATAACCATCAGGAGATTAGTATGTCTGTGCACATCACAAGAAGACAAAAATGGACAATATGGAATTCTATGCAATAAACTTCCTCATCTCCATTATCCTAGTTGTTCTCAATACACAATCTTATATAGTTAAATTTTACAATACTATGTTACCAAAAGATGAGATACATGTATTTTTACCTCATTTTACAGTTAATGAATATTTTATGCTCATTGCACCACATATTTCACATTTTAGTGAGTCATCAGTAGAAATATTTTCTGACAAAAAGAAGCAGAAAGAGCAATGCCATACTCATTTCATGAAGTTAATATTACACACATCCCCAAACCAGGGAAAGACCCAACAAAAAAGAGAACTACCTACCTATCTTTCTAATGAAACAGACACAAAATTCTTCAATAAAATGCTACCCAACAGAATCCAGAAATAAATTTTAGAAATTATACACTACAATCAAGTAGGCTTCATGCCGCAGGTGCAAGGCTGGTTTAAAATTCACAAATCAATTAATGTAATACATCATATCATTAGAGCTAAGGATAAAAATCATGATAATTTCTCTAGATGCAGAGAAGGCATTTGACAAAGGACAACATCCATTCATGTTGGAAGCACTAGAAAAATAGGAACGAGAGACACATTCCTTAAAATAAGTAAAGCCATATATGACAAACCTACTGCGAGCATTACACTAAATGTAGAAAGACTGGAACCATTTTCCTTTAAATCAGGAACTAGACAAGGATGCCCACTCTCTCCACATCTCTTCAATATAGTGCTGGAACCCTTGGCGTCATCCTATATGGATTCTGTATCTAGGTTTAGCTCTATTGTAAGCCTTTGCTAGCATAGTCCAAGAATAATACTAATTATGGCAAATGAGGAAATCCATTTAGCCTAGAATTCTTTGAGTCTGGCTTACTTCACTTAATATGATTTTTCCTAAGTCTTTCCCTTTCCTTTGAAATGGGGCAATGTCATTCCTTCTAATGGCATCATAGAATTTCATCATGTATAAATACCCATATTGTTTGTCCAATTATCTACTGAGGGGTATCTGATGTAAAAATCAATGCTAATAAATTATTTTTCTAAATCTCAAAAAACAATCAGCCCATTAAAAAGTGGGCTAAAGGCTAAAGAAAAGGAAATAAAAGTGGCCTATAGACACATAAGGAAATGCTAGACATCTCTGAACATATAGAAATGCAAATAAAACAACTTTCAGATTCAACTTCACTCCAATTAGAAGGGCCATTATCAAGAGCTCTAATAACAGATGCAGGCAGGATGTGGCAAGGAAATATTGGTACTTTATTATTGGTGGGATTGTAAATTCTTCCACCACACTTCCTGAAAATACTAAACATAGAGTTCCCCTATGACCCAGAAATCCCACAGTTTGGCATTTACCCTAATGTCCAGGACATAATAAATGAAATACTAAAGTGACTAGCACAAGGATGTGCATTGCAATATTATTTGCCATAGCAAAGTTATGGAACCAACCTAGATGCCCCTCAGTGGATGATTGAATAAAAATGATATGGTATCTATGCTCAATAGAATTCTATGCTGTCCTCAGAAGGAATTATATCATTCCATTAATAAGGAAATGGAAAGACTTGGAAAAAAAATGTAAAGTGAAGTAAGCCAGATCCGAAGGAACATAGGCTCAATGGTTCCACTTTTGTAATCAATAGTATACAGCCTAGTAATTTGTGTGAGTCTGTGTACGCGAATCCTTTTTAAAATGTATGGCCGATATTAATTTTGCATGCTTTAATATCTTCATGAATGTGTGTGTGAATGGGTGTGAGTAAACAATGGCACCCTGAACTCAGGGGGGTGCCTCCCCTACAGAGATTTCCATACCCTGGTAGCTGGCAGGTGGAGGCCATCCTAAAATACTCTCAAACAGAAGCAGACATGGACTTCCAACAGAAAATGGGACTCAATCAGATACATTTAACACAACAACATGAACTCAGATGAACGTTCTCACCAAACAACTTATTTAGACATGTCTTGCTGGTGAGACTCTCAGGCATGCCCTGTTACTGACAAGAAATCCAGAAGGGGGTCCAGAAAGTGGCCCCTTGACCACCCAGGCCTTAGAGAGCTTGCTGAGTCTAGCTTTTTGGCCCACACTGTACTTTTTAGGCAGACATACAGGGTGGTTGCTGACTTTTACTTACCTCCAGAGGCCTTTGCTTTAAACCTGGGCGTCTTTTCCAAAAAAGGTTGTTATAGGAGGGGCAGTAAAGGAAAACTGCTGTTTCTAGAAAACAGCAATCCTTTATCACAATAGCATAAATATACAAATTATTAGGAATTGATGAAAGACTTGGCAGCCCTGGTTGGGTGGCCCCTATGGGCATACTGCAGGGAGATCATGAAGAAACCTGTATTTGAAACTTGTATTTGCCTGATCCTTATTAATTTTAGTAGCTCCAATTGTTTTTCCTGCCAATAGGCCACTGCTCCACCCATAGGGGGCCATGCGATTATACTGAAGCCCCTAGAATTGGGAGAGCAGTTCTATGCCAGGTTTTTTTTTAAATAACTAATGCAGTCATCATAGAATGCCACAACATCCATATCTTGTCTCTTCCTGGAGATTATAGGGCAGGTCCTCTTTAAGAGCAGCAGCTGAATGACTCTATCCAGGGGTCTTGCCATTTGCTAAGGTGCTGCTAGGCAAGCTACACCCAGAAGCTGGAGCCTGAGGCAGTTTCTATGAGCTGGGAACTTAAGGCTTGAGAGGCAGGTGATTGTAGCTCCTCAGGGACAGGGTATTTTAGGTAGAGTTAGGCCTTTTGTCTGGACTGAAAGACATCCCTGTGGGGGTGGGGGGAATCAGATCTTATCCATCCCCTAGCGCAATCTCCTTTGAAAATAGCCTTGCTGGCCATACCCATAACAAACTCCTCTTACAGCTCCATTGAAAGAGTAGAAGAAGCCTGGGCAAGTGAAGCCCTTTGGGCTTGTAGGGCTGAAGTCAGTGTCTGTGACTGGTGGGCTTGAGTGCCCACATCCTTAGTGGCAACTATCAACCTCTCCATAGATCTTTCCTTCATCCTGCAGAGGCCAGTTTGTGGTCTGCAGTCATCCCCTCCCACACCAGCATGAACAGTTCTTAGAAGGGCCCCGAGAGGAACTTTCTTTGGAGGCTCTGTTCTACTCTTTCTATAAAGGTGGGAAGGTCCTCAGTAGCCTTCTGAGTAATTCCTGTTATTGGAGGCTTTGTGGGACCTTTGTCTATTTTTTTCCATGCAGCTAGTCCCAAAGCCCACACCTGTTCTTGGTAGGGGGCAGGGAAAGCAGCCTGCTGGGGGCCTGTGTAAAATACATAATTGGCTCCTGACAGCATCCCATAAGTCACAGGGATTGGGAGGATTAGCAGCCTGCTTCCTCTCAGTCTGGGCATGGCATTCCTCATTTTAAAAAAGTACATCATTGGAGATACAGCGGGCCAGGAAGCTCAGCCTTTGTTAAATTTTTCCAGTCTTAGGTGGTACACTGCTGGTGAGCCAGGCTTTGGAGGATGGTTTTGGCCTATGGCTAATTAGGACCATCATGGGATACTTTTTTTCTTAAGCTCTTTTATGGCAGATCTATTGCCCCCAGGGTTAGCATTTACCAGGAAAACCACACATGGTGGAAAGAAGTAAAATGGTGGCTTAACCTGACCTTTCGGTTTGGGGGAGGAGCTACCACTGTATGGCAGCTTAACCTCCTCTTCCTGTGCAGTGGAGGAGCAAAATGGTGGCTTAACCTTCTCTTCCAGTTCAACACGAGGTGCTGGAGTGTGGGAAGAGGGATAGTAAAATGGCGGAGGTCCCTCTGCACCCCAATTGTCTGCCCCAAATTCTGGGACAAGAGCACTTGGTGTGGGGTCTGATACCATGATCAAAGGGATCCTCCTTGGGATGTGGCTCTGAACACTTTTTATCCTGAGCAGTGGGAGGGCTAACTAGCCACAACTCTGAGTGCTCTTCAATTAAAGTTTCCTTGGCACTAGATGTAACTGAACAAGGATAGAAGCAGGCCTTAAGGGTGGACCAAGTCAGATAGTTCCTGAGGGGAGGATCCTCTCCTAGGTTAATCTTCCTCCTTCTTACCAGGCACTCTATGTGATCCCAGATGGCCCAATTGAAAAGATTGGCTGCCATTAATGTGGAGCATATTAAGACCTCCCAGACTTTCTCAACCCGGGAATCTGAAATCTTCAAACCTCTGCTTTTAAATCCAGATGCCGTGAGCGCTGGATTCTCATTCCTGGTGTAAGTTTGCCCCATCTTTTCAGGGAGGCCCTTACCTTATAACCCGCTTGGCTCAACTCGCCAATGGTTCCACCTCTGATGAACATTCTTTTCATGTCCCACGTTCAGGCACCAGAATGTTGGGGTTTTTATGCCCCATCTAAGATGAGACCGAAAAAGCTTAGGGCTGACTGGCCACCTTCACCCAGCCCTCCCTCATCAGAGGGAAGACACAGACACGCCAGGGAGACTGTTGCAGCAGAACTCATTTATTCCAGAAGTACATTTGGCTAAAATAGAATGGAGGAGCCAATCAGCACAAAGGTGGGCAGTACAGGTAGGATGCTGTCAGAGAGGGTGGAAGTGTATGGGGCCAATCTCAGAGGTAGACATCACAAACCACAGTCAAGCCTTCCAACAACATGACAAGTAGGTTGGGCTCCAAAACCAGGATGTGAGCACTGGACCATGAGCTAGGCCTTTTCATTTCCTTGATGTGATGTGCCCCACAGTTAATATAGCACATTACCATAATAAAATTAAATGCTTTATAAGCTTCTTTTATCAACTTCAAATTTCCAAGAAAATTTAATTATTTAAAGGACAGCTTCTTAGGAATTAAACTTTAATACTCTCTATCTGGACACATTCAATATTAGGTGGACATGTGAAATTTGACCCTGGTCAAACCTACCTTAATTTGGAAATACTTAAAATATAATGAATGTGTGAAATTTCATCCAGTACATCAGGCACACAGTTATATTAGTCCACCTTTAAAAATAGTCTTGTTACTACTAGACCCTAAGAACTTACCTAGTAGTGAAACACTTTCTGAAATACATTTCCATTACTCACCAGTGAAGAGTCATTCATTACAGATTGAATCAAATAATTTGTCACATACTGAAGGTGAATTAATACAACTTTTTTCTTGTTTGAAACATCTGTTGACATGAAATTGGCTGCGCCAACATCTAAAAAAAGATATGAATTACAAGTCATTATGAAGAACGCAAGAATGTAGTAGAGGGAGGAGAAACTTACAAACATGCAATTACATTCTCGTACTTCTGGTACGAGAAAAAGAAAGGTAATTTTTGTGTTCCTATGGGCCAATAAAACACTATTTTTCTTCAAAATTCTGTAATGTAAGAACACAAATAGTACAACACTTTCTGCTGCAAAGTGTAAAACATGTTTTCATTTCAGAAAGACATGCATGTCACTGATTTTGTAGAAATATCGAAAGCTTGTATACAAATACAAAAAGATCTAATGGTTGTACTCTTTGGAAAATAGATTTCTCAAAAGGATCTTACTTTACTATCCTATTTATATGACACATCAATATTGATGTAACCAAGAGTTCATAGAGATGTTGCTGTTTACAATCGTCAGGGTTTCAGAAACTCTAGTAGGAAAATTATATAAGAACAAATGAATGTCAAGCACTTCATTGAGTATTCATTCTTCATGTCTTTCTTTCATAGAGAAACATAGATTGAAATTATTTTTTCACCTCTGAGACATTGTATTTCAAGAAAAGTTAGTAAACATAAGTAAATATACAGCTACAGAAACATACCAAGTAGAATGATGAAATATTTTGGCTTCCATTCCTGAAACTTAATTATAATCAAAACTATTTAGGAATTTACAAAACCTTAAAATTCCCTTTAAATAAACCTGTCCTCAAGAATTTAAAGACATTAACTACTTGTTTATGGTTGTATGTGATGATGGCCAGTTCAGTGTAAGGAAAAGTCCTTTGCTAAACTCAGGTGACCCCAACCTCTGATATCTTGTATGAATACTAGAAGAAATACGCTGCCAAAGTATCCTCCTCTGTGTTCTCATTAAACTTAGGTCTCCTATCTATAAACACTCTTACTATATAGTACATGCTATCCATTTAAACTTCTAGTGCTCTATTGGACTCTTCTTGTTTTTGATGGTACTGAGTTTTACACCTGATACATTACTGAGCCATGTCTCCAGTCCCTTTTTGCACTCATTATTCTTTGAAACAGGGTCTTCTATTTTCATCAGTAATGTGCCTGGACTGATCGATATTTATGGCCATCATGTGGATAATAGTTCCATTTATTATGTCCAGCTTCTTTCCAGTCTAAATAAAACCATGGACTTTTCTACCCAGGGTCTTGAACTCTGGTCCTCTGATTTTCAGCTTCCCAAGCAGCTATGGTCGTAGGCATGAGTCATCAGAATCCAGCTGCCACAATGTAATTAATTATATCTACACAGGGTGCTTTCAGAGTATCCTAATTAATTGTAAATCCATATGAATTAAGATTATGTTCATAAAGAATTCAATAATTTTATTTAACAAATATATAAAAATAATAAAATGAGAAATAAATAACTAAAGAAGTTCAACTCCATTGGCAGACAGCTCATTTAAAAAGATGATTAATTAGTTGAGAGAATCATTTAGAGACTCAGCAAATAACTGCCAATAGTTATTTAAAGCTACCAAGCATACTTATATGTGGACTGAAAACTTGTATGTGTAATGAGAAAGACAGGGAAATGATGTTTTAAAAGTTACCAATTGTCGTTCTTCCAAATAAAAGTATAGAATCCCTCAATCATCACATTAAATGGTGTATTTATTATTAGTTCTCATAGGATTTCAGAATAAGACATGACACAGTTAAGATTTATCCAGGGGCCAATAATGTGGCCTAGTGGTAGAATGCTTCCTTAGCATGCACAGAGCCCGGGGTTTGATTCCTCATTTACATATACACAGAAAAAGTCAGAACTTGTGCTGTAACAGAACTCTAGCCTTGAGAAACCCCAAGGGTAGTATCCTGGCTCTCAGTTCAAGCCCTAGGACTGGAAAAAGAAAAGATAACAAAAGAAAAGAAAAGACAGAAGTCTGATCTAATAGGTTTTATAATCTAGTTTAAAAAAATGTAGTATAATTTGAAATAAGACCTGGTAATAATATGTCATTATATGTTGTGTCAAATTATTAAAATATGGCCTTGGTAATTATTTCAAATATGTTTTAATCTCATTTCACTGTGCTGCTTTGTAGGCATTGTGGAAGGCATAAGTTGATAGTGATATTTGGTTGTCATGGTTTTATAGCAGATAATATTCTTAAGACTAAGAAAGTTCCCAAAAGTTTTCTTGACACTAAGGAGATGGATAGATCATAGCTAAGATAACAACTGAATGCTTATAGCTCAGCTTTGTGCAGCATCATTCGACTGTCATATTTCTATCACCATAGTATCAAGTACTGATAGGAAATTCCATTGTATAAGTTATCATATCTCTAAATTTGTATTTTAGAGATAACATATTCTTTGCTACACATTTTAGGGATTTAGACTTGAGTGATATTGCCAAATGTTCCTAGGAAATAAAACGAAATATCCTTCTGGTTATGAGACTCCAAACAAGCACATATTGGTAGTATTGTCCCTTGTTCTCTCTTTTGACACTCCTTTCTTTGCACTGTATACTTCTGTGTCTCATTTGTAGGAGGACACAGGGTAGCTTTTACTGAATGATGCTATAATATTTATAGAACCCACATGTTTCCTCTTTTGATGCCACATGTTTCCTCTTTTTGTGTGCATTGCCTCCAAGGATTACATTCACTGTTCTCACACAGCACAGTCCCAACAAACTCCATGGTGTGGTTGTTAACTTCCAATTGCTTCTGAGCAATTGTCAAGGCACTTTCCAAGGTGTAAGTAAGATCCACTTATACACTTTGTGCAGAATTTTTTTTTGTCCAAAAAGCTATCACAGCCAGCCTTGTAATTTGTACACTTGGATATGGAGTTCCATACTTTCCATATGGATATGAATAGAGACACACGCCTATCTGTTTCATGCCAATTCTTTCCAGAACAAAATATAATCTCGGCTTACATGACAAATATCCTTTTAATCTGAATAGGTTGCACAGCTGCCTTAGCAGACTTGGCTGACACTGGGATGCATTCTTGGCTGGTGCCTTACTTGTAATGCGTTTGGCTGCTTATATATTTTCAGAAAGATTTTAAAAAAATAGAAATCAGTTACCAGTGCATAGTAACCTAGTGAGCTTTCCCTTCTTTTCTCTTGTTTTATCTCTTTCTCTACCGGCCACCCTCATTGAATGGGATGGATCTTATGTGAATTGCATGTCGGTGCTCGCCACGGCCAAGGGATTGCAGAGAGTCCCAGATCTGCTTCTCAGTTTGCAATTCTTGACATCTCTCCTTTTCTCATCGAGTACAATAGTTTTGTTTTGTTTTTTTTACCACCTATACATTTGTTACCAATTACTATGCAATTTATATGTTTGGTTTTCCTTGAAAACAGAGCATTCAATAAAAATGACTTGGATTGAATTATCTCTATGAAGAAATTGTGAGTAGTATTTCTCGTTAGACAATTGCTAATGAATTGTAATGGAATTCATTGTACAACAAACAGCATGCCATTCTATAATCAGATGAAGAAATTTGAATATGTTTTAGTGAGATTCCATAATAATGGGAAGCCTATGCTCCTTAAACTTATTACATCTAGGTTATTGTATGGCTTTGTATTCTGGATTATGTACACACCATACTAGTCATAAGTCTAAGGCATTATAACATTAAATCATAAAAGACAGTAAGAGAATTAGAGCACTAAATTCTATTGTATCCAAATGCCATCTGTTATATTACCATGGCATTTTTTGTGCATTCTTTTCATTTTTGAGAACTACAGAGTACTTTTGTCAGCAATATACATGAGTAGAAAACAGTATCCTGACCCCCAAAATGTAATGAATATAATCAGTGTATAAATTGAGAAACGGAAAATGTTTTTCATTTGAAAACTGATTAACTAAGGTAAAATTTCAGAAAGTCAAATGATCAAATTGTAAATTATTATCTACATGTAAGACTGCTTTATCTAAACTACCTGCTCATCATAATAATTAGAAGAAATAGATCTTTGGAATGTTGTTGAGCAAAAAGCATCTGCAAAGGCATTCACCATAAGCCTAATTGTGAGCCACACATTTAAAAAATAATATTACTACATGATTACAAATCTCAAAGTATTCCCACCAATAAATACCTTCTTATATTAGGAATGAGGACAACACATTTTATACAAAGTCAAATAAATTATTCATGTACTATCTTGGTTTGGAAATCTTATCAGTTATAAAATTGTTGAATGTATCTGATGCTACACAAAATGGAGGAAGCAATTGGTGTATGCCTTTAGGCAACTGGGATCTATTAATTCAATTTTATTGTCAGGTTATTAGACAGAATGTTTACAGTTGACAGCAGGTTATATCTGCTAGAAAGGACTTCAAGAAAATGATAATATGTAGAAGGAGGATCCTCTGCAATCTTACAGCATATTAACTGTGAGAAAACATGTGCATTGGGTTTTTTATGACTTGAAATATTAAAAAAATATCCAAAAATGTGCAAGAAAATATATATGAATACATTCAGGGAAAATTCCAAGTATGTGGGGCAATAAAAATCAACTTGTAGAAGGGTTAGCAAGTTCACCATCTCACTTGCACAACGAAAGAGGGAAGTATTTTGAGATAACTGTCAGGAAATCAAGCATAAAAATCCACAGCCATATGAAGATGATTCAGGCCTCTGCACTTCTGAAAAATGGTCTTGTGTGACTACCTCAGTGTAGCTTTCAGAGTAAATATGTCCAAGGCACACAATGTGATCAAAAAATTCCTGTGCTTTTCAAAGATAGGTTGCTTCATCCACTTTTCTCTTTAGTGGAAAGCAAAATTTTTCTTTGCCATCTGCCCTAGAGGGGTTGCACAACAAAAGGATCTTAATGGTATGTGTAATGAAGAAGTTGAACATCTTGCACATGTGACAAAATCTGACACTGTACAATATTGTTCTGTGATTTTACAAATTCAGAAATTTGAGAAGTCACAATGGTGGTAGCTTAGTATCAATTGCAATTTGAATGTGATATGCTCATTTCACATGTTGATCATTACTGAACAAACACTTCTGGAGAGTCCTTGGAGAGTTTGCCTTGGCTATAATAGTGAACAGTGAAATAGTGTCCTTGGAAGACAATTAAATCACACTTCTGTATATTCCTGTGTGGGAAGATGCCTCTTCCACTGAAATGATGTGTTTCTGTACTTCATATCAAAATTTTAGACCAGACAAGAACTCAAGTTGGTTGATAATATGTTGGGCCCTACAAATTGTTATTTTGTATAATGGGGTGGACCACAAATAGGATTTAGTTTCTGAGTGAAGAGAGTCAAAGACCACAAATAGGATTTAGTTTCTGAGTGAAGAGAGTCAAAGTATACGTGCATGAAATCATTGCAGAGTTTCACTCGTAAACTGCTTTGGAGTAGAATCAATGTAAAAATCTAGCTCGTTTTAGCAGGTAGCTTCCCTGTTTGGAACTTTTTTCACTTGATATCAACAATTTTGGGTGGGTACATGAATAATAGTGTTTATATTTTTCATCACTAATAACTTTATTCCATAACAACGTGCATACAAACACAGGCACACACACCAAGACCCATTAACAAGGAAATCTTAAAGTTTGCAAAAATACTGAAGAATATATGAAAGGAAAAAATTAAAGTTAATTTATTTTTTGCATTGTTATACAATATGAAAATAAAGATTTATAGCTATCCATTTTTTCCCTTTTGTCATTTAGTTAAAATCAAATCACTTTTGTCAAAATACTGGAGAACAATAATTGTCCGTGAAATTACAAGTTGGTTAGGCTAGAACTCAAGGATGTTCAGCTTGCATTGCAAAGACTTTCACTGATATTTTAGGCAATTTAATGGTTTTCTATCATTTATACATGACGTATTTGTAACACAAAGATCCCTTGCCACAGCCACAGTTTACTAAAATAAATGTCCGCATTTCTGAGTGCCGGCTTCACAAAATTTCAAATTGTTGTATTTATTATTGTAGTTATGTTCCTCATAATTATGAGACCGCCAAAGCATTAGAGAAGCCTTCATCATACATGAACTCTGAGTTCCCTTAACATAGGTGATATGTCTTATTCCACTGTTTGTCATAACTTCATTTCAATGTTTGTGTTTCCTACAAAAATCCTAAACTATAGGTATCAATATGCTTGTGTATTCCCTTTTACTTTAGAAGATAGTATCAGAAACACTTCTGAAATATACCATTTTAACCCAATATTTTTTGTACCCAAGAACTGGATTGGATTCATATAGACAACAAAACCAGCATACATGAACTGAAATAAAATATAGGTGATTTTTCCTATTACTGGAAAAACAGAGTGCCTAAATTCAAGTGTATACTTGGAAAATATATTGTGAATAAAAGTAAAATCTTCAGGAAGTGATGGTGTGTCTTAAGAGGTATAGCTCTAGCCTTCAGCTGAGTCCTAGAGTTCAAGTCCCATGACCAAAAAAGAAAAAAAGAAGTAGAATCTTCATATAGGAGGCTCATGACAATAAGCATCCTTTTTCATGTGATACTGGAAATAGAGTAGCTCTAACTTTCAGGATAACAATGAAAAGGGTAACTCTTCTTTTTAAAAATGTGGATCCTTTATGGGCCGGGAGTTTGGCCTAGTGGTTAAAGTGCTTGCCTAGCATGCATGAAGACCCCGATTCGATTCCTTGGTACCACATACATAGAAAAAAGCCGGAAGTGGTGCTGAGGCTCAAGTGGTAGAGCTCTAGCCTTGAGAAAGTCCAAGGACATTGCTTAGGCCCTGAGCTCAAGCCCAGGACTGGTAAAAAAAAATGTGGATCCTTTACCATGTAAATAATTAGTGTATGTTTCTGTAATCTCCATCCAAGATGGAAGGTATTATGCATATTTCTTATTATATTTGTAATTTGATCATGCAAGAAAAGAATTGAGATCTTCAATAACCATATAACAGACAAGGGCATCATATCTAAAATATATCAACAGCTCAGAAATTCGAATCACTCCAAAACTAATCTCCAAAGAATCAAACATCACAATAAAAGATGGGCCAAAGACTTAGGAGAGATATCTCTGAGGAAGAAATAAGAATGGCCTATAGAAACATGAAGAATGCTCAACATCTCTTGCCATAAAAGAAATACAAATCAAACAACTTTGAAATTCCACCTCACTCCAGTTAGAATGGCCATGATCAAGAAATCTAAAAACAGCATATGCTGGTAGGGATGTGGCCAGGAAGGACGGATAATACACTGTTGGATTCAACCACTGTGGGCAGAAGTATGGCATTTTCTCAAAAGAATAGACATAGAGCTTCCCTAGGATCCAGAAATTCCACCATTGGAAATTTCCAAATCATCCAGAAACAAGGACATACTAAAGCCAACAGCACAACAATGTTCATTGAAGCACCATTTACCATAACAAAGATCAGGAATCAACCCAGATGTCCCTCAGTAGATAATTGGACCCACAAGATGTGGTATTTATACACAGTGGAATTCTATGCTGCCATCAGAAAGAATGGCATTGCCACATTTGAAAATAAATGGAAAGACTTAGACAAAAATCATAGTAAGTGAAGTAAGCCAGACCCAAAGGAATATAGGCTGAATGGTTTCCCTCATTTGTCATAATTAGTACAAACCTAGAGCTCTCCTAGCAGAGGATTACAAGAGCTCAAAATCAAGATACAAAAGGCCATATATGATGAGGCTACATGAAACAATCTCCATGATATGGTAACAAGAGATATATTATGTGTGATTGTTGTTCATAATATGTCATGGTTTTCTTCATCTCTTTTTGTTGCCATTGGTTATTCTCATCTTGTTACAGTATCTTACCTTGTTATCTGGTATATTATATATATGTTTATTTCATTATTTGAAACACGAGGTAAAATAAAATAAGAGAAGTGGGTGAGGGATGGAAACAGGGACAAAAACATGAGAAAGTGTATCAATGTATGTAAAATAATGCACCTTCTATCTGGTGAATATAACTGTTATGCTTGTATTAATTATAACACAAAAAAGAGAAAAATAATAAAATGTGGTTAATCCATTGAAAGAAAGAATAGAGAAAGAGAGAGAGAGCCCCCACCACATAGAGAGAGAGTGGAGAGGCATCACTGAATTGATTATTTCTTTAACTTCTACCTAGAGAAAATCAAGTCATTAATATTACTGAGGTTTTGTGTGTCTGTGTCTGTGTGATTTGAGAGGTAATTTGGTCACATCTGAAAATAATGCTCTGGTTCATGTGTGCAACAATGTGAACACCTTATTTGACAACCCATATATGAAACTGTCAATTAGAGGTTGTGCATTTTAAATGGAAATACCAATTTTATAAAGTGCTAACTAGATTTTCTCTTTTTTTGCTAATTTTCATACACCCACATAATTACAACCTATATTTTAACACTCAATATACCCAATGGTAATATGTTATGGAGTTAATGCACATAATTAACCAAATTAACTAAATTTCCCAGCACAAACGTACATTTCAATTACACCTACACTGAGGGTATTGTCTGTCCCATAAAGGGAATTAACCTTTCTAGGAAAATATATTTAAAACCACAGCAAGCAAATACAGAACACCTTCATTACACGTCAACAATGGGTTTAGTTGTCCGAGATATAAATTAGTGTGTGTCCAGATTTCATAAAGGCTACCCATATCAGTGAAAAATTCTACTTCTTAGAATTATGAGAAAAATCCTCTGTATGAGATGTTGCTCCAAATGTCTTCTAATGTGTACTGAATTATTCTGCTTGAGGTATGATACAAATTACACAATAGACATTGGTTCCATCTTCATATTAAATGAGGATTTTTTTTCTTGGGAGGAGTCATGGGGCTTAGATTCCCCCTTGGCGCAGTCTTTGAGCTATTCAGTTCAAGGTTTCTGTCCTATCCTTGAGCCAAGCTCCACTTCCCATGTTTTAGAGGGTAATTGGACAGAAGAGTCTCAAGTTCTTTTGTGCCCATGTTGGCTTTGTATCTAGATCTTCAGATCTCAGCCTCATGAGTAGCTAGGATTATAGGCATGAGCCACCAAGCCTGGGAAATCCCTTTTATCAGAAACATATTAAAAAGCCACTAACCAACACATTGTTGCACTTTGAATATATTTTTTACTCTTGAATAGGTTGATGCCAGGAGTCTCAGAAATCATGACTATACTTCTGATGACACTAAAAGCAGACAAACTGAAATGAAATGAACAATTGTACTGAAAGGCTTAATGTAGCATGTCAGCCCAGAAAAAATGAGTACATATTGTCTGAGAGAACATCTATATCAGGGTAATAGAGAACTGTGAATGAAATTGAGCTGCATTCAGCTCAATTTATATTAACATATAAATTTTCTGATTTTTTGGTTCTGAAGTAATATTTTCATGAAGGTTGAGAAACTGTATTTCTCTCGATTGTGGGAGGAATTCAACTCTGGTTCCAGAAAAGTGAACACCTATTCTTAAACTTATATTGATGTCATTTCAACATGAACCAAATTCAGAGGATTCTGTTGTTGATAATGGCTTAATCACATGCAGCATTCAATAGGTAATACGTTGGATGAAATAATACATCTTTGAGTTGGATACTGGCCCAAATGCAAATAGAATTCTTAAATCTAAATGTTTTAATTTCCCCAAATTTCCACCTTGATTCTATGTCAGTTAAGTGGAGCTTGTGCTGTGGTGAATATTCCTACAATCACAGAAAAGGCAGATGTTTCCTTTTCAGGCTACTGGCTCCAAGCAATCATTGAAGCATTAAAATTGAATCCTTTCATCTACATGAGGTAATCAGACATTCTGAGAGATTCCTAAAGTACTTGAAATCTCCGAAACCCAGAAATCTTCCGTACAAAATAGGATCATACAAAAAGAAGCAATAGAATTTTAACATTAATAATCAATGTGAGGACTCTCCTGTATTTATCTTCCTCATTGAATTTCAAAAATTCACAATGATGACCACAGAGGAATTTATGAATTTTAAGATTCATCAGTTTTCTTACCTCTTTAAACTTCCTAAAACATATGAAACGATATACTGTTTTAGCAGTAGAACAGTGTGTAAAAGGATCACAATCAGGTAAATATGGAAAAAATATGTGGGAAACTTTATAGAAAAGTTGACAATAAAATTAAAGTCAACATAGAGAGATTCATGAAAAACTACTGAGTTAGAATGAGTCCACTCTACTTTGAATATTTTGGAACTATACTGCAAATTACCAAACAACACATTTTTCTTTACACTATCAATGCGATTTATTTGTCAGACAATCAGCAAATTAAGTATAACCTTTTCAATAAGTACAAATTTCCACACATGGAATGAGTTTTAGATGGTATTTTCTGTATCCATAAAGTGTATGGTGTTTCTCTGCAATTCAGAAGCTGTCTCTGACTTTTTGGTGTAGAATTGAATACCCATGCAAAACGTACTATGGGTTAAATCTTGCAGAGTGAGAAAATTTTGCCAGTTACATATAATTTGTAGACAGTTGTAAACTTTACAAGCAAGGAATTGATGTGAAATTTGTGTAAGACATAAAGTGTAATTATGTTTTATCATAGAATATAGGAGTTAAAATTCAGATGCCATTTGATATTCAAAGACAAAACTAATCAAAATGAAAAGAAAATAGGATGGTTCTTTCTCCACAGAGAAACCTAGGGAAAGTTTGATTTCATTACCAAGGTTTCCTTATTTCTGGTTTATCACCCAAACTGAAAATGGTGAATCATTGTAAGTACAAACACACTTAGGTTCCATTAAGGATTCAGTGTGAACAATGTATTTTCCAATGATATTAGTGAATAAAAAGTCCATTCATTTCATTGAGGATCACAATATATTTATTATTTTAAACTCATAATAAGAGCAGAAAAAGTCATGTGTTTTGCCTGATGAACCATTTCTGCAACAAAATGAGAAATAACACCATTATTCACTTTGGAAACTAATACATATCTCTTCTTACTTCCTAATACTAAAAAATAGCTGTAGATTTGCCTACAATTTTAAAATAGGACAGTGCAAATTACCATAAAAAATTTAATATTCTCTTGAACTTCCATTCAAAGGAAATTTATTCACTGTGTGAACATCTCAGGAATTGTACATGGATACTTGATGATGACATATTTATAATAGGTGAACATATAAAATTTGAGTGTAGGAGAAAAATACTTTAATTTTAATTTTCTGTTAAGTTCTTCAAAGCTTACACAACTGAATCTTGATAAGGTTAATCATCATATAGATGACATTTTTCTAAAGTATCTAAGATACAGAATCACCACTGGTGTACAATCCATCACAGGAATAGTTAAGACATGAGTCTGGTAATTTGTAATAAGTATAATAAATATTATTGCCTGGTTGCAGAATTTATTTCCTTCAGTTTGAAACTTACATAATCAATTTGTTTCCCAATTCAAAGGTATGCAAAGTATAAACACTAAAGATGGATGATTTATCAAGAAGTACCTTGCAAATTTTTATAAAACATAATGAAATAAAGGCATCCATAATTAGAAGGGAAGGAATGCAAAAGCCTTCAGATTAAATTTGTCACATTTCCCAAGCCATCCATACAAAAATATCAAATATATTTCTATTTGTATGTGTGAAAATCTCAAAGGGTATAAGGAAGTGACAATCACAGTTGAAGGGATTTCAGGAAAAGAAGTTCACCTAAGTGGAAAAATAATTACCATGTCAGAATCATATAATTAAATAAAATTTAAATAAGCAAGCAAATGTGGTTACTTTTTATCTTGATTGACTCCAAACAAGACACTAACGCCGAAAAAACTGCATTGCTCTTCAACTACAATCATTACAGTAAGGTTATCAAATGTATATAAATTTGATTACTTGAAGGAGAATAGCATAGTAGGTTCAAATTTCAATTTAAGAAAGTTCAACATTTCTTGTTTCTGAAATGCCAATAAGTGATAAATGTAAACATTATTATTAGCACTTAATTCTATTTGGTGCAGCTTGTAGACTATAATTATACAGGCCAAAAGCTGAAATTCTCTGAATAACACATTAAAACCTGGTGACACAGTTGCAATTGTAATTATAACTATTATAAGTGACAAAATTACATAAGAATAATAACAATAATACTGTAGTTTACTAAATGTTCAGAGGTGCTCTCCTCAGTTCTTAGGTATTCCATTAACTTTTTCTGTTCATATCATGGGATATTATGATTCAACATGTGATTCATAGTTAGCACAGGAAATATGATTACGATGACCACAGTTTCACATTAAGAGTTCTACATAATCCATACCATAAAATATCTTTGCCCAATCAAAATGTATTCTTTGATTTTTGTGAACCACAAAAATTAAAAGAGAAACAGTGAAAGAGAAACATTTTACAGATCCAAGAAATGTATTTCTTAAGTGAATTCTTCCTTACAGGAATTTTAGACCAATTTCCTTAAGCCAATTTATGTTTTGTTGAAAACACTCGCAGATGAAGTTATGAAGTCAACAATGACAGTGTGGTTATTGTTCAATAAGATGCAATTTATAAATAAAACCAAGAAGATAAAATGCCAGTATAATTGACTTACACAGCAGAATACCCAATTCACTGAATACAATATCCTAATGGCCAGAATACTCACCTGTAAAAATATGTGGGAGAGGAAGGGTTCTATGTACTCCTCAAATCTGTCTGCATAAAATAAATTCCAAACGTATGATCGGTCTGTAAGGGGGATTATATATTAACGTAAATATATAATCACCTTCAGAAAAATTTCTTTATAGTCTTGCACCAATAGACTGATATGTGGAATAGAGATGCAAGCCATCAAAAAAGATCAAGTAGAAGGAAGATGAAAAATAAAGTAGAAAACATTGATAGATTAGAAGATGCAAAAGAGAAAAATGACTGGAATTTATAGACAAAGACCAAAAAATGATTCAAAACAAATAGAAGAAATATGACAGATTTCTTCAGGATCTCCAAGATACAATTTTGAAGCCTATTTTTTATTAAAATGTTTATTGACATTGGTTTTTACATCATATTTCAAATGACTCTCTATATACAATCACTGGCACTTAGATTTTAGAACATAATTAAAATCAGACTGAGATACAAAAATATGGTACATATATTCAGTGGATTTCCACATAGTTAACTTACAAGATAAAATAATGTCATTCACAGGGAGGTGGACTACTCTAGAGCGAATCATGTTGAGTGAGACAATTCAAGACCAATGGAACGAAAGGTGCATGGTATCCTTTATATGTGGCTATTAGATCCAAACAATACAAAGAGCAGGGCCTGCTGTTTGCTAAGAAGCTGCTAGGCCTGGAACTGGGACCTGCTGCTAGGACCTTTAGGCATGCATAAAGGTTAAGAAGGGGGTTGGGCTGTAAGGCTGCAGCTGGAGGCGGTGGGAATAGGGGGTAAGGATTAGAAAGGGCCAAGGTAATGGCTGGAGGGTCATATTTATTTCCTACTTCTTGGGGGGCTTCTGCTCTATCCCCGTCTTAGATAGTAAATGTAGAATTTCTTTAAACATCTCCTCCACCATAGCCGGCTGGACCTCTGACGGCTCATCATATCTTTCCTCCTTGTTATCCAAATCTGAATTCTTATACTTAATATCTATAGGTTGTTGTTCCCTTTTCACGATCTCACTTATGCTCTCTCAGGCAGTGGCATATGGCCCAGCCTCAGGTTGTTTTCTCAGAAAGATTTTTTAATTCAAGATTAAGTATGTCATCCTCATGTCAAAGATCTAAACATTCATTTACTGAATTCCACAAGGTAATAGCCTCTGCAGGGGTCTTCTCATGTCCATTTACACCATAATAATCTTGAATCCTTTCCCTACTCTTAGTCAGGTTTCTAAATTTAGGGTTCCCTCCTCTGGAAACCATGGGCATGCTTCCTCGATAAACTGTTAGGAAGTGCTCAAGCTGCGTTCCTCGGGTTTGAACTATGTCCCTAAGGACCTGCACATAAAGCCTGCGGCTATTAACTTGAACCATAATTTTTTACTCCTGACTATACACTCTCCCGCTCTCTCACTCTCCTAAGATTCTATCTGAAGAGTCCAATGACAATTCACTCACCACAGGGGGGTGAAAATTATCCGCTGCATTCTCTCAGACCACAGCATCATAAAATTGGAACTCAACAGCAGTTTCCAAGAAGAACAACACATTGTTGAATCACCAATAGCCTCGAAGAAAATAAAAATAATTACAAATTAACTAAGGAAGAAAAAGAACTTTATGATGATAATTTCAAAAACCTAAAGGGCATTAAAGAGGCCTTAAGGAAGTGTAACAAAACACCCATGCTCCTGGACAGGAAGAATTAACATCATGAAAATGGCAATCCTGCCAAGGGCTATCAACAAATTCAATTCAATGTCCATCAATATCCCAATGACATTCTTTAATGAAATAGAGGGGAAAAAAACAAAAATTCATATGGAATAATAAAATACACAAAAAATTATCCTTGGCAGAAAGAACATCGCTGGAATGTCAATACCAACCTTTAGACTATTTCAGAGGTGTAGCAAACAAGACAATTTTCTATTGGCACACGAACAAGCCTGAACACCAATGGAATAGAACTGAAGACCCAGAAATCAATCTGCAGACTTAGGACCACCAAATATTTGATAAGGGGGCCAAAAAAAATAGGATCAAAGAAAGACACTCTCTTCAGCAATGGGTGTTGGTGGAACAATTTAAGCACCTGCAGAAAACTAAAGTTGAATCCTTCTATGTCACTCTACACCAGGATTAATTCCAAATGGATAAAAGACATAGAGGTAAAAGCATATACCCTGAAAACTTTACAAGAAGGTATAGGAGATACAATATGGCTCCATGGCACTGTTTGAAACTTTCTTAATAAAGTCCCAGAATCACAACAAATTAAAGTTTGGAATGGGACTGCATTAAATTATAAAGCTTCTATAAGATAGAGGAGAAAGCTAGCAAATGATATAGAAAGTATAGAGAATGGGAGATCTTCACTAACCATACAACAGACAAGGCCCTCTATCTAAAATATAGATATTGAATCTTTCAGAAATAGATCCTGAAAGCATCAACCATCCCATTAAGAGTGGAACTAAATGCTTAAAGAGAGACTTCTCTGAAAAGAAAAGAAAAATTACCAATAGACACATAAAGGAATGCTCTACATCTCTGGCCATAAAGAAATGCAAATCAAAACAACTATGGGATTCCACCTTACTCTAGAAGGACCATGATGAAGTAATCTAATAACAACAGATGCTGGCAAGGTTGTGGCCAGTAGGGATCACTTCTATACTGTTGGTAGGAGGGTAAGCTCATTCAACCAGTATGGAAAGCAGCATTTAGATTCTTCAAAAGACTTAACATAGAGCTCCCCTATGACTCACCATTCCAACTCCTTAGCATTTACTCAAATGTTCAGAAATAAGGCCACACTAAATATATTAGCCCAATCATATTCATTGCAGCATTATTTACCACAAATGAATTGTGGAACCAACCCAGATATCTTTCAGTGGATAAAAATGTTGAGATAGTTATAGAAAATGGAATCTAATGCTGCAATCAAAAACAATGGCAGCTTTTGTTTCAGTATCCTGGAGGTCCTTTCAATTAGCTTCACATTATATGTCCTTATGTATCAAGATTTTGCTCTATTGCAAATCTCTGCTAGTAGAGCCCAAGGTTTCTACTGATTATGACGAATGAGGGAAACCATTGAGCCTAAGTTCCTTTGAGTCTGGCTTACTTCACTTAATATGATTTTTTCTAAGTCTTTCCATTTCCTAACAAATGGGGCGATGTCATTCTTCTGACAAAAGCCATATAATGAATGATTGTTGTCCTTAATGTTGTCTCTCATCTCCTTTGCTGTCCCTTGGTTATCTCATATTGGTATAGTATCTCACTTTGCTATCTGATATATTGAATTTATTTGTATTTGGATATTTGAAATTTGATAGGGAAGGGGGGAAAACCAAGACGGGTGGGGGGTGTGGGGGGGGGAGGGAAATGGGTACCAAGACATGTGAAAGGGTATCAATGTATGTGAATTAATGCACCTTCTATCTGGCAAATATCATGTAACCCTTTTACTAATTACAATAAAAAAAACAATGGCAGCATTCCCTTCCTAAGGAAATTGATCGGCTTGAAAAAAATCATATAAAATAAAGTAAGCCAGACCAAAAGGAAGACAGATTAAATTTTTCCCTCGTGTGTTACAATGAGTACACATCTAGGATTCTCAAAAGCTATGTATGCATGGAAATATAGGATGAAACTAAACACAATGAATTCTAGGATGTGGACACAAGAGTTTTATATTTGTGATTGTTGTTCTTAATGTGTTTCTGTGTATTTATTTTCTCTATTTTCCCTTTATGGTAAATCTCATGTGGTTAATGTATCTGACTGTGTTATTTGTTATATATCTGTTTGTTTGTTAACTAAATAGAGAAGGGAAGGGGGAAAACAAGTTGATTGGGAAGGGGTAGGAGCAGGAATATTGGGAAAAATATGAGAAGAGGTTTCAAGTACAGTTATGAATATAACTGTTAACACTCTAAATAAAATACAATAAAAGAAAATAAATAAAATACAATAAAAGAAAAGGTTTTCTTTGTTATTTTTAAAGAAAGAATCAGAAAACATGTTTGGGAGAAATTGAGGGATGGAAATGGGAACAAAAACTTATGAAGGGGTACCAAGATGTGAGAAGTAATGCACCCACAATATGGTAAATATAATTGTAATCCCTCTATACATTATCTAAATAGTAAATAATAAAAAATTAAATAAAAAAGAACTGGAATTGAACAAAGGGTTATAGCCCTATTACCAATGAATAAAAACATTTTCTGAGTCAGTACAGTGTAACTATAGAAACACATATACACTATTTGTTGAATATGGAAAAGTGATCAATATAATCTTACTGGCATTAAATGCTTGAATATAGTTCACAACAGCCATTTCTGGGAAATCACTATATCACTCATCCAGACACAACTATGCACAAAATGAACTTAACTTACAGGTCAACTTGTCTGACCTTTCTCACACCGTGGCACAACACAGGTGCACCCAACATAATCCCTCAAACTGTTTCTTGAATTCTTAATCCTTCTCATGTAGGCCAGTCTTGTGATATTCACATATGCTGTCTTGACAGAAAAACGTGGTAGCAAAGAAGTGCTTAAGTATCTCCAAGGCCTCATAAAGCAGGAATGCTATATGCAAGTTCCAGTTTTCATAGAGGCTTCCTTTCTTCTATTTGGCATCTCCTCAGCAAATCTTTCATGAGAGGTATTCCTTTTGGCCTTCAAGCCCCTTCAGACTCAACTCTCAATACCATTGCATTGCTTCCACCACCATGATTTTTCTTGAATCCAGTGTGTTCATGTACATCATTTCTTCAGTTTCAATGTGCTTTACCACTACATGGGAGGAGCCCAGATTGTCTCTCCAAATCTAAGTTTTGGGGGTAAAAGCCGTGGAATTTCATCAGCTTTTTTAACAAGTAGGATTATAGGGGTAGGCTTCCAGGATCTGGGTCCTTTATTCTTTTCCAAATGGGTATGGTAATATTTATAATGTCCATTTTTTACCTAGATACACATGTGCACAGACACAAACATACAGACACACACATATACATAAATATGAAAACATATAAAAATAACATATATATGGTTTAAGATTTCATCAAGGGTATGGCTAGATACATACTATATAACACATAACGTCAAGAGGGAGCCTAACTACATTCGACTTCCCCTATAATTTTTGGTTTGTTTTCTGTGAGAACATAGCTTTTGCAGGCAGTTTACAAACTTACTTTGAAAGCAGTATTTAAGTTTTCGCCTGTGGTGTTTTACCAAGGTAACAACATCTGCTAATTACAATTTGTAAGTAACACTAGGAGTTTCTAGGCAAAGAAAGCTTGGTCCTAATATTATACTACTGTTTCCCAGGGTCCTGTTTTACTCAATCCTGCCACATCTTTTCCAAAAATGACTTTGTTCTTTTAATGTTAAGAAGAGTTATTGTATGAAATTCTATCTTCTCTACCTTCCTCAAGCTGCCTCAGGAGTCCTAATGCTAAACATTTGGCCTCTTATATGGTGGGTGGTAGGATTGTTAGTATGGCCTCTTCCATTTGGGTCTTAACATTCTCCAACCTAGACTTTCAGCAATAATGGCTAGCTAGCACCCCAGTTAAACCAGTGGAAAACAATCCACCCTTCCCTTCACAAACAAATGAGAACTCTTACTGCTAGATTGGTACATATTCCAACTCTGTTCTCAAACCTAAGCTGTGATTTTCCTTCCCACTCTGTTCAGTGACCATATGCACATTCTGAGTACCTCTGCCTCTGCTTGACCGTATACTGGATGTCCCTGATTAAGGAGAGGCATCACTTTTTATTTTCCTGTAATTGATATGGGCTTGTCTACCTATGCTGCCAAAATAGAAACAAACAAACAAAAAAAACCCAACAGAACAAAGTGTGCTTTCACTGCTATATATTATGATTTTAATCATAAGCTGTCCTTCCCTGTCCAAAAATTTAGCTTGCTCTTTGCTCATTAGGATGTATGCATCTTTTAGGACCTTGTACGGGTCACAGGGCTACCAAAGAGGACAACCAAAGTGACTTTTTCCTGACAATTCAGTATTTCCATCCAGCACAAGACACTTGACCTTCATCAAGGGGACTTGTTTTAATTAGAAATTAGGATCTGTTTTTTTTCTTTTTCTTTATTTTATAGAACACCAGGCCAGAACATGGAAAAAAAAATCTTGGTTCAAATTCCAAATCCTAAACCATAGGGTAGGCCACAGGACATAAATAGCTGACATATGAGCTTAACAGTATGCAGCTAAAGACGCTGATAGTGACTCTAGAGTGGTTTCCATTGGTCATTCATCATGGTTAGGACTTAATAAATTTTCCTTAGTAAACAACTAAAATCATTCAAATTTGAGCCCAAAGTTAAGTGTCATACCCATATGCATTCAAATTTGGAGCCAATACTCACTGGATAATTAATGAGTGCACTGGGCATGCTCTTGTGACTCTGCTCTGCATAAAAATCTTGTAATAGGAATAGTCAGACACAGAGAATACTTGAAATAAACCAGTTCTGTTTATTCTTCAGTTTTCCTACTCTATCCCTTAAGGGAAAACTCCACTAGAAGGAGATCCTCTTCTCCTTTATACTCTCTATGTGTTATTAGAAAGAGTCAAAGGCCTTCAGGTTGTTTTCTCCTGCAAATCCCCACTCTTACATGAATGCAAGTTTACTATAACTCTCTATGTGATCAACTCATCAATTGTGCCTAATTATCAAAATGGCTTTAAAGACTTCTCTTCTTTATGTCATCAGTGTTTGTGTATGTATGGAAATTCCCTTAAATTCTGTTTGTTGTTGGCTAAGTCTCCAGTTATCTCCCCCCCACAATATTGCCTGTTATTCTGGTTAGCAGCTGCCATGATGGCAAACGTGGTAAATGAGAGAAAATTTCCAAATATTTTTATTAAATATTTTATTAACATTGATTTTTACATCACACTTTAAATGTCATGTTGAACAAATGGATTCAAGAAGGGAATCTCTGTACACAAACACTGGCACTTAGGTTTTAGAACATGATTAAAATTAACTATTAATCTATGTAGTAAAAACATTGTTCATAGGGTATATAGACCATCATAGATTTTTATGTTTATGTAGCTATGTTTCTATCTCCAATAACATAATTCCATGTCCATAGCATTCAGTGCACAAATATTAAGTCATTGCTCTTGTACTATTTGGATCTAGTATCCACATATTAAGGATATCATGTGTCTTTCTTTTCTTCCTTGGGTCTTGAATTATCTCACTCAACATGATTCGCCCTAGCTCTTCATCCACTTCTCAGCAAATGCCATTATTTGATGTTGTCTGTTGGCTTCATAGAATTCCATTGTGTGTGTGTGTGTGTGTGTGTATACATATAGTTTTTGAACCATTCATCCAGGTTGTTACCATCACTTGGCTTTTATGAATAGTGTGAGATGATCATAGCCTAGCAGGTGTCCATATAATGTCTTGTGTTATGATCTTTAGGATAGATGCCCAGGTGTGGTATGGCGGGATCTCAGGGAAGGTCAAATTTCAGTTCGTTAAGAAATCTACAAGCTGCCTTCCAGAGTATGGGAACTTGTTTACAAGTGCAGTAGGGTTCCTCTTTCTTCACAATCCAACCAGTGCATTTGCATTGTCTGAGTTCAGAATATTGGCCATTCTAATTGGGTTAAGGTGGTACCTTTGGGTTATTTTTATTTTCATTTCCTTTATTACCTTGGCTGATAAGCATTTTCTCATATGTTTGTCTATGATTAAACTCTTCTAAGGATAAGTCTCTCATTAGTTTCCTTGCCTATTTAGAGATTAGTTTGTTGGATTTGGGGGATTAGTTTCTTGAGTTCCCTGTACATACTACATATTAAGCATTTGTCTAATGTATTATTGGAAAATATTTTTTAACGTTGGTTGGAAGTGTTTCTACTTCAGTAGCTATGCTTTTATCTGTGCAGAAACTTTTTATTTCTAGGTAGTCCCCAATCTATTGCGACACTGACTTTGCTCAGGATGTTTATGCCTGTGTGTACAGTGTCTTTCCTACCTTATCACATAACATTTTCAAGGTTTCAGGTCTGATATTGAGATCTTGGATCTATATTCAGTTAATGCTTGTGCATGACAATAGGCTGGGGTCAATTTTTAGTTTTCTACATGTGGCTGCCCAGTTATACCAGGACCAATATTGAATAGTCTCTGTTTTTTTCACTGCATATTTTTGGATCCTTTTTCAAATACAAGTTGACTATAGGTATGCAGTTTTATATCTGGATCTTCTATTATATCCATTGATCTTCTGGTCTATTTTTGTGTCAGTAACATGCTGTTTTGGTTTTTATCCTTCTATAGTAGTGTTTGAAGTCTGGTATTGTAATACCACATTCATTTTTTTAGGCTAGAATTGTTTTGGTTATTCTAGGTCTTTTATTGTTCCATATGAACCTTTGCATGACACCTTTTATTTCAGTAAGTAATGTCTTTCGGATTTTGATTGGGATTGTGTTGAATTTGTACATCAGTTTTGGCAACATAGCCATTTTCACTATATTGGCACTCCCTCCCCATGAGTATGGGATGTCTTTCCATTACCAGATCTCCTTTTTTATTTCTTTCCTTAGCCTTTTTATAGTTTTGTTTACAATTTGCTTAAATTAATTCCTAAATATTTTGTTATTTTGGGGGATATTTCAAATGGGATTATATTCTTGATTACACCTTCTCTTCCAATCCAGGAGCATGGGAGGTTTAATCATTTCCTCAGTTCTGCTCCAATTTCCTTTTTCATGGTTTTAAAGTTTTCATCAAAAAGATCCTTTACAATCTTAGTTAATTCCTAGGCTATTGCAAAAGGAGTTGGTTTTCTGATTGTTGCCTTGTTCCTCTCATTGTTGGCATAGAGGAAGGCAGTTCATTTTTGAGGGTTAATTTTGTACCCTAGTACCTTGCCAAAGTTTTGAAACAGCTCAAGCAGTTTGGGAATGGAGTCCATAGGGTTCTTTAAATACAGGAATATGTCATCTGAAAAAAAAAGTTTCACTTCCTCTTTCCCTATTTTGATCCCCTTTATGTTTGCTTCTTGCCTTATTGCTTTGTTTGGGAATTCCAATACTATGTTTAAGAAGAGTGGAGATAGTGGGTATCCTTGTCTCTTTCTTGATTTCAGAAGAAATGGCTGTAGCTTTTCACCATTAATTATAATGCTAGTTGTGGGTTTGTCATCACAGCCTTTATTATAGTAAGGAATGTTCCATGGATTAATTAGAAAGCCTAAAGGGTGAGAGAAGATATTCACTAACCATACAACAGTCAAAGGCTTCATATCTAAAATATATCGACAGCTCAAAAAATAGAATCACTCCAAAACTAGTATCCAAAGAAACAACCATCCCATTTAAAGATGGGCCAAAGACTTAAAGAGAGTCTTCTCTGAAGAAGAAATAAGAATGGCCTATACAAACATGAAGAAATGCTCAACATCTCTGACCATAGAAGAAATGCAAATCAAAACAACTCTATGATTCCACCTCACTACAGGTAGAATGGCCAGCATCAAGAAATCTACTACAAACAGATGCTGGATGGGACATAGCCAGGAGGGATCACTACTACACTGTTGGTGGGAGTGCAAACTTGTTCAGCTACTATGGAAAACAGTATGGCAGTTCCTCAAAAGACTAAACATAGAGCTTCCCTATAACCCAGCAATTCCACTACTTATCATTTACCCATATGTACAAAAACAAGGACAGACTAAATCCACTAGCACAACAATGTTCATTGCAGCACTATTTACCATAGCAAAGATATGGAACCAACCCAGATGTCCCTCAGTTGATGAGTGGATCAACAAGATGTGTTTTTTATACAAAATGGAATTCTTCACAGCTTTTAGAAAAAATGACATCCCTCCATTTGCAAGGAAATGGAAAGACTTAGAAAAGATCATATTAAGTGAAATAAGCCAGACTCAAAAGAACATAGTATAATGGTTTCCCTCATGCATCATAACAAGTGTAAACCTGGGGCTTGCCTACCAAAGATTTACAATAGAACAAAACCTAGATATATAAGGCAATATAGTATGATGCTAAATGGAAGGATCTCCAGGATATAGAAACAGAAGCCATATAATGAGTGATTGTTGTCGTTAATGTACTGTTCATCCCATCTTGGATATCTCATAGTGCTACAATATTTAACTTTGTTTTCTGATATATTTTATAAATGCTTATTTGGCTATTTTAAATTTGTTGTGAAGGGGGAAAACAAGATGGAAGTGGGGATGGGGGGAGGGAAATGGGACCCAAGACATGAGAAAGGGTATTAATTTTTAATGAAATTATCCACTTTCTATCTGGTGAATATAATGCAACTTTCTATTAATTACAATCACAATAAAATTTATTTTAAAAAATCTTGTAGAACACTGCAGTGAAACCATCTGGACCTGGGGTCTTTCTGGTTGCCATTTCCCTGATTGTTTCCTCTATCTCATTATATAAGAGTGGTTTATTCAGTTGCTTATCTCTGCTTGGCTCCATGTGGGTAGCTTACATTTATTTAAGAAATCATCCTTTTCTGCTTAATTTTCTTGTACCTTCGAATAGACCCTGGAAGTACTTATTTAAAAGAGTCTGAATTTCTTAAATATAAGTCCTGATTATTCCATCAGATCTCTAATCTTGTTTGAGTCTCCCCCCCTCTTTTTTGTTGTTTGATTAATCTTACCAGGGGTCTGTCAATTTTGTTGCCTTTCAGAGAAGAAACTTTTTGATTTATTAATTTTATGACTAGTGGAGCTTATTCTATCTTTGATATTTCTGATTTGATTTTTGTTATTTCTGTACTTCTAGTGTTTTAGAATTACCTTTCCCTTGTTCCTTTAGGTGCTTCAATTTCTTCTTTAGGTTATTAACATACTGTTCCTCTATCTTTCTAATATGGGCCCCTAATGCACCTTAAAACTACTTTTGCTCTATCCCATAAATTCCTTTGTGCTGTATCTTGATTGTCATTACATTCAAGAAATTTTGAATTTCTTCTGTGAATTGTTCTTTTACCCATGAGGTTTTCAGAATTGTGTTGTTCAGCTTCCAAGGTTTGGAATGTTTTTCACTCCTTATTATGTTATTTAGAGCTAATCTGATTCCACTATGTTCAGACAGAATGCATTAGTTCTCTTTTATTTGCCTAATTTTTTGTATGAACTACTCAATGATCTATTTTGGTTTATGTTATATGTGCTGCCGAGAAAAATGTACAATTTTGCTACTGGAGAAAAATGTATAAAATTTTGCTCAGCTGGGCTATGACCTTATTTAAGTCAGAGTGTCTTTGCTTACCTTTGTATTTATCTGTCTTTTGTTGACTCTCTTTTCCAGCTCTTGTGTTTTATTTTTTGTTCCTGATGTCCTATTCTCCATGTCACTCAATCTGTTGTTCAGCGCTTCTATTTTAGGTTGCATTCTAGATATTGAGACCATCGTGTCTGCTCTGAGTGTATTATCTTTCCATCAAGGGAAATATAAGCATTTTTTATTTTTGTCTCCACTTCTCTTTTGAGGAATACCTTTGTGATTTCCTGCTTATATTCCAGGGATTGTTTTTGGATTTCTGCTTTAATGTCTTTAGTCAAGTCAGCAATCATCTCCTGAAACAGAGTCATGTCTTCAATCTCTTCAGGTATCTTTTCTTATGATGGTAACATCTCTCTCATCCCTTCACTGAAGTTTCCTTTTAGGATTTGTGTGGGACTTTATAAATATATTTTGTGATTTGTCACTGTGATTTCTGCCTCATTGGGGGAGTTGAGACTACTATTTTAGGTTCATGCAGTGGTCAATAGATGCCAGTCTTTCTTGGTTTTGTGTTTTTGGTTATCTGTATATATGTGTGGTCCTCAGCAATATTAATTCCATTGTTGACTTAATCTGATCTTGCAGCTTTTGCTGGTGTGTCCTCAACTTCACAAAGGCAGTGTGCAGATATGCACCTAGGTCTCAGCCCAACCACTGGTTTGCCAGCCCTAGGAGTGAGGCCCAGCTGAGGACATGGGCTCTGAGGACAGAGCTGCTCCTTTCTGATTCTCAGTGCCCTAACACAGCCCTTTCTGGTATGCCCTTCAGTTCCCTGCTGTGCTTCAGGATTGCTATGCCTTCCCATTCTGGTTTTTGGTACTCAGGCAGAGTGCACCCCTGATTGCCTCCTGAAGTACAGAGCCAGTGTTGGCTGTGAATCTTTCTCTCTGTTGGGAGAACCCACTGTTTCTGGTTTTCTGGAGGCTCCCAACAGGAGGGCACACCAGTGAGTATTGGGTCACTCGGATGGAGGCACTCACACATGCCTGCACACATCCCTGCCCACTGTTGGAACTTAGGGTTTTAATGCTCTTCAGTCTCTAGAATAAGTGGCCTAAGGAGGAGGCTGTTGTTGGGAGCAGGAACACCTTCACACACATTATTGTGGTGCTGTTTCTTAGAGACCACCTGTCAGTCTCCAGTGAGTGGCCTGGTCAGGGGGTTGTTGGGGAAAAGGTCAGGATTCTGAACCCCTGACACCCCCCCCCACACACACACTTGCTAATCTTTCTTGGGCAGCGTTGAGTGGGTCTGGTTTTAAGTTTTGTAGCTCGCCACATCTGTGCTTTCCCAAAGTATTTGTGGAAAACCAGTGGGCTCCTTACACATAGAAGGGTTTGCTGTGACTTGCTCCATGGTGTTAGAGGGTTGTTTGCATCCTCTCTGGTCTCCACCACTGTCTGTACTTTCCAGGCACAGTCTGTGAGGGTTTCCTGCATCATGATTCTGGAGTTTACTGGAGTTCAGGACTTCCTGGCTGCCGTGCCAGGAATCATGGGGAGGGGTCCTCATGATTTTTATACTTGGAAAGCATTGGATATAAGCTTTATTTTGGTTTATTTTCTGGTTTGTATACTTCTACTTTGCTTACTAAATTTGTTGGTGTAGATTTCTAAAGATAGTTGGTTCTTGGGATTCCCCAATTCTCTTTTAGAGAAAATCAAATCAATAATACCATTGAGTTTAGTTAGTCTGTGTCTCTGTGATTTGGGGGCTAGTTAGGTTTCATGTGAAAATAAGGGTCTAGTGTATGTGTGCAATCATGTGATCTACTGACATGACAAAACAAACATGGAACTGTCATTTTAGAAATTGTGTCTTTTCAATTGAAATTCCAACTTATAAGTGTTGGCTAGATTTTCTTTTTACAAATTTTCAGGAACCCACTTAATTACAACTTATATTTCAATACTCAGTATATTCAATTGTAATAAGTTATGGATATTTCCTTTCCAGGCTATTAATTCCAAGCCATCATTGAAGCATTAGTGTTTCATTCCTTAATGTACAAGAGGTAATCAGATATTCTGCGAGTTCCCAAAAGTACTTAAAATCACAGAAACCAAGAAACCTTGCTGACCAACTAGGATTATATGAAGAAGCAATAGCATTTTCACAACTACAATCATTGAGAAGGACTATTATTTATCTTCTTCATCAGAATTCCAATAATGCACAAAAAATGATCATAGATGTGTTTATGAATTTTAAAATGTAGGAATTTTTCACATCTTTGTACTTCCTAAAACATGGAAATGATATTCTTTTCAGCAATAAAATGGTGTGTAAAATGATCGCAAATAGATAAGTATAGAAAAATATGTGAAAATCAAATTAAAGTTAAATATTCATGACAAAATCCTGAGTTACAATGAATCCACTCTATCTTAAACATTTAATTACTGTATCTGTAAATTATCAAATAACACATCTCCTTTGCCTTTTCAATGCTGTTCATTCATCAGACACTGAATATGCAAATGTAACCTTCTCAGGAAGTACACATTTCCACACACAGAATGAATTTAGAGGGTATTTTTTGTATACATAAATGTCTTGTGTTTCCTTGAAATTCAGAGGCAGTCTCAGACTTTTTTGTGGGCAAACTGATTGCACATGCCAAACTTACTGGTGAGTCAGAATCTTGCAGAATGAAAAAGATTTGTCAGTTTTATATGGTTTTTAGACACCTGTAAACTTTCCTACAAGGAATTTATATGAAATTCATGTGAGAGTTAAAGTATGGTTATATTTTGATATAGGCTAGCAGAGTAAAACTTAAGATATCATTTGATATTGAAAGACAAAACTAACCAAAATGAAAAGAATAGGATGATTTGTTCTCCACAGAGAAATCTTGGAAATTTTCCATTTCATTACCTAACATCCCTTATTTCTGATTTACCATGCAATCTGAAATGGGTGACTTATTATAAATATAAACATACATGGGATCATTTACTAAAACAACATACATGGAATCATAATACTAAAAAAATAGCTTCAGACATTGAAGGGAAGATGGCACCGAGACAATACAGATGCTGCCTAGCTCTCTCTCATAAAAAAAGAGAACCAGGTTGTCCCACGAGTGAATTACATTAAGAAATCTTCAAGAAGCAATGGAGAAGGACTCAAACCAGAAAAAAAAACACATAAAGCTTACATCCAACTTCTCAAAGAATTCAGTACGTGAGGACCACTCCCCCAAACCTTGCTGCGGGCTCTGAGCCACAAAAGGCGGCGAATGGAGGGCGCTGGGCCAGGCAGCCCCAACTGCTGCAGAAACCAGCATAGGACCAGGCCAGCAAGCCACAGAAGCTGAGGAACCCAGATGTGGAACCAGAACAGCAAAGCAGCGGAACCCAGACGTGGACCACAGGTGGCAGAGGAGACCTGAGTGGAGTAAAAGACTCCCCAACACCGTGCAGCACCCACAGATAAATGCAGAGGTGTGAGTAGCACAGCGTGTCCCCAAACACATTGGGAAAGCAGAGCTGGTGCCAAGCAATAAAACTTAACTCAGAACTCTCCACCCCACCCGAGAAAGACCGGCAGGAGCAGGGGGGCAAGGAATTTAGAATCCTGTCCCTTCCTTCAACAACCCCCTCACCAAGGCCATTGACTGGTGACTGACAGGTGGGTGGCACTAAGACCCACCACCCCACCAAGAGAGGCAGGGGTGTCCCAGCCCCCACCCGCCCACCAGGTTCCTCTCCCAGGCCTCTGACTGGAGACTGACAGGCGGGCAGATGCTAGGACCCAGCACCCCACCAGGGGAGGTGGAGGTGTCCCAGCTCCCACCTACCCACCAGGTTCCTCTCCCAGGCCACTGTGTCTGGAGAGCGGGGGACACTGAGACCCTGCCTTACCACAGTGGGTGGGGTGTGCCGGAAAATAGGAGCCAGCATCTGTCCCCCTCAATTCGTGATCGGGGCATCCTCCAGCTGGGAATCCTGAGCAAGACAGCACCGAGGGGCTCCCCACAGTTACAGACTCTCTGACAAAGCAGCAGGGAACTGAAGGGCCATCCAGCAGCCACGCTGCTTTCTGAGAATCAGAAAGGCACGGATCTGCTCTGGGAGCTCACATCCTCAGCTGGGCCCCACCCCTGGAAACAGAGCAGACACCTGCTGGTCCTGCTGAGAGCCCCTAGAAACCCCCAAATCCCAGACCCTGGGCCAGGGGCCCACCCCTAGAAGCAGCACAGGAAAACCAACGATCCGCCCAGCACACTGAGACTGAAGCTCACATGTCCATCCCACGGCCCACTGTGAGGCCACTGGTTGGATTGAGAGCTAGTCATGCACCTGCAAAAACTGCAAACTCTGACCTAGTCAGCAGAGGAATCAATTTCGCTGAGAACCACAGGTATTCACATATTCCCAGAACCACCGATCCCAATCCAAGTAAAGATCGCTACCTACTGACCACAGAGGGAAATACAACAAAAGTTCTCGATGCTGAGGAGAGCACAAAGAAGAATTACAACATACATAAATAATCAAAGTCTCACGCAAAGCCCAAAAGGTAACAAGAGCAAAGAGATGAGAGAGATGTCACCATCCCAAGAAATGACACCTGAAGAGAGTATGAAACATGACCCTATTCAAGGAGATGATTCTGAACATGATTAAAGAGATTAAAACAGAACTCCAAAAACAATTCCAGGAACATAAGCAGGAAATCTCCAAAGAGCTCCTCGAATTCAAAAGAGAAATGGAAGAAAAGATTAATACCCTCACAGCAGAAATGATAAGCTCAGTGTCCACACTTTAAGCAAAAATGGAGGTATTAAGTAGCAGATTGATGGAGATGGAGAATAGAACATCAGAAACGGAAGATAAAACACAAGAGCTGGAACAGACAATCACCATCTCGGAAAAATCAGTCAGAATCTACCAGAGAGAGCGCCAGGACCTGGCAGATGCAGCAAAGAAGTCTAATCTTCATTTAATAGGGATTGAAGAGGTGGCCAAATTCCAGAAAAGGTATGCAACCTTTAGTCACCAAAATCATAACAGAGAACTTCCCCAACTTCAAAAGGGAAATACTCACATTATTGAAGGTTTCAGGACCCCAAAAAGACAAGATCCTAGAAGGAACTCATCTAGACATATCATAGTAAAGACACTAGACCCTAATACCAAGGAATTGATCTTAAATGCTGAAAAAACAAAGAAGGAGCTATACGATAATGAGAAGAAAATTTGATTTACAGCAGATGTCTCTATGCAAACCCTAAATGCAAGAAAAGCTTGGGAAACCATCATTGATGTCCTGAAGACCAACAACTGCCAACCCAGACTGATATATCCAGCAAAACTAGCATTTACATTTGAGGGAGAAACAAGAATATTTCACTCCAAAGAGAAGCTGTATGAATACTTGCACACTAAACCAGCATTACAAAGAATACTAATTAATCGAGAACAAATTGTAGAACATCAAGAACCCCCATCAAGAAGCAAACATCTATAATTTACTAAAAACAAAAGGGGAAAAAGAGAGAGAAAGAAACCTAGAAGTAAAATAAATAATGACAATGGATACTGACCATTTCTCCATAATTTCGCTAAATGTGAATGGGCTGTACAATTCAATCAAAAGACACAGAGCAGTAGACTGGATTAAGAAACACCACCCATCCATATGTTGCCTCTAAGAGACCCACCTCACTGCCAAAGACAGAAACAAATTCCAAGTAAAAGGATGGAAACAAATCTTTCATTCCAATGCACCATGCATAAAAGCAGGAGTAGCAAGCTTAATCTCCGACAAAATTAACTTCTCAGTAAAATCAGTACATAAAGATAGAGATGGCCATTATATATTAGTAAAGTGTACAATCCATGCCCATAATATTACAGTTATAAACATCTACTCCCCCAACAAGGGAGCAACACAATTTGTCAAGCAAAGTCTTTTAGAATTACAGAAGAAGATAGACTCAAACACAATCATTGTGGGAGACCTCAATACACCACTCTCAACAAATGATAGGTCAACTCACTCAAAATTAAGCAAAGTCACCATCGACTTAAATGACACCATAGCCCAGCTGGGCTTAACAGATATACACAGAGTCTTCCACCCAACGGCGAAACATTTTACATTTTTCTCAGCAGCACATGGAACACACTCCAAAATAGATCATATAATAGTTCATACAGAAAACTTAAGCAGATAGAAGAGGTCTGATATAATCCCATGCATTCTATCAGACCACAGTAAAGTCAGACTAATTCTGAACAATGAAGTCAAAGTCAAAAAATATTCAATCACATGGAAACTGAAGAACACACTTCTGAATAACTCCTGGGTAACAGATCAGATCAGAAATGAAATTAAAAATTTCCTTGAATGTAATGACAATCAAGAAACATAACAAAGGAACTTATGGACACAGCAAAGGCAGTTCTAAGAGGCAAATTTATCGCACTAAGAGTGCATATTAAAAAGACAGAAGAAGAGCACGTAAATAACCTTTAAAAAAACTGAAACACCTAGAGGAGCAAAAAAAGTTAATTCTAAAACAACTAGAAGGACAGAAATAACAAAAATAAAATCAGAAATTTCAGAGATTGAAATAAGATATACTATACACAAAATTGATAAATCAAAAAGTTGATTCTTTAAAAGAGTCAACAAAATAGACAGATCCTTGGCAAGATTAATTAAAAAAAGGAAAGGGGAGACTCAAATAAACAAGATTAGAGACCCCACGGGAACAATCACAGCTGATTCCCAAGAAATCCAGTCCCTAATAAATAGGTACTACCAGGGCCTATATTCAAAGAAACAAGAAAATCTAGTAGATATGGATGATTTCTTAAATAAATATAGGATACACACACTGAACAACGATGAGGTAAACAAATTGAACAGACCAGTTTCTTACAATGAAATTGTGGAAGCTATCAGGGAAATGCCAACCAAAAAAATCCCAGATCCAGATTAATTCACAAGACATTTAAAGATGAAATAACACCTATACTCTTGAAACTCTTCCAAGAAATAGAAACAGAAGGGGCAATACCAAACTCATTTTATGAAGCTAATACTACTCTCATCCCCAAACCAGGGAAAGACCCAACAAAAAAAGAAAACTACAGACATATCTCTCTAATGAACATAGATGCAAAACTTCTCAATAAAATATTAGCCAACAGAATCCAGAAACAAATTAAACAATCATACACTATGATCAAGTGGGCTTCATCCCACAAATGCAAGGCTGGTTTAATATGCACAAATCAATCAATGTAATACATCATATCAATAGAGTTAAAGATAAGAATCATACGATAATTTCTCTGGATGCGGAGAAGGCATTTGACAAAATACAACATCCATTCATGTTGAAAGCACTAGAAAAAATAGGAATAAGAGGTACATTCCTCAAAATAGTGAAAGCCATATATGAAAAACCTCCAGCCAGTATTATACTAAATGGGGAAAGACTGGAACCATTCACCTTAAAATCAGGAACTAGACAGGGATGCCCACTCTCTCCACACCTCTTCAATATAGTGCTGGAACCCTTAGCCAGAGCAATAAGGCAAAAAAGGGACATCAAAGGGATCCACATAGGGAAAGAAGAAATTAAGCTATCCTTATTTGCAGATGACATGATCCTCTACTTGAGTGACCCAACAAACTCCACTCCCAAACTTCTAGAATAATAAACCACTTTAGCAAAGTGGCAGGATACAAAATCAATCTTCAGAAGTCAGTAGCTTTCTTGTACACCAACAATACACAAACAAAAGGCCAAATCAAGATAAGGATCCCATTCACAATAGCCACAAAAAGAATAAAATACTTAGGAATATACTTAACCAAAGATCTAATGGAATTATTCAATGAAAACTATAAAAGCCTAATGAAAGAAATTAAAGAAGACACTAGGAATTGGAAAGACATCCCACGCTCATGGCTAGGGAGAATGAACATACTGCCAAAATTGGTATACAAATTCATTGCAATCCCCATCAAAATCCCAAAGGCATTCTTTATGGAAATTGAAGATATAATCCAAAGATTCATATGGAACAAGAAAAGACCTAGAATAGCCAAAACATTTCTAGGCAAAAGAGCAATGCTGGTGGTATTAGAATACCAGACTTCAAACTCTACTACAGAGCCATAATAGCAAAAACTGCTTGATACTGGCACAGAAACAGACCAGAAGATCAGTGGAACAGAATAGAAGACCCAGAAATAGAACCACATGCGTATAGGCAACTTGTATTTGACAAACGTGCCAAAGATATACAATGGAACAAACACAGTCTATTCAATTATTGGTGCTGGCAAAACTGGGCAGTCACATGCAGAAAACTAAAAATTGACCCAAGCCTTTCGCCATGCACAAGCATTAACTCAAAGTGGATCAAAGACCTCAATGTCAGACAGGAAACCGTGAAACTGCTACATGATAAATTAGGAGAGACAGTGGAACTCATAGACACAGGCAAAAGATTCCTGAGTAGAATCCCAGGGTCACAACAGATTGGAGAGAGACTTGATAAATGGGACACCTAAAAATAAAAAGTTTCTGTACAGATAAAAACATAGTAGCAAAAGTAGGGAGACAGCCAACCAACTGGGAAAAGATATTCACCAAAAATACATCTCACAAATTCTTAATATCTAGTATCTACAGGTAACTCAAGAAACTAATCCCCCAAAAACCCAATAACCCATTCACTAAATGGGCAAGGGAACTAAAGAGAGACCTGTCAGAATAAGAGATTAAAATGGCAGAAAAGCATATGAGAAAATGTTCATCATCTATGGTCATAAAGGAAATGTAAATAAAACAACCCTAAGATACCACCTTACCCCAACAAGAATGTCCAAGATTTTGAACTCAGACAATGACAGTTTCTGGCAGGGTTGTGGAGAAAAAAGAACCTTACTACACTGTTGGTAGGAATGTAGACTAGTTCAGCCACTCCAGAAAGCAGTGTGGAGGCTCCTTAAAGAACTGAAAATAGACTTTCCCTGCGATCCTGCCATACCACTTCTGGGCATCTATCCTGAACAGCATTACCCTGGATATTATAAAGACACCTGCTCAGCTATGTTCATCTCTGCACTTTTCACAATAGCCAGGCAATGGAAACAATGCAGACGCCCTATTGCAGATGAATGGATACAGAAAATGTGGTATATATACACAATGGAATTCTGCATAGCCAACAGACAAGATAAAATAATGGCATTCTCAGGGAAGTGGTTGAATCTAGAACGAATCATGCTGAGTGAGACAAGTCAAGACCTAAGGAAGAAAAAGCACATGGTATCCTTAATATGCGTTTATTAAATCCAAAGAGTACAAGAGCGAGGACTCAATAACTGCATATCCAAAGGTATGGACATGGTAATGGAAATACAAACATAACTATATAGACATAAAAACCTATGACTCTATAGACATAATGTTTTATTTCATAAATAGATATGATTCTATGACATACAAACCCTTAGCCTAATTTTGATTAAGTTCTAAATACTAAGTCCCAGAGATTGTAATTAGAGATTTGCCACTTGAACAATTGTTTGTTAACCTTGTCATTTAAAATATGATGTAAACATAAGCCATATAATGAGTGATTGTTATTCTTAAGGTACTAGGTTATCCCTCATCACTTTTGCTGTCCCTTGGTTATCTCATATTGTTACACTATCTCACTTTGTTACCTGATATGTCGGATATATTTGTATTTGTTTATCTGAAATTGGATAGGGAACGGGGGAAAACACGGTGAGGGGTGGGGGTGGAGGGGAGGGAAATTGGGATAAAGACATGTGAAAGGGTATCAATGTATGGGAATTAATGCACCGTCTATCTGGCAAATATCATGTAATCCTTCCATTAATTACAATGAAAAATATATGAAAAAATAGCTTCATTAGTTACTGTGGACATATATACAATTTTAAAATAGGACAGTGGCAATTACTATGAGCAAAATTTAGTATTACTTACATGTTTTATGGATATCTTCTTAGTAATTGTACATGGACACTCTCTGACTGAACATATTTACAATATTTGAACATGTAAAATTTGATTTCTGTGAAAAAAACATTAAGTTTTTGTTAAATTCTTCATCCCTGATAGAATCAACCTTTTCTCAGTAAGGCTCATCATCATCTGTTGACATTTTCTAAAAGATCTAAGATACAGAATCATCAGTGGTGTATAGTGCATCACAGGAATAATAAAGAAATGAGTCTGGTAATTTGTAACAAGTATGTGAAATATTACTGCCAGATTACACAATTTATTTTCCTAATTTGAAACTTATATGATCAATTTTGTATCTCAATTTGAAGAGATACAAAGTATAATCACAAAAAGATGGATGATTTATCCAAAAGTATCCTGCAAATTGTTATAAAATATAATGAAAAAAGGCATCTGTAAATAGAAGGTTATGAATGCAAAAGCATCCAATTTAAATTACAAGAAATTGGTCATGTTTACCAGGTTGCATATATATAAAAAAGTCAATCTCATTTCTATTTGTTTATGTGAAAATCTCAATGGGTATAAGGAAGTGACAATCACAGTTTAAAGGTATTTCAGGAAAACAAGTTCACCTAAGTGGAAAAAATAATTACAATGTCAGAACCATATAGATAAAAATAAATAGGAGCATATACATATAAATAAATAAATATTTACTTACTTTGTATCTTGATTGACTCCAAACAAGACAGTAGTGCACAGAAAAACTGCATTGCTATTCAGTTACAATCATTACAGTAAGGTCCTATAATATATACACAATCTGAATAATTGTAAGGAAATTACATAGGAGATCTAAATTTCAAGTCAAGTCAAATATTTCTTGGTGCTGAAATGCCAAGTAGTGATAACTGTAAACATTATTATAGTACTTAGTGTTACTGGTGTAACTTCTCGGAAATGACTGTACATGCCAACTGTTGAAATTCTCTGAATCACTCATTAAAACCTGGTGACACAGTTATAATTATAATGTTAACTAACACTCAATTAAAAGAGACAAAATTTAAAAATGATAATTTTGTAGTTTCAGGTGCCGTCCCCAGTTCATTGCACTCCATTTAATTTTTCTGTTCACAGCACTGGATAATACAATTCAACATGTGACTCATTGTTAGCAGAGGATATATGATCATCATAACCATGGTTCACACTAAGAGTTCTACCAGTAATCTATATTGTAGCATATCTTTGCCCAATCAAAATGTATTCTGTGATTCATGTGAACCACAAATACTGAAAAATACTCAGTGAAGAAGAAAGGTATTACACATTCATCAAATGTATTTCTTAAGTGAATTTCTTACAGGAATTTTAGATGAATTTCCTTAAGCAAATTGATATTGTATTGAAAACACTCACAGATGAAGGTATAAAGTCAAATATGCAGTGTGGTTACTGTTGAGTAAAATGCAATTTATAAATAAAACCCCAAAAGATAAAATGCCAATACAATTGATTTACTCTGCAGAATAAGAAATCCACTCAATGATTATCCCAATGGTCAGCATACTCACTTGTGCAAATGTATATGAGAGGAAGGGTTCCAGATACTTCTCAATTTCTTCTGGGCATAAAATATATTCAGTAGAAGGGATTATATATATATGTATTTATATATATATGTATATATATATACATATATATAAGCACCTTCAGAACAATTTCTTATTTGTGTAAACTCTTGCAACAATATAATTACATGTGGAATTGGGTGTGAAAAATGTTAATGGACCTTACAAATTTCTGAATAAATGTAATTTTCCAACAGCTTTTATGATTGCATGACTGAAATGGATATTGTATTTGTTTTCTCTTTATTTCTTGGCCTTTTCTATGTGTCTTAGCATGTGTTGGCCTTGTGAATACTCCACATCCAATTCAATGCACATCAATTAACATCCTAAGTATACGGCTGTGTGGTTTTGTTTTTTAGTTTTTTATTTGTTTGTTCTTTTGCCTTTAACAGGACTATTTAGAGATGAGTCTCAGAGTAAACTTTCTGCTGTGAATGAGTACTTGATTTTCCTGTATTAACCTCAGGAGAAGTAGAATTATTTGCCCCATCAACTGCCTGTACACAATGTTGCCTTCACCAACTGAAATCAATTCAAATGTAATCTAAGTACTGGTCTTTCTGAGGGAGGAAAAGATTCCTCCTAGCCTCATCATTAAATATATTCTCTTTATCTAATACAAACATTGATAGTTCCATTTTGAAGGTAGTGTGTGTTTCAGTCATTCAATAATTTATGGTTTCCTGTTGACTTTCAGAATGGGAAAACCAGTTATCTCATGCCAATCAGAACGTTTTCATTCCTGTGAGGACAGTTATCCTTGCCAGTTAATCAAGACACAAATTCATTTCATTTCCCAGGTAAGATTCTCATATTTTTCTCACATCCAGCACATAAAGAGAAACAAATTCCTTCCAGATTACTCACAAAGTTTCTCCAAGAAAGAAAATATGTTGCTCGAATATGGTGTCTGCTATCCTGAATCCAACTTACACTTGAGCTTGATCAGTCTTAGTGATTTCAGGGCTGAACATAGAAGAAAACATTTGGAAATATCAATAGATCACCATAATTCCTTTCAATGGATCCAAATCATCATGGATTGTCAAGAGACACAAAGTGATGGAGATTTGAAAATATTCAGAGAAAACAAAACTCCCATCATATTGTCTGAAGTAAATTCCCTGATGTGATTTATACAGTTTCTAATTTTGTTGAGGAAATTGTTTCTTAGAATCCCTCACTATTGGCTTCTTAGAAGTCATTTTTTTTTGCCAGCCCTGAGGTTGAGCTTAGGGCCTGAGTACTCTCCTTAGATTTTTCTCAAGAATAGAACTCTACCACTTGACACTCAGCACCACTTCTGGCTTTTTCTAAGTATTTCGTACCAAGGAATCGAACCCGGGTCTATGTGCATGCTAGGCAAGCACTCTACCACTAGGCCAAACTCCCGGCCAATATTACAAGTCATTTTAATTCTACTCAGAGACATTACTCTGGTAATTTCAACATTCTATTTACAAACGTTTTCACCTATATGTTGCCTGAATTTTAACACAATGTTTGCTATTGTTATTTATCATCATATTAATACCTTATCACATATATTGTGGTTATATTTAAGATCTGCAGAAATATCTATACTGTGTTCTATTCATTTTACTTCATTGCTACTGAAATGAATGCCCAGGCTCAAGTACCTAAAAACCTCATGCTAAAAGATAAGATTTGGTTTGCACACTACACACTCATGTATTAAATGTGACTTTTTACAAATTCAGATGGCAATTAAGAAGCATGTCCATGTAATATGTTATGCTGGTACAATGTTTACCTATTGTTTGTGAAAACAAGCTCCCATTCCTTAGTACCACATATATTGTAGGCCTTAAAAACCTGAATTGGTGATGTGACTCAAGTTGTAGTGTCCAAACCCCCAAAGACAGGACATAAGCTCTGAGATCAAGTCCAGGATATACAAAATAAAAAGAAAAACTAAATACAAATTCAAATGCCACTGGATACTGGTGGTCAATTCCTCTAGTCCTAGATACTTAGGAGGCTGAGATCTGAAAATTGTGGTTCAAAGCCAAAATAACATGAGACTCTTATTTCTACTTATGCAGAAAACTGGAAGTGGTGCTGTAGCTGAAGAACTCAGGGATAGTTCCCAGGCCTAGAATTCAACTCCAGTGAATGGCAAAATAAGGATAAGTGAATATCACATTGTTTCTAGGAATGCAAGAGTCTGGTTTCTTTCAGGAATGGCTACAAAGCAATTCCAATTCAATGACTCAAATGGTACACTAACAGTGTTTACAGGTGTTATTATATATTTATATCCTTTAATTTAACTGAATACTGTCTTTCTTTTGTCTCAAAGCAGCTGATATTTTGTATGTTCCTTTTGGTTAACAGAAGCTGTAGAAATTCTCTTCCAATCTCTTGTGATTCAACACTGTTTTTCAATTTCTTTGAGTTAAGGAGTTTTCCTTGGTGGAGATGGATAATGAATTCTAATTTTGTGCCAAAGTTGTTAGACAGAAGGCAGAGTATATTTTCAGTGTTTCTGAATTTGTACAGATTTTTTATGCCCTAAAATGTGGTCTATTTTAGAAAACATTTCATGTGCTACTGAAAAAAATGTATATTTTGATGTTGCTGGGTAGAATACTTCGCAGAAGTCTGTTAGGTCTAATTAGTCTATGCAGTTCTTAAATTGAGAACATTCTGCTGTGCTTTTGATCTGAGGTGACAACGGTGTGTTAAAATCACTGTGTTTCAATCTATGTGTTTTTAGCGTAAATAAAGTTTGTTTAAAGATGTTGGGTGTTCCATCCAGTATGTAGATATTTAAGATGGTTATCTCCTTCTCAGGGAAAGATCCCTTCAGTAGCATGTAATAACTTTCTTTGTTTCTTCTCATTAATTTTAGTTTGAAGTCCAATTTATCTGGTGTATGGATAGCAGGTCTTGCCAATTTGGGGAGACTGCTTTCTTGATTCCTGCTTCTCATTTTCAGAAGATTGTTTTGGGGGCCAAGAGGTGTGTTTTGAAGACAACAGTAATATGGATCTTGATTTTGATCCAACTAGACAATCTATGTCATTTAATTGCAGAATTAAGTCCACTGATATTGAGGGTCTGATTTAGAAAACATTAACTGGTGCCTGCCATTTTTCCTATATTTTAGAACCTGTGACTAGTCCATTTTTCTTCTAATTATCTACTATTTATTGCAAGTGTCATTTGTTGTGGTGTAAATAAATGTGTGATCTACATGACAGAAGTGAGTGTAACAAAAACCTAATAATTGCTTTAAATTCTTTTTGTAAGAATAGTGTACATTATTTCATAACTCCTTTAAAATTTTATTTTCATGATAACTACTAGCCTGGTTAGACTTGCTTTCATAACATCTATGTTTCTTCTTGTAGATTGCTATGCATTCCTAAGAGTTTCTCCCATTTTTCCATATTCTACTTCTTGCCCAGTTGTAAACTTCATTTCCTACATTTTTGTCCTGTGAATCTTTTCACTTAGGCAAATCTTATTCGGCCATACACATGCAGTTTTTGAACTACATGTCTGGCTAACATCTGTTACTATGATTTGCTTTAAATTTTATTGTTGGGGTAATGTACAGAGCAGTTAAAGTTACATACCTCAGGTTGTGGGTGCATTACTTCTCAGACATTGATATTCCTTCTGATGTTTACTGCTCTCTTTTCCTCCCCAATCCTCCTTCCAATCATCTTGCTTTCCCTCTTCTTTTCCCTATTTCAAATTAACAAATAAACCTATGCAGTATACAAGGTAACAAAGTCACATACATTAAACACATGAGACTTTCTATAAGGGGAAAAAGAGAAAAGAAAAGAAGAAAACATGATATATTTAGAACAACATTCACAAAAATAAACCTCCTGTTTCCATATCCTAGAGTTCATGTTGATAGTCTCATCCCATATGGCCATATGTACATTGCTATTGTATTATCCTATTGTGAAAATACTAAATGTGTACTAATTATTACAAATGAGGGAAATCATGCAGTCTGTGTTCCTTTTGGTTTGGCTCACTTCACTTAATAAGATATTTTCCAAGTCTTTCCATTTTTATGAATTGATTAATGTGTTTCTTTCCAATTGTTTAAAGAATTCCTTTGTGCCAGGAACTGTATCTTCTTGCTATGTTCATCTACTGTTTAACACCTTAGTTATGAAAAATAATACTGAAATGAACATCACTATGCTAGTAAGATTTGTATATTCTTGTTTCTGCACATTTTGGTAAATGCCCAGGAATGGGTCATAGCATAAGTGTAGGTTCAGTCTTTTGAGGAATCTCTGTATTGCTTTCCACAGATTTTAAATGAGTTTACATTCCCACAAAGTATTTAGTAACATTCCCTTCTGGCCACATCCTGACAGAATTTGTTGTTTCCAATTTCCTGATAATGGTCACTGAAGCTGGATGGAGGTGGTATCTCAAAGTTATTTTGATTTGCATTTCTTTTTGGCAACTGACATGGAATATTTCTTCATGTGTTTATAGGAAATTATTATTTCCTCTTCAGAGAAGTATTTCTGTAAGTCTACCCCACAATTTAATGTGATTGTTGTTTCTTCATGTTGATTTTTGAGACAGGCCTAAATTTGCCCTTGTCTTTGTATGAGTAGTGAAAATCTTCTCTCACACGGTGGCCTTTCTATTTAACTTGCTAAGTATGTCTTTTGCCAAACACAAGCTGTGAGGTTTAATGTAGATTCATTTTTTTCCAATTTTATTTACCTTGTTACATTTGTGTCATCATAGTGTATCTCCTATTTCTTCTTGTAAAGTTTGAATGATACATGATTTTGCCTTGAGGTCTTTTACACTTTTAGAACTAACTCTGGTGCAGGGTAAGATAAACAGTTTCAACTATTTCTTCTACAGATTTTTTTTAAACAATTCCATTTTTTGCCTATTCTTGTACCAATATCAAGTTCTTTTGAATAGTGTAGCTTTGTAAGAGAATCTAAAGTTTGTTATTGTTAATTCTTTATTGCTTTTCTTTATGCCTAGGATTGTTTTTCTTATACAGGACTCTTGTTTTATTTCTATGAACATCTGGATTGTTTACTCTACCTCATTGAAGAATGACACTGGGATACTGATTGGTATTGCATTCAAACTAGTAGATATCTTTTAGCAAGATTGTCATTTGCATGATGTTAATTCTTCCAATTAAGGAGCATGGTAGTGATTTCAACTTCCTCAGTTTGGCTTTTATTTCCATCTTTTATTTTTGAAAGTTTTCAATGTAAAATTCCTTTACATCCTTAGTTAATTCCTACATATTTTTCTTTGTGGCTGTTGCAAAATGAGTTAGTTTTCTAGATTTCTGCATTGCTCTTCTTCTTGTTTGCATTCAAGAAAGGCTTAATTTTTATGCGCAGCTACTTTCCTAAAATTTTGATTCAGTACCAGCCACTTGTTTGTGGAGTCAATTGCGTTCTTTTTGTACAGAATCATGCCATCTGCAAAGAGGGAAAGTTTCATTTCCTCTTTCTCTATTCACGTCCTCTTTTTGCTTGCTTCTTGACATTGCACTGGCTATAAGTTCTAATACCACATTAAAGAGTAGAAAAATTTGACATCCTTATCTCATTCCTTATTTTAGAGGAAATGGCTTTAGCTTTAAACCATTAAGTATAATACTAGATGTAGGTGTGTCACACATAGATTTGAGTTGCTGAGGCATGTTCCGTGGTTTCGTAGTTTCTCCAGAGATTTTATTCTAAAAGGATGTTATATCAATTCAAAAATTATTTCTCCATCTATTGAGATAATCACGAGATTCTTGTGCTTATTGACTTGTGTATATTGAACTTGTTTGTATCCCTGTGGTGAATTTGATTTGATAATAGTGAATATTTTTTCTTTAGTTGTTGAATATTATTGGCCAGTTCATCAAAGAAATAGGTCATGTTCATCAAAGAAATGGGTCTATGTTCTATTTCTTTGATGAGTCCCCTGTCTGTTTTTGCGATGTGAGTTATACTAGTTTCATCGAATTACTGATAAGGAGGCCACTCTTTGAAGAGTTTGAGGAGTATTTTTTTTATAAGATCTGCTTCAAAGGCCTTTTGGAATTCAGCTCTGAATCTACCAGGTCCTGGGCTTTCTCTGGCTTTTACTTGAAACAGATTTAAACTTCTTTGTTCCATTTGGGTATATCAGTATTGGCTAAATTTTTTTTTTTATCTCTTCTAGAATTCAAATATGTAGGTATAAAGATTTGGCAAGTATTCCCTTATGATTGTTCATTGGAAATTTCTGTCGTGGTCTTTCTAAATTCATCCATGATTTTATTTGATTGTGCTCCCATGTTCTTTTCTCTTCCTTTGTCTCTTTCGTTCTCTCTTTCTTTCTTTCTCTCTTTCAATCTTTTGCTCAAGTAATTTAGGGTATATCTTTCTAAATTTTTTTCATAGATCTAACTTTATTATGGAGTATATTTCAACAGATTTTTGTCTCTAATTCATTTAATTCTCCCTTGATTTTAATAATTTGTTCACTACTGGATTTGAAACTGATATTTTGCTCTTTCTCAAGAAGATTAACAGTGCATTGTAGGGTATGTCACATCAGGGAAATGGAAACCTATGCTGTAGAAAAGAAGGCCTACCTCATGGCCCAGTGCTCATTTCTTGGTTTTGGCACCAAACCTGTCACTTGGTTGGAAGGCTTGGCTGTGGTTTTGTGATGGTATGTAAGGCTACCTCTAGGATTGGCCCCGAACACTCCCACCATTTCAGACAGCATCTGATTCTCCTTCTTTACCTACCTCCCACTGCCCTGCCACCTTTGTGCTGATTGGCTCCTGCATCCTATACTAACTGAATGTAATTCCTCAATAAATGTGTTCCTGCCTGACGGGTCTCCCTTATGAGTCTGATTGTCGTCCGATGAGGGAGGGCTGGGGGGCATCATCCTATCCTTCCTCTCTTGGTTCATCGTGGTAAAAAGGAGTTAAAGTCTTGCTCTGAGGAGATTGGTGGTCTCTCTTGTCACTCTTACAGCTTGCAGATCGGGAGGGACGAAGGACTAAAAACCTTGACTTCTGGCACCCAACGTGGTCCAGGAAAGAAAAAGGAAAACAAGTGCTCATCAAAACCTGTTGTCCAGTCTGTTATGGGGTCAGGAGGAGGGGATTCCACATCCCTCCAGGTGAGGATTCCATGTCCCACAGAGTCACCACATGGAGACAGTCTCATATAAAAGGTGATTTTATTGGGGAAGTAGATGGTGAACTGACCGGCTAGGGACACAGTCTAGACTCAGGAGCTAACACTGTAACCCCAAGCAGCTCTTACATTGGTTTTTTAAAGGCAAAACCCATGTGGTCAAATCTGGCCACACACAGGTGGTCAATAGGATAGTTATATGCACAGTGGTACCATTGCCAGCTCCGGCCATACGCAGGTAGCCAGTAGGGTTATAGCCCAGTGTTTGAATTTACCTATTGCCTTAGTTGGAGTTGGCATGCAAATTGGGAAGGTCTCCACATAAAACAGTCCCACTCACAATGAGTTCATATCCCTCCTCATGGGGGGTAGGGAAAGGTCAAGTTTGCCCCTCCCTGGAAGGGCAAAGGTGGCTGAGCTTTACCATTGTTGACCTTCCATAATGGGGCGGGGAACTCTTAGGCATTCCAGATGGCACCAGTCCCTGCTCCCCTTAATAGAGTCAAGCTACGAGGTAAGGGTATCCCTGAGAAGATGGGGCAATCTCACACCAAGCATGAAGACCCAGTGCTCAAAGCTATGAGATTGATGCTTAAAAGCAGAGGTTTGGAGATTTTAGATTCCTAGACTAAGAAGGTCTGGGAAGCCTTAACACATGCCACTCCCTTGTTAATAGCAGCCAGTCTTTTCAAGTGGACTACCTGGAACCACGTAAAGCGCATGATGATAAGGAGGGAGACTGACTTGGGGGAAGATTCTCCCCTTGGGATCTATCCGATTTTGTCTGCTCTTAAGGCCTGCTTCTATCCCAGCTCAGTTACATCTAGGGCCAAGGAAACTTTAATTGAGGAGCTCTCAGAGTCTTGGGGAGTTAGCCCTCCTAATAATCAGTAGGAAACTTTAATTGAGGAGTGCTCAGTCAGGGAGAGTTAGCACTCCCACTGCTTAGGGTAAAAAGGAGTTAAAGTCTTGCTCTAAGGAGATTGGTGGTCTCCTTTGATCCTGTGTCCAGGCCCTGGAACCCTGCACCAAGTGCTCCTGCCCTGAAACTTGTGGCAGACAATGGGGGTAAGGATCCTTTGCCATCCTATAGAATTCTTGGCAACTCCTCCCCTAAACTGAAAGAGCAAGTTAAGCAGCCATCTTTTATCAATGCAGACTCCTCCGCACCATGCATGGCTTTCCCAGTGCATGCTAACCCTGGGGTAATAGACTCTCTCTATGGTATCGCTGGGAGGCCCAAGATTTAATGGACCTTAAAAAAGCAAGGAGGGGCCTAATTTGTCCTGGGCTGAAACCATCCTCCAAGGCCTGACTCATCAGCAGTGCACCACCCAAGACTGGGAAATTTTAAGTAAGGCTGTGCTCCCTGGCCCCCTGAATCTGAAATGGTGTGCCTTTTTTAATGAGGAATGCCATAGGCAGGCCAAGAGGAACCAGGATGTTAATCCTCCAGTACATGGACTTATGGGATGCTATCAAGATCCAATGATATGTTTTCCATGGGCCTCCAGCAGGCTGCTATCTTTGCCCCCTACCAATAGCAGGTGCGGGCTTTGGGACTGGCTATGTGGAAAAAATTGAAAGAAGGCCCCTCAAAGCCTCCAATATCAGGAATTACTCAGAAGGCTACCGAGGACCTTGCCACCTTTATAGAAAGAGTAGAACAGAGCCTCCAAAGAAATTTCCCATCAAGGCCTCTGAGATCAGTTTGTTAAGATGCTGGTCTGCGAGGGGATGACTGCATACCACCAACTGGCCTGTGCAGGAATGAAGGAGAAATCTATGGGGAGGATGTAGGCACTCAAACCCACCAGTCACAGGCGCTGGTTGCAGCCCTACAAGCCCAAATGGCTTCACTAGCAGAGGTGTTTTCAACTGCCCTTATCTCTTTCAATGGGGCTGGAAGAGGAGTTTGTTATGGGTGTGGCCAGCAAGGCCACTTCAAAAGACATTGTCCTCAGGGATGGATAAGACCTGATCCCCCACAGGGACTTCTTTCAGGCCAGACAAAAGGCCTAATTCACCTAAAACACCCTGTCCCAGATGCAGGAAGGGATTGCACTGGCAAAAAACTGTAAAAGATTTGATATCAAGGGAAAGCCTTTAAACTAATGATCGGACATCCTCCAGCTCATCAACCAAAGGAGGCGTCTCATCTAGAGATCCACCTAGGGCTTACTGGACCATCCCAGTAGTCCCAGGGATTAGGCCCAAAATGGATATCTTCATAGTGGGGAAAAAATTTTCTACTGCCTGATTGACACCGGAGCAGATCGGACAGTACTGAGAAAGGAAGAGGTTCCCCCTCAGTGGAAATTGATTCCTGCCCCCAGTTGTTAGGGGTGGGAGGTGATATAAGTCTGAAGAGAGCAAGGACTAGCTCACTTGGGAGGACGTGGATGGTAGCCAGGCGGAGGTGCACCCCTAGTGTTGTCTGGCCTAACATCAATTTGGCCTATCAGGCCATTTTAATAAATATAGGGGGGACTTGCCTGTGGAGGCTGCAGGGTGGAATGCTCTACACCCTGTGCAAGGCCTCACCCCCAATCCTAAGGGCCACAGGTGGAATAGTGGCCACTTCCTTTATATAAATTACAAAAACTAAGAGAGATGATATCAGAACAGCTGACTTTAGGGCAAATTAGGCCCTCTCGAAGCCCTTGGAATACTCCTGGGTTTGTCATACAGAAGTCCTTGGGAAAATGGAGAATGTTACAGGACCTAAGAAAAATAAATGAGTGAATGGTTCATGTTGGTACCCCCTTGTGAGGGTTGCCTTGGATCCCCTCCATCCCTTGAGACTTGACCCTCATTGTGGTTGATATCAAGGATTGCTTCTTTGCTATTCCTCTAAATCCCCGGGATTGTGAAAAGTTTGCCTTCTTCATTCCCTCAATTAATTTCCAGGAGCCAGATGAAAGATATGAGTGGGTGGTGCTGGTCCAAGCCATGGCCAATGGCCCGCCTATTGTCAACATTATGTTTCACAAATTCTGCAACCCCTTTGGAGGAGATCAGACATAACTATATATGTATATATGGATGATATTATTCTTGGAACAACTGACTTTGACACATTAAGCTCTGCATCTAAGGAACTCCAGATTCTTTTAAAGAAAAGGGGATTATATATATATATCTAATGACAAGATGCAGGCATTGCCTCCCTTTAAGATTCTGGGGGCTGAACTTAGACTGGACTCTGTCTGTCCTCTCAAACCCCAATTACTCTTCCAATCATGCTACAATTTGGTAGAATTACAGAAATTATTAGGTGAGCCCAATTGGCTGAGACTTTTGTTCATCTGTCTACAGAAGAACTTCTGCTTTTTGACCCTCAAAAGGGTAAGGCCCCTACGGATGTTATTAATATGACCTCATACATCAATCAATGTTTAATAAGATTCAGATAGCCTTGAATGTGGCACAATTGGCTCATTATGAACTCCAATGCTCCCCCTGTCTCTGGATTCTTCCTGGCTCTAACCTATTTTTTGCAGCAATTACTCAGCCAGGTGAGCCCCTTCAATGGATACATGTGTAGATAGGGAGGGGCTCCTAGAGTTTATTCACAACTTGTCCAGTTGGCTGACCTAATAATTAAGGGTAGAAATATTTCCATGAGACATTATGGTTGAGATCCAGATGTGGTGGTAATGCCCTACCAGTTGTCAGACTTAAGAGTGGGTCAGAAGAAACCAGGGTCAGGTTGCCTCTGTCTTTGAAGGTTTCATGGGTAAATTGGATTGCCATTATGGTACTTTAAGATGGGTGTTATCATTTTCAAGATTAAAATGGATGCCCCCTATGCTATTCTCCACTAGGCCCCTCCTTGGAGCAGCAAATATGTTGACAGATGGGGGAAAGGTGGGATCTGCCATGGTGATATGCCCTGCCTCCCTCCCTACAAAAAAATAAAAGTCACCCACTATTTTGAGCCAGTCACAGGATCTGCACAGTTTAAGGAGCTGTATGCAGTTGTCTTGGCCTTAACCCATGTTCATGGACCAATGCATTTGTTTTCTGATAGCCTATATGTACTCAATTTGCTGCCAAATTTAGTGTCAGCCTATATGAAACTGGACAAAACCCCAATCACTCCCTTAATGATTCAAGTCAAGTCTCTGTAAAAAAATGAGCTAAACCTATTTTTTACAGCATCTCAGGGGCCACCAGGATTTGCCTGGGAGGCTGACATGAGGGAACAAGATGGCTGATCAATTGGCAACCAATGGGATTATTACAGCTACTGCTCAGCCACAGCAGGACCTTCAAGTAGCTCACGGGTTACATGAACAGACTAACTTAAATTGGAGAGGGCTGCATCAGAGATTTCCCCTGGTCCCTATAAATGACTTAAAAAAGATCAGGAAGACATGAAATAGTGCATACCATTTTTATAAGTCCCACATCTATAATCCCCCGGGGTCAATCCCCGGGGCATTAAATCTAACATTATCTGGCAGACTGATGTAACCAACTATGCACCCTTTGGGTAATTTAAATACTTATTTATGTCTATAGATATTCATTCACATGTTTGTTGGGCTACTGCACATTCCGGCGAAAGACCCGACACACTGAAAGCCATTTTTTACAGTGTTTTGCTATCTTGGGTTTACTCCTACAGGTAAAAATGGATAATGGGCCTTGTATTATAATCAAATCATTACAATTTTTTTCAGACTTGGAATATTAGACATACCACTGGGATACCATATAATCCCAGGGGACAAACTATAATTGAGAGCACAGTAAGACCTTAAAAATCAACTAATAAAACAAAAAGGAGGAGTTAACCCCCATGATCAATTGAGGACAGCCTTTCAGAGACATTAATCTTATCAGACACCTTATTTAAAGGTTGAAGTCCATTGGTGAGATCCTCTTATTGGATCATGAATAGGCCCTGATCCCATCATTAGTGTGGAGAGAGGATTTGGATGTGTCTTCACGGTGGGAGAACCAAACCCAATTTGGGTATCGACTAGAAATTTAAAATATTTTCAGCAAACTAAAAAGTAATTACTCAAAAGCACCCACTCTTGAGGTATGATTTTCCTTCTCCCTCTCATTCACAGGAATGAGGAGACCTTACTGGACACTCTGCCTAGCTGTGGTTGGATCCCTCAATTGCCTTGCTTCTCCTCATCCTGGGCATCATTATCCACGCTTCCCACAAAGACACTAGTTTGGACCTACAATCTCAACTTGACTCCCTGGCTGCAGTTGTCCTCCAAAATCATCTAGGCCTTGTCCTGCTTAAAAAGTCTGCAGGAGGTTCTCAAACACTGCCAAAATGAACTCAATCCAAACTACCTATCGACTGGACTAAATGGTTGGGTCCCTTACCCTCTCCACTGTGTGGGCCCCTTGGTTATAGTGATTCTTATATTCACATTCAGACGTTGTATGATCAATAAGGTCCTTCATTTTCTTAGAGATTAGGTTAAAGCTGTTCATCTAATGGTGGTCCAACAACAATATGCTATGTTTTGAGATGGCGGACTGAGAAATCTATGAGGTTGGCCCTGGCCCTTTCAAGGTGTACAGAAGGGTTTCCTTTGCTGACATTGTCCATCCCCCCTATCCATTTGGGGCTGCCAACCCTACAGGTGAATTGCCTGAAGAGCTAGAGTGGTACAATCCTCAGCGGGGGACAACCTAAGACTGGCACATTCTCAAGAAGGGCAAGCACCTGCTTAATAAAACAAAAATGGGGGAGATGTAGGGCACGTCACATCAGGGAAATGGAAACCTATGCTGTAGAAAAGAAGGCCTACCTCGTGCCCCAGTGCTCATTTCCTGGTTTTGGCACCCAACCTGCCTGTTACTTGGTTGGAAGGCTTGGCTCTGGTTTTGTGATGGTAAGTAAGGCTACCTCTGGGATTGGTCCCAAACACTTTCACCCTCTCAGACAGCACCTGATTTCCCTTCTTTACCTACCTCCCACTGCCCTGCCCACCTTTGTGCTGATTGGCTCCTGCATCCTATACTAACTGAATGTAATTCCTTAATAAACAAGTTCCTGCCTAATGGGTCTCCCTGATGAGTCTGATTGTCCTCTGAAGAGGGAGGCTAGGGGCCATCAGCATACCCTTCCTCTCTTGGCTCAGCTTGGTCAGGGCATGTTCTCTGTGTCCCTCTTGCAGTTTGGGAGGGACGAAGGACTAAAAATCCCGACAGTGCATCATTCATTTGTTGATTTGAGATTTTTTGAATTTTTCAATGTAAACACTCAGTGATGTAAATTTTCCTTTGAATACTGTCTTTTCTGTGTCTCAAAGCAGCTGCTATTTTGTATGATCACTTTAGTTCAATACCACAAATTTCTTAATTTCTCTTCTAGATTTTCAATGACCAACTGTTTATTTAATAATGTGGTTTTCAGTCTCAGTGTGTTATAGGGTTATCCTTGGTTGATACTGATAATGAATTCTAATTTATGCCCAAGTACTCTGAGAGAATGCAGGAAATAATTTCAGTGTCTCTGAGTTTGCGCCAGTTTGCCATTTAATGTGGTCTATTTTAGAAAATGTTTCATATGCTGGTAAAAAATGTATATTTTGGTGTTGCTGGGTAGAATACTTTGCAGAAATCTGTTAGTTCTAGTGAGTCTATGCAGTTCTGAAATTGTGAGCTTTCTCTGCTCTTAGTCTATCCAGAGGTAATAATGGTGTGTTAAAATCATTGTGTTTCTGTGGATCAAGGTATGAGAAAGGGTATCAGTGTTTGTGAAGTAATACTGCTTCTATCTAATGAATAGAATGTAATCCTTCTATTAATTACAATAAAAGTATATGAAAAAAATTAGTTTCGATCTGTGTGTTTTCAGTGTAAATGAAGTTTTTGTGAAGATGTTGAGTTTTCCATCCAGTATGTAGATGTTTAGTAAGATCCCTTCAGTAGTATGTAATAACCTTCTTGTTTCTTTTCACTAATTTTTGTTTCAAGTCTAATTTATTTGGTATATGGAAATCAAATTCTGTCAATTTATGGGGATGCTTCCTTGATAAATTTTGTTCCAGCCTCACTCTCAGAATATTTGTTTTTGTGGCAAAAAGTATGTCTTGAAGACAGCAGTAAGATGTACCTTGCTTTTTGATACAACTAGACAGTTTATGACATTTAATGCAGAGTTACATGCATTTATATTGAGGGTATGATTTGGAATAAACTTACTAGTACCTGACATTTTTTCTATGTAGTTAAAGCCTGTGACTTTTCAATTCTTCCCGCAATTACCTGGTATGAGTTTTTTTTGTGTCATTTTTCTGTCAATATCATGCTTGTGTTGATCTTTAAAGTGTTGTACATCTTTGAGAGTTTTCTGTAAGCTGATGTGGTCGATATACACTTTCAATTTTTCCTTGCTGTAGAAGTTTTTTATTATTTTCTCAGCTATAAATTAGACCTTAGACTGCCCAGTTCTCACGGCTGGTCGTTATTCCAAGCTCTTCTTGCTTGTCTGGTGTCTATGGAGAAATCTGTGTTGAAACTAGTTGGTTTTCCTTTGTATGTGATTGTTCTCTTGTCCCTTGCCCTTTTATTTTCTTATAGCCTGTAACTTGTCAATTCTTACTGTAATTAACTGGTATGACATTTAGGTGTCATTTGTTTTCCAGTAACATGTTTGTGTTGATTTTCAACATGTAGAACATCTTTGAGGATTTTCCATAATGCTGAATTGGTTGCTACAGGATGATTCAACTTTCTCATAGTATACAAGATTTTATTGTTCCTTCCCACTTTGAATGAGAGTTTAGCTGGGTACAGTGTTCTTGCTTGGTAATCATTTGCCTTTAGAGTATGACATACATCTTTCCTAAGGCTCCTTACTTGCATGGTGTCCACTGAGAAATCTGTGGTTATTCAGATTGATTATCCTTGATGGTAATTGTTCTCTTCTTTCTGGCCACTTTAAGGATCTCTATTGGTCGTGTTCAGAATATAATATGGCCCTTTCTGTTACGATCTGATTGTGGTTCTCAAACTTCTTGTATCTGGATGGCCCTGTCTTTTTGGGTATTTGTGAAGTTGTCTGCGATTGTTGCCTATAGTATATTTCTAATTCTACTACCACTTCCTCCAGGGAATTGTCAATGCAGATTAGCATTAATTAGACAAAAAGGAACTGCATCTTGGAAGTCCTAAAAATATCTCTCATATTTCTTGCATCTGACCCTAATCATTTTCAGCTTTTTCTTCATAAGTTATATACTCTTTAACTTTGGAGATTCTCTCTACTCTTTCATCTACTCTTCTGTAAATTCTTTCTACATTGTTCTTGATCTTTCTTCCAACTTTCAGTCATTTTTGAAGGTTGGCATACCATGTTTTAGATCTTGTATGGAATTTTTTACCTCCCTGATTTGTATTTCAGTGCTCTTTGAACTCCTTTAGCATAGAAGCTTTAATCTCATTGGACTTTTTTTGCAATTAATTTAGCTTTCAGTTTGTGAAGACTATGAATTGCTCCATTTTTCTTTGATTGGCCTAATTGTATTCATATTCAGGATCACCTATATCCTTTTCCATGCTTTCAAAGAATCCATTGATCATGTATATTAGAGCATTTAGAGGACTCTCGTCTAGGTTTTCCATTGACAGAGCCTTTATTTTTTTATTTTGAGTGGGAGATGGGATTCATTGACTTGCCATTTTTCTTGAGCTTCTTATTTTCCTTTTTGGAAAGGGGAGCAAGACTAATGCAAAACAAGATTTTGAGGTTAGGATAAGAATCAACCTAATGTTCTATACCTGCTCAGTCTATACAGGTTTACAATCTTACACTGGTGTTTTCCAACTTGTTCTCCTTTTATGCATTACAAAAAATTAAACACAACAGCCGAACAATTTTTAATTAAATATTTTATTCACTTTTTTCTACATCATATTTCAAATGTAATGTTTAACACAAGTTTTTAAGAAGGGAATCTCTATACAATTACTCACACTTAGGTTATAGAACATAATTCAAATTAAGCATCAATCTATGTAATAAACCATTCTGTCTATAAAGTATAAAACCCATCATGAATTTTTATGTCTATGTGGTTATGTTTATATCTCCAAGACAATGTCCTTAATATTGGGTACTGAAATATTTAGTCATTTCTCTTGTACTGTTTGGATCTGATATCCACATATTATGGGTACCATGTGCCTTTTGTTTGGTCTTGACTTATCTCACAACATGATTTACTCTAGCTTCAGCCACTTCTCAGAAAATGGCATTATTTTATCTTGTCTTTTGGCCATGTAAAATTCATATCCATATGCACAGGAAAGGATACAAATATGTGCAGTAGGGTATCTGAGTTGTTGCCATCGTTTGCCATTTTGAATAGTACAGAGTTAAACAGAGCTGAGCATGTGTCCCTATCATATCCTGGATTATGATGTTCAGGATAGGTGCCCAGGAATGGTATGGCAGGATAGTAGGGAAGGTTTATTTTCAGTTCTTTAAGAAACCTCCAAACTCCTTTCCAAAGTGGTTGTCTTATTTTACACTCCCACAAGCAGTGCATTGGTGTTCTTTCCTGACAAAACCACCAGCAATTGTGATTATCTGAGTTCAGAATATTGGCCATTATAATTGGAGTAAGATGATATGTTAGAGTTGTTTTTATTTGCATTTCCTTTATGACTATGGATGTTCAGAATTTTCAGATATGTTTTTCTATGATTTTAACCTCTTCTTTAGAAAAATATCTCTTTAGTTCCTGTGCTCATTAGCTGATTGTTTGTTTTTTTCAGTTTTGGGGTCGGGGGGAAATTAGTTTCTTGAGTTACCTGTAGAAACTGGATATTAAGAATTTGCCTGAAGTATTGTTGGTAAATAACTTTTCCCAGTTGGTTGGCTATGCTCTTATCTGTACAGAAACATTTTATTTTAAGGTAGTCCTATTTGTCAATTCTCTTTCCAAGCTGCTGTGACCGCGACTCTTTTCAAGAAGTTTTTGCATGTGTCTTTGAGTTCCAGTGTCTCCCTTATTCTATCATGTAACAGTTAAAAGGTTTCAGGACTGATATTGAGGTCTTTGATGAATTTTGAGTTGATGCTTGTTCATGGCAAAAGGCTCGGATTAATTTTTATCCTGCATGTGGCTGCCTTCTTTTGCCAGCACCAGTATATGAATAGGCTGTGTTTGTTTCTCTGTTGACTCATTCAAAAAACCTACTTTTTGATTTATTAATTTTATGAAGAGTAGAACTTATTTCAATCTCTGATTTTCTAATTATATTTTTGTTATTTCTATCATTCTAGTTGTTTTAAAACTAACCTTTTCCTACTGGTGCTTCAATTTCTGGTTTAGGTTTTTTACATGAGCCTCTTCTATTTAATGTGAGCTTGTAGTGCTATAAATTTGCCCCTTAAAACTGCTTTTATTGTGTCCCATAAGTTTCTTTGTGTTGTATCTTGATTTTCATTAGATTGAAGAATGTTTTGAATTTATTCTGAGTTTTTCTGTAACCCAGGATTCAGAAGTGTGTTGTTCAGCTTTTAACCTTTACTATCTTGCTTAGAACTATTCTGATTCCACTATGATCAGATAGAGTGCAGATATATCTGTTCTCTTGTATCTGCTTAAGTTTTCTGTGTGATCTATTTTGGTGCATGTTATATGTGCTGCTGAGAAAAATGTATAAAGTTTTGCCTTTGGGCAAAAATATATAATGTTTTCCATTGGGTAAAAATGTGTCAAGTTTTGCCCAGCTGGGCTATGATGTCATTCAGAGGTTTCTTTCCTTATCTTTTGTTAAGTTGATCTGTTTTGATAACAGTGGTATTGAACTCTCCCATTATGACTGTGTTTGTCTCTATCTTGTTTTGTAATTGAGTTTGCTTGATAATTATAGGTGCTCCCATATTTGGGGAGTAAATGTTTGTAACTGTAATATTCTGGATATGAATTGTTCCCTTTACTAATATGTAGTGGCCACCTTTTCCAAGCTTTTCTTGCATTTAGGGTTTGTGCAGAATGGTCTGCAGGGATTTCCATTGTACTATAGCTTTTTTTTGTCTTGTGGTGTTTAAAATCAGGTCCTTTTCTTCTGGTCTAATGATTTTACTATGATATGTCTGGAGGAGTTCCCTCTGGAATCTTGTCTGCTTGGAGTCCTGAAACCTTGAGTAATCTGAGTTAGACTTTCCCATTTGAGGCTGGGAGAGTTTTCTGCTATAATCTTGGAGAAGTGTTGCAGTTTGAAGCTCTTCCCCTTCATCAAATCTGATTTTACGAAGAGTAAATTTCTTGGCTGCATCTCTCGGTTTTTGGACACCTCTTTGATGAATTTTGACTGATTTCTCCAGAAAGATGTCTCTGTCTTCCAGCTCTTGTGTTAAACTTCCATTCTGGGTATTCTATTCTCCATCTCAGTCAATCTGTTGTTTAGCAATTCCATTTTTGTTTCCATTGTAGACAGTGAGCCCATAATATCTACTCCGAGGGAATTCATCTTTCCATTTAGGGAAATATAAGCTTTGTCTAATTTTGTCTCCACTTGTCTTTCAAAATCAAGGAATGCCTTTATGATTTCTTACTTATATTCTGGAAATTGTTTTTGGAGGTCTGCATTAATACCTTTAGTCATGTCAGCAATCAACTCCTTGAATAGAGTCATGTCTTAAGCCTCATCAGGTGTTATTTCTTTAGATGGTGACTTCTCTCGTCCCTTCACTCTTATTTCCTTTTGGTATTTGTGTGGGACTTTATGTATATATTTTGTGATTTGTCGCTGTGATTTCTGCCTCACTGGGGGATTTGAGACTATTGTTTGGGGTTAGTAGGTGACAGTCTTTACCTGCTTTGGTGTTTCTGGGTATCTGTGTATATGTGTGATTCTCAGCCAAATTAATTACTTTCCTGGCTAAGTCAGAGCTTGCAGCTTTTGCTGGTGTGTCCCAAGTTCCCAAGACTGTATACAACTATACACCTAGGTCTCAGCTAGCCCAAGTGTGGGACTCAGTTGAGGGCATGGGCTCTGAGGGTGGAGCTCTGTGTTTCTGATTCTCAGTGCTCTAACTCAACCCTTTCTGATCTACCCTTCAGTTCCTTGCTGTGTTTCTGGGTTGCTCTCCCTTTTCTTTCAGTTTTTCCATACGCAGGCAGAATGTTCCCATGATTTCCTCCAGAAGTACAAGACCACTTTTGGCTGTGAGTCTTTCTGTGACTCCATTGAGAGAACCACTTTGTGCTGGCTTGCTGGAAGCTTCCAGTGGGAGGGCATGCCTCTGAGCTTTGCCTCAATGAGATGCATCATGCATGCACACATGCCTGCACACGCCCCTATCCACTGTTGGAATGCAGGGTATCTCTGGTCCTCAGTCTCTAGCACCCATTTCTGGGGGAGAAGGCTATTGGGCCTGTGATAGCAGGAACAACTTCACACACATTATTGGGGTGCTGGGTCTTAGAGCCTACCTGTCAGTTTCCAGTCAATGGCCTGGGAGAAAAGGCAGATTCTGAATTTCTTGCCCCCCCCAACACTTGCCAGTATTTCTTGGTCAGGGTTGAAAGGGGTCTGGGTTTAAATTCTGTAGCTCTCCACTGGCTGAGCTTTCCCAAAGTGTTTGTGGGAACCCAGTAGGTTACTTTTTCATAGCATGGTTGGCTGTGACCTGCTCCATGGTGTTTGAAGGTTACTAGTGACAACTCTGGTCTCCATCGCTATCTGTGCTGTCATCACACAGTCTATGTGGGATTACTCCATCTGAATTCTGGAGTTTGCTGGAATTCAGGGCTTTCTGCCTCCGGAGCTCGCTGGTGACACTAGTGAAGTGTGGAGAAGGGGTCCTTATGGTTTTTATACTTTGAAAACACTGGATATGAGCTTTATTTTGGTTTATTTTCTGGTTTGTATACTTCTCCTTTGCTTATAAATTTGTTGTTGTAGATTTCTAAAGATAGTTGGTTCCTGGGATTTCCCACTTCTTAGTTTTTTTGTGAGAGAAAAAGTCTGGGTCCCTCTAGTTTCCACATCATCTTGATTCCCCCCTATGTAATTTTTTGAGGCATTGCAAAACAAATATATATATATATATACATATATATGTGTATATATATATATATGTATATATATGGAAGCCTATGTTAAGGCTATACAATATTAAGGAGAGCCTGGAGAAGGAGTTTAATAGAATTGGAAATACTATCAGAGAAACTTCTCAGTTTCCCAAATATCCAGAAGATCAGGATCATCCAGATAAAAGAAACTTAGAGAACCCTAAACAGATATTACAAGAGAAAGACGTCCCACTTCTGATTAGAATCCATATACGATCAAGAGAGACCAAGGAAAAGACCCTTAAAGTGGCCAGAGAGAAGAGAACAAAAACCAATGGGAAGAACCACAGATTTCTCAGAAGAGACCAAACAAAAGAAAAGAGCTTGGAATGGTATGTTCACTGCCTAAAAGGACACATAATTATCAACCAAGAATACAATAACCAGCTAAGCTCACCTTCAGAGCTGAGGAAAAAATAAAAACTTTCCAGAGCGAGAAAAAATTGGATTCTTGACACTACAGGAATTTGTAAGTAATAATAAAGTTGAAAATGGAATGATAGTGGAAGAATTGCATTTCCCACGTATGTTTTCTATTTTCTTAGATGCAATTTTTTTTTCTGATGAATCTTTGGATCCTGAAAAGTAAATGCATTTTCCCTATGATAAAATTCACAAGTTCAGCTTCTGCACGTTTCCATACAATCTGGTGAAATGCAAAGTAATATATAATCTAAAATACTTAGGTGTCATAAATTCTTAAGTATTTGGAGGCAGTAACATATTGCTTATAAGTAAAAGTTGTAGCAAATGTGAAAAAAATAATTCTAAAAATATCCAGGCAGAAACCACAAGAACAGTATTCTTTCCTGTTTATTGTTGGACCTCACTGAGTATTACAATCCACCTTGTATCTAAATAGAGCTCCTCATTACAGAACACACAAAAGACATTTTTTGGAAAATAATTTCTTTTTTTCATATATTTTTATTGTAATTAATAAAAGGGTTACATAATATTCACCAGATAGAAGGTGCATTAATTCACATACATTGATACCCTTTCTCACGTCTTGGTCCCCATTACCCTCCCCTAAACCCCATCTTAGTTTTCCCCTCTTCCCTATCCAATTTCAAATAACCAAATACAAATATATCCAATATATCAGATAACAACATGAGATACTGTAACAATATAAGATAACAAAGGGACAGCAAAAGAGATGAGAGATAACATAGTACATTAAGGACAACAGTCACTCCTTATATGGCTTATGTTTCTATATCCTAGAAGTCTTTCATTTAGCATCATACTGTATGGCGTTGGTCTCTAATGGTCCTGCATGCATTCTAATGGGTCGAGAGATTTTTTTTCTGTGTTCTCTTTCAGCATACTGTATCTGTTTCTCTGCAATGATTCTATTAAATATAGTTTCTATTATATTAGCCTCCTTCTCCAAGCCCTCCCCTATATCAATTAGTCTTAAAAATAAGTTTTATAATTTTATCTTTCAGCCCTGGAGAGCTCCCATATGTCTTGGATTTGTTTCGAATAATTTACTGGTCTTTATGTGATCTAGGCAATCTTCACTTACAGAGATTTGATCATCTCCATCATGTATCCAGCTGTCAAATTTCACTGTTTTGTGTTTGTCTTCCTAGTCCTTGTTGGTAATTTTTTAGGAGAGCATCTCTTCTTTAATATCTTGCCTGGACTTTTTCTCCCCTTAATTTTGTTTTGAGAATTCACATTTTCATATGTTTTAGCTGACTGCATATTCTTCCATTGAATTCCTCTGTTAATGTTTGAATAAGCTCACATATATCCTTATTCATGCATCCACCTTTTCTTTCATACTGTTTACCAGTAGCATTTGCAAAGCTTTCTGAGGACTCTCCTTTAGGTTTTTCCTTGACTGCTCTGTTGCTTGAATATTTTGAATGAGAGATGAAGTTCCTTGACTTGCCCTGTTTCTCAATTTTGATGAGTGGTTCTACCTGTATGGATTGGAGAACAAATATTAAAACAATTGTATGAAAAGAACAAATCCAGATCTATATAGTTGCAAATACTATACATTAATAAACAGGTAGTTTCACTCTGTCTGTCTCCTTTTGTGGAATTAAACAGAGGTCAAATATCTAAATGGAAAACAAATGTAAGGCAAAATCCAAACTTATCCCTTGAATTTAAATCAATATAAATAGAAAAGATAGCTCCACCATTACAGGCACAGTCTGGGACAACAACCAACAATAGAGGATCAATAAACAAAGTAACAAACAGGGATCAAATGACAGAAATAGGCATAATGAAACCCAAGAGAATAAGAGAAGTGGACTGTAGGGAGAAAAGGAGTAGAGGGAAGATAAATAACACCTAAAGGTACATACAAGTTATAGAAATAAATAATAAAAATACAATAAAAGGAGAAAAAGAAAAAACTGGGAATAAAAAGAACACATATTCTGAGTTAAATATGTACACAATAAAAGAGAATGTCTCCTAATACCAGATTCTAGGATTGGAAGAACCACAAGGAAGTAATAAAAGGAAAAACTAAGGATGAAGAGAATAAAAAAGGGAATAATCATAAATCTAGTAAATATTAAAATATTCTAATTAGAAAAAGGAATCCTTTATTGTATTTTGGGGAACCCTATTTGTTCCTATTTGTGCCTCGTTAGGATCTACCCATTTGATAATGTCTCTGATAGCCTCGTGATGATTCCTTTGAATTACATTGTTCTTCACTAAGTTTGTTCAGCAGAAAATGTTCTCCATTTCAGACTTGAGGCATTTGTAATTCTCTTGCCAGGTTTTAATATGGGCTTAGCAAGCATATTTGTGCATCCATATGATAGAGTGTCTTCCTTTTGAAGCTAGAATGAGATTGGAGTTATAAACTATCTGGTATCAGCATTTTCTCCAGTCAGATAGCTACTAAGTCACAGGCTTAACCTGGAGCATTTATTTTTTTTTCAGATTCGCAGAGCCTGCTCTAATGAGAATGTCTAATGGATAGGATTCCTTCTGGTTATATTTACCATGTGAGGAAGCTTGCTGGCCAGTATAGCAGGGTACCATTTCCAGGGTAGAGTTGACACGAGTCAGATTCTTTTGACCTATTGTAAAATGGAGCTACATAACACGATTCACAGGCTAGAATTATTTCCAAGCTTGCCTAGCAATTTCTTTAGCAGTACAAAACAGGGTACTTTTTCAGGTGATGGGGGAGGGGTATTTACCCGATGATCAGGCCAGTCAGCACAGGCCAATTCATGTAGGCTAGTCCACCTGTTCTGCAGGCCTGTTCATAGGTCCCCTCTTACAGTGCCTGCCATTGCTCCTATTTATATGTTTCCCTTTCCACTTCCACCAACTCTCCTCTACCTCCAGTACTTTCCTCTCTAGCCAGCAGTCTTTTCCTGCTAGAACTTATACCCTCTGTATCTAGAGGACACTAGTTGAAAAGGATATATACACTAGAAAGGGGACCTATGCATACATTATACCAAGTAATGTCTCCTGTATTAGTTGTAAGGGGGCTGTACCAAATTGTATTCTCTCAGACTTGTACAAGGATCCACTTCTGGCATAGAGGGTTTTAATATCCATGAAACTGATGGCATAGAAATGGAGTGTGTAGCAGAAGCTCTTCTTCCTGTGAAATCTTTAACACTCTAGAAGAAGATTTTGCACTTTGTTTTCACAAGAAATTTACAACACTGTTTTCCCACCCTAGTAAAGGGTAGTAAACTGACTATGGACAAGACAGGTACATGGACAAGACAAGGTATATGGACAGGACTATGGACAAGCAGCTATTGATAATCAACCCACAGGTCCTACATGTCCCAGCTGATTTGTCAATGTAGTGGTGCTATGTCTGACTATAGGCTGAGGATCCCTTGATGCTGGTCTGCACAAATGCCCAGACTCATGCACAGAGGGTTTCCAAATGACTTCTGATCTGCTAGAACCTCAAGAAACAGACAATGATTAGGGAACCTCAGGCCTGAGTAATATCTCTCAGCAGAATTCCCGTGAGTGTTGAAGTACTCACTTATGAGGATTTTCCCTGAGACCTCGACCAAATGTCATCTGTCCACATAGATGGGACCTCTGATGAAGTAACCATAGGATGTTCACTTTGTACTGATCTCTTCTCCTTAGTTCCCTTCTAGTATCTGAATGCTTCTCCCAAGGCTTCCTACCACTATGCAGGCTTCTACACACTTCCACTGTCACAGCATCAAATTGCTCCCCTTTTCATCTCTGTTTCAGTTTTGACTTTCCTAATGCACCAATTCCACCAGCTTCTATTCTGGCCTGCAGTTTTCCCACCCAACTGGAATCTTCATCTCTTATTTATATACAGGGTTCTGCTTCCCTGGCAACCAGTAATGTCATCTGTGTTGGCTGTGGCCTGCTTAACTGCTACTATTTCCAAATGCATTTTTATTTCTTGGGTTTGTTCAGCTGCATAAAACTTATATTTTCCATTAAATGACTTACTAGTATTTGTCACTTATGCTGGAGCCTCACCCCAGGTACTGACATTGCAAAATATCCTCTAGGTTTTACACTTTTTGGAGGAGTGACAATGACTTTGGTGGTATATTTACACTTTTTTTGATATTCAGAACTACCTGCAGTCTGTGTCCGAACTTAGGCAGTAAGATGTTCATTTCTATCTGTAGTCACTCTGTCCTCCTTGTAGGTAACAATGACAACCTTGCATCAGAGATCCTGTGCATTTGCCCAGTGGCCTTGCTGTAGGGATTGCTTCCATCACCACAGCTGGGACTGGATTCAGATTCATCATAGACTCTGTTCGAAACTGTTTACTTAAGGAGATGACTAAACTTTTGCACTCTGGCCAAAAGTTCTTTATTATTCTAGCTCACTTGGATACTATGTCATGGATACTTATTTGAGCCTTCTGCAACACAGAAAGCATATAACCATCAATTTGTACATTCTTCAACATAACAGCTATTTACCTCCAAATCCCCTGCATATAGTATATATTTGCACAGTCATTGTGCTCATGGAAAAAACTAGTAAAATAATGAGGATAAAAGTGAATAGCTATAAAATTCACTTTCATGTGAAGCATAATTATGAAGTCCATCTTTGTGCTTACACCAACGAAATCACCCAAAGTTGGTATATCAGTTCAAACTTAGTGGTGTACAATGGATGATTTTTATTCACGACAATTTGGTTGTCAGCTTGCAGTACAACTTTTAATGTACAGTAAGCTGTACAGATCATCTCTTTCAAAGGAATATGAAAAAGTCACTCTCTACACACGGACCTTGTTAAGGGTATGGATAACTTATCAAGAATTGCTGTTCAAGACATTTATTTGAATGCTGTTAGTCAGTCCGGGGTGTGAATACAGGGTTGGGCACTATGTATGAGCTTGACAACTCAAGCCCAGCTTGGTAATTCTACCAATGGAGCCACAGAACCACTTCCAGTTATGTGACATTAAATTGGAGATTAGAGTCTCAAAGATTTGGTGGCTGCACTCACTCTGAAATGAAATAATCAGATCTCAGGCTCCTGAGTAGCTAGGATTATATTGTGAGCCTCTGAAGGCAAGCTAACATTTAATATTCATTGTGAGTGTAATTTCCAATGAAATTAGTGAGAATTTTTAGATAGTGAAAATAAAACTCCATTCATCTCTTTGAACGTCATTGTATATATTCTGATTGTAATTTTAAGTTACAATAGGAGCAGAAAAGTTTGCCTGATGAATGATTTCTCTAACGGGATAAGAAGTAGCATAAATATTCATTTCTATGGAAAATAAATTAATATATATCTCTATGTACTTACTAACACTAAAAAAATAGCTTCCATGGGGCCAGGATTATGGCCTTCTGGTAGAATGTTTGCCTAGCATGCACCAAGACTCGGTGCAGTTTTAGTTCTTTTTAATGTGTGTCAACCCTGGAAGTCACACTAAGTTCCTGTAAATGTACCAGTTTTTTTACATTCCATGCATTATAATTACCATGTTTTTAAAAATTATGTTTATAACAATTTATTTGATATATGTTTTATAATCATCCATTTGAATAACTTTTAACTGAAAAGCATTACTTCCAAATTCAAGGAAATAGTCTGCAAGCAAGTGATAATATTTGTTACATTTGTTATAAGGTAGAAGACTCGTCACTTATGTTTATACTATGCGTTCTTTAACAGTGAAGATCTTGTAACTACGATTTTTTTCACATATTTTTATAGTAATTAATAGAAGGGTTACATTATATTCACCAGATAGAAGATGCATTAATTCACATACATTGATACCCTTTCACATGTCTTGGTCCCAATTTCACTCCTCCCATCACCACCTCTCATCTTGTTTTAGCCCCTTCCTATCCAATTTCAAATAACCAAATGCAAATATACCCAATATATCAGATAACAAAGTGAGATACTGTAACAATATGATATAACCACGGGACAGCAAAAGAGATGAGAGATAACATCGTACATTAAGGACAACAATCACTCATAATATGGCTTTTGTTTCTATATCCTAGAGGTCCTTTCATTTAGCGTCCTACTATATGGGCTTTTGTATCAAGGTTTTGCTCTATTGCAAATCTCTGCTAAGAGAGTGCAAGGTTTCTACTGATTATGACAAATGAGGGAAACCATTGAGCCTATGTTCCTTTGAGTCTGGCTTACTTCACTTAATATGATTTTTTCTAAGTCTTTCCATTTCCTAACAAATGGGACAATGTCATTTTTTCTGACAGCAGCATAGAATTCCATTGTGTACAAATACCACATCTTGTTCTTCCATTCATCAATTGAGGGACATCTGGATTGGTTCCATATCTTTGCTATTGTAAACAGTGCTGCAATGAACATCATTTTGCTAGTGGATTCAGTATGTCCTTGTTTCTGGACAATTGGGTAAATGCCTAGTAGTAGAATTGCTGGGTCATAGGAGAGCTCTATGTTTAGTCTTTTGAGGAACTGCCTTACTGCTTTCCATAGTGGTTGAATGAGTTTGAAATCTCACCAACAGTGTAGTAGTGATCCCACCTGACCACATCCCCTCCAGCATCTGTTGTTATTAGATTTCTTGATGCTGGCCATTCTAACTGGAATGAGGTAGAATCTGAGAGTTGTTTTGATTTGCATTTCTCTTATGACCAGAGATGATGAGCATTTCTTCATGTGTCTATAGGCCATTTTCGTTTCTTCTTCAGAAAAGACTCTCTAAGTCTTCATCCCATCTTTAATGGGATGGTTGTTACTTTGGAGTTTACTTTTGGATTGATTCAATTTTTGGAGCTGATGATATATTTTAGATATGAGGCCTTTGTCCATTGTATGGTTGCTGAAGACCTTCTCCCATTCTGTATGCTTCCTAATTAATTTACTAGCCATGTCGTTTGCCATACAAAAGCTCTGCAGTTTAATGCAGTCCCATTTATTCAGCCTTTCTCTGATTTGCTGTGATTCTTGATCCTTATTAAGAAAGTTTCGACCTGTGCCAAGGAGGCCTAGTGTATCTCCTATTCCTTCTTGTAAAGTTTTCACTGTGTCAATTTTACCTCGAGGTCTTTGATCCATATCAAGTTAATTCTATTGCAGGGTAAAAAAGAAGAATCCAATTTTAATTTTCTGCAGAATCCAATTATTGTTTCTGCAGGTGCTTAACCAGTTCTGCCAGCACAACTTGTTGAAGAGGCTGTCTCTCTTCCATCCTATTTTTTTGGCTCCTTCTCAATGGTTAGATGGCCATAGGTCTGTGGTTTAATATCTGGGTCCTCAGTTCTATTCCATTGGTCTTTAAGCCTGTTCTTGTGGCAGTACCTAGCTGTTTTTGATAATTATAACTCTATAATAGAGTCTAAAATTTGGTATTGAAATTCCTCCTGCGCTATTCTTTCCGCTGAGTGTTTTCGTTATATGGGGTCTTTTATTTTTCCATATGAAATTTTGGATTGTCTCTTCAATTTCTTTAAAGAATGACATTGGGATATTGATGGGTATTGCGTTGAATTTATAGATAGCTCTTGGCAAGATTGTCATTTTCACGATGTTGATTCTTCCAATCCAGGAGCATGGGAGAATTTTATTCGGGTGGACTCCCATCTTTTTAGTAACATTTGCTAAGTGTCTGTCAATCTTGTTAATTTTTTCAAAGAACCAACTCCTTGATTTGTTGATTCTTTCTATAGTGTTTTTTGGACTCCAATTCATTTAGTTCTGTTTTGATTTTAATAATTTACTTCCTTTTACTGAATTAGGGTTAGTTTGTTGCTCCAAGAGGTTATGGTGTGACATTTAATTGTTGGTTTGTGTGAAAGTAAAGTTCACTTGATGAAGTTCAAAGCTCCTGGATTTGGTGTGTGGATATGTAGGATGATTGTGTCCTCCTGGAGGAAAGATCCCTTTATTAGTATGTAGCTGCTTTGTCTTTTCTCACTAATTTTAGTTTGAAATCTATTTAATCTGATATGAGGATGGCAACTACAGCCTATTTATGGGGGACGTTAGGTTCATAGAGTTTAATCCAACCTCTCATTTTCAAAGGTGTTTGTTTTTTGGGGTAAGATGTGTCTCTTGAAAACAGCAGAATGATGGATCCTGTTTTTTGATCCAACTAGATAATCTATGCCATTTAATTGGAAAGTTAAGTCCATTGGTATTGAGAGTCAGGATTGAGAAATATTTATTAGTTCCTGACATTTTTTTCAAGCTTTCATTAGGTCCTGTGTCTTGATAGTTTTTGTGGTACTTAGATATTATGAGTTTTAGGTGCCATGACTTTCTCTGTATTACATTTGTGTTGGTTTTCGATGTGCAGAATATCTTTGAGAATTTTCTGTAGTGTTGGTTTTGTTGCTACATAATGTTGAAACTTTTCCTTGGAATGGAATGTTTTTATTTTTCCCTCAGTTATGAATGATTGCTTAGCTGGGTACAGTATTCTTGGCTGGTAGTTATTTGATTTCTGAGCATGGTATATATTGTTCCAATCTCTTCTTGCTTGTGTGGTCTCTGATGAGAAATCTGGGGTTATTTTGATTAGTTTACCTTTATAGGTGATGGTTATCTTTTCCCTGACTGCTTTTAGGATCTATATTTGGCCTCTATTGATCCAGTTCCAATTAAAATGTGGTGGTGGCATGTCCTTTTCTGGTTGGGTCTGTTCGGGGTTCTAAAAGCTTCTTGTATCTGGATGGGCCTGCCCTTCTGGATATTTGGGATGTTGTCTGAGATGTTTCCCTGACGTGTATTTCCAATACTATTGACCTCTTTCTCCAGACCCTCCTCAATACCAATTAGCCTTAAATTAGGCTTCGTAATTATATCTTGGACCTCCTGTAGCATTTTCTCATATTTCTTAGATTTGAATTGACTCATTTTCTGTTCTTTTTCTATAACATCTAAATTATCTTCCACCCAGGAAATTCTCTCTTCTGCATTTTCTATCTACTTTATTCTTCCTCTTCCTTGCTTCTAATTGCTCACTTGCATCTCTTGTTTTAGATCATGTATGGATTTCTTTAGTTCCTTGATTTCGATTTGAGTGGTTAGCTCAGCAGCTTTATTCTCTTTGGACATTTGTTGGAGTGGGTCACAATTTTGTTTGTGGATTCTATGAATTTGTCCATTTTCCTTTCGAAAAACCTTTATTATGGCCTCTTTTATGGCTTCCCCGTTTTCACATATCATCTTGTTTGTGGTTTCCTCTTGTTTAGCTGTGGCTTCCTCCCTTATCTCTTACTTTATGTTTTCACACTTTTCATTAATGATGTTTATCAATTGCATTTGTACAGCTCTCCTCTAGATGTGCCACTGACTGCTCCATTGCCTGTTTATGTTGGGTGGGAGATGCTATTCCTTGATTTGACATTTTTCTTGAATTTCTTCTTCTGCCCATTTGAGGATGGGGGCAAGATTAATACTAAACAAGATTCTCTTTTTTCTGATATAACCAACCTTGACCTTTTTAGTTGGCAGACAATTAGTATTAGCTCTTTTTATATTGGTATTAACACTCTCTCTTTCTTTTTGTACACTTACACACAAATCTAATACAATCACAGATGACCAATTTATGATCAAAATATTTAGCCCCTCAATCCAATTTCTATTGTTTTTAAATCCCTCTAGACCTAGAATATAATTGAACACCTTGATACACAGCATTGCTCAACAACCATCAAATATAGATCCATGCATTATAAGAGGTGAAGGATGTAAAGAGGACCAGAGATAGAATAATATTATGAGAGATGACAAGTGAGGTAGGAAAAGAATAATACAGGAGTGTAAGAATATTAGAGTAGTGAAGAAAGGGTATCGTATATGGATAACTGACCTACGGTGATAGACAGAGTATTTGTGTGGAAAGTTTAGATGAACTTACATAAAACTTATGAAAATAAGAAGAGTAATAAGAAGAATATATAGAGAAAAGAGAGGGGTTGATATAGGAGATTTCAATGATATCAATTTAAGAAAGAAAAGAAAAAAGAAACAAATCAACAACAAAAGAAAAGAAAACAGAACACACACACACACACACACACACACACACAATGAAAACAAAAGGAAAAAACAAGTAAAAAGGTGGGGGGAGATTCCTCACTGTTCTGAGTTCTTACCCAAGAGATACTGGTGTTGAGAACCCAAATTTTAAAAAGCAGGTGACCGTATTGATATGGATATCATTTTAGTTCAAACTGTACCCAGAGCTGTCACTGTGTTTCTACTAAGGACCACAGTGACAGCAGGATTGTGGGAAAAGAGAGGCAAAAAAAGAAAAAAAAAGAAAAAAAAAGGAATGAATCATAACATTAGAAAAAAAGATGTAGGTTAAATGGCAAAGAGAAAAATAAGAATTTTTAAAAATGTAAAGGAAATGTTGTAAAAACAAGATAAAATTGTATTCTTCAGGTTTTCTTTTTATTTTTTTTTTGGTGAGGGGAGAGGTTAGGAAACGTCTCAACTAAATTCGGGATCTAAACATTTCACAAAGTCTTTTTCTCTTGTGATTTGGCTTTGGTTTTTTTTTTTTTGATCAGATTGCTTGTTTGGTAAAACAAAGCTGAAAGATCTGAGGGCGGCTTTGTTTATCAGGTCTGTGGGCAGCGCAAGGGGATGGACTTCAGCAGCGATGGGGCCGGATTTCTGGCTAAGGGATCTCTGGGAAATCCTTTGCCAGTTGGGTGATGCTGTCAGCAATACCTCTCAGGCTCCAATTGCTTTGGCCTTGGTCATTGCCAGCAGTCAAGATGGCGCTGCTCTCAGCTGGTGGGGTGGGGATCCCTCCCAATGCCATTCCTGCAGCAGAAGTGGAAACTTCTCGGAGCTACTCACAACTTGGTGGATTCTCAGGTTCCATGAAGCTGGCAATTCCGTGCATGGCTGGATGTCAGCTCTGGGCTTCTGCAGCTCTGTGTGGCACTTTCTGCAGCCGGTGGGTCTGCGCTGCTGTGGAGTGCTTTCTCTGCTCGGATTCAGAAGAGCCTTTGTCTCCTGTCCACTCCACGGCGGAACTCCACGCTCTCTTTTTGCGCTGGTATTCTAACTTTTTTCCTCTTTTTCCTCTCTGCCTGAGTTCTCTGTGGTCCTAAAACTTATTTAGGATCAATTTCTGTTAGAGGACTGTCTCCTGCACTGCCAGTACATGAATCTTGGCAGGAGCTCAGTATGTCTCACCCTGAACCGCTGCCATCTTCTGCCGAATTTCCTTTGTTTTGTATTCTTATATGAGAGAACAACCAAACTTACAGTTCACTTAAAATTAGGCTTAAAACAATCATCTATGGTCCCTCAATTTATATAATTCTGTGTTGCTGAATGTTTTGTTCTAGGTAATTTGTTCTAGAAAATTATACAAAGTATTTCAGGAAGGGAAGGGTGCTAAAGAGGGAATGGAGGAGGGGAGGTAGGAGAAAAACCTGGGATGTGGTATCAAGGTTCAAGAAGTAATATATCCACTACTTGACAAATGTAGCTGTAATTCATCTATATATCACCCCAACAATAAAATACAATAAAAAGAAAAAAATAATGAAATGAAGGTACAGGCAATTAGGAGAGAAAGGAATGCAAAAATGTTCAGGTAAAATACAAGAGATTTGTCATGACTGCCAGGGTCCATACCTAAAATAAATCAACTTACTTTTAATTTGTATGTGTAAAAATCGTAATGGGTATAAGAAAGTGACCATCACACTTGGAAGGCACTTTCAGAAACTAAGTGCACTTATGTGGAAACAGTAATTTTCATGTCAGAAATATATAAATTAATAAAATGTAATGTAAGTATATACATATAAATGAAAGAGGAATTGCTTTTCTACTGATGGACTCAAAATAAAACCCTAATGCAGAGAAAAACTGCATTTCTCTTCAGTTATGAACATTACAGTGAGGTTCTATAATGTATACACCCTGATTAATGGCAGGTAAATAACATAGGGGATTCAAATTTCAGATGAAGAAGTTGAACATTACGTGGTGCTGAAAAATCCAAGTAGTGATACGTGTAAACCTAGTTGGTGTAACATCTAGAAAAATGATTGTACATGCTAACACTTGAAATTCTCTAAACAATGAAGAAAAATATCATGACACAGTTGTAACTGTAATGTTCGCTTATGTTACCATTAGGAGTGGCATGTTATGTTAAGATATTATAACCTGCCAATATATTTGAACAATTTTCTATTGTATGGTAAGTTCATGTATGTACTAAGAAGCACACTAATAAAGTTTACTGTCATATAGTGATAAAATATAATTTCTAATTCTATTGATTACTTTACTGTTTTGTAGTTTCTTGTATCATACATATTTTCACACAAGTCAGTATCATGACCTGGGACGTTCATGTATGCATTTACTTTGTATATGACTTCTTGAAGTCATTCCAAAGACTCTCATGAAACACATAAAAATTCAGACAGAATGTACTATAGAAGAACTTACAATGCACTTCATATTGTTATATTTCATTACTATTTTTAAGAATTGAGAAGTTCAATAGGGTTTAATGGGCTATGTTATTTACTTATACTTGGTAAGAATTAGCGTATTTTTTTTTTACCAATCCTGGACTTGGATTCAGGGGCTGAACAATTCCCTTGGGTTCTTCTTCTCAAGGTTGGAGCTTTACCAAATAAGCCTCAGCACTATTTCTGACTTTTTTCTATGTATGTGGTGCCGAGGAAGCAAATCTGTGTCTTCATGCATGCTAGTCAAGCACTCTAACACAGGCCAAATTCACAGTCCTACAATTTTGGATTTTTGACATGTATTTTTGGTACATTTAAGACTGCAAGTCTTCATATCTAATGATGGATACTTTTACATCCCTACCACACAAAGAAATTCATACTTAGCAAATATTTTACATGGTACTTCTCTAGATAATAATACAGTATTATAATCCTAGTTAAACTAGGACTATGGTATGGCAAAAATGAGATATAGAGCCAACTTCTTGTCTTTATCCCTATCTTTCTTGGAGGAAATAAATTTTCCCTTTATTTTTAGATGATCTTTCATATCTCTTTACCCAATTGATGTTTGCTATTAGAAACAAGATATATCACATCAAAATGAAGTTTATAAGATTCAATGGCCCACACTGATTTGAATTGTGTTTTAGATATCAAGCTTATCTAGGTCATCTTCAACATATGATTTTTCCTTGCAAGTTGAGATATGGTTGCTGAGTTAATCTCAGAGAAATAGTTAGTGATCATTGAAAGGACAAGAAGCTAGTTTGGCTGGAATAAGAGGATGATAATGTGTCACAAAGTTTCAAGTAACATCAGCATTTATTTTAAATTTGGCCACTTATTTCACTGTCTCTGTACTCAAATGCAAATTAATTATATACCACAGAAGAATGTTTACTGCACCTAGAGAATATAGAGTATTTGAAAGGACTCCAATGGTTGTGCCTTCCATATATATGTCATCCATAAAAAGCACAAAGTAGATTGAGTATAGAAATGTTAATGTCAACTTTCAAATACTATGTAGTTTTTGAAGAAACACAAATAGCTACTACGAAATGACTCTCTTAAGCAGACAAACAGATCTTTCTTTGTCCTCATTTTGGGACCATTTTCTGAGTTGGAACCCTTCTGTTACAAAAACACAGTAGATGTTCTAATATATGACTTTAAATTTATATTTATTTTACTTTTCTTTTAGAGACAAGTCAAATAGTGTACCAAAAAACCATCAGTCATACTTTGAATGGGCCTCATTGAAAGAAATAACTGTCCAAAAAAATCTTATTTAGGCTCTGCAGTGTAGCACTCTATTTATACACAGAGTGGAATGCAATTGTCTCAGAATCCAATGCAGACAGCTGAGTTCAGAGAAGCAATAAAAAATTTCCTTGTTCTTTCTCTCTAGACATTTTCACTATTATTTCACTCACAATTGCTACTAATAAAAATCAATAAACCAATTGCTCAGACACGTGAAAAATTGTGACACACCACCATTTTCAGGTGTTGTAATAGAGTAGTAATTATATTTGGGCCAATACAAACATTTATTTGTTACTACATTTTTACAATGCTGCTTTAATTTAGAATCCCTAAAGTGACAAGAATTAAACCAGGACAAAGAACAGCACTATCAGATTTGAGCAGTACAATCAATAGTGCTAGAAATTGATTTCTGAAATAAAACCTTGTCCTATTATGAAGTACATTGTTCAATACTTTTGAAATTTCTTCACACTTTTAACTTACTATGTCACAAAGGTTCACAGTTTACTTGCTGTTTTCACATTCAAACCACATAGGAAATTCAAATTCATTATCTAAAACTTTAAAATTTTAGAAGCTGTTTTTATGAAATGTACTTTGTGAGCTCTTGACAATACACAGTATATGTTTCAGCAAAAGGAAAAGAACATATTTAACACTAGCTGAAGTGCTTTGTATAAGGGATATAGGAACCATATGTAACTTCTTCTATTCTGACAGGCAGGTTAATTTCCATAAAACTTGTGGGGAGAAAAATTCTCCTAGTAGAACCATGACTAACTGTTTAAAAACCAGATATTAGACACATTTTCACTGTAGTAATCCAAAACCCAATAGATTTAACTAAGCTTGAAGAATTTTATTTTTCATCCTTGGTCACATTTTTGACCTCCTGCCCTTGGGATTGATTTCAGCTTTGGAGATTTCAACTCTGAGCCTTTTCAAGGATTAGAGTTTTGAGATTTGAACCAAAGCATCATTTCTGTCTTTCACTGGTTACATACTACAAAGCAATAGAAGCAGGACTGTATGTATGCATTTTTATCAAAAAGCCCAATCTACACATCATTCACATATTTTCATTTCTCTATTTCATGTATACCAAAACCTTTTTAGGAGATAATATTAGAAATATAGTAAGCCTGGTTTCTCCACAGCCTTCACAGATTACATGAGGTAACATTCCCAGTGTTATTCAAGAAAAGTAGCATTACCTTAGAATATTAAATATTCAGAAGTAAAATTGAAACAAATCCCAAATACTTTCTACATCAAATTTAATACTTATCTAACAATATGACCTCACTGAATAATAGTCATCATTAAAAGCGACTCAGGAATACTTTATATTCATGTGGAGTTTACTGATATTCTAATTCTGTTGGTAGAAAATTTCACCATACTGTGTCTTTTGGTCATGAACCAGAACCAGAACATAGTATGATGTTTTTGTGGTGAAACACATATTTAAGTCAGAGAGAATTATAAATGTCATATCATGGGTGATGGAAATTGTTGCTTTCTGAAGTTTGAAAAGATAGCGGTTTCTGGTTCATTTGTTCATGAAGACATGCTCCATACCTATTGCCATAAAAGGAATGCAAATTAAAACAACTTTGAGATTTCACCTAACCCCAATTAGAATGGGCACTATCAAGAAATCAGATAACAACCACTGCTTGCTTGTGTAAGGTCAGAAGGTGGCTTCTGAACTCTTGGTGGAAATGAAAATTGATCAACCACTCTGAAGTGCAGTAAGAAGTTTCCTCACAAGACTAGACCTAGAGCTCCCTTCAGACCAGGTAGTCCAACTCCTGGCCATTTACTTGAATCTCCAGAAAACATTTCATTCAGCATCCTGTGTAAACAGGTTTTTTTTTTAATTTCATCCTAATTTTTGGCTCCTTATCAAATATTAAATAACCCACAGGTCTGTGGATCAATTGCTATGTTTATTCGACTGCATATCTCTAGCTCCTTTGTTTACTATAAGTTGACTATATGTATGGTTTCATTACTGGATCTTCCATTCTGTTCCATGGGTCAAGTCTATTTTTGTGTCAATACCATTCTGTTTTTATTATGGATTTATATAGACTTTGAATTCTGGTTTGTAATACCATCTGCATTGCTCATTCGTCTGGAATTGCTTTCAGTATTTTAAGTGTTTTCTTGTTCCATATGAACTTTCAGAATATGTCATCTATGTCATTAAAGAAATTCCTTTGGATTTGGATGGAGATTGCCTCAACATTTTGTCCATGTGACCATTTTCACAGTACTGATTCTCCCTATACTTGACCATAGAATGTATCTCAATTTCTTTGTATTATCTTTGAATATTTATTCAGGTTTTCATATTTTTCATTAAACAACTCCTTTACATCCTTGGTTGGGTTAATTCCTAAATATTTTATTCTTCGGGGGCTATTGCAAGTGGGTTCATTTTCTTGATTTCTCCTTCTGTTTGTTTATTGTTTGCATATATAAAGGCTACTGAATTTTGTAGGTTGATTTTGTATCCTGCTATTTTGCCAAAGAGGTTTATTAGTTCTTTGAATTTGGGATGGAATATATTGGGTCGTTCAGGTACAGATGATGTCATCAGCAAATAGGGATTGTTTACTTAACTCTTTCCCAATGTAGGTCCCTTTGATGTCTTTCTCTTTCCTTACTGATCTGGCTAAATTTTCCTACATTATGTTGAAGAAAACTGGACAGAGTGGACATCCCTGTCTCATTCCTGATTTTAAAGTAAAGGGTTCTAGATATTTTTCAGTTAATGTGATACTGATGTTAGTTTTTTATATATGGTTTTAATTAAGGAACGTATAGCTTATTCCTAGTTTCTCTAGTGTTTTCAAAATTAATGGATACCACATTTGTCAAATGCTTTCACTGCATTCAGAGGAACTATCATAAAATTCTTAAACTTAGCTCTAGTTATATGAGCTAACCAACTCATTAGTTGTTTTGGGAATGCTAAATCAACCTTGCACTTCTAGAATGAAACCTAATTAATCACAGTGTGTAATTTTTGTAATTTGTCTCTGGATTTTCTTGGCTAGTATTTTTTGAGAATCCAGTATTTTTTTTGAGAATCTTCATGTAGGCATGACATTAACATGAATTGAAGAATGGGAATTCACTTTTCTGAGACTGATGTTGAATCCCTTCCATAATTGAGAAAGAATACATTTTATCAGCCTTCAAGAATTATTTCTCCAGAACAAATACTGAGGAAATTTAGGAGATAATTTTGGGCTCTACTTAACACAGCTCAATTAATTTCACACTGTACTTTGCCCTGACACAAAAGTTCTTCACAACGTTATTTACTACAAATTCACATGTTACCCAATTGTTGCATGTACAAATGTTCATTGAATTTTGAATTTCTCTGATCTGAGTGTCATTAGAAACAAAGACTTTGATGGTTTCCAAGGCACTCATAGATTCAACAATAGTCAAAAATATTAAAAAAAATTGAATATGGAGCCATGCATCCATTAGTGCTTTTCTACTAACATTTTTAAGAGGCTTAATTAATTATGAGGATGGAAACAACATCTTTTGTGCAATTTCTATCATATTGCAGGCAAACTACATTCGGGATACATTAGAAGACATTTTGTGGAAGTGCATGTACACAGACTACTTCTATTATTTTTAGGAAGCAGAATTTTCAACTTATGTGAGTAATGTGGGTATTTAAACAAATATCCAGAAATAAGGGCATATTAACACTAATGGCACATGATATTCATTGTAGCACTATTCACCACTGGTAAAATATGGAATCAAACCATATATTCCTCAGTAAATGAATGAATCAAGGTGATGTGGTGCTTATGTGGAATAGAATTCTATGCAGCCATCAGATAGAATACGTTCACCCCATTCCTAAGTAAATGAATCCTAAAATTGAAAGACTGTAATTAGTTAAAATTCCCCTCTCAAACCTTTCAGAGTTTCCATCCTTTTATCAAATAGAGAAAATTTTAAGCCATGAGTTTGTCCTAGTGGTAGAGGACTTGCAGGAAGACCCAGATTTGATTCCTCAGTACTATATACATAGAAATAACCCAGAAATGGTACTGAAGCTCAATTGGTACAGATCTAGTCTTGAGAAAGTCCAAGGACAAAGTTCAGACCTTGAGCTCAAGCCCAGGGCTGCAAAAATATAATAAAATAAAAAAAGAAGTATTTAAGTTTAAATTAGTGAGAAAAGACAAGGAAACATATTACATACGAATAGAAGGATGTCTTCTTCACAAGGATATTCTATATTTTATTGTAATTAATAGAAAGGTTACATTACATTGACCAGATAAAAGGTGCATTACTTCACAAAACAGATACCCTTTCTCATGTCTTGGTCCCCATTTCCCTCCACCCACCCTGCTTCAAACCAGAGTTTCCAGCCTTCTATCAAATAATGAAGACTTTAAATTAAAATTAGTGAGACTTGGAAAGATATTGAACATGAATAAACAGATATCTTCAGAAGAATATTCTAAATTTCTATAAACAGAATGCCAGAGCACCCGATGCCATTAGATAATTTTCTTGCAATACAACCACACATAGATCCAAACAGAGGGATTATTGTTGACTTTTACACACTACTCTCATCTCCATGTATATCATGAAGAAAAATACTCAACAGTAAGTTCAAAAATGAAAAACTGCACACAACCAATAGAGCTAAGAGATATCTACAGATTGTTCTGGACAACACAACCAAAATACATGTTTTTCTCATCCGCACATAGAAGATTTTCAAAACTAGATCACATTTTAGGCACAAAACAACTCTGTGCAAATTCAGAACTATTGACATTACTGCCTGCATTTTGTCAGGCCACAGTGGTATAAAGTTGGAACTCAAGAAAAAAAAATGGCAACATAGAAAAATTTTGTAAATCATGAAGATTGAACAACAAATTGTGACATCACCAATTAGCCATGAAAGAGATCAAAACAGAAATTACAAAGTGTATGATATGAAAAAGAGCATACAAAAGAGAAGGTTTTTTGGGATAGAGTAAGGGCAGTATTGGGAGGACAATTTAGCTTTGAGTGCCCACATCAACAAATTGGAGAAATCTTAAACCAACAATGTTTTAACATTGGGAACAATCACGTCTGATATTCAAGAAATTAAGTCCATTATTTATAAGAACTAGCAGGTCCTACATTCAAAGAAATAGGAAAATTTAACAGGGATGGATGATTTCTTAAATAAATATAGTCTACACACTATAAACCAACAAGAGATAAGCAAATTAAACAAACCAATTTCATATAATGAGATAGCAGAAGCAATTAGGGGAAATGCCAACGAAAAAGAGCTCAGGTCCAGACAGTTTCACTACGAAATTCCACAAGACTTTTAAAGATGAAGTAATACCTATACTATTGAAATTCTTCTGAGAAATAGAAGCAGGAGGAGCCATACAAAACTCTATTATGAAGCTAATATTACATTGATCCCAAATGAAGTAATGACCCCCCAAAAAAATAGAACTACAGACTTATCTCTCTAATGAACATAAACACAAAACTCCTCAATAAAATACTACCCAACAGAATCCAGAATCAAAATTTTAAAATTATAAACTACAAAAAACAAAGCATCATTCCACAGATGCAAGGCTGGTTTAACATGCAAGTCAATTAATGTAATACATCATATCGGTAGACACTGAGAAGGCATTTGACAAAATACAATATCCATTTATGTTGAAAGCACTAGAAAAAATAGGAATAAGAGATACAATCCTTAAAATAAGTAAAACATATATGAGAAACCTACAGCAAGCCCTTTGGTAATCTAATGTGTTTATAGTTTCTGACTTCCTTACCTTGAATATTGAATATTTATTTCTTTAATTGAAATTGATAAGGAAAGGAGGCAAAAGATGATTGGGTATAGAGAGCTATTGAGGAGTTCATAAGGTGCAAAGTATAGAAGGGCTCCAATATTCAGTGGAGAGGCAAAAATCTAACTTTTCAGTTTCATGTCCATTACCATCCTGGATAGGATGATAAAATGTATATTTCCTAAAAAGAATGAGATCAACCCATTGAGAAAAAGATGTAGAGAAAATAGAGGCCAAGATGCCCCCATAAATGCTCATCTTATTAGGGAATTCCATCATTCAATATATGTTATCTCCTTGATTACCACTTAGAGAAAATTAAGTTATTAATACCATTGGATTGGTTTCATTATTTTTTTCTTTGTGGTGTAATTTAAGGGTAATTGGGTGAATCTACAAATAAACTATGGTTTCTTTGTGCAAGCAAGACCTTCTTTCACACCTTATTCTACAGAAGTGGAAATGGGAAATTTGAGCCTAAAGTTTGGTATTGAAATTCCTTCTGTGCTGTTCTTTCTGCTAAGAATTGATATACCAAGTCTTTTTATCATTCCATATGAAATGAACATACTAATTTTAGTGAGTATTCTTGAGCTCTTGTGTTTGTTGATTTTCAGGAATCATGAAAGATAAAATCCATTATGCTCTTTAAATACACAAGATAGGCACTGGTAAAGTTTGACATATCCCAGCACACGTTACAATTTAGTTATTCCTAATGAGTTCATGTCAGTAGGATGAGGGGAAATAACCTTCTCAGGAAAATATATTTAAAACAAGCTATCACTGTGCCTTCCATACCATCAGAAAGCAAGTATAGACCACCTTCATTTACATGTCAACAATACAGTTAAATGTCTGAAATGTAACATAGTTTGTGAACAGATTTAATAAAGGCTACTCATATCACCATCTGCAAATTTTACTTGCTAAAAATATGAGGAAAAAGTACATGCTTTTTCTCAAAATGTCTCTTAATGTATGCTGAGCATATTCAGCCTGAAATACTATGAAAATTACACAGAAGATATTTTATATTTTATAATGAATGAGGGAGCTTTTTTATTGTATTTTCTTGACTGAGGTAAGTGATACAAGGGTTAGAGTTGCCATGTTCAGATTATGAGTACATTACTTCTCAAAAATAGATAACACTTCTTACGATTGTCTCCTTCTTCCCCATCCCAGCAATGCCCAATGATCTTCTTGTTCCCCTTTCCTTTCCTATTTTAAATAAAACAAATAAACATATATACAATATACAAGATAACAAAGACAGAGACAGAACAAAATGACATAAACTGTAAAAGGAAAAAAAGTGCTTTATCACAAAGATAAAACATTTATTTCTACATAACCTCACCTATATAGCATTTCTACTATTGTGATCCTTGGCTAGGAGAATGCTAGATTTGTACTACTTATTACAAATGAACAAACCATGGAGCCTATGGTTCTCTGGGTCTGTCTTATTTCACTGAATATGACTTTTTCCAAATCTTTCCATTTCCTTAAAATGGTGTGATGTCCTATTTTCTGGTGGCAGCCAAAAATTGCATGGTATATACATATCACACCTTCTTGCTTCATTTTTCTACTGAAGGAACCTGGCTTAGTTCCATATCTTACCTATGGTAAATAATGCTACAATGAACATTAGTGAGCTAATGGCAAAAAATAAGTGTCCATATGTGTGTGGGTTGATTTCTGGGTCTTCATTTCTATTTTCTTGGTACTCAATCCTATTCTTGTACTAGTACCAAGCTGTTTTGATTACTATACTTCTGTAATAGTGTCTGAAGTTTGGTAGTGATATCCTTCCCATGATGTTCTTTCTTCTGAGGATTGTTTGTGCTATTGGGGTCTTATATCATTTCATATAAATTTTGGGTCGCTTCCTCTACTTAATTAAAGAATAATGTTTGGATTTTGGTGGGAAATGCACAGAATTTATAGATAGCACTTGGCATTGATCCATGTCAAACTATAAAATGTAATAATATGTCTATCTGGAATATATCCCATCATAGACATTTATACCTACATAGTTTATGTTTATAGCTCCAAAACCACATCCAAAACGTTGGGAATTCAAATATTTTGTTGTTGTATTGTTTGGAAATAATATCCACACATCAAGGAGACCATGTGACTTTTATTCCTTTGGTCTTGTCTTATCTCAATTCACATGATACCACTTCCCAGTGAATGCCTTTATTTTATTTTTTCTGTTGGCTATGTAGAATTCCATTGTATATATGTGCCACATATTTTTTGTATCCATTCATCTGAAGTATGATTTCTAGGTTGATCCCATCATTTGGTTACTGTGAATAGTGCAGAGATTAATATAACTGAGCAGGTGTCCTTAAAATATACTGGGTTATGATACTCAGGGTAGATGCCAAGGAGAGCTGAGTTATTGGGAAGATGTATTTTCAGATTTTTTTTAAAGAAACCTGCAAACGACCATCTGGATTCAGTCTACACATTTACATTCCCATTAGCAACACAATAGGGCTCTTATTTGTACACAACCCCGCCAGAATTTGTCCTTGTCTGAGTTCAGAACCTTGGCCATTCTGTTTGGGCTAAGGTGGCATCTTAGGATTGATTTTATTTACATTTCCTTTATGAACATGGATGAGGAGCATTTTCCATATTTTTGCCAATTTTATTTTCTTCCTTTGATAGGTCTCTCCTAGGTTAGCTTCCTTTGTCATAATTTATTTTTCCTTCTGTTTTTTTCTCTCTCTTTTTTCCTCTTACTTATGTATATGTAACAGCTTCTTAATGAGAATTCTTCCTGTTCTTCTCTTTATTCTTCATTAATATTTCTTATATTGCTGGTGTAGTGGGCATGAATTATTATAGCTTTCCTTTGGAATGAAATATTCTTGTTTCTTCCTCAAACATAAATGCTAGGTTTGCTGGATATATCAGTGTGGGTTGACAGTTGTTGGTCTTCAGAACAAGAATGATATTTTTTCAAAGCTGTCCATGCATTTAGGGTTTGTATGCAGGGGTCAGTTTTGTGCCCAGAAACTTGAAGCCTCTCCCCCACCCCCGAAAGGATTGCCAGAGAACAAGGATCAATGCAAATTGCAATGATTCATTTGTTGACTCAAGGTCGAGCATGGGTCTCTGTGCACTGATAGTAGAGTGCAGACCAGAGGCCCAAGCATAAGATTATAGCAGCTTTTATAGAGTTTTTGGTTTGGGTGAGGCCCCAGTAAGCACAGGCAACAAATTAGTACACCCCGCGGGAAATTTATATCATAATTCCATTAAATGATTGGTACAATAGAAAGCAGGAAAAGGGGTCGTGACTAATCATTGGTCAGTCTAGCTGGCTGTCGTTCTAGGAGGATGGTTTTAGGCCAGATATGAGTCTAGGGGGATCTCCAGGGTAACAGGCTTGTGATTGGTTGACATTTGCCCTAGTTTGCTGGCCCTCGCAAGTCCGACCTTGTAAGTGCCAGATGGCCACTATCTCTAGCTCCAGGCTTGGAATATGTATAATCCCTGCCAGAGGGTAACTCAGTGTCTGGGACCCAATGGCAAATGGGTGGTTGTAGATTATCCACAAGGACAGCAATTACATTCCTTAGGGTTTTAACAAGCAGATATACAGAAGCAGAAAGGCAATTTAAGGAAATACAAATACAAAAAAATACAAATGAAAAAATACAATACAAAAATACAAATGATGGTTAACAGGTTTATAAAAATATATGTGTAGATATTTTCTACTCTCCTCATTCCCCCCTTGTCTTTGGTACTGAGTTGAATCTTTGACTCTTAGGATGGGTATGCTTACAAGGTGCCTCCTTATGACCTCCTGGCTTGATTGTTTTTAGAGAGGCCAAACACTCATGGCCCTGAGATCTGGTGGCATTAGTAGTTTCCAGGGTTGCTTCCCTGGCCCTGGAGTGTCTCCCTCGGTTAGTCACTGGTTGCCGGACCTAAACTCAGTGTTGTCCCTCAACTCTCCAGCTCAGGGCTAGCACCTTGCCATTTTAAATCTTGAACTCAGGTCCTAAGTGCTGCTCTTCAACTCTGCAGCTTAAGGCTAACACTCTGCCACTCTGAGTTCTGAGCTTGATGCTCGAGTGCTATCCCACAGCCTTTCAGCTCAGAGCTAAATCTCTGCCATCATAAGTTTTGAAGCAATTCAGCTGACCAATTAGAGATGACAGTCTCACAGGGATCTTTTCTGCCCGGGCTGGGTGTGGACCAGTTTGCACATCAAAGGGTCTCATAAGAGGCCTCTTTACTCCAATTAAAGCAACAAGGTGGTGAACATAGGAGTAGCTTCCAAGCATGTCCCTACCTGGAGTTGATTCTTCTACAGTGCATTTTTCTGTACAAGGACACTAAAGTATCTTAATAAGATCTAACCTTTATTTTAACTCTTATAGAACTCAAGTTTAAACCTTAATTTTAAAACTTAACTCAGAAAAAACTTAAGCCTATTATATTATACCCGCCCATTTTGCCTCACAACAGATAATTAGGAGTTTAATTAGGAGGCAACCTTGACTTTGGATAGATGGTCAAAGCGTAGATTCAGTGGGAATTGAGTCAACAGATTGATATTGAGAGCAAAGGACCATAAGCTGAACCATGTTGACCCGGTCTTTAACAAAAGAAATTAACTTATTAATGATACAAGGTCTGATTGTGAGAGCAAGAAAGAATAGGATGAGAGGACCTGTAAGAGCAGACAGTAAGGTGGTGAGCCAAAGGGAAAAACTGAACCCCAATTCATACCAGCCTTCCTGTTGTTTTTGTTCTTTTTTCCTTCTGGCCAAGTCCTCCAGAGTGGTCTGCAAAAAAACAACATTCCTCCCCTATGGCTGCAAACAACCCTCCTTGATGTAGTAATACTAAGTCAAGTCCCCTTCTGTTTGGCAACACTACCTCAGCTAATGATTCATGCAATTTTTTGAGGAAAGAGATGGAACTTTCTAGTTCCTTTATATCTTCATCTATGGCTGCATACAGCTTATTATAAGAGGATTTCTGGGTGACTAAGAAAGCTACACCAGTCAGTAATCCAGCTAGTCCAATTAGTCCCCCTATAGTAACAGCTTCTTGTGCTGCTCATTTGAAAATGGAAGCAAGACTAATACCAGATATGATAGCAATTTTAATATATAACCAAGATAGAGTGCTATAGCTGACCAAACTATAGAGGTTTATAATTTTAGACTGCTATTATCACTCTCTTTGTCTCCTATTGTGCATTACAGTTAAATCTAACACCATTACAGAACAGTTTTATGACCAAACCCCCAGAATCCAATCTTTATGATATTTAAGTCTCTGTGGACCTACAATATAATTGAATAAATACATATGCATTCTTGTTCAATGACAATTTAACATAGATCTATACATTTAATTTGAAGAAGGAACAAAGAACCAGGAATAGAAAACTAGTATAAAAGACAAGAAGTGAAATAAGAGAAATGTAAGAATGAAAGAGATTTACACATATGTCCAAAACAAAAACAGAATAACACCACTAGCACAATGATCATCAATAATGCATAATATACCATAGGTAAGACATAGAAACAACCCAGGTACCACTAGTAGTTTATAGGATCAAGTTGTTATCATTATGCACAATGGAATTCTTAATGGCATCAGAAATAATGACAGTACTCCATTCATAAGAAGAGAAACAAGCTAGTCCCAAAGGACCATAAAGTCAATTGAAGCATGAAGAAATGCTCAACATCTCCGGCCATACAAGAAATGCAAATCAAAGCAACTTTGAAATTCAGTGTCACTCCATCATGTTGGCTAGGATGTAGCCAGAAGGAACCATTATTTCACTGTTGTGGGGAAGGGAAACATATTCAAACACTCAAAAATCAGTCTGGAATTTCATGAAAAGTACACATATAGAACTTCCCTTTTACCCAGTAAATCCTCTTGCTGGCAATTACCCAAACAGCCATAAACAAGAACATAGGAAAGCTATCAACACAACCATGTTCATTGTCTTTATTTATCATTGCTAAGATATACAACCAACACAGTTGCTGAATAGACTAAGAAGCTGGATATATTTATGGATAAAGAAATAGTGTCTATGGGAGAGAATGGAAACCATCACACTCCTGGACATTGCAATCACAGAAATTGTCTCTTCCTTTGAAACAACATGTTTGTAAACTTCAAATACATATTTCACGATACTACATGTTTCATTTTGCTATAACCTGGTAAGGCCACCTATCAATGAAAAGGGAAACTATATCACTGTGGAGTCATTCCACATTTTAGCCATGTTGATCTATCTATTAGTGGCAGTATTGTGTTAAAATCAGCAACTATCAATTTTTTATGCGTGTTTTCAGTGTAACAAATGTGTGCTTCATGAAGCTGGGTCTTCTGTGAATAGATGTTTAGAATGGGTACATCATCTTGAAGACGAAATCCCTGTAGTAGCAGGTTAACACACTCCCTGTAATTTGAAGTCTATTTATCTGACATAATGATATCAAATCCAGTCTGTTTATGTAGGCCATTTCCTTGATAGACTGATAAGAACACTTTTCTTACAGAATATTTGGAAGGGTAAGATGTCTCTCTTGAAGACTGCAGAGAAATGGATTTGCTTTTAGTTCAAACTAGTCTGTTGATGCTGTTTAATTATCCCATTGATATTGAGGGCTAAGATTGACAGAGGATTGCTCTTCCCTGCTATTTTTTCCACTTTCTCTTGGCATGTGACATCATTAAAAATAAGTAACACCCCAAAGTTATGAGAAACTGAAGCAATAATACTGAAATTAAAATCACAAACATTGGAAAATTGGGCATTGAGCAAATAAATTATAATCAGAATTAAGTAAGGAGATATTGCTGTCTCAATGTTTCTAAGATCCAAAAAGAAGTGAAATGGGAAAAAAGGGAATGTAACTGTTACCCCAAGATACATTACCTCAAGCATAAAAAATAAAATAAAGGAAAAGGAAAATAGGACAAAAATAATTGGAAGCAAAGAAAAAAAGTTGAAAATAGTAACAAAAGGTAGAAGGAAGATGGCGCCGAGACAATAGGGATGCTGCCTAGCTTTCTCTCACAAAAAGAGAGAACCAGGGAGTCCCACGAGCCAACTATCTAAAGAAATCCACAACAACAAACTCAAAAAGCAACGGAGAAGGACTCAAACCAGAAAAGAAATCCAGATTAAGCTCACATCCAACTTTCTCAAAGAATTCGGAACGCAAGGACCCCTCCCCCACCTCTCACCCAAAGCCTCGGAAAGCCGCGCTGGACCAAGCCACGAAAAGCGGCTTGAGCGGGCACAGGCTCCACGCGGGGAAAGCGGGGGCGGGCACCGACTCTAATCCATGAAAAGTGGCGGCAGTGGAGGGCACCAGGCTGGGAGCCAACGGCTGCAGAAACGAGCACAGAACCGGGCCAGCGAACGGCAGAAGCAGCGGAACCCAGATGCAGAACCAGAACAGCAAGCAGCGGAACCCAGATGCAGAACACAGGAGGTTGGCGGAGACACGAGTGGAGTGAAAGACTCCCCACCACCGTGGAGCACCCACAGATGGACACAGAGGCATGAGTAATACAGCGCATCCCCAAAAACATCGGGAAAGGGAAGCGGGTGCCAAGCAATAGAACTTAACTCAGACCCCAACACCCCGCCCGAGAAAGACTGGTGGGAGCAGGGGGGCAAGGAATTTAGAATCCTGTCCCTCCCTTCAACAGCCACCTCCCTCAGGCCATTGACTGGAGATTGACAGGTGGGCTACCCATAAGACCCAGCACCCCACCAAGGGAGGCGGGGCTGTCCCAACTCCCACCCGCCCAACGGGGTCAACCCCCAGCCCTCTGACTGGAGACTGACAAGCGGGCGGACCCTAAGACTCAGCACCCCACCAGGGGAGGCGGAGCTGTCCCAGCTCCCACCTGCCCACCAGGCTCCTCATGCAGGCCACTGGATCTGGAGAGTGGAGGGCTTTGGGACCCTGCCTTACAAAAGTGGGTAGGGGGTGCAGGTAAATAGGAGCCAGCATCTGCCCCCTCTCAATTCTCGAGCGGGGCATCCTCCAGCTGGGAATCCTGAGCAAGACATCACCGAGGGCCCCCCCACAGTCACAGACTCTGACAAAGCAGTGGAAACACAGCAGGGATCTGAAGGGCCAACAAGCAGCCAAGCTCCCCTTCTGAGAACCAAAAAGGCATGGCTCTGCCCTTGGAGCCCATGTCCCCAGCTGGGCCCCGCCCCTGGGAACAGAGGGGCCTCCTGCTGGTCCTGCTGAGAGCTCCTGAAACTCTCAATCCCCAGACCCTTGGCTTGGGGCCGCCCCTGGAAGCAGCACAGGAAAACATCCCCCAACCGCGCTCAGATGGAAGCTCGCAGATCCATCCCATGGTCCACTGTGAGGCCACTGGTTGGGCTAAGAGCTAGTCGCGCAGCAACACATAAGTTTTATTCTAATACTTTGGAAATTTTATACTCAAATACTCTACCTACTTACCCCCTGACCTCTCTCATTCTATTTTTCTATCTCTGGACCTCTGCTCCTCTTTCAACCCTTATACTGCATGGATCTACACTTGATGGCTGTTGAGCAACATTGTATATCTAGGTGTTTAATCATTCTCTAGGCTCAGAGGGACTTAAAGACAATAGAGATTAGATTGAGAGGCTTATTGTTTTGGATATAAATGGCTTATCAGTGAATAATTAGACTAGTCGGTAACTGCACAAAAAGAAAGAGTGATAACACCAATCAAAACTTGTGAACATCTGGAGTCTGCCAGCTACAGAGGTCTAGGTTGGTTATATCTGAAAAACTATAATCGTGTTTAGTATTAATCTTGCTCCCATTTTCAAATGGGCAGAACAAGAAACTCAAGAAAAATGTCAAATCAAGAAAAAACATCTCCCACCTCCCCCACCCAATGTAAACAGCCAATGGAACAGTCACTGGCAAACCTAGAGGAGAGTCTTCCAAGTGCTGTACTAATGGAAATGATAAACATCATTAATGAAAAATGTGAAAATATAAAGAAAGAGATAAGGGAGGAAGCCATAGCTGAACAAGAGGAAACCATATACAAGGTGATAAGTGAAAAAGAAGAAGCCATAAAGGAGGCCATAATAAAGGCTGTTCAAAGAAAGATGGATGAATTCATAGAATCCACAAATAAAAAGGTGACCGAACTCCAGCAAATGTTCAAAGAAAATAAAGCTACTGAGCTAACCACTCAAATGGAAATCAAGGAGCTAAAGAAATCCATACATGAGCTAAAAGAAGAGATGCAAGGCATCAAAAATGAGCAATTGGTAGCAAGGGAGATGAAAAATAAAGTAGATAGCTTTGATAGCAGGTTAGACAATGCAGAGGAGAGAATTTCCGGGGCTGAAGATAATTTAGTTATTATAGAGAAAGAACAGAAAATGAGTCAATCCAAATCTAGGAAAAATGAGAGAGTGCTTCAGGAGGTCCAAGATACAATTAGGAAGCCTAATTTAAGGCTAATTGGTATTGAGGAGGGTATGGAGAAAGAGGTCAATGGTACTGGAAATACACTTCAGGGAATCATCTCAGAGAATTTCCCAAATATCCAGACGGGCAGACCCATCCAGATACAAGAACCTTTTAGAACCCCAAACAGACCTGACCAAAAAAGAACATCTCACTGCCACATCGTAATCCGAACTGGATCAGTAGAAACCAAAAAAAGGATCCTAAAGGCAGCTAGGGAAAAGGGTTCAGTAACCTATAAAGGAAAACTAATCAGAATAACCCCAGATTACTCAGCAGAGACCATGCAAGCAAGAAGTGACTGGAAGCATATATGTCATGCCCTTAAGGCAAATTACCAACAAAGAATACTGTACCCAGCTAAGCTCTCATTCATAACTGAGGGAACAATAAAAACATTCCATTCCAGGGAAAAGCTGCAACAATATGTCGCATCAAAACCAACACTACAGAGAATTCTGAAAGATGTTTTATACATAGAAAACCAAAATAAATGCAATATAGGGAAAGAAATGGCACCTAAACAGCATACCACCTAAGGACCACAAGAACTGTCAAGACACAGGCCCAAATAAAAGCTTTTAAAAATGGTAGGACGTAATAAATATCTCTCAATCCTAACTCTCAATATCAATGGACTCAACTCTCCAACTAAGCGGCATAGGCTGTCTAGTTGAATCAAAAAGCAAGAGCCATCGTTCTGCTGTCTTCAAGAGACACATCTTACCCAAAAAAACAAGCATCTTTTGAAAGTGAGAGGTTGGAATAAACTCTATCAAGCTAACGGCCCCCATAAACAGGCTGGAGTTGCCATCCTCATATCAGATGAAATAGACTTTAAACCAAAATTAGTAAGAAAAGACAAAGAAGGTTACTACATACTACTAAAGGGATCTTTCCTCCAGGAAGATATAACTATCCTAAATATTTACACACCCAATCCCGGAGCTCCAAATTTCATCAAGCAAACTTTACTTACACTGAAACCATACATAGATCGAAATACAGTGATTGTCGGTGACTTTAACACACCACTTTCACCTATGGACAGATCAACAAGGCAAAAACAAAACAGAGAAACCTTAGAACTGAACAACTATATAGAGCAACTAGATCTAACAGACATCTGCAGAATATTCCACCCAGCAACAACACAATATATGATTTTCTCAGCAGCACATGGAACATTCTCCAAAATAGATCACATCTTAGGCCATAAAAGAAACCTGGACAGATTCAGAAACACAGAAATTATTCCATGCACACTCTCAGACGACAAAAACATCAAACTGGAATTGAACACACATCTCCACCAACGAAAACCCTGTAACTCATGGAGAGTGAACAACATATTCTTGAATCACCAATGGGTCATCGAAGAGATCAGAACAGAAATCCAACAGTTTATGAAATTTAACAGTAAGGAGCACACAAAATACCAACTCCTTTGGGACACAGCAAAGGCAGTACTCAGAGGAAAATTTATAGCGCTGAGTGCCTACAACAACAAGTTAAAAAATTGCAAACCAACAAGTTAATGTCTCACCTTAAGCTCCTGGAAAAAGAGCAACAAACCAACCCTAATCCCAGTAGAAGAAAGCAAATTATTAAAATCAAAGCAGAATTAAATGATTTGGAATCCAAAAAAACTATAGAAAGAATCAAAAAAAAGGAGTTGGTTCTTTAAAAGAATTCACAAAATTGACAAGCCCTTAGCAAATCTTACCAAAAAAAGAAGAGAGCATATCGAAATAAACAATATCACGACAGAAATTACCAAGATCCAGAATATCATGAGGGAATACTTCTCAAACCTTTATGCCAACAAATTTGAGAATCTAGATGAAATGGATGAATTCCTAGCCAATATTAACATACCCACACTGAACCAAGAAGAAATAAGCCAACTCAACAGGCCTATTTCAACCTCTGAAATAGAAATGGCAATAAGAGAACTTCCACCTAAGAAAAGCCCAGGGACAGATGGATTCACAGCTGAATTCTATAAGGTCTTCAAAGCAGAGCTCACACCAATACTCCTCAAGCTCTTCAATGAAATTGAAAATGAAGGTTCTTTACCAAACTCATTCTATGAAGCAAGTATAACCTTCATCCCCAAATCAGACAGAGATTCATCAAAGAAAGAGAACTATAGACCTATTTCTTTGATGAACATCGATGCAAAACTTCTCAACAAAATACTGGCCAAATGTCTACAACAACTCATCAACAAATTATACACTATGATCAAATTGCATTCATCACAGAAAGGCAAAGCTGGTTCAACATACGCAAATCAATTAATATAATTCAACACATCAACAGGAGCAAGGACAAAAATCACATGATTGTCTCAATAGACGTGGAAAAGGCATTTGACAAGATCCAACACCGCTTTATGTTAAAAGCTCTGGAGAAACTAGGAATCCATGGAACATTCCTCAATGTAATAAAGGCTGTGTATGAGAAACCTACTGCTAGTATTATACTTAATGGTGAAAATCTAAAGCCATTTCCTCTAAAATCAGGAACGAGACAAGGATGTCCACTCTCTCCACTACTTTTTAACATAGTACTAGAATTCCTAGCTAATGCAATAAGGCAAGAAGCAAGCATAAAGGGGATCCAAGTAGGGAAAGGGGAAATAAAACTATCCCTCTTTGCAGATGACATGATTCTGTATTTAAAGAATCCTATAAACTCTATTCCCAAGCTCCTTGAGCTGATTCAAAGCTTTGGAAGAGTAGCAGGCTATAAAATCAACCCTCAAAAATCAACTGCCTTCCTTTATGCCAACAGTGAGAGGAATGAGGCAATAATCAGGAAAGAAACTCCTTTCACAATAGCCTCAAAGAAAATAAAGTACCTAGGAATTAGCTTAACTAAGAATGTAAAGGACCTTTTTGACGAAAACTTTAAAACCCTAAAAAAGCAAATGAAAGCAGAACTAAGGAAATGGAAAAACCTCCCATGCTCCTGGATTGGAAAAATCAACATTGTGAAAATGACAATCTTGCCAAGAGCTATCTACAAATTCAATGCAATACCCATCAACATCCCAATGTCATTCTTTAAAGAAATAGAAGAGGCAATCCAAAATTTCATATGGAATAACAAAAGACCCCGTAGAGCAAAAACACTTCTCAGCAGAAAGAACAGCGCTGGAGGAATTTCAATTCCAACTTTAGACACTATTACAGAGCTATAATTCTCAAAACAGCTTGGTACTGGCACAGGAACAGGCCTGAAGACCAATGGAATAGAACTGAGGACCCAGATATTAAACCACAGACTTATGGCCACCTAATCTTTGACAAGGGAGCCAAAAAAATAGAATGGAAGAAAGATAGCCTCTTCAACAAGTTGTGCTGGCAGAACTGGTTAAGCACCTGCAGAAAATTAAGCTGGATCCTTCTTTGTCACCTTGCACTAGAATTAACTCCAAATGGATCAAAGACCTGGAGGTAAAAGCTGACACACTGAAAACTCTACAGGAAGGATTAGGAGATACACTAGGCCTCCTTGGCACAGGTCCAAACTTTCTTAATAAGGACCAAGAATCACAACAAATCATAGAAAGGCTGGATAAGTGGGACTGCATTAAACTGCAGAGCTTTTGTATGGCAAAGGACATAGCTAGTAAACTAATCAGGAAGCCTACAGAGTGGGAGAAGATCTTCACCAACCAAACAATGGACAAAGGCCTCATATCTAAAATATATCAACAACTCAAAAAATTGAATCACTCCAAAACTAACCTCCAAAGTAACAACCATCCCATTAAAAAATGGGCCAAAGACTTAAAGAGAGTCTTCTCTGAAGAAGAAACAAAAATGTCCTATAGACACATGAAGAAATGCTCAACATCTCTTGTCATAAAAGTAATACAAATGGAAACAACTCTAAGATTCCACCTCACTCCAGCTAGAATGGCCAGGATCAGGAAAACGAATGACAACAGATGCTGGAAGGGATGTGGCCAGGAGGGATCACTACTACACTGTTGGTGGGAGTGCAAACTCGTTCAACCCCTATGGAAAGCAGTGTGGCAGTGCCTCAAAAGTCTAAACATAGAACTCCCCTATGACCCAGCAATTCCACTACTTGGCATTTACCCAACCACCCAGAAACAAGGACATACTAAACCCACTAGCACAACAATGTTCATTGCAGCACTATTCACCATAGCAAAGATATGGAACCAACCTAGATGTCCCTCAGTTGATGAGTGGATCAACAAGTTGTGGTATTTGTACACAATGGAATTCTATGCTGCTGTCAGAAAGAATGACATCGCCCCATTTTTTAGGAAATGGAAAGACTTAGAAACAATCATATTAAGTGAAGTAAGCCAGATTCAAAGGAACTTAGGCTCAATGGTTTCCCTCATTCGTCATAATCAGTAGAAACCTTGGGCTCTACTAGCAGAGATTTGCAATAGAGCAAAATCTTGATACATAAGGACATATAATGTGAAGCTAATTGAAAGGACCTCCAGGATAGTGAAACAAAAGCCATATAATGAATGATTGTTGTCTTTAATGTACTATGTTGTCTCTCATCTCCTTTGCTGTCCCTTGGTTATCTCATATTGGTATAGTATCTCACTTTGTTATCTGATATATTGAATTTATTTGTATTTGGATATTTGAAATTTGATAGGGAAGGGGGGAAAACCAAGACGGATGGGGGGTGTGGGGCGGGAGGGAAACAGGTACCAAGACACGTGAAAGTGTATAAATGTATGTGAATTAATGCACCTTCTATCTGGCAAATATCATGTAACCCTTTTACTAATTACAATAAAAAAATTTTTAAAAAAGAAAAAGATAAAAAAATAGTAACAAAATTAAAAAACAGAATTTGAAAAAAGTTTTCTGTTTATTTGGGAAATTTTATATCCCCACAGAATTCAGGATCCAATCTCTTGTTGGAGTCTCTGATAGCCTTGTGATGATCAGATTTCCTTTGTCATAGGTGATTTTTTCAATCAGTTCGTTTTAGTGTTCAGAAAAATTTCTACCTTTCAGGAGGTGGGGTCTTTATGACTGTCCACTCAGGTTAAATGTTAGCTGGCCCACTCAGGGAGGAATTTCTACCTCCAAGGCAGGGAAACACGTCACCAGGCTAAGCTGAATCTAGTCAGATTCCTTTGCAGTTTTGAAAATGTCACTGGAGACAGAATTTCTCAGGCTCCAGTCATCTATTGTTGATCTGGCACTGTTTTTGTCAGTAGCCTAGATGTCACTGTTCTAGACTGGCAAGGGATCAGCTACCTTCCTAGTGCTTTTCTGTAGAAAGGAGTGGGGAAGTCTGTTATCTGTATCTCTGTATAGTTCACAGTGTTATGATTTGTGGGTGTACATTACCTCGATAAGAAAAAAAACAATAATAAAAAGAAAGATTTGCACTCATATTCACCATGCACTTCATCTTCCTCATCTGAATTCCAATAATTCTCTGACAATAATCATAGTTGAATTTAACTAATTCAAAACCTATCAATTTTATGACATCTTTGAACTTCCTAAAACATATTGAAAGGCTATCCTTTTTAGCAGTAAAAACAAAGAAAATAATAATCCTATATCATCTAAGTGTAGAAAAAATATGGCAGCAGTTTATAGAAAATGTGGCAATAAAATTAATGAAAGATTCCCGAAAGACTCCTGAATTGAGTCTGATCTACCTTGAATATTTTAGAATAACTGCATGAATTATAAAAAAACACACCTTCCTTTGTCCTATCAATGCTGTTCATTTCTCAGACTCTCAGGTGATAAGTGTAATCTCAGGAAGTTCAAAACTCTCTGTATACTTAAAATGCATGAAACTACTATTCAGAAGCAGTCACTGACTTTAAGGGGAGAATCAATTACTCATGCAAAACAACTACTGCAAAACCTTCAAGATTTGTCAGAATCTTGAAGAGTGAGAAAAATTAGCCAATAGAAATATTTAATAATCTCTTGAAGTTCAATTCCATGGAAATTTGTTAACTGTGTTAAGAGCATCTCAGAAATTGTACTTGGACACTCAGTGACATATTCAAAATAAGGTGAACATGCATTTGAATGAACTGAAAAAAATCTTAATTTTAAGAGTTTCTTTTAAATTCTTCAAAGTTTATACAATTAAAACCTGATTATGCACATGATCTTCTTCTGTCTTTTTAATATGCGCTCCTAGTGCGATAAATTTGCCTCTTAGATCGGCCTTTGCTGTGTCCCATAAGTTCCTTTGAGATGTTTCTTGAGTGTCATTACATTCAAGGAAGTTTTGAATTTCATTTCTGATCTGATCTGTTACCCAGGAGCTATTCAGAAGTGTGTTGTTCAGCTTCCAAGTGTTTGATTTTTTTTGACTTTGACTGCATTGTTCAGAATTAGTCTGACTCCACTGTGGTCTAATAGAATGCATGGGATTATATCAGTTCTTGTGTATATGCTTAGGTTTCTGTATAAACTATTATAAGATCAATTTTGGAGCGTGTTCCATGTGCTGCTTAGAAAAATGTAAAAAGTTTTGCCTTTGAGTGAAAGACTCTGTGTATATGTGTTAAGCCCAGCTGGGCTATCGTGTTGTTTAAGCTGATGGTGTCTTTGCTTAACTTTTGTTGGGTAGACCTGTCATTTGTTGAAAGTGATGTTTTGAGGTCTCCCACTATGATTATGTTTGAGTCTATCTTGTTCTGTAATTCTAAGAGTGTTCATTTGACGAATTTGGGTGCTCCCATGTTGGGGGAGTAAGTGTTTATAACTATAATATTATGGGCATGGATTGTACCCTTTACTAATATGGCCATCTCTGTCTTTATGTATTGATTTTACTGAGAAGTTAGTAAGGTTGGGGATAAAGATTGCTACTCCTGATTTTTTGCATGGTGTATTGGAGTGGAAAATTTGTTTCCCATCCTTTCACTTGGAATTTGTTTCTGTCTTGGCGGTGAGGTGAGTCTCTTGGAGGCAACATATGGATGGGTGGTGTTTCTGAATCCAGTCTGCTACTCTGTGTCTTTTGATTGGATTGATCAGCATGTTCACATTTAGGGAAATTATGGAGAAGTGGTCAGTGTCTATTGTCATTATTTATTTTTACTTGTAAGTTTCTTTCTATCTCTTTTTTCCCTCTTTTGTGTTTAGTGAATTATAGATATTTGCTTCTTGATGGGGGTTCTTGATGTTCTTTGTTCTCAATTAATATTTTTGTAATGCTTATTTAGTGTGCACATATTCATAAAACTTCTCTTTACAGTGAAATATTCTTGTTTCTCCCTCAAATGTAAGTGCTAGTTTTGTTGGATATAACAGTCTTCATTGGCAGTTGGTCTTCAGGACTTGAGTTTTTCCAAACTTTTCTTGCATTTAGGGTTCGTGTGGAGAGATCTGCTGTAATTTAATTTTTTCCCATTGTAGTATAGTTCTTTCTCTTTGCAGCATTTAAGATCATTTCCTTGATATTAGGGTCTAGTGTACTTTATTATGATATATCTAGATGAGTTACTTCTAGGATCTTGCCTGTTTGGAATCCTGAAACCTTCAATAATGTGAGTATTTTCCTTTTTGAGGTTTGGGAAGTCTCTGCTATAATTTTGGTGAATAATGGTTGCATTCCTTTGTCCTGAAATTCTGAGCCCTCCTCAATCCCTATTATATGAAGGTTAGACTTCTTTGCTGCATCTGCCAGGACCTGGAGTTCTCTCTGGTGGATTCTGACTAATCTTTCCAAGGTGGTGATTCTCTGTTCCAATTCTTGTGTCTTATCTTCCATTTCTGATGTTCTATTTTCCATCTCAGTCAATCGGCTGCTTAATGCCTCCTTTTTTGCTTGAAGTGGGGACACTGAGCTGATCAAGTCTGCTAAGAGGGTATTGAACATTTCCTCCACTTCTCTTTTGAATTTGATGAGTTCCTTGGAAATTTCTTGCTTTTGTTTTTGTAATTCAGCCTTCATTTCCAAAATCAACTCCTTGAATAGTCATACTTTGTGTCTCTTCAGGTGTCCTTTCTCTGGGGTTGTGACATCTCTCTCACCGCTTTGCTCTTGTTTCCTTTTGGATTTGTGTGGGTTTTGATCATTTATCTATGTCATAATTCAACTTTGGGCTCTCCTAGGCATTGAGAACTATTGTTGTAGGTTCTCTCTCTGGTTGGTAGGTGGCGGTCTTTACTTGAATTGGGACTGGTGGTTCTGAGAACCTCTCTATACCTGTGGTTCTCAGCCAAATTGATTCAGCTGCTGACTACATCAGATTTTTCAGTTTTTGCAGGTGTTCCCAGAGGCTCTGTGCTGCTGCATGACTAGCTCTCAGTCAAACCATTGGTTTCACACTGAGCCGTGGGATGGGTCTCATGCTTCAGTCTCAGCGTGCTGGGCAGATGGTTGATTTTCCTGCACTGTTTCCATGGATGGGCCCCACGCCAAGGGTCTGTAGTTTGGAGGTTTCCAGGAGCTCTCAGCTGGACCAGCTTGCTTCTGCTCTGTTACCAGGGGTGGGGTCCAACTGAAGACTTGGTCTGCAAGGGCGGAGCTGCGCCTTTCTGATTTTTAAATGGTAAGCTCTGCTACTGGTCTTCTCTTCAGTTCCCTGCTTTGTTTACACTGATTTGGACAGAGTCTGTGACTGTGTGCGGCCCCATGGTGCTGTTTTGCTGGGGATTCCCAGATGGAGGGTGCCTGGCTCAAGATTTGAGTGGAACAAATGCTGGCTCCTTGAATCCCACACACCCCACCAGCTTTTGGAAGTTTTATAGAGCCATAATAATTAAAACCACTTGGTATTGGAACAAAAACAGACCAGAAGATCAGTGGAACAGAATAGAAGACCCAGAAATCGAACCACATATCTATAGGCAACTTGTATTTGACCAAGGAGCCAAAGATATACAGTGGAACAAACACAGTCTATTCAATTATTGGTCTGGTAAAACTGGGCAGCCACATGCAGAAAACTAAAAATTGACCCTAGCCATGTACAATCATTAACTCAAAGTGGATCAAAGACTTCAACAGCAGACCAGAAACCATGAAACTGCTGCATGATGAAGTAGGAGAGACACAGGAACTCATAGGCACAGGCAAAAGGTTCCTGAATAGAATCCTAGGGTCACAGCAGATTGGAGAGAGACTCGATAAATGTGATTACCTAAAAAAAATTTTCTGTACAGATAAAAACAGTCACAAAAATAGAGAGACAGCCTACCAACTGGGAAAAGATATTCACCAAAAATACATCTGACAAATGCTTAATATCCAGTATCTATAGGAAACTCAAGAAACTAATTCTCTCAAAACCCAATAACCCATTCACTAAATGGTCAAGGGAACTAAAGAGAGACCTATCAGAAGAAGAGATTAAAATGGCAGAAAAGCATATGAGAAAGTGTTCATCACCTATGGTCATAAAGGAAATGCAAATAAAAACCACCCTAAGATACGACTTTACCCCAAGAAGAATGGCCACGATTTTGAACTCAGACAATGACAGTTGCTGGCTGGGTTGTAGAGAAAAAGGAACCCGACTACACTGCTGGTAGGAATGTAGACTAGTTCAACCTCTCTGGAAAGCAATGTGGAGGTTTCTTAAAGAACTGAAAATAGACCTTCCCTACGATCCCGCCATACCACTCTGGGCATCTATCCTGAACATCATGACCCAAGATATTATAAGGACACCTGCTCAGCTATGTTCATCTCTGCACTATTCACAATAGCCAGGCAATGGAAACAATGCAGATGCCCTACTGCAGATGAATGGATACAGAAAATGTGATATATATACACAATGGAATTCTACACAGCCAACAGACAAAATAAAATAATGGCATTCACAGGGAAGTGGATGTATCTAGAGCAAATCATGTTGAGTGAGACAAGTCAAGACCTAAGGATCAAAAGACGCATGGTATCCTTTATATGGGGCCATTAAATCCATAGAATACAAGAGCAAGGACTCAATATCTGCATAACCAATGCTGTGGACATGATAATGGAAATATAAACATAACTATATAACTATAAAAACCTATGACTCTATAGACATAATGTTTTATTTTCTAAAATTAATATATTTCTATGACATAAAAACCCTTAGCCTAATTTTGATTAAGTTCTAAATATTAAGTCCCAGTGATTGTAAATAGAGATTCTCCTCTTGAACATTTGTTTGTTAAACCTGTCATTTAAAATATAATGTAAAATTAACATTAATAAAGGAAAACAAAACAAAACAAAAAACCCTGATAAGACTCATCACCATACATTTTCTAGTATATCTAAGATATGGACTCATTCCTGATATGCAGAGTGCATCACAGGAATAGGGAAAACACGAGTCTGTATTGTAACAAGTATAATGTTATTGCCTGATTTGCAGTATATGTATCATTTTTGCAACTTACGTGCTTAATTTTGTGTCTCAGTCCGAAGGGATGCAAAGGAAAGTGGGAGAAAAACATAAGAAGGGGAAACAATATTCAAGAACTAAAGTACCCATTACTTGATGAATATAACTGCAACCTTTTTGTACATAACCCCAAGAAAATGAAATTACAACAAAAAATAAAAATATAAAAACATTGGTGGTTTGATATTTCTCCCATTTGTTGAGGTAGGCACTCAAAACTATAAATTTTCCTCTGAATATTGCCTTTACTCTGTTCCAAACAAACTTCTATTTTATAGGCTCCTATTTTTAAATACTAAAACCTTTGTAATTTGTGTTCTGGTGTTTTCCATGACCCACTGCTGATTTGAGAATGTTTTTCTATATACAAGAGACATTATTAACTATGTTGTTATTGAGCTCTAATTATATGAAATTGTGGCCTGAGAAAGTGCAGGTAATAATGTCAGTAATTATGGTGGATTTGTTTTGTGCTCTAAAATGTGATCTAGTCTGGAAAATTTTCTATGTGCTCCTGAGAAGCTGTGTATTTTGTAGTGTTGGGTGAAATAATCAGCAGATGTCTGATAGGCCCAATTGTTTTCTGCAGGTGTTTTCTGAGGTTACTCATGAATTTTGTCTTCTTGATCTATAAAGAGGTGATGTTGGTATGTTAAAGTCACCAATAAATACTCTATTTGGACCTGTATGTGGAAAACTGATTTTTGATATCCTATTTCAAATGTCATGTTTAACAAACAACTATTCAAGAAGGGAACTCTATATGTAATTACTAGCAGGTATTTTTTTTGCCAGTCTTGGGGCTTGAATTCAGGGCCTGAGCACTGTCCTTGGGCTTTTTGTCAAGGCTAGAGCTCTACCACTTGAGCCTCAGCACCAATTTTGGCTTTTTGTTATGTGTGTGTTACTGAGGAATCAAACTTGGGTCTTCATGCATGCTAAACAAGCACTCTACCACTAGGTCAAACTCCCAGCCTGATTGGCAGGTAATTTTAAAAACACAATTAAAAGTAAGCTGATTCTTTGTCATAGATAAATATTATCTACATGATATATCAACATAAGTCCCATCCATACTAAATCCACTAGCCCAACAATGTTCATTGCAGCACTATTTACCATAGGGAAAATATGGAACCAACCCTGATGCCCCACAGTTGATGTGCTATTTAGACACAATGAAATTCTATGCTGCTGTCAGAAAGAATGACATTGTGACATTTGTAATGAAATGGAAAGACTTAGAAAAAAATCGTAATAAGTGAAGTAAGCTAGACTAAAAGGAACATAGATTCAATGGTTTCCCTCATTTGTCATAATCAGTAGAAACTTTGGGATCTGCTAGCAGAGATTTACAATAGCACAAACCCAGATAAATAAGGCCACATAGGATGACACTAAATGTAAGGAACTCCAGAATATAGAAACAACAGCCATAGAATGAGTGATTATTTTCCTTAATGTACTACGTTATCTCTCATCTCTTCTGCTGTCCCTTTGTTATCTCATATTCTTACAGTATTTCATCTTTTCATCTGATATATTGCATGTATGTGTATTTGATTATTTGAAATAGAATAGGGAAGGGGGGAAAACAAGATGATGAGTGGGAGTGAGGGGAGGGAAATGGGGCCAAGACATGAGAAAGGATATCAATGTTTGTTTATCTGGTGAATATAGTGTAATACTTCTTTAATTACAATTAAACATATAATGAAAAAAGAATATGCATCTCATCATAGACTTATATGTCTATTTATATACACACATATATGTTCATGTCAATGTCCTTGAATATCTGATTATTGAGATATTGCTCATGTGTTGTTCAGAGCTAATATCCACATATCAAGGAATCTATGTGTCTTTTGCTCTTTTGTCTTGCCTTATCTCACTCAATATGATTTATTCTAGTTCCATCCGTTTCCAAGGGGATGCCATTATTTTATCTTTTCTAGTGGATCTATATAATTCCATTGTATATCATGTATCCATTCATCTGTAGTGGAGAATTTTGTTGATTTGCTATGGAATTCCATGCAATGGTGAATAGTGTTGCAATGAACATGACTGTGTAAGTGTCCTTTTATCTTGCTTTATGATGCTCTGGGTAGATCCTAGTGCAAGTGTGTTATTGGAGGATCATAGAAAGTTCTGTTTTTAGGTTTTTAATTTTTACTTAATTTTTAGTCAAGTAATGTGTAGAAGGATAACAGTTACTTTCATCAGTTGTGGATATATTATTTTTAGAATATTGATACCCTTTCTCATGTTTTTGTCCCCCTTTCCCTTCTCCCACCCTCCAAATTGTCTTATTTTCCCCTTCTTTCCCCATTTCAACTAACCCAATGAATGCATATACATTTTACCTGGTAAGAAAGTTGGAAAAATGAGCAACATAAGAATAACCATAGGAGAAAAAAAGTGAAAATACAGAGCAGCACATAGTATAGGGAGAAAGAAAAATCACACAAGATAAATCCCGTTTCCATCTCCTAGACTTCATCTTGCTTAGTTTCATTCTATATGGCCTTATGTACATAGGTTTTGAAGTATTGTTTTCCTCTGCAAGGAGAATTCTAGATGTATAATAATTAGTACTAATGAGGGAAACCATGAAGTCTATGTTTCTTTGGGTCTGGCTTACTTCACTTAATATAATTTTTTCCAACACTTTCAATTTCCTTAGGAATGAGTCGATGTAATGATTTTTGAGGGCAGGATCAAATTTCATTATGTTCAAGTAGGGATATCTGCGTTGGTTCCATATCTTTGCTATGGTTAATAATGATGCAATGAACAACATTGAACTAGTAGCTTTAGTCTGCTCTGTTTCTGGATATTTGATAAATGCAAAGGCTTGGAATTGCCTAGTTGTAGGGGAGTTTTACGTTTAGTCTTTTGAGGAATCGCTATACTGCTTTTCATAGTAGTCTTTTGAATGCATTTACACCCCACCAACAGTTTAGTTCCCTTCTGGTCACATCCCCAGCAGCATCTGTTATTAGGTTTATTGAAAATGGCCATCTTTTCTTACTTGATGTTTTTTCTTGTCTTTTCTCTTATTTTATTCAAAATAAAATCCACTCAGATGTTAGGGAGGACAAAATAAAATAAAACTGAACAGGATAAACACTGAAAACAGTGGTGAACAGCAGGGGACAACTGCACGATGAGAGAAAGGAATGCATGCCTCATTCAAAGAATATGGGTACCTCACACACCTGTGGTTCTAGGTCAATAGTCTGAGTCCCTGCTCCACTAAAAACCACAGGGCTCTATGTATTCTCCTTCTTCCAAGGACACTCTTAATCCTATCCCTGAAACCCCTGGTAGGGATTGAATAACTACAACATTTGCTATTTAAAATATATATTTATATATACTTCAGGAATCTTTGAAGCCAACAAAATAGAACACAAAGATGCATTTTTGTTACAATCAACAGCAGAATTGTGTGGGAAAGGCAGAAGGAGAGGGCTGCTGCAAACGGAGCATGTATATCCTTATGGATGTCATAGAGTGCCGCAGTCAGATGACCTCTATGACTCCGTGGCACCACACACAACATAACAAATGTCACATTGTCACTCTCAGGTTCATAAAGAAAAAGACAGTTTCTTCTCAGAAGTGGCCCATGAATTTTAGATCACAGATACATCTACCTGCTTGTTTAACTATGTCTAAAACTTAGCTTAGAATAAATTCCCTTGACATAGCTGGATCCTCACAAGCAGGATTATGCCCTTTCATCTGTTTTGGGTATGTTTGCCTACATGGAAAAATTTAATTTATTTTGTACCTCATTCTAAGCAGGACAATCCAGGTGCACAGCTAGGGATTGGTGGCAATGCACCCCGCTGTCCTGGAAAAAAAAATGTATAGTCCGAGGCTCAAAGGAAAGGAATTTTTAAGAGTATATTTAGAGCTTTAGAAGCTTAAGAAAAAAATGAGGGGTGTGGTAGGCAATGGATATGTGGATGTTAGGGTGTAATCGACATGTTTTCTTTCATGTTCCAAGGTTTTTCTTTGTTTTTTTTCTTCCCCTCCTTTAATTGGGTTCACTGGCTTAGCCTAGGAAGTGAAGACTCCTGCTTTTCTGCTGCTATTACATGATCACAAAATGACAAGTCACCTGTACCAAAGAAAAAACAAAGGGTGGCACTAGATGATCAGTGATGCTTTATTTACACATGAATATTTTTATTTTTGTATACTGGCTCAGCTGCTTCTCTTGAGTGGAGTTAAGTAATGAGCCATAAAAGTTTTTTGTCATAGGCATATTGGCAATGCATTTTATATTCCTCTATATTTAATTTTGCAAACCTGAAAGAGGGATGGTGCATCCTGAGAGAAAGTTGAGTAGAGTTAGATCTACCTGTTCATGTGTGCCACTTCCAGTACACGGTGGCAGCAGAAGTATTTCTCTTGGAAATGAACATCCCATATTATGATGTCTGTGAAAAAACTTTTCTTTTTCCCATCCTCTTCCTCCTCTCCTTCCCCCTTCCCATTAATCTTCTCAGCCCCTCCTTCCTTGACTTTTTTGGGGGCAGGGGTATCACTTATTGTAAATAAGTTGGAATCCACACCTCATGTATTAATGGGGTAACCTTCAAATATAAATATTACCGATACAAAAAAATGGTCATCTTGACTGGAGTGAGCTGAAATCCAAAGTTGTTTCAATTTACATTCCTTTTATGGCAAGAGGCTCAAGGATATCCTCCTGTAATCTATAGGCCAGTCTTTTTCAGAGAAGTCTCTCTTTAAGTCCGTATCCCACATTATAATGTGATGGTTGTGTCTTTGAAGATTTGTTTGGAGAGATTCAATTTTCTGTTCTTTAGATATCTTTTAGTTATGTGGCCCTTGTCTATTGTATGGCTACTGAAGGTTTTCTCCAATTCTATTTAACTTTCTGAGTCTTTTGCCATACAGAAATTCTTCAGTTTAATGCAGTCCCATTTGTCAAAACTTAAATTTATTCTGTTTTTGGGTCTTCATTAAGGAAGTTTCAACTTGTGCAAAAAAAAGTACAAATGTATCTTCTAGTCCTTCTTGTAAAGTTCAGGGTATCTGCTTTTGCATCTGCTTTTACCTTGATCCATTTGGAATTATTTCTGGATCAGAATTATATATAAGCAGGTTCTTAACTGATTCTTTCAGCACCATTTTTTAAAGGTGTCATTCTTCCATCCTATTTTTGGTTCCCTTATGAAAGATTAGATATCCCAACATCTGTGAGATGATTTCTGGGTCTTCAGTTCAATTTTATTAGTTTTCAGGCCTGTTCTTGTGACAATATCACAGTGTTTTGATTACTGTAGCTCTGTAATGATGTCTAAAGTTTTCTATGGATGATCATCCACCATAGCTCTTTCTCCTAAGAGTTGTTTTTGTTATACGGATTCTTTTATTATGCCATATGAGTTTTTGGATTGCTTCTTCTATTTCCATAAAGGATGTCATTGGGGTAATTGATGGGTATTGCATTGACTTTGTAGATATCCCTTGGTAGGACTTCTATTTTCGCAATGTTAATTCTTCTAATCTAGGAGTATGGGAGCTATTTCCTCATCCTTGTGCTTTAAATTTCTATGTTTGGTTTTCATAGTTTTCATCTTAAAGTCCTTTATATCCTTAGTTTATTCCTACCTATTTAAATTTCTTTAAGGCTATTGGGAAAGGTGTTGCTTTCCTAAACTGAGCCTTACTCTTCTCATTGATGGCATACAGGAGTCATTGTTTGTTTGTTTGTTTTTTCTGAGGGTTTATTTTCTTATCCATGTGTAAGGAATTAAACTTAGGTTTCAGAAAAGTGAATCCCAATTCTTTCAACACATATTGATGTTATACCAACAAGTAGCAAAGTCAGAGGATTCCACTGTTGATAGCAATTCCATGAATCACAGTTGGCCTTCTATTTTCCTACATAATTAAGCTTTTATGTGATATGTTGGAGGAAATGAAAATGTGTGAGGCTCATTTGTGTTGGTACAGTCCTGAATTTGATACTGGGAGAATTTTCAATTCTCCCACATTTCCATTTGGTTCTATACCAGAGGAGTGGTGACAGTCCTGTTGGGTAAGACCTACTACAACATAAAAGGAAGCTGGTTCCTTCAGCAGATAAAAAGGCTACACATGGTATCAGTATGAATGATGGATGAAAAGATTGTGAATCAGCTAAGAATAAATGTGTGGGGCAAATAACACAAAAGCTGACATGGAAAGTAGAGCCAGCATATAAGTATTCATAAAAGATTCCTGAGTTAGAGTGATTATAATCTACCTTAAACATTTAGAACTATATCTGGAAATTATCCAACATCACCAACGCTGTTCACTTGTCAGATTCTTAGCACATAATTATAAACCTTGTTAAGGAGTTCAAGTATCCACACATTGAGTAAATTTTAATTTTAGATGCTGAATTTTGTGTATGGTTTTCAGACACTTGTCAGTTTTCCAAAGAAGAAATTGATGTGACATTTGTGTAATTATATATGAGAGGAGAAAAAAATCAAATGTCACTTGATATTCAAAGAGAAACCTACCTGAACTGAGAAGTGTGGGATGGTTCATTCTCCATAGAGAAACTTAAGTACTTTCATTTCATTATCAAACCTCCTCACTTCTGTTTGCCCATGAAAAACTGAAATGGTGTATCATTATATGTGCAAACACACCTGGGTATCCTTAATGAGTTAGTGTCAACAATGTATTTTTCTAATGAAATTGAGGTTTGCTAGAGAGTATAAATGATAATCCATTGACCATTCGAAAATCATAACATATTCATTATTTTAACTCATATTGCAGAAAAGTTTGCACACATGTATTTTCTCAGATTATTCATTTCTGCAAGACAATAAGAAATAACCTTATCATTCATTCCTATGAAAAGGAAACATACACACACACACACACACACACACACACACATATGTCTGTGTATATTGCCTAAGAATAATGAACAGCTTCATTATATTGTGTAGATATATACAATCTAAAGTCATACACTGCCAATTAACATTCTTTTTAAAGAATTTTTTTGTGTATAGACATCTTCTTAGACATTTTACCTGCATACAATCTTTACAAACATTCAAAATAACGTTAATAGCCTAAAATCAGCCATAATCAAACTGTTATTTTAACATTTTGTGTTAAATTCTTAAAAATTCGCTCAATTTTTTTATGATTGAATAATAAGGCTTTAATGGCTTGGTAATTGTTCTCATAGTCATATAAATATATAAATCTTGAAAAGGTAACACTGTTGGTGGAGTAGGACAGTTTTGCTGAATTACAGAGGTCGAGTTCATTCATTTGGCTTCCCCTGCCCCAGCCCAGCAGCCTTCAGATCAGAACCGGAGGAGACCGCATTTCACATTGGGAAAGAGGAAGACAGGTCGTGTGCAGAAAATGAATTTTCGGACCCGCAGGCGACTGGAAGGGATCTTCCTCCACTCACACTCGGGGTTGGCGGGCAACTGGGGCCGGTGGGGACCGCCCTAGAAGTGGTCCTCGGTCCAAAAGAGGACCGGCGGCTTGTAGGCGGTGCGCCGGGGCCGGGCGAAGAGGGGGGGGGGGCACGTGCATGGCGTGTAGCAGCTTGGAGAAGGCCCTGGGGAGGACGCCCAGGTCGGCCTTCGCCCGGGCCAGGCGCTCCTCCATGCGGGCCACGCTGCAGCCCACCATGCCCACGAAGGCCTCGAGCTGGTCGATGCACCTGTACACGCACCGCATCTCGGCGGCCCTCGTGTGGATGCTCAGCATGGCCTCGCTCACGACGTGCGACGAGTCTCCGCGAAGCATGTCTAACATGCCCGCGAACTCGTCCACTTGGCACAGCAGGTCCTCGAGGTCGGCATCCAGGACCTCCACCTCGGCGGCACGCCGGCCCGGGGCAGCAGGCAGGCGGGGCAGCAGGCAGGTGGCGCAGCTGGCTGAGGAGCGTGGCGGCTCCTCCCCAGCCTGGTCCTCCCACCGCCCCGACGCGCAGCTGTGGCTCTGCTACAGGGTGCCGCTGTCCGTGCTCCAGGCAGCGCCCTGTGGCTTGGCCTTTTCTGTCTGAGCGGCTACGGGCCCACCGGGCTGCCCGTCATAGCCCGCCGCGCTCAATTTAAACCAGGTAAAACTTACCAAATGCACGGGGACATTTTCTAAATTTTCTTAATTACACTGATATATAATTCATCACAGAGATAGTATAGAACTGAATCTTGTACATTATGACAAATATAATAAATATCATAGCCTGCATGCAGAACATATTCCCTTCAATTTGAAGGTAATGCTACCAATTTTTTCAATCAAAAGGATGCAAGATAAAATGCAGATAATTGAATGATTATTCAAGAAGTATTCTAATAATTGATGTATACATAATTTTAAAAAGCAGGTGAGATTGTAATTCATGGAATGCAAAAACTTCCATGTATAATTACAGGAAAATTTTCAGGATATTCATGCACCAAACTTAAAAAAAGTTCATCCAGTATTCCATATGTATGTTGTTCTCTTAGTAAAACTAGATGAACAACTCAAATCAGATGTTACGGATACTTTCTCTTTCATACTCCATCCATAATGCAAATAGGTAGAACCTATGCACCTTCTGGTGTTACTTTGTGGCTAGCCCTAACAATTAATTAATTTCAGCTCTGGGACACTGTCTTTGACTCTACTCAAGAATAGAGATTTCAAACTTGAACTAAAGTACCATTTCTGGAGCCTTCAGGGTAATTACTCTGGTTCCAAAATGTAGAACCTATGGCCTTGTTCATGAATTCTTATCATTCTATCAAAAGGCCACACTTCTGGACAAAGCCACACATCCTCAAAACACTTTCATTTTTCTATTTTATACATACAAGATTTCTTTTCAGAGTGAATATTAGTAATAGTGTAAATCTAGTTTCACCACAGCCTTTGTAGATTAAATGAGGTAACATATCCCCTGTATTCATAGCAAGTAGGATTACCTCCAGAATATTAAACATAAAATATATTTAGAAGTAAACTAGAAACAACACTGACATAACTTCTACATAAAATTTGATATTTATCTCATAATATGATCTCATAATCTCTTAATGTGAAGATTTCCTTGAATAGGCATCATTAAATAGGCTCTGGCATACATTTTTTTTTCAAATGGAAATTAGTATTTTATTTCAAACTCACCCAGCAGTACATTTCAGCATAATGTGTCTTCTGTGCACAAACCACATCCAGAACCTAGCTAGGAATCTGTGACCAACATCATCATGTCAGACAGAGTTATAGATGTCACGTTAGGGAGAATGGAAATTGATAATTTCTGAAATATTTGGAGAAATAATACATTCTGGTTATTTAGCCCATTGAACAATAGTGTGTAGTTTAAAAATCAGTAATATCTGGTTTGACATTAGAATTGAAAAAGCTTTTATGCAGACAGAAATTTTAATATCAATATACAAGAGCCAAGTAGATAACTCAAACATGAGGCTAGAGTATGAAGGAATAGAAGGGAAAGGTCAAGTGCAGGTCTGTGAAAGTTAAGTACTAAATAACTTCTTCACTATGAAGTAAAAGACCCAATGGGAGGACTTGTGCTAGCAAACATTCTGTGTCTGTGATGTGGCCCTTCAGTGTGGTCACAGTTGTATTATAATTCTCACTTCCACTGCGACAATCCATTAAGTTCGGCTCAACTTAAGCCTATGTCCGTGGACATGCTCATTTCTGATAATAAAGTGTAAAGAAAGTGTGTGGAGCCTGAGTGTGCAGTTAGACTGTCCCATGAATCTGCATCACTGAGTAAGATAACCACACAAAGAAGTGAGCTATCATGTATTATGCCTATAAAATTTGAGCTACACTGTCAGTATTGTGAACTACCTGTCTTTATTGATTTACTGCTTTATCTTTCTGTTGAGTCTTCATTACCATTTGATACAAATGTGTTATTGTTTATCACCTTCTGCTTAATTGATCCAAGATCTGATTATGATTTACTACTAACGTAACTCCTAGCAGTTCCCTGGTTTCAAGAAAGTATATCTAAAACATATCAACAGCTCAAAAAATTGAATCACTCCAAAACTAATCTCGAAAGAAACAAATATCCCATTAAAAGGTGGGCCAAAGACTTAAAGAGAGTCTTCTCGGAAAAGGAAATAAAAATGGCCTATAAACACATGAAGAAATGGTTGACATCTCTGATCATAAAAGAAATGCAAATCAAAACAACTCTAAGATTCTACCTCACTTCAGTTAGAATGGCCAGGATCAAGAAAAATAATAATAAAAACAGATGCTGGAGAGCATGTGGTCAGGGGAGATCACTACTACACTGTTGGTGGGAATGCAAACTCATTAAAACACTATGGAAAGCAGTATGGCAGTTCCTCAAAAGACTAAACATATTACTCCCCTATGTCCCAGCAGTTCCACTATTTGGCTTTTACTAAATTGTCCAGAAACAAGGACACTAGCACAACGATATTCATTGCAACACTATTTACCATGGCAAAGATATGAAACCAACCAGATGTCCCTCAGTTGATGAGTGGATCAACAAGATGTGGTATTTATACACAATGGAATTCTATGCTGCTGTCAGAAAGAATGACATTGCCCCATTTGAAAGGAAATGGAAAGACTTAGAAAAAATCATATTAAGTGAAGTAAGCCAGACTCAAATGAACATAGGCCCTCATTTGTCATACTCAGTAGAAACCTTGGGCTCTTCTAGCACAGATTCACCATAGAACAAAAATCTAGAGACATAAGGCCAAATAATATGACACTAAATGTAAGGACCGCCAAATGAAGGAAACAAAAGCCAGATAATGAGTGTCTGTTGTCCTTAATGTACTATGTTATCTCTCATCTCTTTTGCTATTCCTTGGTTATCTCATATTGGTACAGTATTTCACATTGTTATCTGATATATTTTATATGTGCTTAATTGGTAATTTGAAATTGGATAGGGAAGGGGGAAATCAAAATAAGCAGGGGGAGGTTGGGTGGGAAATGGGGACCATGTCATGAGAAAGGGTATCAATGTTTTTGAAGTTATGCACCTTCTATCTAGTGAATATAATGTAACCCTTCTATTAATTACAGTAAACAAAGAAAAAAGGAAGTATATAAGACTGGATTTAGAAATAAGTGGTGCTACAAACTTAAGGTCACAGCCTTCTTGGGCTGCTGACTTGGGCTGTAATTTTCTGTCCCCGTCTGTTTGTCTCTTGTCTATTTCTTTCCAAGTCTTCACCCCGTAAATTTGGAATCCCCATTGGCTGCTGACTAGCCCCAGCAGGCAAGGTCCTTGTAACTATCCTTTCTATTGCTAAAATTTAGTGGAAATGTGAAAAATTTTAGTAGAGGAATGCTGTGAAGAATTTTCCCACTAGATGAAAACTGCAGTGCATCCCTAACCTCAATTATTTCTAAATGTTTCTGGCTATATTTCACTGTGTTTCCTATAGTCCATACATTATCATTGACTCAGAGCTTGGCCACTTACTTTTTCATCTCAATATTCAAAGCAAAATATTTGTGAAACCTCTAAATTTGGATGATTGAGAAAGATAGTTTGTGAATCAATTGTGCATTTGGAAATTTCTCTAGGTCATGAAAAGTGCTTACTGAATAATGATGCTAATGCAAAGCCAAAACCAAACTTACCAAGAAAGATTTAGTCATGATAATTTTGTACTCCACTTGAAGAGAACAATACATTTAAATCCAAAGTAAAAAGTTGTATTGCCTTATACATCTCTTTCTCTGATATTTGCACATCCCTTCCCAACACATACCTTGGAATCATCTTCATATAAAATAATTGGAAAACAAATTCGAATTCAAATGAATCTTGGCAGATGCTTCATATAAGAAAAATATGATCAAGAGAAGCTCACACAATGATTACAGACAGATTCAGATGTACATGTATATTCATATAACTATTCATAATCTACTATTTTCACAATAAGTTACCATTGTAGTATAGTGGATGGGAAAGTACATAGACAGATCCTTTCAGTTACTGATGAAATGTATAAGAAAAATATGAATAATACAAACTCATTATTCCAAACAGTCTCCAAATATTAAACATATGCTTTAAAAATGTGGCAGGAGTTTCCCTTTAAAATTTTCAACAAATTAAAAAATTATAAACTATGGTCAATGGCTCCTCCCACAGTTGAAAGGCTGCATAAACATTCACAAATCATAAGCTCAATAGTTTTCCTCATTTGTCTTAATCAGTAGAAACATGGGGTACTCCTGCAGAGATTTAAAATATAGCAAAACCTAGATACATAGGCCATATAGCATGATGTTAAATGAAAGGACCTCCAGAAAAGGGAAGGGGGAAAACAAGATAAGGGTCCGAGGTGGGGGAGGGAAATGGGGACCAAGACATGAGAAAGGGTATCAATGTTTGTGAAGTAATGCACCTTGTATCTGGTGAATATACTGTAACTTTTCTATTAATTGCACTAAAAAATTCATGGAAAAAACATTCACAAATCAAGTTTTAGAATGCCGCATATCAGTAGAGCTGAGGTTAAGAATCATATGATAGTTTCTCTGTACAAAGAAAAAGAATATGCCAAAATGTAGCATCCATTCATGTTGAGAGATCTAGAGAAAATAGGAATAGGAGGAATATTCTTGAAAATAATTAATGCTATATGAGACAAACTTATAGCCAATATCATACTCAAAGAAGAAAGACCATAACTATTTACCTTAAAATCTGGCACTAGACAGGGATGCCCACTCTTTTCACTTCTCTTCAATACAGTGCTGTAATGCTCAGCGAGAACAATAAGACAAGAGAAGGACATCACAGTGATCCACATTGGGAAAGAAGAATTTAAACTATCCATTTTTGCAGATGACATGAATCTATTCCTGAATAACCCAAAAATTCCACTCTCAAAATCATAGAATATTTTGGCAAAGTGGCAGGATAAAAAAAACAACAACCTTCAGAAGTCAGTAGTCTTCTTCTGTAAGCCAACAATACAGAAACAAGGAGAAATCAAGAAAATTATTCCATTTGCAATACCCCCCAAGGAATAAAATATTTAGGAATTAAACTCACTAAAGCTATAAAGGAATTATTTAATGAGAATTATAAAATCCTAAAGGAAGATACCAAAAAGGATACCAGAAAAATGGAAAGACATCCCATTTCTTCTTCTTACGTCTAAAATTCCTTTTCCCTCTTTTCTGTTTTTTATACATGTGTGTCTCATATGTTTGTCTAAGGGATGTGACCATGTTTTCATTTTGCTCAATATATGAGGGCATCCTCATTCCTCATTCACAAATTGATTTTCTTAGAATTAGTTAAAACTATCTTCTTTGCAACTATGAATATTGCTAATGAAAAGTCTCAACACTTCAGTTAAAGGGAAAAAATGCAAAATTTAGCAAGTGGAAAAATTGAAATCCTCATTAATTTTCTCCTTATTATTTGAATATCAACATACATCTGAGAGTTTATATATCATAGATACACATCAATCTATATAATAGAAAATTGTGTGTGTAGAGTATATATCACATCATCAATTTTCATGTCTATGTAGTTACATTCATATATCTGGGATGTTTGCATCTCTTGGCTATCGTGAATAGTGCAGGCATGAACATGGCTGTATGTGCTCAGGGTAGATACACAGAAGCGCTATGAATGGGTCATTTCAAAGATTTATTTTTAACTTTTTGAAGATCATCCAAACTATTGCAGAATGGTTGTACTAGTTTACATTCAGACCAGCATTACAGTCAAATTCCTCTTTTTCTCCATCCTCATCATTATTGTCTTCTTCTGAGTTCAGAATGTTGGCCATTCTGATTGGTGTAAGGTGGTATCTTAGTGTTGTTTTCACTTGTATTTCCTTTAGGTCCATGGATGATGAGCATTTTTTCCTATATTTTTTCCCATTTTCTTTCTCCCTGTACTTCCCTGCCCATTTATAGATTGGTTTGTTGCATTGGTAGAGAATTCATTTCTTGAATTCTTGATAAAGTTTCTTTTCCCAGTTAGATGTTTGTCCTCGGCCTATGTTAGTATTTATATCTTTGTGTTGAAACTTTTTTATTTGCGGGTAGTCCCAATTGTGTCTCTATCCAATCTGATGTGATGCTGCGACTCTGTCCAAGAAGGTTTTGCCAATACCTATGAGTTCCAGGATCTCTCCTACTCTGTCCTTTACAGTTAGAGGTCTGATATTGAGGTCTTAATCCATTTTGAGTTAATTTTGTGCAGGAAAACAGGCTGGGATCAATGTTCAGTTTTTTTTCATGTGTCTGCACCATGTTTATTCCCAGCACCAAAAATTGAAGCAGCTGTGTTCATACCTCTCTATTTCTTTGGACCCTTAGTCAAATGTAAGTTGACTTAGTTACATGGTTTTATTTATGGATCTATTCTGATTTATCTTCTGGTCTATTTTTGTGACAATACCATGTGGTTATTCTGGCTCTCTATTAGAGTTTGAAGTCTGGTATTGCAATACCACCTGAATTGCTCTTTTAGCTTAGAATTTCTTTGGGTATCTAGATCTTTTGATTTTTTGTAGGAACTTTAGTATTACACCTTCTATTTCAGTAAGGGATGTCCTTGGGATATTGATGGGGACTGAACTGTAAATTTATGTCAGTTTGTGGTGTATGACCATTTTCACTAATGAAGACAAAGAAGTTTCCCTTCCTTAAACAGAAAACAGGATCACCCAAATTGGCTTCTCAAAAAGAAAGAATATGATTTACTTGTATAACTTCTGCCTGTGATCCTCTTTTTTTGTCATTAAAATACACCACGGGAACCAAATTTTGAGATAGGATAAATCTTTTGTAATGGAATTCATAACAACTATGCTACAACTCAGGAGACTTATTCCCTGAAAGTAATTCCTCTTTTCCACCATGTGGCATCCTGACATTTTCAATATTGCCCATTACTATTATATAGGAATCCTTGTTTTTCTGCTTTCCATCTGTTCCCCAGAGCTGCTATTTATGAATTACTTTTGTGTACCACATTTGGCAATTAAAGGAATATAAGTCAATTCAAAAGTGATATTTTGCCAGAACCAAACTGGATGTCCAGGACAAGTAGATACAAAGTGAATCTCAAAGGTAAAACTTCTACATGAACCTTCCCCTAAAATCAATAATTTATAGGAAAAGTTCTTGAGAGGGAAAGTGATATTGAGAAGTAGTCTCTTGGATTTGAATTGCCAGCTCATTGTATTAACTCATTTCAGATATATAAATTTAAAAAGCATTTTTTACTTGTAGTTGTCATCAGTCAAAAAATGATCAAAAAATACCTGTCCATGTATGGTACTCAACTTCAACTGTCAAGAATATAAATGAAAATATTCAAAGAATACCAACACCAAACACATTGCCTGAAGTAAATTTTCTGATGGGATTTACTCAGTTTGTAATTTTGTTGAGTAAATTGTGCCTCAGATTCAAACAGTATTTGCTACTTATAAATAATTCAACTTTCTCACATGATGGTTACTGTAATAATTTCAATATTCGCTTTCACATGAGAATGGTTTTACCCAATACATTGGCTAATAAACCTAGTTTGAACTTTTATTTTGTAGTTTGAACTTTATTTTGTATTGCTGGGTAATATATAGAGGGGCTACAGTTACATTTGAGAGGTAGTAGGTGCATTGCATTTCACATATTGGTACCCCTTCTCATGTTATTTGTCCTCTTATTTATCCCTCCCTCTTTCCAATCATCTTGTTTCCACCTTTTCCTTTTGTATTTCAAATGATGAAGTAAACATATATACAATAGACTTGATAATGAAGTCAGAAACAATAACAATATGATTAACCAAAGAGCAAAAAAAAGACAAGAAAAATAACATAGTACATTCAGAACAACAATCACTCAGGATAAAACTTTTCTTTCATTGTTGTAGAGATCCTTTTATTTAGTCTCATCCTATATAACCTTATGTATATAGATTTTAAGCTATTGTAATCCTCTGATAGGAAATTCCTAGAGGTGTAGAAATTATTACAAATGATGGATACAATTGAGCCTATGTTACATTGGGTCTGACTTACTTCACTTAATATGACTTTTTCCAAGACTTTCAATTTCCTTACAAATGGAGTGATATCATTCTTTCTAATTTCAACTTCATTCTTTCTAATGTCAACCTAGAATTCCAATGGGTATATGTATCACATATTCCTGATCCAATCATCTACTGAATAACATCTGGGCTGCTTCCACACCTTTGCTGTGGTAAATAATACTGTAATGAAAAATGTTATGCTAGTGGCTTTAGTATGTTCTTGTGTCTGGATGTTTAGATAAATGCCAAGATATGGAATTGCTGCATCATATGGGAGCTCTAGGTTTAGTCTGTTGAGAAATGACCACACTGCTTTCCATAGTGGTTGAATGAATTTACACTCCTACCAATAGTGGAGTAGCAAACTCTTCTTGCCACATCCCCACAGGCATCTCTTGTTATTAGATAACTTGATAATGGACATTCTACCTGGAGTGAGGTGGAATGACAAGGTTGTTTTGATTTTCATTTCTTTTATGTGCACAGATGTCCAGCATTTCTTCATTCTTCTATAGGCCATCCTTATTTCCTCTTCAGAGAAGTCTCTCATTAGTGTTTATCCCATCCTTTAAAGGGATGTTTGTTTCCTTAAAGATTAGTTTTGGAGAGGTTCAATTCTTTTAGCTGTGGATATATTTTAGATATGAAGCCTCTATCTGTTGCATGGTTAGTGAGGATTTTCTCCCAATCTGTGGGCTTTCTACTTAACTTTCTAGATATGTCCTTTTCCAAACAGAATCTTTGCAGTTTAATGTAGTCCCATTTTTTTCAAACTTTAATTTGTGTTTAACTTGTGAGTGATATTCAGTCTTTATTGACAATGGTTGCATTGTATCTGCTTTTACCTCAAGGTGTTTCATCAATTTAGAATTAATCTTGATGTACAGTGACACAGTAGGATCAAACTTAATTTTCTACAAGTGATTAATGAATACTTCCAGCATTACTTATTGAGGCTTTCTTTCTTTCATTCATTTTTTTTGACCACCTTATCAAAGATTAGATGCTTATAGTTCTCTAGGTTGACTTCTGGTCTTCAGTTCTATTCCAATGCTCCTCAGCCCCAATCTGGTGTCAGTATCCTGCTCTTTTGGTTACTATATCTCTGTAATAGAGCTTATGTTTGGTATTAATATTATTTCTCCAGCACTGTTCTTTATACTAAGGATTGTTTTTGCTAAACAGGGTCTTTTATTACTGCAAATGAAACTTTTGATTGCTTCTTCTATTTCCTTAAAAGAATGAAATTAGGATATTGATTGGATTTGGAGATATTTCAGTAAGATATTTCAAAATGTCATGTTTGCCATATTGCAATGCTAATTTGCTACCTTCTACTGGAATTGCGATTGGTTTGTTACTCTTTGTCGAAGAGCTTTAGGAATTTCATTAAATTGTTGGTTTTAGATTTTTCCAATTTGTTAATATTCACAAAGCTATAAATATGCCTCTGAGTAGTGACTTTGCTGTGTCACAAAGGAGCTGGTATTTTTTTCCTCCTTTTTGTTAAATTTCATGAACTGTTTAATTTCTGTTCTTGTCTCTTCAATGATTCAACAATGTGTTGTTCAGTCTACATGAGTTATAGGGTTTCCTTGGTGGAGACTGACGTTCAGTTTTAATTTTATGCAGTTGTATTCTGAGAGACTGAAGGGAGTAATTCCATTGTTTCTGAATCTCCACAGGTTTGCTTTATGCCATAAAATGTGGTCTATTTTAAAAACATATTCCATGTGCTTCTGAATAAAATATATATTTTAATGTTCCTTGTTAGAATAATCTACAGATTCCTGTTAGGTCTAATTGGTCTGAGGTTTCTCTTACTTATCCAGAGTACATATCAGTATGATAAATTCACCAATAATCACTGTGTTTTTATCTCTATGTGGTTTTAATGTCAGTAAGATTGTTTCATGACATCGAGTGTTCTGGAATTATGTGGGTAGATACTTAGAATGTTTATACCCTTCATAATAGCAATACACTTTGTAGTATGTAATAACCTTTTTTGTCTCTACTCCCAAACTCAATTTGAAGTCTATTTTATCTGATATGAGGATGGCAACTCCAGCATGTTTATGGTGGCCATTAGATTGGCACATTTTATTTTAGTCTTTCAATTTCAAAATATGTTTATTTTTTGGACAAGATGTGTGTCTAGAAGACAGCATAAAGATTGATCTATGTCATTTAAATGGAGACTTAAGTCCATTGATATTGAAGGTTTGGATTGAAAACTATTCACTAATTCTTGCCATTTTCATTTTTTAGTGTGTGTGACTTGTAAATTCTTCATACAATTAGCTGGTTTGATTTTTTGCACTGTGTAATTCCTTTAATTTTTGAATTTTAGTGCTTTACCAACACTACAAGCATAAAGAACACAATTCCAAGAGTTGTGTTTTAGTTTAGGAAGATAATGTTCTACAGACTTGTTTACTTAGACAAGATTAATCTTATTCAAAATTTAATGTAATTTATAAATTCACATATACATAGAAATGGCTGCAATTAAACAAGAAATTCAGGATATGTTAATTAGTAGATTTTAAATTTTTACACGGTAGGAGTACCTGCTGCATAATCACCAAAAAATATGATTCAATTTAACTATAACAATTATAAATTTTTCACAGTCTTAAAGAAAATGTAAGTGATAATTACAATTTATTTCCAAAACGTTTAGAGTTTTCCAAATTTCACATATTTTCTCTATCGCCTCACCCTTTTTCAGACATTTCAAATAAACTAAAAGTAACCACATCTCACATGCAGCGTTCAATAAGAGCAATCACTTGATGTATGAAATTTTAACTATGTCCCCCATTCTTTTAATACAAAAAAAGGCTATCAACCTGTCTGTCACAAGTACCTGGTTTGATTTTTAGTGCCATTTTTCTGGCCCTTTTGTGCTGATTTTCGATGTGTAGAACATCTTTGAGACTTTTCTGTAATGCAAGTTTGGTCACTATATAATGTGGCAACTTTTCCTTAAAATTGAAGGTTTTTATTGTTCTCTCAATTATGAAGGAGATCTTAGGTGGGTACAGTATTCTTGGTTGGTAGTTATTTGTCTTTAGCTTTCATGGTCTCTGCTGAGAAATCTGTAGTTATTTTGATGGCTTTTCCTTTGTAGGTGATTTTTTTGCCTCCTTTTTTGGATCATTTCCTTGATTTCCACTGATCCTGCACAAATAATGTGACAGTGGGATGTTCTAGTCAGGTCTGTTTGGGGTTCTCAATGTTCTTTTATCTGGATGGCCCTATCCTTCTATTTATTTGTGAAGTTTTCTGAGATGACTCCTTTACGTATATTTCCAATTCCATTAATTTTCTCTAGGGACTCCTCAATACCAATAAGCCTTTAATTAGGATTCCTAATTGAATTAGAGCTCCTGAAAAGATCTGTCATATTTCTTAGACTGGATTTGAATCATTTCTTCATAATTTCTAAGTCTCTCTACATCTTCCTCTCCAGAGATTTACTTCTGCATTTCCTAATCTATCAATTCTTTCTGCTTTGATTTTCATCTCCTTTCCTTTTAAGTTGTTCATTTTTGATGCCTTGAAATCTCTTGTTTTAGATGTTGCATGGACTTTACCTTCTTGATTTCAATTTGAGTTCTTTCTTTGATATTTTTTTTTAGCTCAGATGCTCTATTCTCGTTGAACTTTGGTTAGAATTCATTCAGCTTTCTATTTTTAGCTTCAGTGAATTCCTCCATGATTCTTTGATTGGTTTTCTCACATTCATGTATATCCTACTTTACATATTCAAATTTTTCATTGATTGGGTTATTGCATTTTTAGAGCATTTAGGGGACTCTCCTCTAAGTTTCTCAAGGATGGTTAATTGCCTGTTTAATTTGAGTGGAAGATGCAATTCCTTTTTTTCAGTTTTTCTTGAGTTTCTTGTTCTGCCCATTTGAAAATGGGACCAAGATTAATATCACACAAGATTACAATTTTAAGATAATAAAAAAGTTAGTGATCTGTGTCTGACTAAACTATAGAGGTTCACAATCGTTGACTGGTGTATTAACTTTCTCTCTCTCTCTCTCTCTCTCTCTCTCTCTCTCTCTCTCTCTCTCTTACCACTTACAAATGCACCATCACTGCATAAATTTTAGGACCAAAAAAAATCACATAATACAATCTCTATGATATTTAAATCTCTCTGGACCTAAAGTTTAATTGAACAAATACATGTACATTCTTGGTCAACAACAATCAACTATAGAACCATGCATTATGGAAACTGAAGAAGAATAAAGGACCAGACATAGCCAGATATTATGAAAGACAAGAGGAGAAAATAAGAGAAGAGTAATGCAGGCATATAAGAGTAATATAGTAATGAAGAAAAGGAATAAAGTGAAGATAGCAATGACCTAACGTGATACAAAGGGAAAATAAATGAGTAAAAATTTAAAAGAAATTAAACTTACAAAGAATAAAATGAGTAATAAACAGAATATATAAAAATGAGTAAAACATGTAAAAGAGATCATTGAGCAAATATAACATCTCACAATTATGAGTTCTTAAACAAGAAATAGTAAGATTAAAAGCCAGAAGATTAAAAAGCAGAGAACTGAGTCAATAAAAATATAATTTAGAACAAGTTGGACACATGAAGTAGGACTATAATGATTGTAACTATGTTTCTTGGAATGACTACAACAACAGAAGATTAAAAATGGAAGAAAGAATGGAGAAAAATAGAGAAAAAGGAATAAGTAAAAATGAATATAAAAATGTAATAAAATTTAAAAATTATGATTGGAAAAAATTCCTCTTTTTGGGTGGAACCTTTTGAACTTGAGACTAAGACTCTTTAATAAATCTCTTATCTACTCTGTTTTTGCCTAGTTGACTTTTCCAAACACTTTGCAAGATTGGGCAGAAACAATTCTGGGTTAGAGACTTGTGGCCCAGATTAATTTACTATCAGGGCAATGTACTTTATGGGTCCTGCAGGAGAAAGTTGGCTATTTTTGGTAGCATGAATGTGAATAGAGTTGTGTTCTTCCTGGAGTTTGGGGTGAGCTTGTGAACTTACTCTGATCCAGTCTGGGGTTACAATTGTTTTTATCAGTTCAGCAGAAAGTAGCCTCAATGGAGAGCCTCTTCTGCCTTCAATTACCAGGAGAGAAAAGCTATCTTTCCCACAGAGGAACTAATCCCTCCAGGGCAGAAAACCTATTGTCTGGCTAATTTGACACTGGTCATATTCCTTTCCCCTTTTGTGAAATGGCACTGCCAACACCACTTCTCAAGCTCTAGTAATCTGGTAGTTGAACTAGCAGAGTAGTTGCCAGTAGCCAAGCTGGAATTGCTCTCTGTTGGTTGGGCAGGTTCTACCTTGTCAATGCCAATCTGTGATGATTGAGAATGACTTTAATGCAGTACTTACTCCTCCCCTTGGTTTCCTGCATCTATCTGTATTTGACATGATGATTTTCACCAGTAGTCACCCAGCCTGTGCTTCAGGTAATTTAGGCACTGAGTGCTCAGGCTCAGGTGCCTGATGCAATGATGGTTGTTTGGTTAATATGACTATATGACTAAAATATTAGGTAAATGCCTAGGAATCAGACTGCTATATCAAAGGTGTGCTAAAAATGGTACTTTGGTTGTTTTAGCCAAACCCAGGTTCTTCAACAATTACTGATGAAATTATGTCAAAAATTGTTCCTTTATGTCATTCCTTCCAAGAGAATTAAAGATTGAAATTTTTAGCATCTCTCCTTTTCTCTTTGAGTACAGCTCTTTTTACCCCATATCTATTTATTACTAATTACTATGTAATTTATTTGCCTTGTTTTCCTTTAAAAGAAGAAAATTAAATAATCATGACAGGGATCAAAACTTCTTTCCCCAAAAATGGAATGTTAAATATTTGCCTCTGAATTGTAATGAGTTTTTTTTTGTACAAGAGCTGACCATTTCATAAACAGATAAAGTAATTTGGAAATGTTTTTTTGAGATTCAATAATACTGTAAAACATAGGCTCATTAAACTCATTACATCTAGGTCAGAATAGTGGACAATATGAAATGATCCTGTACAGTGTTCTACTCACCAATGCCATTCATAAACTTTAAGCATTACATTACATCATTATATTGTAAGGGGAAATAAGAGAATTATAATACAAGGTTCTACTGCATCCAAAAGCCACAATCTACATTACCACAGAATTTTTCATCAACTTTTCATTTTTCAGAATACAGAGGAGTTTTGAGAGGAATGAACTTGGGTAGAAGACAGTTTTTTGACTCCCCAAAATGTGATGAAAATAACTGATATGAAACATAATTGGAAATTGTTTCCATATTTGAACATTTTTTATTTGAAAAGTGACAAAGTAAATTCAAGGAAAAGTTAAAGGATCTGTCAATAAGACAGATTTATCTAAATGAATTGCTTATTGTAATAATTACAGGAAATAGAGAACCATCTGAATAGGAATTCATGATAAGCCTTATTGTGAATCACACACTATAGTTAATGAAAAGAATATTACTAAATAGGAATCTCAACATATTCAAACTGAAGAATAGCATTTTACATTAGGAATGATGATAACACATTTTATTTCATGTCAAAGTGAATGATTCATGTACTCTCTCAGATGGAAAACCTTGCCAGTTAAAACATTGTTGAATTTAGACTGGAAAATAGCACTGAGACAATAGGTATGCTGCCTAGCTCTCTCCTACAAAAAGAGAGAACCAGGAAATCCCACGAGCCAACTACCTTAAGAAATCTACAACAACAAACTCAAGAAGCAACAGAGGACTCAAACCAGAAAATAAATCCAGATAAAGCTTACATCCAACTTTCTCAAAGAATTTGAAATATGAGGACCCCTCCCCCACCACTTGCTGCCGGTTCAGAGCCAGGAAAAGTGTGGCTGAGGGCACAAGGCCAGGCAGCCCTGACCACTGCAGAAACCAGCATAGACTGGACCAGTGGCAGAAGCCAGAAACAGGAACCAGCACAGACCAGAACAGCAAGCAGTGGAACCCAGTCGTGGAAAACAAGCGGGGGCAGAGATCCAAGGGGTGTGGAGCACCCACAGCCAAACTCAGAGGACTGAGTAACCCAGTGGATAGCCCAGCGGGTACCTCAGTGTGACCCCAAGCCCATCGGAAAAGCAGAGCTGGTGGCAAGTTTTAGAATTTAACTCAGGCCCCTCCACCCTGCCCAAGAAAGACTGGCAAGGGCAGGAGGCAAGGAATTTAGAATCCTGTCCCTTCCCTCAACAGCCCACTCCCCCAGGCCATTGACTGGAGACTGACAGGTAGGCGGGCAGGCGCTAAAACCCAGCACCCCACAAGGGAGGTGGAGCTGTCCCTGCTCCCACCTGTCCAACAGGTTCCTCTCCCAGGCTTCTGACTGGAGACCAACAGGTGAGTGGGCGCTAAAACCCAGCGCCCCATCAAAGAGAGAAGAGGTGTCCTTGCTATCACCCACCCAACAGATTCCTCTCCCAGGCCTTTGACTGGAGACTGACAGGCAGGTGAGTGTTAAGACCCAGCACCTCACCGAAGGAGGTAGAGGTGTCCCAGCTCACCCACCCAACAGGTTCCTCTCCTAGGCCACTGGATCTGGAGAGTGGGGGGCACTGAGACCCTGCCTTCAACAGCAGGTGGGGTGCACGGGAGTCTAGGAGCCAGCATCTGTCCTCCTCAAATCTTGAGCTGGACACCCTCCAGCTGGGAATCCCCAGCAAGACAGCACTAAGGGGTCTCCCATAGTCACAGACTCCTGGCCAAAGCAGTGGAAACACAGCAAGGAATTGAAGGTCTTACCAGCAGCCAAGCTCGCCTTCTGAGAATCAGAAAGGCCCGGCTTCACTCTTGGAGCCCACGTCCTCAGCTGGACCCTGCCCCTGGAAACAGTGTGGAGACCAGCTGGGCTACCTGAGAGTCCCTGGAATCTCCCAAGCTCCAAAACATTGGCCAGGGGCCCGCCCCTGGAAGCAGCTCAGGAATACTACCCATCCGCCCAGTGTGCTGAAACTGAAGCACGCAGATCCAATGCATGGCCAACTGTGAGGCCACTGGTTGGGCTGAGAGCTACTCATAGAGCAGCACACAGTCTCTGGGAACAGGCCGAACACCCGCAAAAACTGAAAACTCTGACCTAGTCAGCAGAGGAATCAATTTGGCCAAGAACCACAGGTTTACACAGATTCCCAGAACCACCAGTCCCAATCCAAGAAAAGACCGCAACCTACCGACCACAGAATGAACTACAACAGCTCCTGATGCCTAGGAGTTGCAAGACAAATTACAACGTACATAAATAATCAAAGTCGCACGCAAAGCCCAAAAGGAAACAAGAGCGAAGGGACCAGAGAGATGTCACCATCCCAAGAAATGACACCTGAAGAGACACGAAACCTGACCCTATTCAAGATGATTGTGGACATGACTAAACACATTAAAACAATTCCAGGAACATAAGAAGGAAATCCCAAAGAGCTCCTCAAATTCAAAAGAAAAATTGAAGAAAAGATTCATACGCTCACAGCAGACATGATAAGCTCAGTGTCCACACTTCAAGCAAAAATGGAGGCATTAAGCAGCAGATTGAGATGGAAAATAGAACATCAGGAACAGAAGATAAAACACAAGAGCTGAAACAGAGAATCACCACCTTGGAAAAATCAGTCAGAATCTACCAGAGAGAGTTCCAGGGCCTGGCAGATGCAGCAAAGAAGTCTAATCTTCATATAATAGGGATTGAAGAGGGCACAGAATTTCAGGACAAAGGAATGCAACCATTACTCACCAAAATCAGAGCAGAGAACTTCCCCAACTTCAAAAGGGAAAATACTCACATTATTAAAGTTTCAGGACTCCAAACAGGCGAGAATCTAGAAGGAACTCACATAGACATATCATAGTAAAGACACTAGACCTGAATACCAAGGAATTGATCGTAAATGCTGCAAAAACAAAGAAAGAGCTATACTACAAGGCAAAAAAATCAAATTACAGCAGATCTCTCTATGCAAACCCTAAATGCAAGAAAAGCTTGGAAAAACATCATTGATGTCTGGAAGACTAACAACTGGACACCCAGACTGATACATGCAGCAAAATTAGCATTTACATTTGAGGGATAAACAAGAATATTTCACTCCAAAGAGAGGCTAAGAATACATGCACACTAAACCAGTGTTACAAAAATATTAATTAATTGAGAACAAATTGTAGAACATCAAGAACTCCCATCAAGAAGCAAATATCTATAATTCACTAAACACAAAAGGGGGGAAAAGAGAGAGAAAGAAACTTAGAAATAAAAATAAATAACGAAAATGGACATTGACCACTTCTCCATAATTTCCCTAAATATGAACGGGTTGAACAATCCAATAAGAAGACATATAGCAGCAGACTGGATTAAGAAACACCACCCAACCATATGTTGCCTCTAAGAGACCCACCTCACTGCCAAAGACAAAAACAAATTCCAAGTGAAAGGATGGAAATGAATTTTCCATTCCAATGCACCATGCAAAAAAGCAGGAGTAGCAAGCTTAATCTCTGACAAAATTAACTTCTCAGTAAAATCAGTACATAAAGATAGAGATGGCCATTATATACTAGCAAAGGCTACAATACATGCACATAATATTACAGTTATAAACACTTACTCCCCTAACATGGGATTCACCAAAATTCATCAAACTCTCTTAGAATTACAGACCAAGATAGACTCAAACACAATCATAGTGAGAGACCTCAATACACCACTCTCAACAAATGACAGGTCAACTCAACAAAAATTAAGCAAAGACACCATCGACTTAAACAACACCATAGCTCATCTGGGCTTAACATAGTCTTTCACCCAACAGTGAAACTTTTTACATTTTTCTCAGCAGCAAATTGAACACACTCCAAAATAGATCATATTGTAGTTTATACAGAAAACTTAAGCAGATACAAGAGGTCTGATATAATCCAATGCATTCTACCAGACCACAGTGGAGTCAGACTAATTCTGAACAATGTAGTCAAAGTCAAAAAACATTCAATCACTTGGAAACTGAACAACACACTTCTGAATAACTCCTGGGTAACAGATCAAAGCAGAAAAGAAATTAAAAACTTCCTTAAATGTAATGACAATCAAGAAACATCACAAAGAAACTTATGGGACACAGCAAAGGCAGTTCTATGAAGCAAATTTATCGCACTAGGAACTCATTAAAAAAACAGAAGGAGAGCATGTAAATAATGTAAAAAGAAAAAACAGAAACACCTAGCAGAGCAAGAAAAAGTTAATTCTAAAACTAGACTGACAGAAATAACAAAAATAAAATCAGAAATATCAGAGATTGAAATAAGATCTATTATACACAAAATTGATAAATCAAAAAGTTGGTTCAATAAAATAGGGGAGGCTCAAATAAACAAGATTAGAGGCCCCACAGGAACAATCACAATTGATTCCCAAGAAATTCAGTCCATAATGAATTGGTACTACCACGGCCTATATTCAAAGAAACAAGAAAATCTAGTAGAAATTGATGATTTCTTAAATAAATATAGGCTACCCACACTGAATAACAATGAGATAAACCAATTGAACAAACCAGTCTCTTAAAACGAAATTGTGGAAGCAATCAGGGAAATGCCAACCAAAAAGAGCCCAGGTCCAGATGGATTCACTGTGGAATTCTAAAAGATGGTTAAAGATGAAATAACACCTATACTCTTGAAATTCTTCTGAGAAATAGAAACAGAAGAAGCAATACCAAGCTCATTGTATGAAGCTAATATTACTTTCATCCCCAAACCTGGTAAGACCAACAAAAAAAGAAAACTATAGACCTATCTCTCTTATGAACACAGACACAAAACTCCTCAATATAATATTAGCCAACAGAATCCAAAAACAAATTAAAAAATCATACACTATGATCAAGTAGGCTTCATCCCACAGATGCAAGGCTGGTTTAACATTAGCAAATCAATCAATGTAATACCTCACATCAATAGAGCTAAGGATAAGAGTCATATAATTTCTCTGGACACGGAGAAGGCATTTGACAAAACACATCCATTCATGTTGAAAGCATTAGAAAAAATAGGAATAAGAGGTACATTCCTCAAAATAGTGAAAGCCATATATGAAAAACCTACAGCCAGTATTATACTAAATGGGGAAAGACTGGAACCATTCACTTTAAAATCAGGAACTAGACAGGGATGCCTACTTTCTCCACTCCTCTTCAATATATTGCTGGAACACTTATCCAGAGCAATAAGGCAAGAAAAGGACATCAAAGGGATCCACACACGGAAAGAAGAAATTAAACTAATCCTTATTCACAGATGACATGATCCTCTACTTGAGTGACCCAGAAAACTCCACTCCCAAACTTCTAGAATTAATAAATTATTTTAGCAAAGTGGCAGGATACAAATTAATCTTCAGAAGTCAGTAGCCTTCTTGTACACCAACAATACACAAACAGAAGGCCAAATAAGAAAATGTTCCAATTCGCAATAACCCCCAAAAGAATAAAATACTTAGGAATTAACTTAACCAAAGAAGTAAAGGAATTATTCAATGAAAACTATAAAAGCCTAATGAAGGAAATTAAAGAAGACACTAGGAAATTGAAAGACATCCCATGCTCACGTCTAGGAAGAACCAACACAGTGAAAATGGCTATACTGAAAAAATTGATATACAAATTCAATGCAATCCCCATCAAAATCCCAAAGATATTCTTTACGGAAATAGAAGGTATAATCCAAAGATTCATATGGAACATGAAACGACCTAGAATAGCCAAAAAAATTCTAGGCAAAAAGAGCAATGCTGGTGGTATGACAATACCAGACTTCAAACTCTACTATAGAGCCATAATAACAAAAACTGCTTGGTACTGGCACAAAAACAGTCCAGAAAAATCAGTGGAACAGAATAGAAGACCCAGAAATAGAACCATATGTCTATAGGCAACTTGTATTTGACAAAGGAGCCAAAGATATACAGTGGAACCAACACAGTCTATTTAATTATTGGTGCTGGCAAAACTGGACAGCCACATGCAGAAAACTAAAAATTGACCCTAGCCTTTTGCCATGCACAAGCATTAACTCAAAGTGGATCAAAGACGTCAACATCAGATCAGAAACCATGAAACTGCTACATGATAAAGTAGGAGAGACACTGGAACTCATAGGCACAGGGAAAAGATTCCTGAACAGAATCCCAGGGTCACAACAGATTGGAGAGAGACTCAACAAATGTGTCTACCTAAAAATAAAAACTTTCTGCACAGATATAAACATAGTCACAAAAGTAGAGAGACGGCCAACCAATTGGTGTTGGAAACTGCCTCAGGGTCTCTTAACTTGTTGGCTGAAGACTTTTAACTTGATCGGTTTTAGGCTGCTCTACTTTCTCTCAGGAAAGACCACAAACACCTGGACCGTTATCTCAACAACAAATTGCCCCATGTCCTGTTCTCACAGACTCATGCTGACAAATTTTTTTTTCACTGAGCCTAGTTCCTGCTTTAGTGCTCTATATAAGCGCCTGCTTGTTTTCAATAAACAGACCTTGATCAGAGCACTGTCTTGGTCTCATTCCTTTGTGTTTGTCTGTCCCACTCATTTAGGTATGGTTCCCTCTCAGGTATCAGTTGACAGAACCCCGCAGGCCGGGGCAGATTGGTGCCCAATGTGGGGGTTGAGGCATGGGAACCCTGACCTAAAGCGTCACCACGGAAGCCATATTCAGAGGAGAAGGAATACTTGCTGGCATCCGTTGCCAAGGTAGGAGAAGTTTGTCAAAATGGGACATAAACTTAGTAAGCAAGAGTTGTTTGTTCAAGGCTTAAAGGCTTCACTCAAAACACAAAGAATTAAGGTTAAAAAGAAGGATCTCACCCATTTCTTTGTCCTCCTTGGAGATATATGCCCATGGCTCCCTCAAGAGGGCACTATCATTGAGGCTCTGTGGAAGCATGTAAGGGACTATTTACAGGACTATTACAAAACTTTTGGACCAGAGAAAGTCCCTGTAACTGCTTTCACTTATTGGAATTTAATTAGAGAGGTTTTTGAGAGAAGGTATGTTCAGCCTGAGGCTTCACAGGCCATAAAAGATGGAGAAAACTTTTGCAAAAGCATTGTGTCATCATAGTCGCATACCCCTGATATTAAAACTACTCCTGATATTAAACCAAATAACCACCACTGCCCATTCCCCAGTCCCCTTTCCTTCAGTTTCTATCTCTATGCCTGTGGTAGAAAGCCTTATTCCTCATAAAAAATCCTTTTACCCCGTTTTAACAGCTCCCCCTGAGGAACTTCCCTCTGAGAACCAAACTTCCCTAGAGGAAGCCCCTGCCACCTATTAGGGGGACCGATATGGTGGTTACAACGTCCCTCCTTAGACCTCTGTGCCTCCATTTTTTGGTCCTGTCAGTGCTGATTTGACCTTGCCCTCTCAAAATTTCCTTGAAACCACTCAGCGAGTAATAAGACAGTTAATGGAGGAGACAAAAACCCTTTCTACCCTTTTTAAGGCCAGAACAAAGCAGGCTAATTTATTGTGGGCCTTGTGTCAGCTTGATTTGGATATCTCCTCCCAGCTAAAAGTTAGGCCCTTAAAGAATCCAAACAAATTTCCTGTAAAACAGCAGGCCCCTCCCTTTCTTGCCTTTCCTGTCACTCTATCTCAATATAAACTACCCCAGGGTGGCAACAGCCAAAACAAGGAACCAGGAGTCTCAGAGCAGGATGGAGAGGAATCAGGGAATGATTTCCCTCAAGGAGATCGAATAGGACACTCTGATAGTCAGAGTGAGGGGAGTCAGAAGAAGAGGGAGGGAGAGGCCCCTAAGTAATCGTCAAAGCTCAGAATTATTACCAACCTTTAAGTTTAAACAAATTAAAGAACTGAAGAGTACTGTTTCCTCCTACTGGCCGACTGCCCCTTTTACTGTGTCTCTGTTGGAAACCTTCAGCTCACAATATCTCACAATTACTGACTGGGAAACCGTAGCAAAAGCACTTCTCAGCCTAGGTCAATATCTTTCCTGAAAAGCAGATTATACAGAAAGATGTCAGGAACAAGAAAGGAGCAATATCGTTAAGCCAAATGGATGCTTAAAAAATTATCAGGACAGGACCCCGATAATACTAATGAGTGGCAAATCAGGTTTTCCCCTGGGTTGTTGGCACAGATCCAGCTCGCTGCATTTCAAGCCTGGAAAGCAATACCTTCTCCCGGCTCTATTTTTTCCTCCATTGCTAAAATTAGTCAGGAACCACAAGAGCCCTCTAATGAATTTGTGGGGAGGCTTACTGAAGCCGCTGAACGAATTTCTGTTAGGGATGAAACTGAGAGTGATTTTATTAAACACCTGGCTTTTGAAAACTCCAGTGCTGCCTCTCAAGCAGCTTTACGGCCTCATTGGTGCCATAAGAGTCTCTCTGATTATATAAAAATCTGCTCAGATGTAGACGCCACTTCCCGCAATATTGGCCTGGCATCATAGTGGCACTCAAAGAGTTACACCCAGAAAAGACGCGTCTGTGCTTTAACTGCTGTCAGGCTGTACATTTTGCTTGGGAATGCCTCCAGCTCAAAACTACTAATTCAGCCCCGGGAAATTCCCCATGGCAAGGACAAATCCAGCCCTTTTGTCCACAGTGTAAAAAGGGCAGACATTGGGCTTCCGAGTCCCACTCCAAGGAAACCCTTTAACTTCTGGGCCGGCGGGACACTACAGGAGGGGCCAGTCTCAGAGCCCCAATCAACAAACCTCTGGAGCAGTCAGATTTATTCCCCCACAACAGGTGGCCCCTGCAGTGTCTCATCCCTCATGCAGGCCATCCCTGGGAGTGTAGGACTTGACTTCTGATCCTCCAACCATACAATATTAACTCCGGAGGCAGGAACACAACTCCTATCCACCAGAGTTTTTGGGCCCCTGCTGCCAAATGTATTTGGCCTTATTTTAGGAAGAGGCAGCTCAGTAATTCAGGTACTTAATATTTCACCTGGCATAATTGATAATGATTACACAGGGGAAATAAAAATCATGGCCTCTGCACAGGACGGCCCTGTCTCCATTTATCCAGGAAAGAGAATCGCTCTACTACCCCTAAATACCAATAACCCCAGCTTCTAGAGAATCCTCTAATTTCAGCTCCTCTGATGCCTATTGGGTCCAGGCCATTACCCCTTCTAGACCCCTATTACATTTAAAATTAGAAGGAAAATTATTTGAGGGACTTTTGGATACAGGAGCTGATGCCACCATTATTGCTCAAAATCAATGGCCAGTCACTTGGACACTTACCTCTTCTCTAACACATTTAAAAGGAATCAGCCAGTCCTCCAACCCTCTCCAGAGTCAAAAATTTTAACATGGGAGGATCAAGAAGGAAATAAAGGCACAGTCTAACCCTATGTAGTTCTAAATATACCAGTTAACTTATGGGGGAGGAATATTCTGTCTCAAATGAATCTTTTATGTGTGGGCCAAATGAGATTGTAACACAGCAAATGCTTAGTGAAGGATTTCTTCCTGGCCAAGGGCTTGGAAAAGAAAAGCAGGGCCTCCTCTTCCCTCTTGAGATCCCATCCAAATTAGATCGCACCGGCCTAGGATTTAAAAATTTTCAATAATGGCCATTGACATCCCTGTACTTCATGCAGACAAGATTACTTGGAAACAGACAGAACCTGTGTGGGTTGATCAATGGCCCCTTACTACTGAAAAGCTGGCAGCAGGCACAGAGCTAGTGCAGGAGCAATTAGCTGCTGGCAGAATTGAACCTACCACTTCTCCTTGGAATACATCCATTTTGTTATTAAAAAGAAAACAGGAAAATGGCGACTTCTTCAGGATTTGAGACAAGTCAATAAAGCCATGGTCCCTATAGGAGCCTTGCAGCCTGGCCTCCCTCACCAACCGCCATCCCTAAAAATTTTCAAAAGATAGTAATAGATTTATAGGATTGCTTCTTTACAATACCCCTACATCCTGATGATTGGCAGCATTTTTCTTTCAGCCTACCTGTAATTAACTTTAAAGGCCCTATGGCCCGATATCAATGGAAGGTATTACCACAAGGAATGGCTAATAACCCTACCCTAAAAATTCTAGCACAAATTATTGACCCCTTTAGAAAACTTTACCCCTCCATATATGTTATTCATTATGTGGATGATATTTTGTTGTCAGGACCAGAGGTTATGCCCCTACTAAAAGTGTCTCAAGAAATGTTCCAAGCACTTGTAAAGGCAGGATTACAAATTGTCCCTGACAAGATACAGTTAAAACCACCCTATTTGATTTTAGGCTTTGAGTTATTCCCTCATAAAATAATATCCCAAAAGATTCAGATACTCACTTCTCATTTAAAAAACCTTAATGATTTCTAAAAGCTTTTAGGAGATATTAATTGGCTCAGGCCTTATTTAAAACTGACCACAGGTGAGTTAAAACCATTATTTGACATACTCAAAGGAAGTTCTGATCCCCTCTTCCTCCGATCCTTAACCCCCCTTGCTACAGAGGCTCTTATTAAGGTAGAACAAGCTCAGAACATTGTTTACTTGGATTATAACAAACCAGCTTATACCAGAGTCACCCCTACTGGAGTGTTGTAAAATGGAGGTCCCCTTTATTGGCTTCATTTGCCAGCCTCTCCTTCTAAAGTTCTAACATCTTACCCTAGGTGGGTAGGAGACCTAATAACTATGAGACGAGAACAAAGCCACAAGCTTTTTGGCAAAGACCCTGATGAAATTATTACGCCTTATATCCCTTCACAACTACAATGCCTAATACAAAAAGATATTAATTGGGCCATTTCTTTTATTTCCTTTGCTGGTAAAATTGACAATCACTATTCCTGCCAATAAGTTTTTATAGTTTCTGCAGCATCAATCATTTACCTTTCCTTCCCTGACAAAAAGAGTGCCATTAGCTGGTGCGGCTGTGGTGTTTACCGATGGCTCTTCCAATGGACAAGCAGCCTTTTCCATTCAGAGCAAGGTCACCTCCATAAACACACCTTATACTTCAGCCCAATTAGTGGAGCTTTTTGCAGTTCTCCAAGTCTTTGCGCAACTCCCCAACCGATCTTTTAATATGTATACAGATAGTGCCTATATTGCTCATTGTACTCCTTTACTTGAGACTGTTCCCTATATTAATCCTAACACCAGTGCTTCTCCACTTTTCTCACTTATTCAATCCTATATACATCAGAGACAGTACCCGTTTTATATTGGGCACATTTGGGCCCATACTGAGCTTCCTGGACCCCTTGTTGCAGGCAATAAATTAACTGATTTAGCCACTAAACAGGTTTTTTATGTACAACCTAATCCTCTAGCCCAGGCCTAACAAGCTCATGCTTTGCATCATTTAAATGCCCAAACCCTCCTCCTTATGTTTGAAATTACCAGGGAACAAGCAAGACAAATTGTTAAACAATGTCAAAATTGTGTTACCCTATTGCCAGTACCTCACTTAGGTGTTAATCCTTGAGAATTGGTTCCTAATGTATTGTGGCAAATGGATGTTACCCATTTGCCTTCTTTGGCACTCTTAAATACCTTCATGTTACTATTGATACTTTTAGTGGACTCATTTTTGCCACACTATATACTGGCAAGGCCTAAAAAATGTTATTGCTCATGTTCTTAATTGTTTAGCTGTTATGGAAAAAAAATATTATTAAAACTAATAATGGCCCTGGATACATTGGAAAAAATTTTCAACAATTTTGTCATAAATTACAAATAAAACACATCACTGGCATCCCCTATAACCCTCAAGGCCAGGGAATTGTGGAAAAGGCTCATCAGACAATTAAGAATAACCTTTATAAAATAAAAAATAGGCACTTATAACTCCACCAAAGATCCCCCGAAAATATTCTTCATCATGCCCTATTCGTCATTAATTTCCTCACCTTATATACCAATGGAAAATCTGCAGCTAATTGACTGTGGCACCTTCAAACAAATAAAAATTTTCCTCAAACTAAGTGGAAGGATCCATTAAAGTTTCAGTGGAAAGGACCAGATTCTGTCCTGATATGGGGATGAGGATCAGCATGTGTGTTCGACCATGTTGAAGGGTCAGCTCGATTGCTGCTTGAAAGGCTCCTAAAACCAATTGTGTGGTGCAAGATGATGAGCAGCTACCAACCAGTGAGATCCCTAAATCTTAATAATGCCTCTCCAGAGCCTATAATGGGCCCTGAGAACCTTTTCTTTTTGTTGTTTTTTTTTACAGGTGCCACATGGAAAATCTTGGCTGGAAAATCCTGTTCATTATTCTGGTACTTCTCCTTATTGGTTGTCTTTGTGCTATTCTAGCCATCCCGGCAATTTGTGAATTGGCTAAGTAGGACCTCTTAGGAAATAGAACAAATTTTGGTGGTCATCAATGTGGTTTGACAAACTAAAAATGCAGTCAAAATTTGCACCTTTATGGCTTTTGGCTTCAATAATAATTAAAAATATAGATTCAGGTTTTGGACCACCACCCTCAAAAAAGGAGCTTCACACCGCACTTTTTGGTCCTGGCCTGCGAATTCAGGGGAGGATATTGGTCTGAGGCCCCTAGTAGTTATACCCAAACAGTTGACTGCACAACTAAGGTGGCCTATCTCCACGCGGAGAAAAATACCGCATCTGTAGGATTCCACAGACCTGAGTGGATTTGTGAAAATAAGCCAAAAATAGTTCCCCCTAACCCAGGCCAAGCTAGGCAAAATTGCTCAGCATCTTCAACATATACCACAGTACATGTACCACAGCTGATATACATCGGCCTCTATTCATCTGGACAAACAAGGCCTTCAGTATTTCCAAGCCTCCTTGACAATAATCCCTTCTCTTGGAGGAACAGCCACACATGTAACCAATGGCCTTTTTGGACATATAAGACTCCATACCAAGTTACAGCTTGCTGGTTGTGAAGGTGCTGTTGGTAAACCCTCTTGTTGTCCCGTTTAGGCCCCTATAGGCATTTCCAATGAAGGAGGGTCCACAGATGCTGTTAAACATATTCAAGTACTAAATTCATTAAAATCCCAACTACCTAAGCTTGTATATCATCCCCTAGCCTTGCCCAAATCTCAGGTGTTAGAATTAGATACAAATACAATGGGTATCCTAAACACCACCTTTTTCCTATTCGACAGTTCTAACTCCATACTTGCTAGTAATTGTTGGCTTTGCCTAGCAGCGGGGGCAGTTATGCCTTTGGTCATTTCTGCCATTATAATGTAAGTGCTAAGGATATGTGCTCCCCTGGCCTCCCCTTTAGGGTACAGCCTATGGGTAACTTTACAACTTGCTTCTCAGGAGCAATGCAAAACAATAGCATGGATGTTGATATTGGTGCTTACCCCTCTGAAAATTGTTGGATATTAAATAATTATCCTTCACCTACCCCATCTCTTTGCCCCCTTTACAGCACAGTATTCGTCTGTGGAGGAAACCTGGCCTACCCCAGACTACCGCTCAATTGGACACGTGATTGCGTTCTTGACTTATTACTCCCTGATAGAAGTATTGTGTTGGGGGAGAAGCCCCTACCCATCCCTAGTTTTGATACGATGGGAGGTAATAGACACAAGTGAGCAGTTACACTTATCCCCTTCCTTGCAACCTTAGGCATTACTGCAGCTGTAGGGACAGGAACAGCAGGATTGGGTGTATCCAGTACAATCAACTATCAACACAATTAATTGGGGATGTACAAGCATTATCTAGTACTGTCCGAGATTTACAGGACCAGCTAGATTCCTTGGCAGGGGTAGTACTTCTGAACAGGAGAGGGTTAGATCTGTTAACTGCAGAAAAGTGAGGTATCTCTTTGGCTCTACAGGAACGATGTTGCTTCTATGCAAACAAGTCTGGAATTGTCTGAGACAAAAATCAAAAACTCTCAGGAAGATTTGGAAAGAAGGCAAAAAGAGCTGGTTGACAATCCCCTCTGAATTGGAATCAATTGGCTCTTACCCTATCTCTAGCCCCTGCTAAGACCCTTGCTTGCTTTATTGTTGATTGTTATGGTTGGACCATGTATTGTTAATAGGCTTATTGCATTCATAAAGCAGCATGTAGATACCCTGATGGCAAAACACATACAAGTTCATAATCATCAATTGGCTCTTGAAGACTTGGATGGAAACTGCGCACATAGCGCACACCCTTGGGTGAAGGCATCTGCCTGAGAGGTGAATTGCTAGTGCAAAGGGGCTAGTAAGGCTAGCATGTGGGACCCCTTAAGAGATATGCACCATAACATCGGGGTTGGTGTTGCATCATCATGGGACGAGACCCTGTGACTATGGGACCATTTCCCTTACTAATCCCCTCCTTCTCAAAACTACACCCTAGGCTTTGAGTAAGGGACACAACTGCCAAACAACAGATTGATTCCCTCATTCTGCCTCTAAAATGCATGAAGGATCAGTGCCTCTATCTTCCCTCTCAGATTAATGCCTATCGTTACCAATGTTGCCATATGTGCTCACTTATAAATACAAAAAGGGGGACTTGTTGGAAACTACCTCAGGGTCTCTTAACTTGTTGGCTAAAGACTTTTAACCTGATAGGTTTTAGGCTGCTCTACTCTGTCTCAGGAAAGACCACAAACACCTGGACCATTATCTTAACAACAAATTGCCCCATGTCCTCTTCTCAGAGACCTGTTATCTTAATGACTAAATTGCCCATGTCCTGTTCTCACAGACTCATGATGACAAATTTTTTTTCACTGAGCCTAGTTCCTGCTTTAGGGCTCTATATAAGCCCCTGCTTGTTTTCAATAAACAGACCTTGATCAGAACACTGTCTTGGTCTCATTCCTTTGTGTTTGTCTGTCCCACTCATTTAGGTACTGTTCCCTCTCGGGTCTCAGTTGACAGAACCCCGCGGGTCAGGGAAAACTTGGAAAATATATTGACCAACAACAAATCTGACAAATGCTTAATATCCAGTATCTACAGGGAACTCAAGAAACTAATCCCCCCAAAACCCAATAACCCATTCACTAAATGGGCAAGGGAACTAAAGAGAGACCTATCAGAAGAAGAGATTAAAATGGCAGAAAAGCATATGAGAAAATGTTCATCATCTATGGTCATAAAGGAAATGCAAATAAAAACAACCCTAAGATACCACCTTACCACAACAAGAATTGCCATGATTTTGAACTCAGACAATTACAGTTGCTGGCGGGGTTGTGGAGAAAAAGGAACCCTAGTACACTGCTGGTGGGACTGCACACTATTTCATCCTCTCTGGAAAGCAGTGTGGAGGTTTCTTAAAGAACTGAAAATAGACTTTCCTTACGATCCTGCCATACATCTTCTGGGCATCTATCTTGAACATCATGACCCAAGATATTATAAGGACACCTGCTCAGCTATGTTCATCTCTGCACTATTCACAATAGCCAGGTGATGGAAACAATGCAGATGCCCTACTGCAGATGAATGGATACAGAAAATGTGGTATATATACACAATGGAATTCTACATAGCCAACAGACAAAATAAAATAATGGCATTCACAGGGAAGTGGATGAATCTAGAGTGAATCATGTTGAGTGAGACAAGTCAAGACCTAAGGATCAAAAGACACATGGTATCCTTTATATGGGGCTATTAAATCCAAAGAGTACAAGAGTGAGGACTCAATAACTGCATACCCAAAGCTATGGACATGGTAATGGAAATATAAACATAACTATGTAGACATAAAACCTATGACTCTATAGGCATAATGTTTTATTTTCTAAAATTACTATGTTTCTATGACATACAAATCCTTAGCCTAATTGTGATTAAGTTCTAAATACTAAGTCCCAGTGATTGTAAATAGAGATTCCCTCCTTGAACACGTGTATGTTAAACTTGTCATTTAAAATATGATGTAAAAATCAATGTTAATAAATTCTTTTAAAATTTTTTTAAAAAATGGTTGAATTTAGTATCTAATGCTATTAAAGAAAAACAACAACAATAAGGAAGCAACAAGTGTAGGCCTTTAGGAAATTGGAATCTAATAATCAGTTTTATTGTCAGGGTATTACACAGAAGCTTCAAAATTCCAGTCAGGCTATATATACTGTAAAGAATTTCCAAAAAATAATTTGTAGAAAGGAGGTCCTCTGCAAACTTAGACCATATTAATTGTCTTTTTGGTGCAATGTGAGCAAACATAAATACCTTCGTGTCTTAAACTTTGAAGAATAAATACAAATTATCTGAATACATGCAAACAAAATGCCAAGGTTTGTGGGGCAATATTCAAATTGTTACAGCATTCGCAGTTTAAATGAGGTAACATTTCTCGTGTTATTTAAGGATTACCCTGGAATACTAAACTATATTTTGAAGCAAAATATAATAAAAATCCACATAATTTCTACATGAAATTTGATATTTACCTCTAAGTTTAATTTCATTTGCAGATTTCCTTGAATAGTCATCATCAAAAAAGACTTAGGCACTTGGAATCATGGGGAAATTAATAATTTTCTTAATTCAGTTGGTAGAAAATTTCAGCATAATGTGTCTTTTGCTCATGAACGAGAGCCAGAACATAGTATGTTGTGTTATCTGTGACCCACATGATTAGGTCAGAGATAACTATTAATGTCATATAGAAGGATGGAAAGTGGTACTTTCTAACGTTTGCAAAGTTAATGGATTCTGGTTCATTTGTCCATTGTTGACAAGTGACTACTTTCAGTAAACTCTGGTGGGACATTAAGGATAGAAAGGGAAAAGGCAAGATCAGGAGAGAAATATTAAGGAATAACCCTGTGCAAAGCAATTATCAGGCACCGCTTGGAGAGGGAAAAAGGAATAGAAGGGAAGGGGTTTTAGAGGTCTCTGAGAGCTCACTGGACTCACCAAGGAAGCTGAGGACCCTTGTCCACCACCAAGGCAGAAAACCCAGAAGGAGGCTTTCCCCTACCAACCTTTCCTTCTCTGTTCTGCCGCCACTGCTTGGGATCACCGTGATTGTGACGCAGCTCATTGTCCTCACTTCCAGTGTGCCCAGCCGGGAATTTGGCCCATTTTCGTCTGTCCGTGGACAGACTCATTTCCCCTGTGAAGGCAACAGACAAGGTCCTTCTTCATTTGACTCTCCGTTTTGGGGAACAATTTAGTGGACATGTGCCATTATTCAGTTGAGGAACAGTGTTCACACAATGTGTAACACGACTGCATCCCTAAACCACCCATTATTTCTAATTCCTTCCTCCCACACCTCTTTATGCTTTATTTGGCACACACATGGGTAAATGATTCAATGCTTAGTCACATTGTTTTCTCTTCAGTTTTCAAAGCAAGATATCTAGAAAAACATGGAAATTTGATACATAAGAAAGTTGGTGGTTGAATCAACGGTACATTAGTAAATTCCTACAAAACATGAAAAGTGCCTAATTAACAATGATATTAATACATGGCTAAAACCAATAGTACCTTGAAATATTCAGTCAGCATAGCTTTTAAGTACATTTGAAGATAAACAATTCATGGAATTTCTGAAGTGAAACATTGTGTACATTTAGATGTGTATTACCCCTGGTATTTGTACATATCTTTCTAAAACATATATTAGAATCACCCTCATGGAGTGTAACAGGCAAATAGATTTGTATATTCCAAACGAATCATCTCAGGCCCTTTCTCTAAGAAAATATGACAAAGTGAAACATAATGATTAAATATAGACAACTTTTACATGTATATGTACATTCATATATACATATATATTCATACTTATTATTTAAACTATATAGAGCTTTAGATTCAGTAGATGGGTAAATGTATGGAGTGGTTCTTATAGTATTTTTGGACTTGTTTATAAATGAATTGAACCATTAAAAATGATTATTCAAATTATTCTCTAAACATCAAAAATTGCTTAGACTATGTCCCAGGAGTTGCCATATATAAGTAACTTTTTAATGTGAATTATATACATATATATTCTTTCCATGTATTTTTATAGTTATTAGTAGAAGGGTTACATTATATTCACCAGGTAGAAGGTGCATTACTTCACATACTTTAATACCCTCTCTCATGCCTTGGTCCTCATTTCCCTGCAACCACCTATGCCCCTCATCTTGTTTTCCCCCCATTCCTATCCGTTTGCAAATAACCATATATGCATATATACAATTTATCAGATAAGGTAAAGTACTGTAATAATATCAGATAACCAAGGGACAGCAAAAGAGATGAGCGATAACATAGTACATTAAGGACAACAATCACTCATTATATGGCTTTTGTTTCTATATCTTGGATATCCTTTCATTTAGCATCATCCTATATGGCCTTATATATCTAGATTTTCCTCTATTGTACATCTCTTCTAGGAGAGCCCAAGGTTTCTACTGATTATGTCAAATGAGAGAAACCATTGAGCCTATGTTCCTTTGAGTCTGGCTAACTTCATTTAAGTCTATCATTTCCTTACATTGGGGCAAAGTCTTTTTTCTGACAGCATCATAAAATTCCTTTGTGTATAAATACTGCGTCTTGTTGATCCACTCATCAACTGAGGGATATGTGGGTTGGTTCCATGTCTATGCAGTGGTAAATATTGCTGCAGCAAATTCTAATTTGTGTTATTATGTCCTTTTTTGTTGTGGTCTTTTTGGTATCTACATGTTTCTTGTATCTGGATGGTCCATCCAGATATTTGAGAAATCCTCTGAGATTATTTTCTAAGTACATTGTCATTTACATTAACCCCTTTTTCCAAGACCTGCTCAATATTGATTAGCATTAATTCAGGGTTTTCGTTCATTCTTTTGATCTCCTGAAGACATCTCTTATATGTTTGAACTTGGTTTCAATAACATTCTGGACTTCATAAATTCTAGGCTATCATTAATTCCAGAAATTCTTTGCATCATATACTGAGTATCAATATATTCTACTTTGTATTTTATCTTCCTTCCTTCTAGTTGGTAATATTTGATGGTAAGTTTAAAGCTCTTGTTTTAGAACTTGGAACTGAGTTCAGTGTTTTAAGGCATTTTGTCTATTGGCTATACTCCTGTTGGGCTTGTGATGGAATTCATCCAGCTTTCTATCTGTGGCTAACATTAATTCAACCCTTCATCTGTGAATAGCCTTATTCATGCTTCACACTTTTCATTGATTTGTCAGATAAAGGTGTTTTAGTTCATGAACATTTATACCCCTTTTCATGTTTTTGTCTACATTTCTCTACCCACACTCCCCTCCCCTCATCTTGTTTTCTCCCTTCACTATCCTATTTCACATAAACAAACATATCTACTATATAATAGATAACAATGTAAGACACCATAAAAATAAGAGAATAACCAACAGGCAATAAAAAAGATGACAAATAGCATAGCACTTTAAGAAGAACAATCCCATATTGTATGGATCTTGTTTGCATATTCTGGAAGACCCTCCATCCTATATGGCCTGTGTATCTAGGTTTGGCCCTATTGTAATCCTCTGCTAGAAGTGTGAAAGGTTTGGACTAATTATTTCAAATGAGAGAAATCATTGAGCCTGGCTTATTTCACTAAATATGATTTTTTCCAAGTATTCACATTTCCTTACAAATTGGGCAATGTCATTCTTTCTGATGGCAGCATAGAATTCCACATTATGTTCATCCAATAAAAAATTGAGAGGTATCTAGATTTATTCCGTGTTTTTGCTATGGCAAATAGTGTTGCAATGAACATCATTGTGTTACTAGCTTTAGCATGTCCTTGTGTCTGGAGGGTTGGGTTATTGGTGAACTCTGTTTCATCTTTGGGCAACCTCCATACAGTTTCCATAGTGACTGAATGAGTTTATACTTCCACAAACACTGTAGTAGTGATCCCTCCTGGCCACATCCCTGCCAGCATCTGTTATTACATTTTTTGATAATGGATACTCTAACTGGTGTGAGGTAAAATCCCATAGTTGTTTGGATTTGCAGTTCTTTTATAGGAAGAGATGTCCAGCATTTTTCCAGGAGTCTGTAGGCCATTCTTATTTCTTCAGAGAACTCTCTCTTAAAGTCTTTTACTCATCTTTAATGGGATGGCTGTTTCTTTAAAGATTACTTTTGCAGTGATTCAATTGTTTTAGCTGTGGATATATTTTTGATATGAGCCCTCTGTTGTATGGTTAGTGAAGATCTGCTTCCACACTGTGGGCTTTCTATTTAACATCCTAGCTATGTAATTGCAATACAGAAACTGCACTTTACTGCAATCCCACTTGTTCAAACTGTCTTTAATTTGTTGTGTTTCTGGGTCTTTATTAACAAATTTTTGACAAGGGCCAGGAGACCTACTGTAGCTCCTATTGCTTCTTATAAAGTTTTCAGTGTATATGTTTTTAACTTTTTCAGGGTATCTGCTTTTACCTTGAGGTCTTTGATCCATTTGGAGTTGATCCTGGTGCAGGGTGACAAAGAAGAATCCAACTTTAGTTTTCTACAAATGTTTCAATTCTACCAGCACCAGTTGCTGAAGATGCTGTCTTTTTTTTCATTCTATTTTTTGATCTCTTATCAAAGATTAAAGGTCCATAGGTCTGTGGGTTAAATTCTGGGTATTCAATTCTAGTCCATTGGTCTTCAGACTTGTTCTTGTGCCAGTACCAAGCTGTTTTGGTTACTACAGCTCTGTAATGAAGTCTAAAGTTTGGTATTGAAATTCCTTCTGGGATATTCTCTCTTATAAGTCTTGCCTTTAATACACAGTGTCTTTTATTACCCCATATGAAATTTTGGATTAGTTCTTCTATTTCCTTAAAGTATGTCATTGGGTTATTGATGGGTCTTGAACTGAATTTTTAGATAGCCCTTGGCAAGATTGCTATTTTAAAGATATTAATTCTTCCAATCCAGGAGCATGGGAGCGTTTTCCATTAACTCACTCCTGCTTTAATTTCCTTTTTTCACGATATTAAACTTTTCATCATAAAGGACCTTTACAGTTTTATTTAACTCCTAGGTACTTTATTTATTATCTTTGAGCCCATTGAAAAAGGCTGATTGCCACCTTGATCTACTCGTTGTTGGCATACAGGTAGGTGGTTGATTTCTGAGAATTAATTTTATACCTTGCTACACTGCCAAAATTTCAAATAAGTTCAAGCAACTTCAGAGTGCAGTCTATACAGTTCTTTTGATACAGGATCAGGTCATCTGCAAAGAGGGAAAGTTTCACTTCCTCGTTCCCTATTTGGATCCCCTTTTTGCTTGCTTCTTGCCTTATTCGTCTGGCTAAGAATTCTAATACTGTGTTAAAGAGAAGTAGAGAGAGTGGAGCATCCTTGTCTACTACCTGATTTTAGAGCAAATGTCATCAGGTTTTTGCCAGTAAGTATAATCCTATCCGTGGGTTTGTTATATACAGCCTTTATTATACAGAAGAATGTTCCATGGTCTCCTCATTTCTCCAGAGCTTTTAGCATAAAGTGATGTCGGATCTTGTCAAATGCCTTTTCTGCATCTATTGAGACAATCTTGAGGTTCTTGTCCTTGTTCCTGTTAATATGATAAATGATATCGACTTGCAAATATTGAGCCAGCCTTGCATCTCTGTGATGAATCGTATTTGATCATAGTGTATAATGTTTTTGATGAGTTTTTGAAGATTATTGGCCAGTATTTTGTTCAGAAGTTTTGCATCAATATCCATCACAGAGTCTGTCTGGTTTGGGGATGAGAGTTATGGTGGCTTCTTAGAATGAATTTGGCAGAGAGCCTTCACTTCCAATTTCATTGAACAAGTTTTGGAGTGTTGGTGTGGAAACTGCTGTGAAGGCCTTATTCAATTTACCTGTGAATTCATCAGGCACTGAGTGTTTTTTAGATATGAGGTCTTTTATTACCATTTCTATTTCACTACTTGCAACAGGTCTGTTTAGCTGCATTAGCTCTTCTTGGTTCAGTGTGGGCAAGTTAATATTGACTAGGAATTCCTCCACCTCATCTAGATTCTCAAATATGTTGGTATAAAGTTTGAAAAGTACTCCCTTATGATGGTCTGGATCTTGGTACTTTCTGTCATGATATTTCCATTCTTTAAACTGGGAGCCAGTCAACATCAAATATATATGCAATCAATGTAGAAAATTTGGCAGGAAAAGTGATATTGAGATGTAGTCCCTTGTATTTGTGTACTTTCTCTGTATTATATTCTTCGTGGTTTTTTTTTTCTTGTGTACCTTCTCTTCTTTTTGAGGGATGGAGATATAGTTTCTTTTTTATTGTTTGGGTGATATGCAAATAGGTTATAAATTCACATATCAGGTAATGGATAGTTTACTTGAACATTTGGTTTTCTCCACATATATTTTCCCCCAATACCTCCTTATCATCTTGATTTCTCTCTCCCTTCCCTGTTTCAAATAAGCTAACAAACATATTAACACTGCACCAGATCTAGTTGGTCTATATAGTTATTCAATTCTAAGTTTTCTTTGTTGAGTTTTTGCCTTGTTGATCTGTCCATAGGTGAGAGTGGTCTGTAAAGTCACCAACAACCACTGTGTTTCTATCTATGTATGATTTCAGTGAAAGTAAAGTTTGCTTGATGAAGTTCGGAGCTCCGGGATTGGGAGTGTGGATATTTCCGATCATTATGTCTTCCTGGAGGAAAGATCCCTTTAGTAGTATGTAGTAACCTTCTTTGTCTTTTCTCACTAATTTTAGTTTGCAGTCTCTTTTATCTGATATGAGGATAGTAACTCCAGCCTGTTTATGGGGGTTGTTAGCTTGATTGAGTTAATTTCAACCTCTTACTTTCTATCACCACTACACTGTTGATGTGAGTGCAAACTCATTCAATCACTATGAAAAGCAGTTTGGCAGTGCCTCAAAAGGCTAAACATAGAGTAACCCTATGACCCAGAAATTCCACTACTTGGCAAATAACCAACCATTCAGAAACTAGGGCATACTAAATCCACTAGCACAACAATGTTTCATTGCAGCATTATTCACCATAACAAACATATGGAACCAACCTAGATGTCCCTCAGTTGATGAGTGGATCAACAAGATGTGGCATTGTACACAATGGAATTCTATGCTGCTGTCAGAAAAAAACATCAACCCATTTGTTAGGAAATGGAAAGACTTAGAAAACATCATATTAAGTAAAGTAAGCCAGACTCAAAGGAACTTAGGTTCAATGGTTTCTCTCATTTGTCACAATCTGTACAAACCTTGGGCTCTACTAGCAGAGATTTGCAATAGAGCAAAACCTTGATACATACAGCCATATTGCATGAAGCTAATTGAAAGGACCTCCAGGATATTGAGACAAAGGCCATATAACGAATGATTGTTGTCCTTAATGTACGATGTTATCTCCCATCTCTTTTGCTGTCCCTTCGTTATCTCATATTGTTACAATATCTCACTTTGTTATCTGATATATCAGATATTTTTGAATTTGGTTATTTGAAATTGGATAGGGAAGGGGGAAAACAAGATGAGGGATGGGGGTTGGGGGAGGGAATGGGGGCAAAGACATGTGAAAGGATATCAATGTATGTGAATGAATGCACCTTCTGTCTGGAAAATACCATGTAACCCTTTTAATAATTACAATAAAAATATTAAAAAAATAAAAAAAGTAATGCTCAATATCACTTTCCACAAGAGGAATGTATATTGAAACAACTTTGAGTTTTGCCTCACCCTAGTAAGAATCGGCACTATCAAGAAATCTATATAACAACAAATGCTCATTTGAATGAGGTCAGAAGGGATGGCTACTGAACTTTTGGTGGGAATAAAAATTAATCAACCACTCTGGAGAGCAGTAAGAAGTTTCCTTAGAAGACCTTTAGCTTGCCTCTGATCAGGCAGTCTCAATCCTGGCCATTTCCCCAAATCTCCGGAAAACATTTCAGTCACCATTTTTTTAAAACAGGCTGTCTTTTTTCCATCCTATTTTGGTCCTCTTATCGAACAATAAATATCCACAGGTCTGTGTGACTCCAGTTTTATTTCATTCATCTTCAAACCTACTCTTATTCCAGTTCTAATATGTTCTGATTGCTACAGTTCTGTCATAGAGTCTGTAGTTTGGTATTGATATTTCTTCAGAGATATTATTTTTGTCAAAGTTTGTTTTGCTATAAGGGTTTTTTAATACTCCATATGAATTTGGGATGACATATATTCGATGAGCTCTATATCCCTGTGATGAATCCTGTTTGATTATATTATATAATTTTTCTGATAAGTTTTTGAAGATGATTGGCCAACATTTTGTTTAGAAAATTTGAATTCATATTTATCAATAAAATGGGTCTATATTTCTCTTTTTTGATGAATTCCTGTTTGGTTGGATAATGTGGGTTATGGTGACTTCAAGGAATGAGTATGATAAGTAGTCTTCACTTTCAATTTCATTCTAGTGACTGAGGACACATTATCCTCTTAAGTGAATTCATTAGGTCACGGGCTCTTTAGGGATGAGAGGTCTGTTATTGCCATTTGTATTTCATTACTCTAAATAAGTCTCGTTACATGGTTTAGATCTTCTTAGTTCAGTTTGGTTCTGCCAATTTTGACTAGAACATAAAACACCCATGAATATAAGGAAGGATCCCTGGATTCCTAGTTTTCCACAACCTTTATCATAATGGGGTTTGGATCTTGTTAAATTCTTTTTCTAAATTGATTGAGACACTCATGTGCTTTTTGTCCTTACTCCTTTTGATGTGATAAATTAGATTGACATCTGTATGTTGTACCAACTTTGCATCACAGTGATTATCTTGTTGGATCATAGTGTATAATTTTTTAACGAGTTGAAGATGGTTGGCTAGTTTTTTGTTGAGAAGTTTTGCAACAAATAAGTACAACTCTGAAATTCCACCTCCCTCCAGTGAGAATGGCCATGATAAAGAAAACTAGTAACAACAGATGCTGTCAGGGATGTGACCAGGAGAAATCACTGCTACACTGTTGGCAGGGGTATAAACTCATTCAAACACTATGGAAAGTTTTATAGCAGTTTCTCAAAAGACTAAACATAGAGCAATTCCACTTCTTGGCATTTATCCAATCATCCAAAACAAGGATGTATTAAATCCAGTAGCACAACAATATTTATTGCAGCACTATTTACCATAGAAAATATGTGGAACTAGCCTAGATACCCCTCAGTTGTTGAGTGAATCAACAAGATGTGCTATTTATATACAATAAAATTCTTTGCTGGTGTCAGAAAAAATGACATAGCCCCATTTGTAAGGAAATGGATAGACTTGGAAAAAAAACACATTAAGTGAAGTAAGTCAGGCTTAAAGGAACATAGGCTCAATGATTTCCCTCATTTGTCATAATTAGTATAAACTTTGGACTCTCCTAGAAGTGATTTACAATAGAACAAAACCTAGATACATAAGGCCATATAGAATGAGACTAAATGAAAGGAACTCCAGGATATGGAAACAAGAGCCATATAATGTGTGATTGTTGTTCTTAATGTTCTATGTTATTTGACATCTCTTTTTTGTCATAATGTTGCAATATCTTACCTTCTTATCTTGTACATTGTATAAATGTTTACTTGTTTATTTGAAATAGGATAGGGAAGGGGCAAAACAAGATGAGGGAAGGGGTGTGGGGTGAGAAATGGGAGCAATGAGAAGGGGTATCAATGTTTTTTTCGTAGTGCACCTTATATCTGGTGAATAAAAGGTAACCCTTGTATTAATTACAAAAATAGAGAAGTTTTGCATCAATGTTCAACAAAGAAATGGGTCTATTTTTCTCTTTCTGATTGGTTTTGAAATTAGTGTTATGCTGCTTTCCTAGAATAAGTTTCATAAAGCCCTTTCCATATATGTTTTATCAATGATAAAATATCACAATTACAATTTGATTATATACAACGTACATATAAACAATAGTTAAATTTTTACTATTAAATAAGTTATTCACATTGATTTTTGCATATTTCAAATGACAATAACAAACAATTATTCAAGATGCAAATCCCAATATACAATCACTGGCACTCAGATTTTAGAACATAATTAAAATTAGGCTGGGGGTTTGTATGGCATAGATGCATATTAATCTATGTAATAAAACATTATGTCTACGTAGTCATACATTTTTATGTCTAAGTAGTTGTGTTTATATTTCCAGTACCTTGTCCATAGTACTGGGTATGCAAATATTGAGTCCTTGCTCTTGTACTTTTTGGATCTAATATCCACATATTAAGGATACCATTCATGTTTTGTTTCTTTGGTCTTTACCTGTCTCACTCAACATGATTCACTCTAGATTCATCCACATTCCTACAAATGCAATTATTTTATCTTGTCTATTGGCTATGTAGAATTCATACATACCACATTTTCTGTATCCATTCATCTGCAGAAGGGCATCTGGATTGTTTCCATCGCCTAGCTATTGTGACCATAATAGCCTAGCATAAATGATCATAGCTGAGCAAGTGTCCTTATCATATTTTAAGTTATGGTGATTAGGATAGATGCCCCAGAGTGATATGGCAGATCATAGGGAAGGTCAATTTTCAGTTCTTTAAGAAATTTCCACACTGCTTTCCAGAGTGGCTGAATTAGCTTACAATCCCACCAGCAGTGCAGTAGGGTTCCTTTTTCTCTACAGCCCTAGCAGCCTCCGTCAATGTCTGAGTTCAAAGTCTTGGCCATTCTGGTTGAGGTAAGGTGTTCTTAGAGTTCTTTTTCTTTGCATTTCTTTTATGACCACGAATGATGAGCATTTTCTCAAATGCTTTTCTGCCATTTTAACCTCATCTTTTGATAAGTCTCTCTTTAGTTCCATTGCCCATTTACTGATTTGCTCGTTGGGCTTGAGGGGATTAGTTTCGTGAGTTCCTTGTAGATACTGGATATTAAGCATTTGTCAGATGTATTATTGGTAAATATCTTTTCCCAGTTGGTGGGCTGTCTCTCTTCTTTGGTGGCTATGCTTTTATCTGTGCAGAAACTTTTTTATTTTTAGATATTCACATGTGTTGTGACTCTGGGTTTCTTTTCAGGAATCTTTTGCCTGTGCCTATGAGTTCCAGTGTCTCCCCAACTCTATCTTGTAGCAGTTTCATTGTTTCTGGTCTAATATGGAGGTCTTTCATCTATTTTGAGTTAATGCTTGTGTTGTAGTCTAGGTGTTTTAATTTTTTTGCTGGTTTCTGGAACACTCATAGATAAAACCCACCTTTCAATATTCTTTTTAGAGAATGGTAATAAGTTATGGAGTGATCAAATCTAATTAACCCTCATTTCCCAACACACACTTACAATTCAATCACACCTAATGATTTATCTATCCCATCAAGGGAATTAAATTTTCCAGCAAAATATGTTTTAGATTATAGCAAAGGAAGTACAGAACATTTACATGAGATTTCTGAAACAGAAACTAGTTTGTGATGAGATTTTATAAACCCTACTCATATAAGTAAAAAATTATTTTCCTAATAATATGAGATAATCTTCTGTACACAGTGTGGCCCAAAATGTCTCCTAAGGTATGCTGAGTGGATTCTGCATGAAAAACAATACAAATGACAGAAAAGACATTTCTGCATTTATAAGGAAATGGAAATATTTGGGAAAACTCATATTAAATAACTCAGACCCAAAGAAGCAAAGGCTAATGGTTTCCCTTATTTCCAAGAATTAGTACAACCTTAGCACTCTCCTAGCCGAGGATTACAATAGTGCAAAACCAAGATACATAGGTCATTTGGGATGAGGGTCTATGAAAGGGTCTCCAAGTTAATGAAACAAGAGCTATATATGAAGTGATTGTTGTTCCTGATGAACTATGTTATTTCTTTTCTCCTTTGATGCCCTTTGTTAATCTCATATTTTAACACTTTCTGACTTTCTTACATGTTATGTTGTATAATATTTTATTTGTTTACTTGAAATAAGAAAGGGAGGGCATTGGGTGAGGGAAATGAGGAAAAAACTTAAGAAGGGGTATTAATGTGTGAGAAGTAATAAACTCACTATCTGGCAAAAGTGACTGTAACCACTCTGTACACTACCTTGATAATAAAAACTAAAATAAAAATAATAATTTGTTGTATTTACACAGTTTTATGTTAAGATTTCTTCATTTAGCATTACTCATCTGTTTGTAACAGCTTCGTTTAGCTATTCCTTTAAAATGGATGTACTACATATTAAAATACTACTGCTTCTATAAGTTGGAAAATAATTTTCTATTTTTCCATCCTGTTCCATACTCTAAATTAGATGTGATTCTTGTTGTCTATCACCCTCTAGTCTATAATCTCATGTTTCTAATAGATAAAATCATAGTGGGTCCTTGGTTTGTTCTGCTAGTTTTGTTCTCATAAGGATGGAACTATTGATTTCTTATCTTCTTAGTTGGATTGCTGGAAGTGTTCCTGTAGTATTTTTATTCTCTATTTTTAAATGTATGTCTTGGTTGTTGAAATGGGCGAAATCTGTATAAGTAAGAGATCATGTCTAGTTTGTTTAGCTCTTTTATCATATATAGTGTGACAAACATCCTTAGAAACATTTCAGTGCTTGGGTGGGAGTTTTGCCTAGTGGTCAAGTTCTGCTTAGCATTCATGAATACCAGGGTCCAATTCTTTGGTACCAAATAAATAGAAAAAAATGACAGAGGTGGAGCTGAGTCTTAAGTGGTTGAGTTCCAGCTTTGAGAGAGTTTAAGGACAGTGTACAGGCTCTGAGAAGAAGCCCAGGAAGGAGGAAGAAAAAATAATAAAAATTAATTCCTATTCTTTTATGAAACTTAATGATTATGACCTTAAGATTGGAAAAAATATAAAAGAAAACCATTCATAATAAGAAGGCATTACATGTATGACTAGAAAGAAAATCTTTCATTATTTTTGTTCTGCCCAATGAAGAGCTGAATATCTGTGTGAAAGAGATGAAAAAAGAATGCATATGTCATAAAAATTAAAACTGTGCACTTCAGGTATATTTTTTGTGCAAATTAGCTACTTGCACATTGACTTAAAATATATTTGGTGTATAGATATTTAGGATGGTTATGGCATCCTGGAGGAGAGATCCCTTTATTAGTATGTAATAACCTTCTTGGTCTTTTCTCACTAATTTTAGTTTGAAGTTTATTTTATCTGATATGAGGATGGCAACCCTAGCCTGTTCATCATTAGCTTGATAAAATTTATTCCAACCTCTCACTTTCAAAAATATTAGTTTTGTTGAGCAAGACATGTCCCTTAAAGACAGGAGAGGGATAAACCTTGCTTTTTGATCCATCTAGACAGTATATGCTGTTTAATTGGAGGATTGAGTCCATTGATAATGAGAGTTAGGTTTGAAAAATATTTACTGGTTCTTTAAATCTTTCATTATGGCCTGTGGCTTGGCAGTTCTTGTGGTACTTAGCTGGCATGATTTTTAGGTGCCATTTCTTTGTGAGTATCACATTTGGTGTTCAATGTGTAGATCATCTGTGAGAATTTTCTGTAATGCTGGTTTGTTTCCTAAGTAATGTTGCCACTTTTCCTTGGACTGGAAGGTTTTGATTGTTCCTTCAGTATCAATGAGAGCTTATCTGGGTACAGTATTCTTAATTGGTAGTTATTTGTCTTAAGTGCATGACATATATCCTCCCAATTTCTTCTTGCTTGTATGGTCTCTGCTGAGAAATCTGTGGTTATTCTGATTGGTTTTCCTTTGTAGGTGATTGTTCTCTTCCCCCAGGCTGCTTTTTGGATCCTTTCTTTGTTTTCTATTGATCCTGTAGGTATTACAATGTGATGGTGCTATGTATTTTCTTGTCAGGTCTGTTTAGGGTTCTAAAAGCTTCTTATATCTGCATGGGCCTGCCCTTCTGGATATTTGGGAAGTTCTCTGAGATGATTCCCTGAAGTTTATTTCCAATACCATTGACCTCTTTCTCCAGGCCCTCCTCAATACCAATTAGCTTTAAATTAGTCTTCCTAATCGTATCTTGGACCCCCTGAAGCATTCTCTCATACCTCGTTGATTTTGTTTGACTAATTTCAGTTCTTTCTCTGTAACAACTAGATTATATTCAATTCTGGAGATTCTTTCTTCTGCATTGGCTAACCTGCTATCAATACTTTGTATTTTATTCTTCATCTCATTTCCTTCCAATTGCTTATTTTTAATGCCTTGCACATCTTGTTTTAGATAGTGTATGGAATTCTTTAACTCCTTGATTTCCATGTCAGTGGTTAGCTCAGCAGCTTTACTCTCATTGGGCATTTCTTGTAGTTTGGTCAGCTTTTCGTTTGTGGATTCTATGAATTTGTACATTTCTTTTTGTAAATCCTTTATTATGTCTTCCTTTATGGCTTCCTTATGTTTACATATTAACTTCTTTATGGTTTCATGTCACTTAGATATGGCTTCCTCACATATCTCTTTCTGTGCTTTTTCATGTTTATCAATTGCATTTGTATAGTATTTAGAGGACTCTCCTCTAGTTTTGCCATTGACTGCTCCATTGCCTGTTTATACTAGGTGGGAGATGCTATTTTTGATTTGCTAATTTTCTTGAGATTTTTGTTCTGCCCATTTAAAAATGGGAGAAAAATCAATAGTGCATAAGATTACATTTTTTTTAAGATACAACCAACCTACAGTTTTTAGCTGGCTAGAAAACAGAAGTTCACAATTTTAGATTGGTTTTATCAGTCTCTTTCTGTGTCTCTTTTGTGCCCTTACAGACAAATCTATTACCACCAACAATCAATATTTTATAACCGGAAATTGTGGAATTTAATCTAAATTGTATTTAAGAGAGAGGTATGAAAAGAGTAATGTAGGAGTATAAAATTAATATAGTAATGAAGAAAAGGGATAAAATAAGGAAATCTGACCTAAGGTGGTAGAAAGGTAAAATAGCTGAGTACAAAATTATAGGCCATTTTTCTTTCTTCTTCAGAGAAGACTCTTTTTAAGTTTTTGGCCCATCTTTTAATGGGATGTTTTTTTTCTTTGGAGATTAGTTTGGGGGTGATTCAATTTTTTGAGCTGTTGATAAATTTTAGATAGTTTAGATAATTTAGATTAATTTACTATCTATGTCCTTTGCCATACAAAAGCTCTTCAGTTTAATGCAGTCATACTTATCCAGCCTTTGTCTGACTTGTTGTGATTCTTGGTCCTTAGTAAGAAAGTTTGCACGTGGGCCGAGGAGGCCTAGTGTATCTCCTGTTGTAAAGTTTTCAGTGTGTCAGCTTTTACCTCGAGGTCTTTGATACATTTGGAGTTAATTCTAGTGCAGGTTGACAAGAAACAAAAGCCATATGATTTTTGTCCATAATGTACTATGTTATTTCTCATCTCTTTTGGTGTCCCTTGGTTATCTTATATTGTTACAGTATCTCACTTTGTTTTGTATTTGGTTATTTGAAATTGGATAGGGAAAGGGGGAAAACAAGATGAGGGGTGGGAGTGGGAGGGAGGGAAATGAGGACCAAGATATGAGAGAGGGTATCAATATATGTGAATTAATGCACCTTCTATCTGGCGAATATAACGTAACCCTTCTACTAATTACAATAAAAATATATGGAAAAGGATATACGTTCTTTAATTAAAACCATATATGACAGACCAACATCAGTATCATACTGACTATAAAAATCTAGAACCTTTAACTTAAAATCAGGAATGAGATAGGGATATCCATTCTATCCACTTTTCTTCAATATAATGTTGGAAAACTTAGCCACATCAGTAAGGAAAGAGAAAGACATCAAAGGGACCCACATTGGGAAAGAGTTATGTAAACGATCCCTATTTGCTGATGACATCATCTGTACCTAAACGACCCAGTATATTCCATTCCCAAAGTCTTAGAACTAATAAACCTCTTTGACAAAATGGCAGGATAAATAACAACCCACAAAATTCAGTAGCCTTTATATATGCCAACAATACACAAACAGAAGGAGAAATCAAGAAAACAACCCCATTTGCAATAGTCCCAAAGAATAAAATATTTAGGAATTAACTCAACCAAGGATGTAAAGGAGTTACTTAATGAAAAATATAAAAGCCTAAATAAAAAAATCAAAGATAATACAAATTAATTGAGATACATCCTACGGTCAAGTATAGGGAGAATCAGTACTGTGAAAATGGTGACATGGACAAAATTTCGATGCTATCTCCATCCAATCCAAAGGAATTTCTTTAATGACATAGGCGACATATTCTGAAAGTTGATGTGGAACAAGAAAACACTTAAAATAATGAAAGCAATTCCAGATGAAAGAGCAATGGAGGTGGTATTACAAATCAGATTTCAAAATCTATATAAATCCATAATAAAAACAGAATGGAATTGACACAAAAATATACTTGATCCATGGAACAAGCACTGTAAGCGACCCACAGACCTGTGGATAAGTAATGTTTGATAAGGAGCCAAAACAATAGGATGAAATAAACAAGGTTATTTGAAAACAAGAGGAAGCAATAAAGGGTTTACAAAGAAAAAAAGGATGAATTCATAGAATCCACAAGCAAAAACCAGACTGAAAGTCAAACAAATGTTCGATGAGAGTAAAGCTGCTGAGTTATCCAATCAAACGGAATTCAAGGAGTTAAAGAAGTCTATACATTATCTAAAACAAGAGATGCAAGGCAAGAAAAATGACCAATTAGAAAGAAGAGAGATGAAGAATGAAGTAGAAAGTTTTGGTAGCAGGTTAGACAATGCAAAAGAGAGAATTTCTCAGAAAATGGGTAAAACCACATCTAGGAAATATGCTTTAGGAGGTCCAAGATACAATTAGAAGCCTAATTTAAGGCTAATTGGTATTGTAGAGGACCTGGAGAAAGAGGTCAATGATATTGGAAATATACTTTGGGGAATCATCTCAGAGAACTTCCCAAATATCCAGAAGGGAGGGCCCGTTTGGATACAAGAAGTTTTTAGAATCCCAAACAGAAATGACCACAAAATGACATCTCACCACCACATTATAATCGATACAGGTTCAATAGAGTTCAAAGAATGGATCCTACAAGCTTCCAGGGAGAATAGAACTGTCACCTACAAAGGAAGACCAATCAGAATAACCACAAAGTTCTCAGCAAAGATCATGCAATGAAGAAGAGATTGGAAGGAAATATGTCATGTCTGTAAGACAAATAACTATCATCTAATTATTCTGAACCCACCTAAGCTCTCATTCAAAAATGAGGGAACTATATAAAACTTCCATTTGAAGGAAATGTTGCAACATTAGGTATCAACCAATCCAACATTAGAGAAAATTCTCAAAGATGTTCTAGTCATTGAAAACCAATACAAACCTGATACAAAGAAATGGCACCGCTTAAAAATGTTAGCAGCTAAGTATAGAAGAACTGTCAAGCCAAAGGCCTAATGAAAACTTTCAAAAATGCCAGAAACTAGTAAACATTTTTCAATCATAACTCTCAATATCAATGAACTTAACTCTCCAATTAAATGGCATAGACTGTCTAGTTTGATCAAAAAGCAAGATCTATCGTTCTGCTGTATTCAAGAGACATATCTTGCCCGCCAAAATAAACATTTTTTGAGAGAGTGGGAATAAAGTTTATCAAGCTAACAACCCCCATAAACAGGCTGGAGTTGCCATTGATAACAGATAAAATGCACATCAAACTAAAATTAGTGAAAAAAGACAAAGAAGGTTATTACATACTAATAAAAGGATCTCTCCTAACCATTCTATACACCTAATCCTGGAGCTCGAACATCATAAAGCAAACTTTACCTTCACTAAAACAACACATAGATCAAAACACCATGGTTGTTGGTGACTTTAACACGACACTCTCACCTATGGACAGATTAACCAGGTAAAAACACAACAGAGAAAGCGCAGAACTGAACAACTATATAGAACAACTAGACCAACTGACATCTGCAGATTATTTCACCCAGCAAAATCACAATATATGTTTTTTTTTCAGCAGCACAGGAACATTTTTCAAAATAGACCATATTTTAGGGCATAAAAAAACCTATGCAGATTCAGAAACACTGAAATTATTCCCTGTGTTCTTTAAGACCACAAGGGCATCAATGAAAACTCCATAACTCATGGAGATTGAAAAACACATTGTTGAATCACCAATGGGTCATTGAGGAGATCAGAATGGAAATTCAACAGTTTATGAAATTTAACAAAAAGGATCACACAAAATATCAGCTCCTTTGGGACACAGCAAAGGCAGTACTCAGAGGGAAATTTACATCTCTGAGTGCTTGTCTTAACGAATTGGATAAATTTCAAATGAACACTTTAATGCTGCACTTAAGCTCTTGCAAAAAGAGTAACAGTAGAAGGAAGCAAATTATTACAATCTAAGCAGAATTAAATGAATTGGAGTTCAAATAAATTCTGTAAAGAATCAACAAAACAAAGACTTTGTTCTTTGAAAACATTAACAAATTTGACAGACCCTTAGCAAATCTAATGAAAAAAGGGAGTGAACCCAAATAAACAAAATCACAGATTAGAATAGTAATATCATGACAGAAATTACCCTGATCCAGAACATCATGAGGGAATACTTTTCAAATGTTTATGCCAACAAATTTGAGAATCTAGAAAAAATGGATGCTAATATTAGCATACCCACATTGAACCAAGAAGACCTAATCTAATTAAACAGACATATTTCAAGCTATGAACTAGAAATGGCAATAAGGGACATTCCATCCAAGAAAATCCCTGGGCCAGATGAATTCACAGCTGAATTCTATAAGGTCTTCAAAGCAGAGTTCACATCAATACTCCCCAGCACTTCAACAAAATTGAAAACAAAGGCTCTTTACCAAACTCATTCTAGGAAGCCACTATAACACTCATCCCAAAACCAGAGATTCATGAAAAAAAGAGAACTATAGACCCATTTCTTTGATGAATATTGATGCAGGACTTCTCAAGAAAATACTGGTTAACTGTCTTCAGCAACCCATCAAATAGGATTCATCACAGTGATGCAAACTGTTTCCTCACATGCAAATCAAATAATATAATTCACCACATCAACATGAACAAGGAAAAGAATCAAATGATTGCCTCAATATATGCAGAAAAGGCATTTGACCAGATCCAACACCCCTTTATGCTGAAAGCTCTGGAAAAATTAGGAATCCATGGAACATTCCTCAGTATAATAAAGGCTGTGTATGACAAACCCACAGCTAGTATTATACTTAATGGTGAAAAGCTAAAGCCATTCCCTCTAAAATCAGGAATGAGACAAGGATGTCCACTCTCTCCACTCCTCTTTAACATAGTATTAGAATTCCTAGCCAGAGCAATAAGGCAAGATGCAAGCATAAAGTGAATTCAAATAGGGAAAGAGGAAGTGAAACTTTCCCTCTTTGCTGATGACATGATTCTGTATTTAAAGAACCATATAGACTCCACTGCTGAGCTGCTTGAGCTGATTCATGCAAGGTAGCAGAGTTTAAAATTAAACTTCAAATATGAACTGCCTTCCCCTATGCCAAAAGTGAGAGGAAGAAGGCAACAATCAGGAAAGCAACTCCTTTTGTAATAACCTCAAAGAAAATAAAGTACCTAGGAATCCAAAATTTTATAAGGAATAGTAAAAAAATCCATATAGAAAAACAATTCTTAGCAGAAAGAACAATGAAGGAGGATTTCCAATTCCAAAGTTTATACTCTATTACAAACCTATAGTCACCAAAACATCTTGGTACTGGCATAACAACAGTCCTGAAGACCAATGGAATAGAACTGAGGACCCAGACATTAACCCACAGACGTATGGCCACAAATCTTTGTTAAGGGTGCCAAAAAAAATGGAATGGAAGGGCCAGGAGTTTGGCCCAGTGGTAGAATACTTGCCTAGCACGGATGAAGACTCAGATTTGATTCCTCAGTAACATATACATAGAAAAAACCCAGAAGTATTACTATGGCTCTAGGAGTAGAGTTCTACCCTGGAGAAACGAATATGCACAGTGCTCAGGACATGAGTTCTAACCCCACGTTTGGCCAAAAAAGATAGAATGAAAGAAAGACAGCCTCTTCAACAAGTGTTGCTGGCAGAATTGGTTAAGCACCTGCAGAAAACTAAAGTTGGATCCTTCTTTGTCATCCTGCATCATGATTAATGGATGAAAGACCTCAAGATAAAATCAGGTGTACTAAAAACTTTACAAGAAAGAATAGGAGATATATTAGGACTCCTTGTCAAAGGTGACAATTTCTTAATAAGGACGAAGCAACACACAAATCCGACAAATTGGGACTGCTGATCTTTTGTATGGCAAAGGGCATAGTTAGCAAATTAAGTAGAAAACCTACGGAGTGGGAGAAGATCTTCACTAACCATACAACAGACAAAGACCTCCTATCTAAAATATATCAACAGCTCAAAAAAATCGAATCACTCCAAAACTTATCTCCAAAGAAACAACCATCCCATGAAAAGATGCCCACTTCAAAAATATGGAGAAATCTTAATCCAACACTGTTTTAAAATTTTATATTTTGCAAATTTATTTTAATGTTGGGATTATGAACAGAGGGCTTGCAGTTTCATTCATCAAATAGTAAGTAAATTATTTCTTGGTTACTGGTACCCCTTCTTATGTTTTTCTCCCATTTTCTATCTCTCATTCCCCCACTTGTCTTGCTTTTCCCTTTCCTTGTCATTTTAGAATGTACATCTTTTTACATAAGTTTTGCATTATTATGTCTTCTGATAGGAAAATTCTAAATCTACCATAATTTTTGTGAGTGAGGGAAACCATGTATCCTAGGTTTGCTTGGGACTAGCTCACTTCACTTAATATATTTTGTTTTACAAAGCATTTCCATTTCCTTACCAATGGGGCAATTTCATTCATTCTTATGGCAGCATGAATTCCATATAAGTACCACATCTTGTTGATCCATTCATCTATTGAGGAGAATCTTGGTTGTTGTATAGCTTAGTTATGGTAAATAATGATGCAAGGAATATTGTTGTGCTGTCATTTTAGTGCACCATTGTTGCTGGACATTGGAGTAGATGATAAGCAGTTGGATTGCTGTGTCACAGGGAAGCTCTATGTTTAGTATTCTGAAGCAAATTTCATAATGCTTTCCAGGATGGTTGGTAAATTTTCATTCCTTCCAGCAATGTAGAAGCAATACCTTCATGCCTCATGCAAGCCACAATTAGTTGTTATTGCATTCCTTGAAAATGGCCATTCTAACTGGGGTGAGGTAAAAGTGGTTTACTTTGCATTTCTTTCATATCCAGGCATATTGAATATTTCTTCATGTATCAGGAAGCCATTTGTATTTCCTCTTCAAAGAAATCTCTTTAAGTCTTCTTTCCATACTTTAATGGGATATGTTTATTTTTAGTGTTTCTTTTTAAGTTTAATTTTTTGAGGTGTTGATTTTTTTAGATATAAGACCTTCGTCTGTTGTATGGCAAGTTAAGAACTTCTCCCACTTTGTGGGTTTCTATTCATCTTGTTGACTATGTCCTTTGACAGACAGATGCTATGCAGTTTAATGCAGTTCTACTTGGCCAAAGTTTGTTTTGTTAAACCAACAATTTAATGATGTATTTTAGGATCCTGGAAAAGAGTAACAAACCAACTCAAAACATAATTTATGAAAATTAAATCAAAATGAAATGAATTACAGTTTGAAACAAACCTTAGAAAGAATCAATGTAACAAAGAATTGGGTTAACAGAATCAGAAACAACCAAGGAAAATGTCAGTACAGAGACCACCACAATCAAGATATAATAAATGTTTTCATACCTTTTTGCCTACATATTTGAGAATCTGGAAGAAATGGAATATTATAGCAAATATTCATATGCCAAACTTAACCTCAAAGATATAAAGCAACTATCCAACTCTTTTGAATTACTAAAATAAAATTCCTAGAAGGAAAGGCATCTAATGAAAGGTTCTGGATCTACTGAATTGTTTAGGTCCTTCAGAGCAGCAGTTACACCAATACTTCTCAGTCTCTTCAATGAATTTGAAAGTGACAGTTTTCTGCCATACTCTTTCTATGAAGGCAGCATAATTCTCATTCTACTCTTGAAAAAGAACCATCAAAGAAAGAGAAATATAGATCCATTTTTGTTATTAATGGTAACATCCCGTTTATTCTTTTTTCTTGTCATGGGGCGTGAACTCTGGGCCAGAGCTCTTCAACTCAAGGTTAATGCTCTTTGAGCCACAGCACCACTTCAGTTTTTTCATGATTAATTGAAGATTAGAGTCTCAGAAGAGGGGCAATGTAGTGTAGAATGCTTTCCTAGCATGCTCAAACCCCAGTACCTGATGAAAAATAAAAGTCTCATGGACTTTTTCCTGCCAGGCTGGCTCTGAACTGTGATCTTCAGATCTCAGTCTCCTGAGTAGCTAGAATGACAGCTGTGACCCACCAGGGCCTGGTTCCTACAAACATTTATTTTATAACTGCAAAAATGAACATTTCTCCACCCTCTACATTTGAAGAAACTTCATTTAATACTCCCTGTGTCCTTGGCCTTATACTTTAATTATTTGTAGTAATCTTTCTTTCTGCCACTAGTAACTGCCTAGAGACAGACCTGGTGTTTCTATATAGTGCCATTTAGAAAGCATGTCCCCATTGCCCACTGTACACCCTCAGACTGAGGCAAAGTACAGATTCCAATCGCTTTTATTAAACATCTAATTGCTTGGCCTAGGAGTGTGACTAAGCATATTCCTGGGTCTAAACTTCAGTCTACACCTTTGGCTAACATTCATGCCTAGAACTTTTGGCATGCCTTCATAGTTGTACAGGACCTGTGAAGTTGTGAAAGTTTGTTTCCTTTCGTTTGTGGTGATACTTGGGCTTAAACACTGAACTAACCACTGTTGCTTAGGTTTTTTGCTCAAAGATACCCATCTACAACTTGTTCTACAGGTCCATTTCTAGTTTTTGATGGCTAATTAGGAATAAGAAGCTCACAGAATTTCTGAACGTGTCCTTCAGATTTTAGTTTTCTGAATAGCTAGGCTCAAATGCGTAAGCCAGAGACATACGACTAATAACAGAGTTTTATGTTGAGTCAGGCACGCTTAGCAATCCTAGCTACTCGGAAGGCTGACATCTGAGAATTGCGGTTCAAAGCCAGCCTGACAAAAAGACCTAAAAGCCCCTCTGTGAGACTCATCTCCAATTAACTACCAGAAAACCAGAAGTGGCACTGTTGCTCATGGTAGAGCGCTAGCTTAGACCCAGAGTTCAAGCTCCACAATCCCCTCCTTCCCAAAAGAAAAGAGTAGTGGATGAAGAGAAGCAACTTCCTCATGGTACTTCTATATCTTCACTCCTCTACATCTTTTGGGGGGAGTCTTTCCTGAATAGAACACGGGTCTTTCTATTCTCTCTGATCCCTTTCTCTTATCCAAGATGATCAAGATAATTTTATTCTTTCTCAACAATATCCAATTAGAATACAATAAAGGCTTTGGTGTGCAGTAGCAAAAACAATAAGAAAATATGGAGATAGGCAAGTGGAGGAGCTTAGGAGATATCCCTGGTGTTGTTGCATTAGAGACACAGATCTCCAACTGCTGCCAGAAATGTGATCTCCAGCAACACCAGCTTCCCTGATAAGGCTGCTGGTGCTCCAGAAAATCTGTACTTACAAATGTCTTTCTGGCAGCATCTGTACTGGATCTCAGGCTTTCCTAAATGGTTGGAAATGAATTTGAACTTACAATCCCTCATTGTCCAACAATTGTGATGGATTCAGAACCCAGATTTTGCAACGAGACATGCATTGGGAGAGAGATGCACAGGTCCAGTTGGATCTGCAGACTTTAACTGGGTTACTACAGTGGTAACAAATGAGGGTATAACACAAGTCTGAGAGGGCCTCCAGGATAAACAGAACCCCGAGCAGCCTGAATCCTCCAGTACTGGTCATTTTGTCTGTCCACATAGTCTGATCCATACAATGTGCCCGCACCTCACACATGTGCCATTTTTTTTGATAAACCAAAATCCAGTCTGATCAATATCTACAACATCAAAATATATTATTTTCATACTGGACACATTGCTACAATGTATTGCTGGTTCAAGGGCCAACTTCAATTAATGAAAGTACTTACATCACCAGGATGAAGGACAAGAAGCTCATGATCATCTTAGTTGATACAAAAGAAACTGTTTTATAATATCCCACAGAATTTTCTACTATCAGTTGCGAGTATTTAGCATTTTAGGAATGAGGTTCAGTCTAATAAAAGACACATAAGCAAACCTACAACTATCATTATACTTAAAGGTGAAAAATTAAAGCCTTTTCCACCAAAGTCAGAAACAAGACAAGGATTTCAAGTCTCCACACTCTGCTTCAATATAGAAGAAATACAAACTGAAACATTTTTGAGAATTCATCTCTCTCCAGATTAAATGACCACTATCAAAATACCTAATGTGTATAGATGCTGGAAGGGACGTGGACAGAAGGAACCACTGTTACACTGTTGGTAGGAAGGGAAACATATTCAAACACTGAGAAAGCAGTTTGGTGATTCTTCAAAGACTAAACATAAAACTTCCCTTTGACCCAGCAATCTAACTCATATTTTCCCAAATATCCATAAATAAGGACATATGCAAGCTACCAGCACAACCAGGTTCATTGCATTTATTTATCATCCTATGATTCCCTCAATAAATAAATAGACCAAGAGCATGAGGTATTTGTAGGAAATGGAATGCAGCACTGCTACAAGATAAAATAACATCATAATCTAACCATTTGTAAAGATATGGATAGGCTTGGTAATATCATATTAATGAAAGTAAGCCAGACCCAAAGAAACATAGGCTCCATGGTTCCCCCAATTGTTTGTGAATCTGACTTTGGTAAATGATGTGATGTATAGATATCTATTTGTTGATTTGAATCAGGAATGGAATGGGAAAAACCAGACAATATGACAAAGAAGACAGGGCAAAGCATGGTAGCTGTGATATACTTAGACAACATGCAGGAATGGAACTTTAGCTCTTCTATACATTACCCCAAAGATAGGATTTTTAAAAATTAAAAGTGAAATGATTAAAAATGTTAGTTGTTGCTGGGTGCTGTTGGGTGATGCCTGTAATCCTCCCTACTCAGGAGTCTGAGATTTCAGGATCACATTTCAAAGCCAGCAAAGGCACAAAAGTCCTGAGACTCTTGTCTTCTATTCCCTACCTGTTGCCAGAAGTGATTCTGTGGCTGAAGTGGTAGAGCATTAGCCTTGAGGTGAGGAGCTCTGGCAAACCACCAAGGCCCATATATCAAGCCCAGAAACTGACACTGTTTAATCCTCACAAACACGGAATTTAAAGCAGGTATAATCATTGGATTTTGCCACACTCCTTTCTACAAGAATGAGAACTGTTTTATTTTTCTTCAAAATCTTTGGTCATATTTTGTCACAGATACTTCTGATGTGCAAACTCTTCATTATGGATAGTACTTGAGTTAAATATCATAACCATGCCAGAAGGAAAATATTCTCAAGCTCCCCTTGCCAATAATGATGCTATATGCACATTTTATCTGAGTGATATCACTATAAATTCCACCTATTCATTTACAAACGAAAGCCATATAATGAGTGATTGATGTCCTTAATGTACTATATTATCTCTCATCTCTTTTGCTGTCCCTTGGTTATCTCATATTGTTACAGTATCTCACTTTGTTATCTGATATATTGGATATATTTTTATTTGGTTATTTGAGATTGGATAAGGAAGAGGGGAAAACAAGATGAGGAGTGGGGGTGGGGGAGGGAAATGGGGACCAAGACATGAGAAAGGGTATCAATGTATGTAAAGTAATGCACCTTCTATCTGGAAAATACTATGTAACCCTTCTATTAATTACAATAAAAATATATGAAAAAAGTTTCACCTATTCCACATACTGTGCTCAGAATGAGATAGAAGGCATTTGTTGCTTATCATGAAATTACTCCAAGAATATTATGTCTTCTATTAGAACAGAGCATTGATTTTTCCAGCACAGAATACTGAAAATTTTATCCTTACTATTATGGCTTAGATATGTCTAAAATAATTGTGCCACACTTAGTCAAACTGTATCTCATATTTGAGGAAAAACTTTGACCTGACATTCTCTTTTAAAGATCAAATCCTCTACTCTATATAAATCATTTTAGTTCTCTAACAAGCTCCACATTGGCTCCTGAATTAGTGAAGGCTGGTACTTTTTCTTATTCCTTATGAGACCAGGTATTCCAAAATATTAGATACATTCATTTGAACCACCAAAGAAATCCATTTCAATGAATAGACTCTGAAAATGATCTGTCTATCTATCTATCTATCTATCTATCTATCTATCTATCTATCTACCTATGCCTTTACTCTGTTTATTTGATTGAACAAATTTTTGCATGTGCCTGTAATGTGTCCATTAAATGTATGTCTTATATTTAAAATAAAGGTATAAATGTAAATATCTGTGTATTGTATATGATATTGATGTACCTTTTTCATCATAGAATTGGAATTTATTTCCAGGAAAACATGAATTAGAACTGTTTTTGGACATTTTAAAATAATAAACATTCACCTGTATATGTTATTTTCTTTTTTTGTAATGTATAAGGCATTAACAGTAATATTGACCGGATAGTAGGCACATGACTTCTCACACATTGATACACCTCCTCATTTTTTGTCCTCATTTCCTTCCACTTATCTTGTTTTCCCCCTTTCCCTTTCCTATTTCAAATAGAAAACATACATATATACTGTGTGCCAGGTAACAAAGTCAGATACTGTAACATTATGAGATTAACCAAAGGGCAGAGAAATAACATTACCATTCTTACTGCATTTTCCCTTTCTTTTTCTTTTTCTTTTGCAGGCAGGTGTTGGTCATGGGACTTGAACTCTGGCCTGGGCACTGTCCCTGAACTCTTCAGCTCAAGGCTACCACTCTACCCTTGAACCAATCCCTTCTTCCAATTTTCTAGAGGTTAACTAGAAATAAGAGTGTCTTGGCTTTGCATTGCCTTGGCTGGCTTTGAGCCTCCTGAGTAGATAGGAATACAGGCGAGATCCATAAAACTTTTCTTTCTTCCTTCCTTTTTTCATAACTGATATTTTATTGGTTATGTCAAGGATCAGAATACAGACATTTTAACTTGAACAAACTTGAACCCATGAACTATTTGAAAAGCATTCCAGAGATATTCCAGCTTTAGACCTGGACACAAACTTTTCTTAAGAGGAAACAACCCATATTCCAAATGTTGGTCCCATTATATAACTTACATGTCACAAAGTAAGTGTGTGCAGGACACACTACATTTCAACATCATTCACAGCACAACAACAATTGGGCAAATGGGACCTCTAAAAGCGGCGGTGAGGCAGAGCACACACAGTTCTCACAGAAAGATCAAGGAGTGGATTTCTTTAGGAAAACAGTTCTACAAGCAAACAACACAGGAGTAGAATTTCAAATATTCAAGATATAAAATGCTCAACTGCAACTGAAAAATTGCCCTTTAATATTTGTATTACATGATAGAAAATATTCAATGTATGTAATCTTCATTCAATAGTCCATGATTTTCTGGTTGCACTAAAAATTAACAACCAGAAAGTGATTTAACTTCCTAAAAAATCATTAACCCCTTAAAAATGAGATGAGGTGGGATTTCCTCCTTTAAAAATGATTCTAGGGGCCAGGAGTTTGTTCTAGTGGTAAAGTGCTTGCCTAGTGTGACGAAGATCCAAGTTCAAGTCCTCGGTACCATATATAAAGAAATAAAGCCAGAAGTTGTGCTGAGGCTCTGGTGGTAGAGCTTTAGCCTTGAGCCAAGGACAGTGCTCAGACCCTGAGCTCAAACCCAGGACTAGCAAAAAATGATTCTAGAACTACTAAAAAACTCAAAAACTCGCATGTACAAAATAGTTGATTAAAATATTTCTCAGGATTGTACAAGACGAGAGCAGTGATGGCTAGGAAGACCTGTTGCATGGTTGGTTTGTCAGACTTGGCTTCCTTCTCTTCTGCTTAGTCAGATATTGCACTCTCCTTGGTCTACATCTCGCCATTTTTTGAAGGCAAATCTTTTGTCTCCTGACAGCTGACCTCCAGTTGCTACTACTTTTTCTTTTGTTTGCACTTTTCTTCTCTGAAGATTAATCCTTTCCAGCAGGCTTCTTTGGATTGGATTCCACCTTGGCTGGAGCAGGCTTTGCCAACAGCCTGACTGACTGACTGCCTCTTGGGCTTGCCCTTTGCTGATTCTTCAGCTGAGCTGACCTTCCTCTTAGATATCATAGCAGTGATGGGGCACATGCGTTCTCTACGGCCTGAAGCATGAGAGAACCTTGCCAGATTGACACCTTTGTGCCACTGCTTCTCCTGCCTTCTGTTTATTTACTTATTGGCCTATATATCAGAGAGTGGACAAAGCCTCTGAGTGCTTTCATGACTAGTAATCTACCAGTTGAGTCACACATTGATTGTATCTCTTTCTATACCTGCTATATCAGACAAGCACTGTTATCAGTAGGACAGCCTAAAAGGACAAATATTTCTTAACTTCATTTATAAACAAATCACATGTCATATATGATGATTTATTTTGCATATCAAATCTTCTATTCTGGATTTATGTCTTGGGAATTTGAGTCAGAACATTCAATGGAAATTAAAGAAAAGGAAAAGAGTATAAGATACAGAATGTGATTAGTTATTCCTGTCTGAAAATCTCAGATGAAGGAATATAATCTATTCTGAAGCTTGAGGAATGTGGGTCCATTTAAGAGAAGAAATTCCAGCTTTACTTGGCCTCCACATGGTGGGTGATGGCCACCCAGAGACCACATCTAGTATGTTATCCCTCTAAAATTCAAATATAAAAGAAAATTAAAAGAATACAGGATGTACATTTCAGCAGACCAAAAGTACATATCTAGCAAATGTAAAATATTTCAATGTGATCATATTAAGTAACAATGTCACACTTCTTTGAATTCAAATTCTGTTGAGCTGTTAATGTATGAGGACAAAAATTCTCAGTGGAAAGAGAATTTTAGTATCCACACATCTGAAGTTCAAGTTACTTCTAAGAAGCAAATATTCTGTAATTTTGGAACACAGTTCCCTTAACAATTTTACTAACCGCATGAATCTCATCAGAGAATTTACTTCAGTGAATATATCATGGACAGTGAACTCAGAAACTGTTTTCCTGCATTCTTTCCATTTAGTGACTTCTAATATCATGCAGATTTGGACTCAGTGAGAGGCCTTATTTTAACCATGTTTCTACTAATTAAGCCCACTTTTGTAAAAGAGGGGAGTTAAAGTGCTTTATTTACTTTTTGAGTTCTTAATTGTAAGAATACTATGCATTTAGTAGCCAAATGAAGTTCATTGCAACATTATTTACTATAGCTCAGGCATAGAAGAAACCCAGATGCAAAGATGTGGAACTTATACACAGTGGAAATCTATGGAAATGAAAAGACTTGGAATAAATAATATTAAGTGAATTAAGCCACATCCAAAGGAACATAGTCTCTATGCTTTACCTCATGTGTAATAAATAGTACACATCTACGACCCTCCTACCAAAGGATTACAGAAACTCAAAATGTATGAACAAAATTCATATAGGCTGAGAGTAAGTGGAATGAACTCTAGAACAAGGAAATGAGAGGTTTATCTTTCTTGATCATTGTTCTCAATAAACTTGTGCAGTTTTTTCTTTTCTCTTTTTCCTCTACATGGTTAATCTCAGTTGGTTAATATATATGCATTTGATACATGGTGTAGTGTTTATACAGTTGTTTATTTGAATTAGAGGAGAGAAAGAGAGATCTTAAGATATTCAGGAGGTGTTGTGTGAAGGAATCGGGGTAGAAAACATTGAGAAGGGGTACTAAAGTTCAAGGAGTAATACATCCACTACCTGATGAATGTAATTGTAACCTCTCTGTACATTATCCTGACAATAAAAAAAGAAACCTTATCCCCCAAAACAAAGAAAGAGGTCTACTGCTATGGGGAAAAAAATCGAATAACTGCAGATCTCTTCAAGCAAACCCTAAATGCAAGAAAAGCTTTGAAAAACATCATTCACACCCTGAAGATGAACAAATGCCAACTCAGGCTGATATATCCAGCACTCCCAAGCTGCTTGAACTGATATAAAATTAACCCTCAAAAATCAACTGCCTTCCTCTTTGCCAACAATGAAAGGAATGAGGTAACAATCAGGAAAGCAACTCCTTTTACAATAGCCTCAAAGAAAATAAAGTACCTAGGAATTACCTTAACTAAGAATGTAAAGGACCTTTTTGACAAAACTTAAAACCCTGAAAAAGAAAATGAAAGCAGGACTGAGGAAATGGAAATAACTCCCATGCTCCTGGATTGGAAGAATTAACATCATGAATATGGCAATCTTGCCAAAGGCTATGTACAAATTCAATGCAATACCTATCAATATCCCAATGTCACTCTTTAAAGAAATAGAAGAGGCTATCCAAAATTTCATATGGAATAATAAAAGACCCTGTATAGCCAAAGCAATTCTTAGCAAAAGGAACAGTGCAGGAGGAATTTCAATACCAAACTTTACACTCTATTACAGAACTATTTTTTTTATTTTAACTAAATGAAGAGGGACACAATGATAGCTAGGAAACTTCATTGGCATACAGTATACAAACCGAACAAATGGAATAGGGATAATAATTACCTTTTGTATATTCTTCCATATTTTTGTGAACTTTTAAATTTGGATGCTTTAGTGAGTATGTGTGTGTCTGTGTGTATTTTGTTATATAAAAGGAACTGGTGACTGGGAAAAATATGAACACAGAGTAATTGATATCACATTAACAAAGTTCCAAATAGGGAAGTACTCCCTAAACTTAACTACATTTTACATTCATTCTGCTCCAAAGCACTTTACAAGTGAAATTCTGGAATGATTCCACACGCATGAGCTTTCACTGTCCCTCTTCGCTCTGAAACTAGATCCCATTGTGTTCTACCAGGTTATTGAAAAATGGAACTTGATTGGCAGAAGATGGTGGCTGTTCAATGTGAGACGTATTGAGCTCCTGCCAAGATTCATGTTCTAGCAGTGCAGGAGACAGGATTTTTTGTTTTGTTTTTGTTTTTGTTTTGTTTTTTTTTTTTTACCAGAAATTGATCCTAAGTAAGCTTTAGCACTACAGAGATCTCAGGCAGAGAGGGAAAAAAAGCATATCAGAGCAGAGATAGTGCTTCTTGGCAGCACAGACCCACCAGCTGCATACAGAGCCACACAGAGCCTGCAGGAGCCCAGAGCCAACAACCAGCCATTCATGGACCTGCTAGCTTCACAGAACAGGAGAACCCAGCAATTTGTGAGTACCTCCAAGAAGAAGTTTCCACTTTGGCTCATGAAATGGCATTGAGAGGGAGCCCCTCCCCCTCCAGCTGAGAGCAGCGCCATCTTGACTGCTGGCAAAGACCCGGCAAAACAATTGGAACCTGAGAGGCGTTGCTGACAGCGCCATCTTTCTAACTGGTAAAGGACATCCCAGAGATCACTTATCTGGAAATCTGGCCCCAGAGTTGCTGAAGTCCATCCCCTGCACCAGCCTCAGACCTGGTAAACAAAGCCACCTGTAGATATTTCAGCTTTGTTTTACCAAACAATCAATCTGATCGGTTGGGAGCCAGAGTGGAATCAAACCTTACCTTGATTTCTCCAGTAAAATCCTGGTCAATTATGCCAGGTATAATTTGTATCCCTTTAAGGGCTGAGCTACTTCTCCCTAACAGCAATCCAGCCACCCCCGGGGGAAGGGGGTCAAAGAGCCCCATGGGGTTAGCCTGTATCCCCATCTCTGGGGTCAGTACTGAGCAGGTGGAGGAATAGAGGTCCAATTCTGCGCTGCCTGGGGTGGCAAGGAAGAGGCCGGAGACTGATTTTTGGGGGTTGTTAGAAGATGTTCTTGTGGCTGAGAAGACGGAGGGACTGCCCCATAGTTTTGTGGGGCCAGTGGCTGGCCCCTTCTCCAGTTTCCCGAAAACGGGCGGCCATTGCAATTTGTTGCTGACTTGCAATCTTTAGCCCAGTGCTTCCCTTTACCACAGTGTGGACATGTGCCAGGTGATGTTTTTTTTTTTTCTAACTTGGCCTGGTGTGGGCATTGCACCATGCCATGTCCTATTTGTCCACAAGAGAAGCAACACCCTGGGGTTCTAGCAGCCTGAGAATGCCACTGGCCTCTATATTTTATAAATTTAGTAACAGTCTTTCCTTGAGGAGTGGCGGCTAAAGTGAGGCCTTGTACAAGGGAGGGTCCTATATCAGCACACAGTGTTACATGGTCTGTAATTCCTCCCATATTCCTATGGGGTCTGATAGCTGCTTGACAGGCGGCATTGGCATTTTCATAGGCCATATGTCTAACTATAGCCTTCCTTGCATTCTCATCTTCTACTAGGAGGTCTACAGTCTCCATTAATCAAGAGAAAAATTCTTGATAAGGTTCATCAGCTCCTTGTCTAATTTCAACTACATTTTTAGTACGGTTAGAATTTGGTAATTTTTTCCAAGCCTCTTTTGCCGCTGCATTTATTTGTATACAGGCTTCCATTGCATAGCCCAGTTGATCTTTGGTGTTTTTATAGGTTCTCTCTCCTAGCAACTGATCAAGACTGTAAGGCAGGTTCTCAGCCCTATTTGCTTGAATTTTAGCTCGACACTGTGCAGTGAACTCTGTTTCCCATAATAAGTACTCTCCTCCACTAAGGCATGTTCTGGCAAGCTGCTTCCAGTCATTTGGGCATAAAATGTCAGCACATGTGGCCTCCAATGCTACTTGAGTAAAAGGGGTAGTTGGTCCATATTGGGAGCAGGCACTCTTTAAGTCCCATAATAGTTTAAAAGGAACAGGTCGATGGTATACTTGTTCATCATGATCAACTAAATGGGGAAGTGTAGAGACTATTTCTGTGTTGACAACTTGCTGCTTTAATTGGAATACCATGGCCTTTTGTAGGACCCATTGATCTGAAAGCTGCAGTTTTGAGCCAGCCCGGGTAAAGCAAAGTCCCTGTGAGACTGTGTTGTCTAATGTGCCAGCAGCAGAATGCTGGGGCAGAGTTGCTTTGGAGCTCAAAGCGGCAAAGTGAGCTGGAGAGCTGTAGGCACTCAGGCCCACCGGTCACAGATACTGGTTGTGGCCCTACAAGCCCAAAAGACCTAGGCGCTTTCTATGCCCTTACCTCTTCCAATTTTGCTGGGAGAGGATTTGCTGGGTGTGGCCAGCTAAGCCAATTCAAAAGAGATAGCCCTGTGGGATGGATAAGGGAAGTCTTTCAGGCCAGAAAAAAGGCTCCCGAGGAGCTACAATCACCTGCCTCTCAGGCCTTAAGTTTCCAGATCCTAGAAACTGCTGCAAGCCTCAGCTCCTGGGATAGCTGGCCTAGCAGTATTTTAGCAATTGGCACACCCCCTGTCCTGGCCAGAGCCATTCAGCCTCTGCTCTTTAAGAGGACCTGCCCTATAATCTTTAGGGAGAGATGAGAATCAGATGTTGTGACATTATATGATGACTGCATTAGTTATGAAAAATTAGCATAGATAGAACTGTTCCCCTAATTCTAGAAGCCACAGTCTAATCGCATGGGGATCAGTGGCCTATTGGCCAGAAAAACAATTGGAGCTACTAAAATTAATAAAAATCAGGCAAATACAAGTTTCAAATACAAGTTTCTTCATGATCTCCCTGCAGCAAATATGCCCATGGGGGCCACCCAACCAGGGCTCTCAAACCTTTCATTAATTCCTAATAGTTTGTATACTTGTGCTATTGAGATAAAAGGTTGCTTTTTTCTAGAAACAGTGGTTTTCCTTTAACAACCTTTTTTGGAAAAGACACCCAGGTTTAAAGCAAAAGCCTCCCGAGGTAAGTAAACATTGGCCGATCACTCTGTATGTCTGTCTAAAGAGTGCACTAATGCCTGGGTGGTCAAGGGATGCCTTGATCCCCTTCTGGATTTCTTGTCAGTAACAGGGCATTCCTTAGAGTCTCACTGGCAAAACATGTCTAAATAAGTTGTTTGGTGAGAGCATTCATCTGAGTTCGTGTTGTTGTGTTAAATGTAAGTCAATGTCTGGTTCTGTTTGAGAGTAGCTTAGGATGGCCTCCGACAGCCAGCTACCAAGGAATGGAAATTTCCATTGGGGAGGTGCCCCCTGAATTTCCAATTCCAGGGACCCATGGTCTTTCCATCACTCTGGTAGTTTAAGGCCAGGCATGCCATCAGAAGTTTAGGAGTTTCTTAAAAGTCTCTGCTTCTCTGTCTTTAAAAACAAAATTTCATCCCCACCTAGGTTATCTCTAATGCCTGGTATGGCCCCTCCGACTTGGCTGCTGTGGAGGTGAGGCTAGGCCAAACAAAGCAGCTGCAGGCTTAGTAGTGACAGTCTAGATACAGTGGGTGACAGGATGCAGACTTCAGTCTTAGTTCTCCTAGTTGTAAGACTCCCACCCAACTTTCATCTTCGAAAAGTATTATGGTAAAATTGAAACCATCCTAAATATGTATCCTTGTGGTTTGTGTGAGTGTGTGTACTCAAATCCTCTTTAAATGAAGGCCGATATTAATTTTGCGCGCTTTAAGATCTTTATGAATGTGTGTGAATGGGTGTGAGTAAACATGTTCAAGGTCAAAATGTCAGCATCCAAAACAATGGATAAATTCATAATTGAAACACAAGATACTGGTTAAAGATTCTAAAATCTGCATTTAAAAAGATAAAAAGATCATGAGTACTTGCAAATTGTGCATACCATTTTTACAAGTCCCACCTCTACAATCCCCTGGGGCCTTAAACCTAATGATATCTGATGTAACCCACTAACCACCCTTTGGAAAATTATGTCTACAGATACTCATTCACATGCTCATTGGGCCACTGTGCATTCTGGCAAAACAGCTTGACACACTGAAAATGTCTTAGAAAGCAGGATCAGAGAAAGCTGTTCAGCTAATGGTGATCTGGCAACAATATGCTGTGCTATGAGATGGCAGACTGGGAACTCTGTGAGGTTGACCCCGGCCCTTACCAGGATGTGCAGGTGTACAGATGGTTTCTTTTGCTGACGTTGGCCATTCCCCTTATTTCAAACCTCCGTTTGGATCTGCCAACTCTACAGGTATATTGCCTGAAGTGTTAGTCAGTGACTGGTAAGATCTCCAGAGGGGGAACAACCTAAGAAAGGCACATTTCTTGAGCAAGGAAAATACCTGCTTAATAAAACAAAACAGAGGAGATGTGCAGCACTTCACATGAAGGGTAAAAGGCCTACCTCGTGGCCAGTGCTCACTTCCTGGCTTTGGAAATCCATCCATGCTGTCTCCTGTTTGGGAGGTTTGGCTGTGGTTTGTGATGTAAAATAAGGCTACCTCAAACTCATAGATTGGCCCCACTGCCCTCTCTGACTGCACCTACCTCCCCCTGTCCTGCCTACTTTTATGCTGATAGACTCCTGCTTCTTAGCCCTTTGTATTTCCCCATTAAAAGGAGTTGCTGTCCTGACAGTCTCCCTGGAGTATCTGTGTCTTCCCTCTGGAGAAGGAGGGCTTGGTCAAGGCGGCCAGCCCGCCCTAAACTTTCTCGGTCTCATTTTAGTCGGGGTGTGTTCTCTTTGCTCTTCCTGCTGGTCAGGAGGTAAAGAGTCCTAAAAACCCCGACAATATGTAAGTTCATCTCAACTTTCTACTCAAATATTCTACCTGTCTATCATGTTAGGTCAGTTATCCTTACATGATACCTTTTCTTCATTACAATAATAATCTTACACTCCTGCAGTATTCTTATCCTACCTCTAATGTCATCTATTAAATTGTTTTCCTATCTCTGGTCCTCTATTCATCCTTCAATTCTTATAATGCATGGAACTACATTTGAAGGTTGTTGAGCAATCTGGGTGTTCAATTATACTCTAGGTCCAGAAGGACTTAAATACAATAGAGAGTGGATTGATGGGCTTATTGTTTTCTCATAAATTGGACATCGATGATTGTATTAGATTTGTATGTAAGTGCAAAAAAAGAAAGAGAGACTGATATTAGCAAAAAAAGAGCAAACATCTATTGTCATCCAACTAAAAAAGACTAGATTGGTTATATCTGAAAAATTATAATCTTGTTAATATTAATCTTGCTCCCATTTTCATATGGGCAGAACAAGAAATTCAAGAAAAATGTCAAATCAAGGAATAGCATCTCCTACCCAACATAAACAGGCAATGGAACACTCAGTGGCAAATCTAAAGGAGAGCCTTCCAAGTGCTATACAAATCCAATTGATAAACATCATTATGAAAAGTGGGAAAACATAAAGAGATAAGAGAGGAAGCCACAGCTAAACAAGAGGAAACCCTAAATAAGGTGATATGTGAAAAAGGGGATGCCATAAAGGAGTCCTTAATAAAGGTTTTTCAAAGAAAAATAGACAAATTCATAGATTCCACAAACAAAAGGTGACCGAACTCCAACAAATGTCCAAAGAGAATAAAGCTGCTGAGCTAACCACTCAAACGGAAATCAAGGAACTAAAGAAATCCATATATGATCTAAAACAAGAGATGCAAGGCATCAAAACTGAGCAATTAGAAGCAAGGGAGATGAAGAAAAAGTAGATAGCCTTGATAGCAGGTTAGACAGTGCAGAAGAGAGAATTTCTGGAGTTGAACATAATTTACTTATTATAGACAAAGAACAGAAAATGAGTCAATTCAAATCTAGGAAATATGAGAAAATGCTACAGGAGGTCCAAGATACAATTAGGAAGCCTAATTTAAGGCTAATTGGTATTGAGGAGGGTCTGGAGAAAGAGGTAAATGGTATTGGAAATATACTTCAGGGAATCATCTCAGAGAACTTCCCAAATATCCAGAAGGGCAGGCCCATCCAGATACAAGAAGCTTTAAGAACCCCAAACAGAACTGACCAGAAAAGAACATCCCACCACCTCAGTATAATCCAAACTCGATCAAGAGAGACTAAGTGAGGATCCTAAAAGCAGCCAGAGGAAAAGAACAATCACCAATAAAGGTAGGCCAATCAGGCTAACACCAGATTTCTCAACAGAGTCCATGCAAGCAAGAAAAGATTGGAAGGATATGTGTCATGCCCTGAAGTCAAATAACTACCAAAGAAGAATACTGTACACAACAAAGCTCTCATTCAAAACTGAGGGAACAATAAAAATATTGCATTCCAGAGCAAAGCTGAAACATTATGTAGCAACAAAACCAACATTACAGAAAATTCTCAAAGATGTTCTACACATAGAAAACCAACACAAATGTAAAACCGATAAAGAAATGACACCTAAAACTCATCACATTTAAGCACCACAAAAACTATCAAGACACAGGCCCTAATGAAAGCTTGTAAAATGACAGGAACTAATAAATATTTCTCAATCCTGACTATCAATATCAGATTAAACAACATAGATTATGTAGTTGGTTCCAAAAGCAAGATCCATCATTCTGCTGTCCTCAAGAGACACATCTTACCAAAAAAAAAAAAACAAAAAACAAAAAACAAAAAAAACAAATTTGGAAGTGAGAGGTTGGTATAAACTCTATCAAGCTAACAGTCCCCATGAACAGGCTGGAGTTGCCATCCTCATATCAGATAAAATAGATTTCATAATTAGAAAAGACAAAGAAGGTTACTACATACTAATAAAGGGATCTTTCCTCCAGGAAGACATAACCATCCTAAATATCTACACACCTAATCCTGGAGCTCCGAACTTTATCAAGCAAACTCTACTTTCAGTGAAACCATACACAGATGGAAACAGAATGATTGTTGGTGACTTTAACACACCACTGTCACCTATGGACAGACCAACAAGGCATAAACTCAAAAGAGAAACCTTTGAAATGAACAACTACAAAAACCAACTAGATCTAATTGACATCTGCAGATTACTTCACCCAGCAACAACACAATATACATTTTTTTTGGAAGCACATGGAACATTTTCCAAAAGAGATCACATTTTAGGCCATAAAACAAACCTGGACAGATTCAGAAACACTGAAATTATTCCCTGCACTGTCTCAGACCACAAGGGCATCAAACTGGAACTGAGCACCCATCTCCACCAACGAAAACTCTGTAACACATGGAGATTAAAGAACACATTGTTGAATCACCAATGGGTCATTGAAAAGATCAGAACAGAAATCCAATAGGGCATGAAATTTAACAAAAAGGAGCACACAAATACCAGCTTGTGGCCATTCTAACTGGAGTAAGTTGGAATCTTAGTGTTTAACATACACAAATCAATTAATATAACTCATCAACAGGAGCAAGGACAAAAATCACATGTTGTGTCAATAGATGAAGAAAAGGCATTTGACAGGATCCAACATCCCTTTAAGTTAAAAGCTCTGGAGAAACTAGGAATCCATGGAATATTCCTCATTATAATAAAGGCTATGTATGAGAAACCCACAGCTAGTATTATACTTAATGGAGAAAAGATAAAGCCATTCTCTCTAAAATCAGGAAGGAGACAAGGATGCCCACTCTCTCCACAACTCCTTAACATAGTATTAAAATTTCTAGCCAGTGAAATAAGGCAAGAAGCAAACGTGAAGGGAATCCACACAGGGAAAGAGGAAGTAAAACTTTCTCTCTTTACAGATGATATGATTATGTATTTAAAGAATCCTATACACTCCATTCCCAAGCTCCTTGAGCTGACTCAAAACTTTGTAAGGGTAGCAGGGCATGAAATTAATCCTAAAAATCAACTGCCTTCCTCTATGCCAACAGTGAGAAGAATGAGGCAACAATCAGGAAAGCAACTCCTTTTGCAATAGCCTCAAAAAAAATAAAGTACCTAGGAATTACCTTAACTAAGAATGTAAAGGACCTTTTTGATGAAAATTTTAAAACCCTGAAAAAGGAAATTAAACAGAACTAAGCAAATGGAAAAATGTCCCATGATTCTGGATAGGAAGAATCAACATCGTGAAAATGACAGTCTTGCCAAGGGCTATCTACAAATTCAGTGCAATACCCATCGATGTCTCAATGTCATTTTTGAAAGAAATGGAAGAGACAATCCAAAATTTCATATGGAATAATAAAAGACCCCGTATAGCAAAAACAATTCTTAGCAGAAAGAGCAGTGCAGCAGAAATTTCAATACCAAACATTAGACTCTATGACAGAGCTATAATTTTCAAAGAACAGGCCTGAAGATAAATGGAATATAACTGAAGACCCAGATATTAAACCATGAACCTATGGCCACCTAATCTTTGACAAGGGAGCCAAAAAATAGAATGGAAGAAAGATAGCCTTTTCAACAGTGCTGTTGGCAGAACTGGTTAACCACCTGCAGAAAACTAAAGTTGGACCCTACTTTGTCAGCCTGCACTAAAATTAATTCCAAATGGATCAAAGACCTGGAGGTAAAAGCCGACACACAGAAAACTTTACAAGAAGGAATAGGAGATACACTAGGCCTCCTTGGCACAGGTCAAAACTGTATTAATAAGGACCAATAATCACAACAAATAAGAAAAAGTCTGGATAAGTGGGACTGCATTAAACTGCAGAGCTTTTGTATGGCAAAGGACAAAGCTAGTAAATTAATTAGGAAGCATACAGAGTGAGAGATGATCTTCACCAACCATACAACAGACAAAGGCGTCATATCTAAAATATATCAACAGCTCAAAAAATTGAATCACTCCAAAACTAATCTCCAAATTAACAGCCATCCCATTAAAAATAGGCCAAAGACTTAAGGAGAGTCTTCTCTGAAGAAGAAACAAAAATGGCCTATAGTCACATGAAGAAATGCTCAACATCTCTGGTCATAAAAGAAATGCAAATCAAAACAACACTATGATTCCACCTCACTCCAGTTAGAATGGCCAGGATCAACAAAACTAATAACAACAGATGCTGGATGGGATGTGGCCAGGAGGGATCACTACTACACTGTTGGTGTGAGTGCAAACTAGTTAAACTACTATGGAAAGCAGTATAGCAGTTCCTGAAAAGATTAAACATAGAACTCCCCTATGACCCACCAATTCCACTACTTGGCATTTACCCAATCATCCAGAAATAAGGACAGACTAAATCCACTAGCACAAAGATGATCTTTGTAGCATTATTCACCATAGCAAAGATATGGAACCAACTTAGATGTTCCTCTGCTGATGAATGGATCAATGAGATGTGGTATTTGTACACAATGGAATTCTATGCTGCTAGAAAGAATGACATTGCCCCATTTGTTAGGAAATAGAAAGACTTAGAAAAAGTCATATTAAGTAAAGTAATCCAGACTCAAAGGAACTTAGGCTCAATGGTTACCCTCATTTGTCATAGTCAGTAGAAATTTTGGGCAGAGATTTGCAACAGAGCAAAACTTTAATACATAAGGCCATATAGTATAGCACCTCTAGGATATATAAACAAAAGCCATATAATAAATGATTGTTGTCCTTAATGTACTATGTAATCTCTCATCTCTTTTGCTGTCCCTTGGTCATCTCATATTGTTATATTATCCCACTTTGTTACCTGATATATCTGGTATATATGTATTTGGTTATTTGAAATTGGATAGGGAAGGGGGAAAACAAGATGAGGGGTGGGATTGGGGGAGGGAAATGGGGATCAAGATCTGTGAAAGGTTATAATATATATGAATTAATGCACCTCTTATCTGTCAAATATCATGTAACCTTTCTATTACTTGCAATAAAAATATATGAAAAAAAGAAAAATGGAACTTGTGGGACCCTCTATCTTATAAACCAATTTGAGTCTTTTCAGGTCTAAATTTTGAAGGGATTTCAGAAACAGATTATTTCAGAGGAAAAAATAACTTCTGTTATTGGAATATGCAGAAGTGTGATTTCTGAGTTGTCTTCTATCAACACCATTTCTGTGTTGAGTATTATAGCTAGCACAAATTTTCCAATAAAAGGCTAAAACTGTACAGTACACATATGAAATGAGCATGTCAAATTCAAATATCAATTGATTCTAAGCTACCAGAAAACTCCAGCACAAGAATATACAGTGCAAGAAATTTTCACATTTGTAACATTTTGTATTCTGCACATATCAATAATATAATTTTGTTGTGTATCCCCTCTAGGGTAAGTGGAAAAGAATGCTTTCCTATAGAAACCACAGGAATGCTTCCTTTGTAAACTGTAGGAAGTGCTCAAGCTGCTATTTTCCCACCCGTGTTCTACGGGCTTGAAGTATGTCCCTAAGGACCTGCACATAGAGCCTGTGGCTATCTGGACCCATAATTTTTTTACTCCCTACTATACACTTTCCCGCTCTCTCATTCTCTTAAGATCCTCTCTTAAGAGTCCTATGACGTGTCACTCACTACAGCGGGGTCCTCCACCATTGTCCCAGATTTTCAGGGTCCCTGTTCGGGCACCACTTGCCGGGGCCAGCGGCAGTGAACCAGGGTTCACAAATTGGGATTCCTGAAATAGGGGGCAGGGACTAGGAAAAAATAAAAGAGAGACAAACAGATGGGGTTCAGGAGGGCTACAGGCCAAATCAGGAGCCACAGCTTAAGAAGTGTGTAGCCCAAGACTGTATCCCAATTCATTTCAAGTTCTGACCTTAAATACACTTCTTTAAACTAGGGAATTGCCAGGGAACAAACAGTATCAAGTCTCAAATAGGTTGAATGAGAAGTGATCGAATCCCAAACAGGTTAAATGAGAAGCTATTGACACAGCCCAAAATCATGATAAGAGCTTACTTCCTTGTGTACTCAATTGTGTGAGTCCAAGGTCACTGACCCCACAGTCACAGTCACTGACCTCACAGTCGGTCCCCAACAGTCAGGATAATTTTTTACTCCACTTGAAGAGAATTATCACACTTAAATCCATAATGAGATGTTGCATTTCCTTACCTGCATTATCCCCTTATATGGGTACATACTTGATTAAAACAGATCTTGCAATCAACATCATGTAAAGTTAAAAAAAAAGAGAGAGATTAGGATCCAAACAAATCTTTCAAGAATGTTAGTAAAAATTGTGTATGAACAATAAAAGCTCACACAAATTTTAAGAACAGAAAGATTCATATGTACATGTACATTCATATAATAAATTATCATTGTGTTATTATCAATGTGAAAGGATATGGAAAAGTTTATTTATTCATTCTTGAATTGTGTAAAAAAATAATTGAAAGACACTTAGTGATTATTCCAAACTTTCTCCAAACATTAAACAATTGCTTAGAAATATGTGCCAGGAGTTGCCCTTTAAAAGTTGTTTTTCTAGTACTAATTACATTTCCCAACATGAAAATTTATCAAATCAATAAAATGTTGAGTTAGCTTCAAATGATTTTTAAATAAAAGGAAATGTGAGGAATGTTGCAATGTACCTCTGGTTATTGGTACTAAGGCTTACCTGCCTTCAAATGGCTACATATAAATGTGTCCTGTATACCTATCAACCTGAAAAGGTGTGGGAAAATATGTGCTTGTTACCCCAAGATGAAGGAGAAAAATAATAGTGTTCAACCACTTTGCTGGCTGAATTTTGCATTATTTTTCTTTAACAAAAGGATTGAAACATGTCATCAACAAAATACATAGTTGCAATGAATATAGTTTGAAACACATCTAACAAATCCATATAGGAGCAAAAGAATAAGAATGCCCTCATGTACGTAGCAATGAGAAAAACCTCAACATCTCTCGTAGACAAAGTAGACATGTATATTTAACAATGGAAAAGATGGTAAGGTAATGTATGGTATCTGAAGAAGAAAAACAGACCCATGAAACAGATAAGTATTCCTCTCTTAAATAGAAAGCAGAATCCATAAAATTGGCTACTCAGAAAGAAGGGTCATAACTTCTTTGTATCCCTTATGTCAGTGTTCATCTTATTGTGAGATGGCAAATGACGCTCAGTTCTTTTTTTGTCAATGTTTATGAAGTAATGCACCTTCTACCTGGTAAACATAATGTAACCCTTCTATTAATTACAATAAAATATATGGAAAAAAGAGTAAAAAAATATGCATTCTGCTGGAATCAAATTGGATGATAAAGTCAAACATCCCTATATGTTGAACTTTTTATAATGGAATTCATGGCAACTGTGATAGAATTCATGAGATTTATTCCACAGAAGGAATTCCTCTTGGCATCCATCTGGCAATCTGACCTTAATAATGGCAGTTTTTATGGGAGTGAGGTGGAATCTCAATGTTTCAATTTTCATGTTTCATGTACAGAGATGTTGAGCATTTCTTCATGTGTCTATGACCATTCTGAGTTAATATTCATTGAAGTCTGTCTCTAAGTCATTTTTTTTTGCCTGTCTTACATTATGAACTCAAGGTTGTAGCACCAACTTGGGCTTTCTGAGTTAAAGTTTAACCACTTGAGCCAAGTACCACTCAGAGCCATTTCTGTGTATGTGGTACAGTGGAATTGAGTCCTCAACTTAGAGCATGCTAGGTAAAGCACTATACCACTAGGCCAAACTCCTGGCCCCTCTATTTATGGCTTCTATTCATCCCAGCTTTTCATGGGATGTTTGGCTCTTTATCAATTTGTTTTGAAGAAGTTAATTTCTTGAGCTGCAAATAAATTTTAGATTGGAGGCTTTGTATGTTTTATGATTCTGGAGAATTCTGTTACTCTGGTTTTTCTCTTTATCTGGCTATCTAGTTTCTTGCCATGAAGAAGCAGTTTGAAGCACTAACATTTTCCAAGCTTTGAGTTGTTCTCTCCCTTTTTTAAAAAAGAGTTACAATTGGGGCCAAACTACATATTATTTTCTAGATCTTGCTGCTTTGTGTCCTGATACTTCCATTGGTTTTGTTTGATTGTGTTAATTTGGGTGTGAACTCTTTTCATTTATATATAATATTTGCTAAAGATTTGTCATTTGTTAATTTCTCCAAAGAATCAAGTACTTCTTTTGTTGATTCTTTCTGCATTTTTGGACTCTATTTCAATTAATTCTGATTTCATTTTCATAATTGTTTTCTTCCACTGGATTAGGCTTTGGCTTGCTATAGTCTTTTTCCAGTACCTTAAAGTACACCATTAACTATTTGATTGGAAATTTCTCTAATTTGTTGAGGTTGGCACTCAGAGTGAGTACAGTATTTCTTCTGTCCCTAATGAACTTGTGTATTATGTGCTCCTTTTTTTAAAAAAAATTAATTTTGTGTTAATTATTCATTTTCATTTTTTATCAGAAACTTCACTCTGCAATCCAGCTAGAGTTGGAGGGGATTAAGGAAAACATGGAAACCAATCTTCTGCAGTGAGATAACAAGGATTGTAGGATAGTAAAAGCAGATTGGGTAGAAGTGTGCTCTCCTGTGCTACAGAAACAATGTTCTGATGGTTAAGAGAAAAAAGTCATGCATTAGAGCTGTCTGCAGTTGGGAGGTGGTGACTTTCTTGCAGGCTTTGCCATCTCCAGATCCAAAGCCCTGTATGTCTTCTACCACTACTATACTCTCTTTTCTCTTCCAAAGACCACATGCTTGTGATCCAACCAATCAGTCTTGAAAAACTGGGAGCCATTTGTAATTGGCACAGCATTGGCTGGGTTCAAGATATAAAGTGTTTTATGCTTCAGGATAACATCCTCATCTTCAATCCATATATGGATTTGCCACCAGTGTAATTATAGTACGCTAAGTTATCATCCAGGCACATAAATCCTGGGATAATCCTGTGAAAGCTGGACCGATTATAAACAAATACTTTCTCTCCAGTGCTCAGAGCAAGAAAATTCTCTGTGGTCTTTGGAACTTCATCTGCAACTAGATCCACGTGGAGGTGATTCCATGCTTGCAAGTTGGCTGCAATGTTGGAGAGTATGGTGAGGATGACCATGGCATGGGGCTAGCAACAAAAAGGGACAGCAGGCACTGCACAGCCTCATTTTTTTTAACTAGCATGAAGATTTGAATTTCTGTTCTGAGCTCTTCAGTGATCCACTAGTGATTCAACAATATTTTGTTCAATCTCCATGAGTAATAGGATTTTCCATGTTGTCATTTCAATTTTATATCTTGAAGGTGATAAAATCAATATTTGTGAATTTACACAGGTTTGCTTTGTGCTCTAAAATGTATTCTGTTTTAGAAAGTGTTCTGTGTGCTGCTGAGAAAATGATTATTTTGGTTTTTTTCAGAAAATTGATCTGTAAATGTTTCCTAGGTCTAATTGTTCTATACAGTTTTGCATTTCTAAGGTTACACTGTTGAAGTTTTGCTATATATCCAGAGGTGATAGTGGTGTGTCACCTATGATTGCTCTGAATCTATGTTTTATTTATATACTCTAATAATATGTTTAATGATACTGGCTGCTCTGGCATTCTTGCATAGATGTTTAGAATAATTATATCCTCATTCATTAATATTTAAAATATTTCCTAGTCTTTTCTCACTAATTTCCTTTTGAAGTCTTTTTTATCTGCTGTAAGTATTGCGGTTCCACACTGTTTATATGGACTATTGCTTCATAGATTTTATTCCAGGCTTTCAGTTTCAAGTATTTTTTTGTGGAGGAAGAAAATATATGTGTTGCCTGAAGACAGTAGAATGATGGATCATCAATTTTGATTCAATTAGTCACTCAATGTGATTAATTGAAGTGTTAAACTCCTTGATATTGAGGGTTTGATTTGGAAGGTGTTTGTTACCATTTTATATTTCATTAGGGACTGTGTTTTGTCCATTCTTGCTCTAATTATTTGGTATACTATTTAGGTATCATTTCATTCTCATTATCATGCCTGTGTTGGGTTTCTCTCAGTCATGAGCTGAGGCTTAGCCTTGAGTTATATACAGTACTCTTGGTTGGTAGATATTTGTCTATACATGCCATATTTCAACCCACGCTATTATGGTTTGATTGGTCTGTAATGAGGGATCTCTGATTCTTTTGGTTTCTTTTCCTTTGTAGGTGATTGATCTCATCTCCCTGGCAACTACAAAGTTTTTTTTCCTTAATCTCTATTGATCCTGTATGAATTCTAATGGGCTATGGGATATCCTCTTCTGTACTAGTCTGTTAGGATGTGTTGTATCTGGATGGGCCTGTCCATTATGATATTTCAGAAATTCTTTGCAATGATTCAATTTAACATATTTTCTTTCCATTGGAGTCTTTCTCCACACATACCTCATTACAGATGAATCTTAAAATTAGGATTTATGGGTTGAATTTGGAACATTGGAGATCTGACATATGTCTTAGATGTGTTTCCAATCTTTCACTATGTATCTCCCCTTTTCTTATAGTTGTTAATTTTTGGTGGATTGCCTCTCTTTTATTTCTTGCCTTCTTGACTTGGTTTTGAGTACTCTCTCATATATGTTTTATGTAAGTGTTTGTGATTCCATTGAATTCCTCCATTAATGTCTGATTTGGTTCACATGTAGCCTTCCTCATGCACAAACCTTTTCTTTGATCATTTCTTCCAGTAGCATTTTCAGAGCTTTCTAATAACTATCCCGTAGGATTCCCCTTAACTGTTCTGTCTCCTGTTTATTCTTAGTGGGAATTGAGGTTCCTTGATTTTCACTGTTTCTCAAATTTCTATAGATTTTTCTGTTCATCTGGAATGGAGAACTATTCCAGTTTCAGGCTATATCACAACTGTAAGCAAAGAATTATCCCAGTTGCACTCTTTCTTACCTAGGTATTTTCATTTTCTCTCTCATTTTGTGGATTTGATCACAGAAAGAATACATCCCCCAAATCCAGCCTCAACCCTATTAGATAAATCAATCTAGACAGAAAAGATAGCTATACCAATACAGGCACTGTCTGGGGCAATAACCAACATTTTCAGATCACTATACAAAGTAACAAGTAAGCAGGGACAGAAATATGTGTAATGAAATGATAGAAGATAGGAGAAGATGACTCTAGGGAGAAAAGGAGTAGAAGGAAGATGAGTAACAACTAAAATACATTCAAGGGGGGCCAGGAGTTTGGCCTAGTGGTTAAAGTGCTTGCCTACCATGCACAAAGGCCCAGGTTCTATTCCTTGGTACCACATACATAGAAAAAAGCTGGAAGTGGTGCTGAGGCTCACGTGATAGAGCTTTAGCCTTGAGAAAGTCCAAGGACAGTGCTCAGGCACAGTTGTGCCAGGCATGATTGGTATTTTTTTTTAAAATTTGTACTGAAAGGAATTCTTCAGTGTATTGGGAGAAATCTTGAGTGATGCTCTTGATGATGCCTCTAATATCCTTTTGGTAATCAGTTTTCCTTGGGATTATATGATTTTCCACTAAGATTGAGCAGCAGAAAATTTCTTTCTTTCAGACGAGAAATTTGTGATTTTTTTCCCCTGGCTACAATATGGGCAGAGCAAGGAACTTTGTGTGTTCCATAGAATAAAGGAGCCTCAATTCGAACCTTTAATGAGGGTGTCATTATAAACTATCTGGAATCAGCATTTTTTCCAGTCAGGTAACTTCTGAATCTGAGGTTTAGATTGTTGCAATTATTTTCTTCAGCTTCCCAGGCCTACTCATCTCACAATATCTGATGGATGGGATGGCCTCTAGACATATTTACCAAGTGAGGAAAACTGTCTTGCTCCAGGTGATATGTCTGTATTCAGAGCATAGTCCCATTGCCAGGGCAGAGTTGACACAAGTTATCTTCTTCTGCCCCACTGAACAATGGGATTGTATAACCTGTTTCTCAGACTAGCAATAATTCCTAGCTGTGTGACAAGTTCCTTGCCAGTACACAACATGTCACTGTTCTCAGCTGATGGAGTATGGGCTACTTTCCAGCTGCTCTCCTGTAATAATCACAGGACAGTCATCTGTCCTGTCCTTTCCTCTCCTTGACAATCTTTAGTTCATGCAGTCAAATCCAGATGCTCTGCAGGGCTGTGCATAGATACACTCTCGCAGCTCCTGCCACTGCTCGTCTCTCCATCTTTCCCTTTCTGCTTTCCAGCTTTCTAATGAGCAGTCTTTCCCTCTTGGAAATTACAACCCCTATACATACAGGTCATTAAGTGCAAAGTATAAATTTAAGATCTAGCCACACAATATTCCAGGTGTTGCTACCTACATTAGGTGTACCCTCTTGGATTTGTACTATGAACCACTTCTGGTATAAGAGGATCTTAATATCGAAGGCACTGATGGCATAGAAATACAGTGTGTGCATCAGGAGCGTTTCTTCCTAGTGATCCTGAAACACCAGGGAAGAAGATTTTGCACTTAAACTTTTCTTTACAAGAACTTTAGAACACTACTTCCTCACCCTGGTGTAGAAAGTTGAGTATAGGAGAATACAGATTGATCTAGAAATGAACAACCAGTTACCCACTTATACTTAACCCACATATTACACATGATCCAGATGACTTTTCAAGGCAGTAGTGATACTTATAACTTTCTACTGAGGATCCAAAGATGTAGGCCTGAGGCCTTCAGGCCTGCACAAATCATGCTCAGAGGCTTTCCAAATGACTTGGTCCTCCTTGGTCCTCAGAAAATATACAATGCTCAGGAATCTCAGGGCCATAAAATATCACTCCTTTCCCCCTGAGTGCTAAGGCACTCACATCTAAGGGTTTTTCCCATTGACCGCGACCAGATATCATGAGACCACACAGATTGAACTCCAGATTAAATAACAATAGTATGTTAATGTTGTACTGTTCTCTTCTCCTTGGTGCATGTCCACTCTCTGATAGCTTTTCTGAAGTCTTAACACCACTATGTAGAACTTTTCACAGCTTCACCCTCTCAGTTCCTCCTGTTGCTGCACTCTCCATTTCCATTCCTCATTTTCCCCACACTCACACACTTCCAGCATTTTAGTTGTCATTATTCCTGGAACCTCCATCTACTCTTATACAGATTTGCACTCCCCCCTGGCATCCAGGAATTCACCTTTGTGGGTTGTGGACTAATTCCAGCTGGTTTCAAGAACATATTTTAGCTCTTGATTTTATTCAGCTGCACACAACATAACTTTTCCATCTGAGTGAGTGGTTTACTAGTACCCTATGCACACACCAAGCAATAACAACTGTATATGGCAAGACATCTCTTTTTTTTGTTTCATAGTAATTGGAGAAGAAATAACAATGACTTAAGTGGAATACTCACTTTCCATTGGTATTCAGAATTGTCTACAATGTGTGTCTGATGCTAGGCAGGAAGATGTGTATTTCTAATTATAGACATCCTGGCTGACTTTCAGTTAAAGATGAGAACCTTGCATAGGAGATCCTGTGGATTTATCTCACTGGCCCTGCTCTGGGAATGGCTGCCATCACCACAGCTGGGACTGGAGGCACCTTTCCTTCAGGTTGGGCTGTAAATTATTACTACAGCCACAGTTCTTATAGCAACAGTGAATACTTGTAAAAAGCAGACTTAAATGTGAGGTACAGTTATGAAGTACATCTTTGTGACTGGGGACATCAAAATGCCCAAATTGGCAGATTAGTTCAAAATTTATTGTAAAATATATAATTTTAGTGCACTACAATTTGTTTTTCAATTTCCAGTAAAATATTTAGTGTATATCATGAAGTATAAAGTATCTTTTGTAAAGGAATATGAAAAAGTCATCGTCTACACAGTGTCAGTTAAATTTTATGTCCTTGGGTGTTTGTTAACACTATGGATAACATATTAAAAATTAACTTTCAAGATGTTTGCTTGTAGTTTTTGTTATGTCCTTCGCCTGAAATCAGGGCCTGGGCACTGTCCATGTTTTTGATGACTGAAAGCCACCACTCTAGTAGTGGAGCCACAGTGCAACTTCCAAGTTTCTGACACTTAACTGAGATAAGAGTCTCAAAAACTTGGATGCCCAAGCTGACTCTGAAATGTAATAATCAGATTTCAGTCTCCTGAGTAGCTAGGAATTACTTGTGAGCCCCTGAAGCCCTGCTTCCATAAACGATTCTCTGTGAGCCATCTATTTCCCAGTAAAATTAGTGAGGATTCATATATATTAGAAATAAAACATCGAAATGATATATATATATATATATATATATATATATATATATATATATGGCTTCCAATTCTCTAGAATGGTAGAAGGCTCAAAAAAAGCCTTCAAAAACATAGGTTTTATTATCACAGCCATAATGCTTTTGGCAAAAACCTGTAAAAGTTTATAACAAGGAATACTTGTAAAAATCAAACTTAAATGTGAATCACATGTATGAAGCACATTTGTGTGTTGAATCACATTAAAATAACCAAAATTGGCATGTTAGTTCAAATGTTCTGATGTAAAATATACAATTTTTCTGCACTAAAATTTGGTTGTCAATTTCCAGTAAAACTTTTAGTGTACATAATGCTGTAGAGAGCATCTTTTGCAAAGGAATATGAAAATGTCACCCTCTACACAAAGTCATAAAAAGATATAAAAAGAGCAAGAAAGTTTGTACTTCTCGGTTTTGCCTGGTGATTCATTTCTAAAAGGGGATAAGAAATAACACATTTATTCATTCATACGGAATAGAAATTTACATATATTTCTATGTACTTCCTAACCTAACAAACAACGTCATTAGTTGTTGTAAGTATACCTACAATGCTAATGGCAATTGCCATTTTCCATGAAAACAATCAATGCTTTTGAACTTGCATGCCAAGAGAAATTTGTTGTGGAATGGACAGCTTCTCAGCACTGTGTGGGCCCATTAAAGTTAGGTTATCAAGGGCTGGGAGTTTGGCCTAGTGGTAGAGTGATGGCCTAGCATACACAAAGACCCTGGTTCCAGTGGTTGGTATCACATACATAGAAAAAAAAGCCAGAAGTGGTGCTGTGGTTCAAGTGGTAGAGCCAGATCTAGCCCTGAGAAAGTCCAAGGAAAATGCTCTCACTCTGAGTTCAAGGCCAAAACGTTGCAAAAAAAATTAGGTGATCATGTGAAATTTTTCCCGAGGCAAATCTGACTTAATTTGAAAATATTTAAACTGAAATGCATATGTGAAATGCCATCCATTACATTAGGCACATAGTTATTTCACTCCAGTTTAAAAATTGTCTTATTTCTGCCAGGCCATCAGGTCCTATTTAACATTGAAACACTTTCTGAAATATGTACTATATACTTTCCAGTGAAGTGTTTTACATTACATATTGAATGAAAGTAATTTGTCACATACCGCAAGCAAATGAATCTGATTTTTTTTATTTTCTGAAACTTTTCCTAAAATGAAAATAATTGCACTAATAGCTACAAATAGATAATAATTATGGACATTAGATAAGTCATGTAGAAGAATTCAAAAATAGGTAAGGAAAGGAGAAATACACAAATATTCAATTACACAAACTTCTGGTCCAAGAAAAAGTAATGCATAATTTTGTGTGTTCCTATGTGATATTAAATACTCATTTTTTGAAAACTCTATAAAATATAAGTAATGCCAAGAATAAGCAGTATCTAGAGTAACAGTGTAAAATATGTCTTAGTTACAAAAACACCCGCATGCCACTTTTTATATAAATATTGAAAGCTTCTATAAAAATACAAAATTATCTAATGATTGTATGCTTGGAAAACTGATTGCTCAAATCAGTCTTAAATTTCTACATTCATATGACATTTACTATTCATATGACACATCAATATTGATGAAACTTAGACCCCAAAGAGAAATTGCTGTTTATAATGTTTAAATAACTGCAAACTCTAGTTAGTATTAAATCAAATAAGAATCAATGAATCTAAAACACTGGCTAAAAATTGTGCCTTGGTGCTTTTGGCCAAACCGAGGTTCTGCAACGATTATGGATGAAATTATGCCAAATATTGTTCCTTTATGTTATTCCCACAAAGAGAATCATAGATTACAATTAGCATCACTCCTTTTCTTGTTGAACACTATCCTTTATTACAGAATACTTATTTCTTACTCATTACCATGCAGTTCGCTTTCTTTGTTTTCCTTGAAAATCAGAGAATTGAATGATCATGATGGGAATCAAATCTTCTCTCCCCAGAAATGCAGGGTAGTGTCACATGTTAGATATTTGCCCATGAATTGTAATTGAATTCCTTCTACAAGAAATGGTACACCATTTCATGAACAGATAAAATAATTTGGAAATGGTTTGATGAGATTTCATAATACTAAGTAACCTAGGCTCATTAAACTCATTATATCTAGGTTATTGTAATTGTCCCAATACTGGACTCTATGGCATGATAGTTTGGACTTTGTACCCTGCTCTACAAACCAATATCTTTCATAAGGCTTACGTATTACATTATCTCATTATATTGTAAAGATTACTAAGAGAATTATATTATACAGCTCTAATGCATAGAAAAGCCACTACATATATAACCATGAATTTTTTTAAAATCAACTTTTCATGTTTAAGTACTACAGAGAAAATTTGGGAGGAATAGACATTGGTAGAAGACACTTTCCTGACTCCCAAGAATGTGATGAAAATAACCAATATAAATCATAAGAAATGGAAACTAATAGTTTCTGGATTTGCAATTTTTCATTTAAAAATAACAACTATGGGATAGTTGTTATTTTGGAGATTAGTCTTGGAGTGATTCAATTTTTTGAGCTGTTGATCTATTTTAGATATGAGGCCTTTGTTGTATGGTTAGTGAAGATCTTCTCCCATTCTGTAGGCTTCCTAACTAATTTACTACCTATGACATTTTCTATACAGAAGGTCTGCAGTTTAATGCAGTCCCATTTACTCAGCTTTTCTATGATTTGTTGTGTTTCTTTGTCCTTATTGAGAAAGTCTCAACCTGTGCCAAGGAGGCTGAGTGTGTCTCCTATTACTTGTAAAGTTTTCAGTGTCGGCTTTTACCTCAAGGTCTTTGATCCATTTGGGGTTAATTCTCATGCAGGGTGACAAAGAAGGATCCAACTCTAGTTTTCTGCAGGTGCTTAAACAATTCTGCCAGCACCACTTGTTGAAGAGGCTGTCTTTCTTCCATTCTATTTTTTTTTGGCTCCCTTGTCAAAGATTAGGTGCCAAAGTCCTATGGGTTAATATATAGGTCTTCAGCCCTATTCCATTAGTCTTCAGGCCTGTTCTTGTGCCAGTACCAAGTGGTATTGAGTATTACATCTCTATAATAGAGTATAAAGTTTAGTATTGAAATTCCTCATGTGTTACTCTTTCTGATAAGAAGTGTTTTGCTATACAGGGTCTTTATTATTCCATATGAAATTTTGGACTGTCTCTTCTATTTCTTTGAAGAATGACATTGGGATATTGATGCATCTTGCTTTGAATTTGTAGATAGCACTTATCAAGACTGACATTTGCATGATGTTGATTCTTCCAATCAAGGAGCATGGGAGGTTGTCCCATTTCCTCAGTTTTTCCACTTCCTCAGCTCTGCTTTTATTTCCTTTTTCAGGGTTTTAAATTTTCATCATAAAGGTCCTTTACGTTCTTAGTTAAGATAATTCCTAGGTACTTTTTCTTTGAGGCTATTGCAAAAGCAGTTGCTTTCCTGATAGTTGCCTGATGTTGGCATATCGAAGGCAGTTGATTTTTGAGGGTTATACCCTGCTACCTTTCCAAAGTTTTGAGTCAGCTCATGGAACTTGAAAGTGAAGTCTATTGGGTTCTTTAAAATACAGGATCATGTCATCAGCAAACAGGGAAAGTTTCATTTCCTCATTTCCTATGTTTATCCCCTTTATGCTTGTTTCTTGCCTTCTTGCTCTGGCTAGGAATTCTAATACTATGTTAAAGAGGAGTGGAGAGACTGGGCAGCCTTGTGTCATTCCTGATTTTAGAGGGAATGGCTTTATCTTTTTGCCATTAAGTATAATACTAGCTGTGGGTTTCTCATACACAGCCTTAATTGTACTGAGGAATGTTCCATGGATTCCTAGTTTTTCCAGAGCTTTTAGCATAAAGGGGAGTTGAATCTTGTCAAATGTCTTTTCTGCATCTATTGACACAATCATGTGATTTTTGTGCTTGCTCCTGTTGATGTGTTGAATTATATTATTTGATTTGCGTATGTTGAACCAGCTTTGCCTCCCTGTGATGAATTCTATTTGATCATAGTATGTAATTTTTCTGAGAGTTGTCCAATATTTTGTTGAGAAGTTTAGCATCAATATTCATCAAAGAAATGGGTCTATAGTTCTATATCTTTGATTAATCTCTGTCTGGTTTGGGGATGAGGGTTATACTGGCTTCATAGAATGAGTTGGCAAAGACGCTTCATTTTCAAGTTCATTGAAGAGCTTGAGGAGTATTGGTGTGAGCTCTGCTTTGAAGCCCTTAGAGGATTCAGCTGTGAAACCATCTGGCCCTGGGATTTTCTTTGGTAGGAGGGCCCTTATTGCCATTTCTATTTCAGTGCTTGAAATAGGCCTGTTTAGTTTGATTAGGTGTTCTTGGTTCAGTATGGGTATGTTAATATTGGATAAAAATTCATCCATTTCTTGTAGATTCTCAAATTTGTTAGCATAAAGGTTTGAAAAGTATTCTCTCATGTAGCTCTGGATCTTGGTAATTTCTGTCATGATATTACCATTCTCATTTGTGATTTTGTTTATTTCAGTATGGTCCCTTCTTCTTTTTGGTAAGATTTGGTAAGGGTTGTCAATTTTGTTAATTTTTTCAGAGAACCTACTCCTTGTTTTGTTGATTCTTTCTATAGTTTTTTGTGAAGACCAATTCATTTAATTCTGCCTGGTTTTTATAATTTGCTTCATTCTCCTGGGATTAGGGTTGGCTTGTTGCTCTTCTTCCAGGCTCTTAAGGTGACACATTAAATTGTTGGTTTGTGATTTTTCCAATTTGTTAATATAAGCACTCAGAGATATAAATTTTCCTCTCAGTACTGTCTTTGCTGTGTTTGAAAGGAGCTGGTATTTTGTGTGCTCCTTTTTGTTAAATTTCATAAACTGTTGGATTTCTATTATGATCTCTTCGGTAATCCAATGGTGATTCAAAAATGTGTTGATCAATCTGCATTAGTTATATTGTTTTTGTTGGTGGAGATTAGTGTTCAGTTTCAATTTATTGCCCTTGTGGTCTGATAGAGTGCAGGGAATAATTTCAGTGTTTCTGAATCTGCCCATGTTTGTTTCATGCTCTAATATGTGGTATATTTTGGAAAATGTTTCATGTGCTGCTGAAAAAAACATTGTTTTGTTGCTGGGTGAAATAATCTGCAGATGTCTATTAGAACTCGTTGGTCTACACAGTTTTTCAATTCTAAAGTTTCTCTGTTGAGTTTCTTCCCAGTTGATCTGTCCATAGGTGAGAGTGGCCTGTTAAATCACAAACAACCACTGTGTTTTGATATACGTATGCTTTCAGTGAAATTAAAGTCTGCTTGATGAAGTTTAGTGCTCTGGGATTAGGTGTGTAGATATTTAGTTTGGTTATGTCCTCCTGGAGGAGAGATCCCTTTATTAGTATGTAGTAACCTTGTGTTTTTTCACTAATTTTAGTTTTAAATCTATTTTATCAGATATGAGGATGGTAACTCCAACTGTTTATGGGGGTCGTTAGCTTGATAAACTTTATTCCAAATTCTCACTTTCCAAATATGTATGTCATTTTGGGCAAGATGTGTCTCTTGAAGATAGCCAAAGACTACAGTCTTCTCTGAAAAAGAAACAAAAATTGCCTGTAGACACATGAAGAAATGTTTAATATCTCTGACCATAAAAGAAATGCAAATCAAAACACCACTAAGATTCGACCTCACACAAGTTAGGATGGCGAGGATCAACAAAACTAGTAACAACAGATGCTGGTGAGGATGTGGCCAGGAGGGATCACTAGTACACTGTTGGTGGGAGTGCGAACTCATTCAACCACTATGGAAAGCTCTATGGCAATTCCTCAAAAGACTGAAACATACAGCTCTCCCATGACCCAGCAATTTCACTACTTGGCATTTACCAAACTGTCCAGAAACAAGGGCATAATAAATCCACTAGCACAATGATATTCATTGCAGCACTATTTACCATAGCAAAGATATGGAACCAACGCAGATGCTCCTCAGTTGATGAGTGGATCAACAAATGTGGTATTTATACAAAATGGAATCCCATGCTGCTGTCAGAAAGAACAACATCACCCCATTTGTAAGGAAATTGAAAGTCTTAGAAAAAATCATATTAAGTGAAGTAAGCCAGACTCAAAGGAACATAGGCTGAATGGATTCCCTCATGTATACTATTCAGAATAAACCTTGGGCTGTCCTAGCAGAGATTTACAATACAACAAAATCTAGAGACATTAGGCCAAAGAGTATGACACTAAATGTAAAGACATCCAGGATAATGAAACAAAAGCCATATAATGAGTGACTGTGATCCTTAATATACTATGTTACTGCTCATCTGTTTTGCCATTTGTTGGTTATCTCATAATGTTACAGTATTTCACCTTGGTATCTGATATATTTTATATGTGCTTAATTCGTCACTTGAAATTGGATAGGGAAGGGTGGAAATCAAGATAAGTGGGGGGGCAGGAAATCAAGACGATGTCATGAGAAAGGGTATCAATGATTGTGGAGTTATGCACCTTCTATCTGGTGAATATAATGCAACACTTCTATTAAACACAATATAAAAATTATTAAAAAAATAACAACTAAAGAATAAGTTGAGGAAATGTTAAACAACCAAGTTGCAAACTATCCTACACATAAAAGACTGCTTTATCAAAACTACCTGCTTATTGTAATAGAGAAATTTAATGTTTGGAATATGCATTGAGGGAAAATGACTTGCGTGGAAATTATGATTAGCCTTACTATGAACCACACACTAGAGATAAGCAAAAAGAATTGTATTGCTAAATGTTTAGAAGTCTAAAAATATTCACACTGAGGAATAGCATCTTACATTATGGATGAAAAGCAACATTGTATTTGATATGAAAATGAGTTACTCCTGTACTGTCTCAGATTGGAAATCTGAGACATTGTTGAATTCAAAATCAGATGCTACAGAAAAGTGATTACTGTAGGCCTTTAGGAAATTCGGTTCTATTTTATTTTCAGGGTATTTCACAGAGGGTGAAAATTTAAATCAGACTATATAAGGAAGAAAAATGGTAATGTGTAGAAGCGAGAAGCTCAGCAAAATAAAGCATATTAACTGCCTTTTCAGAACATTATGTGCAAACACATTGATTAAGTAAGAAAGTTGTCTGGACATAGTCTAGAAAATTGCAGGTAGGTGGGGCAATGAAAATCAACTTGCAGAATGGTAAGCAAATTCTCCTCTCTTGCACAATGAGAGGGGGAAGTATTTTGAGATAAATGCCAGGAATTCAGGAACAATCATTTCAAAAAGACCCTCAGCCATGTGAATGTGCTATGAAGCTTCTGCACTTCTTGTGCAGTGTTGAATTACTTAGTGTAGCTTTCAAAGTAAAAGATGCCCATGGAGCACAGTGTGATTAAAGAAATTCATGTGCTTTACCAGAACAAAGGTTTTGCCTGATCCACAAAAGTTTTCTTTGCCATTTATCCTAGGGGGGATGCACAACAAAGGATCTTATTGATGTGTACACTGCAGATGCAATAAGCTCTGGTACAGTACAATATTTTTTTGCGATTTTAGGTATTCAGAAACTTTAGAAACCATAGCGGTGATAGCTTTACATGAATTGCAATTTGAATGTTATGTGCTTATTTCATGTTTTGATCATTATTGTACAAATAGTTCTGGCCTGTCCTTGGAATGGTTTTTCTGTCTATAACAGTGAGCAGAGAAATGGTGTCCATGGAAGATCATTCAGTTAATCACACTTCTGCATATTCCAATCATGTCTCATCCTCTGAAATGATGTATCTGGTCACTTCACATCAAAGTTTTAGACCTGAAGGAACTTAGTTTGGTTGAACATATACAGGTCCTGCAAATTCATTTTTCTTCATTTTTCTAGAATCTGTTAGGCCACACATGGGACCTAGATTCTGAGGGAAGAGGGACAGTGAAAGCCTATGTGTGTGGAATCATTTTGGATTTGTCCTGTAAACAGCTTTGGAACAAAATCAATGTAAAATCTAGTGAATTCCAGGTATTATCTCCCCTGTTTGCAACTTTCTTATTTTGACATCAAGAACTTTGAGAGAGTACATGGCAATGTTTGCATTTTTCTCAGTCATTAGTGACTTTTTCCAACACAACATGTGCGCACACAGAGACAGACAGAGAGAGAGAGAGAGAGAGAGAGAGAGAGAGAGAGAGAGAGAGAGAGAGAGAGAGAGAGAGAGAGAAAGAGAGAGAGAAAGAGAGAGAGAGAGGGACCCACTAATCATCTAAATTTAAATTTCCCCCAAATTCTGAAGCTTATTCCAAAGGTATTTATTAGTTTATCCATTTTTCTGGATTCATATGTTACATGCCAGTGACGTTTCCTAGAGATCACTGTGTTCCCTCTTTTAATTTAATTAAAATCACAACAAATTGGTCAAATTATTGCAGATCAACAAATGTCAGTGAAATTAGAATTTGGCAGATTAAAACACAATAATGTTTGGCTTGCATGGCAAAGACATTCTTTCAAATTCCAGGAAGGGGATTTTTTTCTACTATTTAAACAATAAATATTTATACCTGGAAGATTTCTTTGCCACTGTCAGTGTTTATTGAAAGAATGTTATCAATTCTGAGTGCCTACTTCACAATATTTCAAATTATCAATGTCATTTTCCTTGTATTTATGAACTCTCCAGAGTTTTACAAAAGCCTTTACCATATATGCATTGCTGAGTTCTGTTAACATGTGTAACATGTTTTATTCTATTCTTCGTCATATATACATATCAATGTTTTTTTTCCACTAAAACCCTAAACTGTAAACAGTAATATGCTGGCATACTCCTTATTAAACTACAAGATAGAATTTAGGAAGAAGTCTGGAAATTACCATTTAAACCTACACTCTTGTGTATCCAGAAATTGGATTGAGTTAATTTTCACAACTAAACCAAAGTACCATTAACTAAAGTAAAAGGTAATGATTTCCCCTAAATTTGGAAAAAGTGACAGTAGCCAGATTCGAATATATTCTTGGACAATATGCTTTGAATAAAAGTTGAATCATCAGAAATATCACTGTGGCTCAAGTGGTAGGGCTATAGCCTTCAGCTGAAGAGATCAGGAACAGTGCCAAGACCCAGAGTTCAAATCTTGTGAATGCCAAAAAAAATGACTCTTCACATGAGAGGCTCATGAAAATAATCAGACCTTTTCACATGGAGGTCTGGAAGGAGGAGCTCTAACATTCATGTTAAAACAAAAAAGGCAAACTCTTGTTTTTGTCAAAATTTTGATTCTTTACTATGGAAAGATCTTGTATGTTTCGGTAAGATCCATCAAAGAATGGAAGTTTTTCCATTTTTCCTATTTTACTTTCAATTCAATCAAGCAAAAAGAGAATTAGGTCAATCACTTGAGAGAAACCAAAGAAAGAGAGAGGAGCTCTGTCACACAAACAGAGATGGAGAGAGGTAATTCTATGTGGATTATTTCCTTAACCACTACTCATAGAAAATCAAGTCATTAATAATTCTCAGGTTTTGTGGTGTGTATGTGTATGTGTATGATGTATGTGTGTTTCTGTCTGTGATTTGAGGGCTAAGCTTTATCACATCTGAAAAAAGGATATAATTTATTTATGCAACTAAGTGGATTCCTCATTTGACAACACAGACATGGTACTTTCATTTAGAAATTGTGTATTGTCAATGGAAATACTAGTTTCATTAAAGTGTAGTCTAGATGTTATAAATTTTTTTACTGTTTTTTTGGAACAATCATAATTACAACCCATCTTTCTATACTCTGTTTAGAGAACAGTAATAAGCTATGCGATGATCAAATGTAGTTAATGCTAATTATTTCCCAACACAAACTCCATTTCAATTATACCCAATGAATTATCTGTCCCACAAATAGAATTAATCTTTCCAGCAAAATATATTTTAAAGTACAAGAAAGCAAGGAGAGAGCACCCTCATTTACATGAGATGTATGAAACAGAAAATAGTTGTGACTAGATTTTATTAGTGAAAAATTCTGTTTCCTAAGATTATATGAGAAGAATACTCAGTACATGCTGTGGCTCAAAATATCTCCTTATATATGCTGAATAGATTCTGCTTGAGAAACCATACAAATGACAGAAAAAAATGTTGCCCTCTTAGTAAGAAAATGGACAGATTTGGAAAAAAATCATATTAAATAAAGCAGACCAAAAGGAACATAGGCTCATGGTTTCTCTGATTAGTGAGAAGGAATGCACTCATGATCTAGTGATCATGACTGTAATCCCTCCATATATTACCTCAATAATAAAAATTGCATAAAAATAAATGTGTTATATTTACATATTTTTATTATAAGATTTCTTCATTTATTATTACCGTGTGTTACTGACAGCTCCTTTTGGCTATACCTTTAAAATGGATGTAATGGAAAGTTGAGAAAATACTAGCGCTCCTATAAGTTGGACAATAACTTTCTATCTTTCCATCCTCTTCCATACTCTGAATGAGATGTGATTTTGGATATCTATCACCTTCTAGTTTTTGGTGCTATGACCTCACATTTCTAATAGATTAATCAGAATGGATCCTTGGTTTGTTCAGCGATTTTTCATCTCATAAGGATGGGAGTATTGATTTCTTATCTTATAGTTGGATTACTGGAACTCTTCCTATAGTATATTTATTGTCTATTTTTAAATGTATACCTTGATTGCTTGAAGTACTAGACATTTGTATAAGAAAGAGATCATCTTCAGTTTGCTTAGCTCTTTTAGCATATATACAGTGCTAGACATACAGCAACTGCTTTGCTTTATCCTCCTCAATGTCTTGAAATTTTAGAAAAATATTCATTCCAGGTCTGGGAATTAGACCAAGTGTTTTCCTAGCATGCATCAAGATCTGGGTTCAATTCTTCAGACCACATATATAGAAAAAAAAGCCAGAAATGGTGCTGAGGCTTAACTGGCTCTAGCCTTGAGAAAGTCCAAGGAGAGTACTAAAGCCCTTAGCTCAAGCCCAGGACTGAGGGGAAACACGGAATAACATTTGTTACTATTCTTTTGTGAAATTAAATGATTTTGACCTTGAGAATGGAAGAAAATAGAAAACCACTCATATCAAGAAGGCATCATACGTATGACATGAAATAAAATATTTTATTTTGTGTTGCCCATTGAATACTTGCACTTGTGTGTGAAAGAGATGAAAAGAAAAAAACGTATGTGTCATAAAAATGAGAAAAATGTGCACTTAAGGTATATTATTTGCTCATTTTAGCCACTTGCACACTGACTTAAAATATGTTCTAAAATAACTGATTATGCTAAATTACTACTAAATTTAGCACATATGAAATTTCATATGGTCTATTTGTCTAAAACCAAACTGTAAAAGTCGTAACAATTGAATGAAGTATCACAAAATTATATTAATGATAAGTTTGCTCCAGTAATATTCAATTCATGAGTGAACAAAGCTAACTTTCTTTTTTCTTTCTTTAAATCTATCTTGATGAAGCTTTCTCAAAATATTCCTACTGTCAATTCCATGACCTAGTAATATGTTGAAAAGTCTTAGCTTTTTATCTGACTTTTACTTCACTGTCTTACTCCATATTAAACTCAGTAGGAACACATAGAATTTATCCAAGATTGTCACTTCTATATGCCACTATTACATAATACTTATATTCTATATTGAAAATAGTATTTATTTTACCTTATTTCCTCTTACAGTTTCCCCCCAAAATGAATATATTTGTACATGGGTGATATGTTTTTGGTATGCAATAACTAAAGAATTAGTTAATGGAAATAGACTTTGTTTTAGTGCTCTAACTTACAATTTATTTAAAATGAGTCCTAAAACAATCATTTTTGGGTCCTCAGTTTATACAATGTTGGGTTGCTGAAGGTTTGTTCTAGGTAATTGTTCTAGACAATTATACAAAAGTATTTTAGGAAGGGAAGGAGAAAAACAGGATGATTGGGAGGGGATAGAAGGAGAAATCCTGGGATGTGGTATCAAGGCTAAAGGAGTAATATATCCATTACCTGACAAATGTAACTGCAATCCATCTGTACATTACCCCAAAAATAAAAAAATAAAAAATAAAATATAATAAAATAAAGTCATAGGCAAATAGAAGAGAAGGAATGCAAAAGTGTCTAGGTAAAATATAGAATATTTGTCATGACTGCCAGATACATACATAAAAAAACATCAACTTACTTTTCATTTGTATGTGTGAAAATTGCAAAGGGTTTAAGGAAATGAAGGAATTTCATGGAAATAAGTGCACTTATGTGGAATCAATAATTTCCATGACAGAATATATAAATAATTAAAATATAATAAAAGTATACACATATAAATAAATGTGCAATTGCTTTTCCACTGATGGACTAAAAATAAAATCCTAATGCAGAGAAAAACCACATTTCTATTCAGTTACGAACATTACAATGAGGTTCTACAATATATACACACTGGTTAATGGCAGGCAAATAACATAGGGGATTCAAATATCAGATAAAGAAGGTCAAACATTTCTTGATGGTAAAAATTCAAGTAGTGATAAATGTAAACATGATTATAGCATTTAAAACTAATTGATGTAACATCTACAAAATTATTGTACATGTTAGCATTTGAAATTTTCTAAACAATGCAGAAAAATATCATGACAAATTTGTAATTTAATATTGTCTAATGTTGCCATTAGAGGTGGCATGTTACATTAAGATTTTGTAACCTGTAAATATGTGTGACCGATTTTCTATTGTACAGTCAATTTGTGTAAGTACTGAAAAACACACTTATAAATTTTACTACCATATAGTAATAAAATATCATTTCTAATGCTACTGATTACTTTTGGTTTTTTAATTCCTTGTATAACACATATTTTCACCCTTAACTCAGTATCATGAAATAGGACATCCATGTATGCTTTTACCTTGTACATGATTTCTTGAAGTCATCCCAAAGCTCTCATGAAGAACTTACAAAAAAAATTCAGACAGACTCTACTGTTTAAGAACTTACAATCCATTGCATATTGTTAGATATCATTAATACCTTTAACAATCAAAACATTCAATAGGCTATAATGGCCTATGTTATTTACTAATATTTGTAGAGAAATATTGAAATTTGTTTTTGCCAGTCATGGATTTGGATTCAGGGGCTGAGCATTATCCTTGAGTTCTCTGTCTCAAGGCTGGAGATTTACCACTTAAGCCTCAGCATCATTGCTGGCTTTTTTCTATGTATGTGATACGGAGGAAGTGAAACTAGGTTTTCATGCATGCTAGGCAAGCACTCTACCACTAGGCCAAATTCGTGGCCCTCCAATATTGGATTTTCGACATGTATTTTTAGTACATTTAAGATGGCAATTATTTATACCTAATAATGAAGGCCCTTATATCCCTATTATTACACAATGATATTCATACATATCAAATATTTTATCTGTTACTTCTCTAGATAATAATACTGTGTTATAATCGTAGTTAAACTAGGACTATGGAAGAGCAAAATGAGATACAGAGCTACCTTTTTGCCTTTCCCAATCTTCCACTGAGGAAAGAATTTGCCCTTCATTGTTAGATGATCTTTCATATCTCTCCATCCAAGTGATGTTTGCTATTAGATATATCACATCAAAATTAAGTTTATAAGCTTCAATGGCCCACACTGATTTGACCCATTGGTGATTCAACAATGTGTAGTTCATTCTCCATGAGTTACAGGGTTTTCATTGGTGGAGACTGGTGTTCAGCTCCAATTTGCTGTCCTTGTGGTCTGAGATAATGCAGGGAATAATTTCAGTGTTTCTGAATCTGCTGAGGTTTGTTTCATGCCCTAAAATGTAGTGTATTTTAGAAAATGTTTCATGTGTGGCTGAAAAAAAACGTATATTGTGATGTTGGTGGGTAAAATAATATGCAGATATCTGTTAGATCTAGTTGGTCTATACAGTTGTTCAATTGTAAGGTTTCTCTGTTAAGTTTTTGCCTATCTTAAGTGGACTGCTGACTCTGCCTTCCCTGTCATGAGGATCTTTGTCAGATCAAGCTGAAGGCTCTGCCTTAGGTTGGTCAGAGCAGCATTCCTTCGTACCCATCCCTGGCTATGATCCCTTTCAGGGGAAATTCATTTATCTGGAACCTGATTAATGTGGCTAGGATTTTCTAGGCAAGAATAGAAGAAATTAAAAATGAAGGTTCTTTCCCAACCTCATTCTATGAAGCCAGTATAACTCTCATCCCCAAACCAGACAGAGATTCATAAGAGAAGGAGAACTATAGACCTATTTCTTTGATGAACATCGATGCAAAACTTCTCAGCAAAATACTGGCCAACCGTCTACAACAACTCATCAAAAAAACTATACATTATGATCAAGCAGGATTCATCACAGGGAGGCAAATCTGGTTCAACATACCCAAATCAATTAATATAATTCAACACATCAATAGAAGCAAGGACAAAAATCACATGATTGTCTCAATAGATGCGGAAAAGGCATTTGAAAAGATCCAACACCCCTTTATGTTAAAAGCTGTGGAGAAACTAGGAATCCATGGAACATTCCTCAATATAATAAAGGCTGTGTATGGTAAACCTACAGCTAGTATTATACTTCATGGTGAAAAGCTGAAACCATTCCCTCTAAAATCAGGAATGAGGCAAGGATGACCACTCCCTCCACTCCTCTTTAACATAGTATTAGAATTCCTAGCCATTGCAATAAGGCAAGAAGCGAGCATAAAATGGATTCAAGTAGAGAAAGAGGAAGTAAAATATCCTTCTTTGCAGATGACAAGATTCTGTATTTAAAGAATCCTATAGACTCTACTCACAAGTTCCATGAGCTGATTCAAAACCTTGGAAGTGTAGCAGACTATAAAATAAACCCTCAAAAATCAACTGCCTTCTTCCACGCCAACAGTGAGAGGAACGAGGCAATAATCAGGAAAGAATCTCCTTTCACAATAGCCTCAAAGAAAATAAAGTACCTAGGAATTAGCTTAACTAGGAATGTAAAGGAACTTTTTGATGAAAATTTTAAAACCCTGCAAAAGGAAATTAAAGCAGAACTAAGGAAATGGAAAACCTCCCATGCTCCTGGATTGGAAGAATCAACATAGTGAAAATGACAATCTTGCCAACAGCTATCTACAAATTTAATGCAATACCCATCAATATCCCAATGTCATTCTTTAAAGAAATAGAAGAGGCAATTTAAAATTTCCTATGGAATAATAAAAGATCCCATATAGCAAAAACACTTTTTAGTCGAAAGAACAGCACAGGAGGAATTTCAATACCAAACTTTTGACTCTATTACAGAGCTATACTTATCACAACAGCTTGGTACTGGCACAAGAACAGGCCTGAAGACCAATGGAATAGAACTGAGGACCCATATATTAAACCACAGACCTATGGCAACCTACTCTTTGACAAGGGAGATAAAAACAGAATGGAATAAAGACAGCCTCTTCAACAAGTTGTGCTGGCAGAACTGGTTAACCACCTGCAGAAAACTAAACCTGGATCCTTCTTTGTCAACTTGCTCTAGAATTAACTCCAAATGGATCAAAGACCTGGAGATAAAAGCTGACACACTGAAAACTTTACAGGAAGGAATAGGAGATACACTAGGCCTCTTTGGCACAGGTCTTAATAAGGACCAAGAATCACAACAAATCAGAGAAAGGCTGGATAATGGGACTGCATTGAACTGCAGAGCTTTCATATGGCAAAGGACATAGCTAGTAAATTAATTAGGAAGCATACAGAGTGAGAGATGATCTTCACCAACCATACAACAGACAAAGGCCTCATATCTAAAATATATCAACAGCTCAAAAAATTAAATCCCTCCAAAACTAATCTCCAAAGTAACAACAATCCCATGAAAATATGGGCCAAAGACTTAAGGAGAGTCTTCTCTGAAGGAGAAACAAAAATGGCCTATAGACACAAGAAGAAATGCTCAACATCTCTGGTCATAAAAGAAATGCAAATCAAAACAACACTATGATTCCACCTCACTCCAGTTAGAATGGCCAGGATCAGGAAAACTAAGAACAACAGATGCTGGAGGGGATGTGGCCAGGAGGGATCACTACTATACTGTTGGTGGGAGTGCAAACTCATTCAACCTCTATGGAAAGCAGTATGGCAGTGCCTCAAAAGGCTAAACATAGAACTTCCCTAGGACCCAGCAATTCCACTGCTTGGAATTTACCCAACCATCCAGAAACTAGGGCATACTAAATCCACTAGCACAACAATGTTCATTGCCGCATTATTCACCATAGCAAAGATATAGAACCAACCTTGATGTCCCTAGTTGATGAGTGGTTCAACAAGATGTGGTATTGGTACACAATGGAATTCTATGCTGCTGTCAGAAAAAATGACATCACCCCATTGTTCGGAGCCAGAGTGGAGTCAAACTGTACCTTGATTTGCATCAGAAAATTGCTTTATTGTCTTATTATTTTCTGGCCTTATTCTGTTTAAATGACCTGAGATTTACCATATGAATGTAACACCTGGAAGTTCCCTGGTTTCAAGAGGGGATATAGCATTGAGTTGAGAATAAACGGTCCTGCAGTCTTTACCTGGGCTGGAGACCTCCCGTACCCCATGTGTGTCTCTCTTCTATTTTTCCCAGTCCCTGCCCCCTATTTCAGGAACCCCAATTTGCTTGCTGGTAGGCCCCGGCACCCCATTTGTTAAGAAATGGAAAGACTTAGAAAAAAAAATATTAACTGAAGTAAGCCAGACTCAAAGGAACTTAGGCTCAGTTGTTTCCCTCATTCATCATAATCAGTAGAAACATTGGGCTCTGCTAGCGGAGATTTGCAACAGAGTAAAATCCTGATACATAAGGCCATATAGTATGAAGCTAATTGAATGGGCCTCTAGGATATTGAAACAAAAGCCATATAATGAAAGATTGTTGTCCTTAATGTATTATGTTATCTCTCATCTCTTTGGTCTCCCTTGGTTATCTCATATTGTTACAATATCTCACTTTGTTATCTGATATATTGGATATATTTGTATTTGGTTATTTGAAATTGGACAGGGAAGGGCGGACAACCAAGTTGGGGATTGGGGGGTCGGGTAATGGGGATCAAGACATATGAAAGGGTATCAATGTATGTGAATTAATGCACCTTTTATCTGGCAAATATCATGTGACCCTTCTCTCAATTACAATAAAAAATATTAAAAAACCCAAAAATTAGAAATGGAATTGTGACTCTAAGTGGTATAGTGCTAGCTTTTAGGAAATGAATTCAGGGATAGCTCCCAGGCTCTGAGTTCACGCCGAACAACCACTACTAACAATCAAACTGCACCACCCAAAATTGCTTAGAAAGCTAATGCAATGAATGCTTGTTAGATAGGACTCAAGGCAGGGATGCCAATATAAACTGAATTATGAAAATTTTTAAAGAAAATCATTGCAACTGCCTCATTTCAACACACAATGAGCATGTCTTCAATATTTGTTGGATGAATGAATGAAAAAACCAAGTTGGTTTAGAGTCAGGATGGATTTGAGAGAAAAGGCAAATCAATTTTTGAAGGAGGGAATGGAGCTCCCTTCACATGAACAAGCTGGCTGAGAAGTTGGAGAGCTATCTGAAAAAGAATCAACCAGGGGTCGGTCCTAAATTCTCTTAACTTGAAAGAGAATTTGAAGTGTTCTTCATTAGAATATTAAAAGACAATGGAATAAATGAGTGTCCAAAAGGTGGAGAGAGAAGGATGTGGTTAAAAAATCTCACCTTAGCACATCTTCCCCCCATGTTTTTCTGGAGATTGATAGAAATTCCCAGGAGAATATGCTCACACACACAAAAAAAACAAGGAAATCTGGATAAGTGGGACACCATTAAACTGTAGAGCTTTTGTATGGCAAAGGACATAGCTAGCGAACTAACTATAAAGCCTACAGATTGGGAGAAGATTTTCACTAATCATACAATGGACAAAGGCCTCATTTCTAAAATATATCAACAGCTCAAAAATTGACTCACTCCAAAACTAATCTCCAAAGAAACAACCATCCTATTAAAAGATGGGCCAAAGACTTAAAGAGACAGTTCTCTGAAGAAGAAATAAGAATGGCTTATAGATACATGAAGAAATGCTCGACATTTCTGGCCATAAAAGAAAAGCAAATCAAAACAACTTTAAGATTCCACCTCACTCCAGTTAGAATGACCAAGATCAAGACCTCTAATAACAAGAGATGCTGGAGGTTATGTGTCCAGGAGGGATCACTACTACACTGTTGTTGGGAGTGCAAAGTCATTCAACCACTATGGAAAGCAGTATGGCAGTTTCTCAAAAGACAAAACAGAACTCCACTATGACCCCGCAATTCCACTATTTGGCATTTACCCAATCGTCCAGAAACAAGGACATCTTAATCCATGAGCACAACGATGTTCATTGAAGCACTATTTACCATAGCAAAGATATGGAACCAACCCAGATGCCCCTCCATTGATGATTGGATAAACAAGACGGTGTATTTATACACAAATGGAATTCTATGCTGCAGTCAGAAAGAACGGCATTTGTGCATTTGTAAGGAAATGAAAAGACTTAGAAAAAACTCATATTAAGTGAAGTAAGCCAGACTCAAAGGAACAGAGACTCAATGGTTTCCCTCATTTGTCATAATGAGTAGAAATCTTGGTCTCTCCTAGCAGAGATTTACAATAGAACAAAACTTAGATACATAAAGCCATATAGTATGATACTAAATGAAAGGTCCTCCAGGACATAGAAACAAAAGCCATACAATTAGTGATTGTTGTCCTTAATGTAGTATGTTATCTCTCATCTCTTTTGCTGTCCCTTGGCTATCTCATATTCTTATAGTATATCACCTTTTTATCTGATATATTGGATATATGTGTATTTGGTTATTTGAAATTGGATAGGGTAGGGGGGAAAACAGGTTAAGGGGTGGGGGTGGTGGGAGAGAAATGGGTACCAAGACATGAGAAAGGGTATCAATGTATGTGAAGTAATGCACACTCTATCTGGTGAATATAATGTAAACCTTCTATTAATTGCAATAAAAATAAATGAAAAAAAAATAAACCAAAGGTCTTCAACGTAAATTGTATGGTAGGTCATTATGCTACCAAATATTAATAAAAATATCTTATTTTGCAAAAAAAAGGATAGAAGTCTTGAACCTGTAATCATTCTCCACAAGTGCAGTCTCTACTCTAGCACATCTGTTATTACTGTCTCCCATGTCTCTAATTTATCCTATCTCACTTTCCTAAAATGACTCTGGTCCCTTCACTTTAAGGGGGTTGATGGGCAAAGATCCATCTTCTGTAAATTCTTCTAGCTGACTCAGGGATATTGTCTGTATACATAACAAGGGAAACTAAAAAGTTTAGCCTATTTTATCAAGGGATTGCCAGCATTACATATACTCCAAACTAGAGATTACTAAAACATTTAACAATTGCACAAATTTTTCTTTGTGTACAACATTGTAGCTTACTTAGCACCCATTTGCATTGGCATTTTCTTGATTGTTTGGGGAATTTAATCTCTGCAAACATAACAATGTTTCAGTTACCTATGTAGGCCTATATACAGATCAATTGGGACACAGTCTCAGGTCCACAAACTTCTGAATAAGGATCTGATGATCTTCTCCATGGGCCTGCTGTAAATTTCCATAAAGAAACTTAAAATGTAAATAGTTCTATGCATTATAATACCAGACTTTTTAAATGCAGATTTCAGATTCTTTAGAAAAACCATTTTATCCAGTTCCTCTTAAAACAATGTAATACTACTTTGAGATATTGGAAACATTCAAACCTAATCATTTTCTTGAAGTTTAGACTTAGATTTACCCAATTGCCTTTGTGTTTCAAGTATAAATTCATCCATTATTTTACATAGCATGCTGTCAATTTAACTTTGAACATGTTCACTCGCACCTACTCACATACACATTCATATTCAAAGATCTTAAAGCATGCAAAATTAATATCAACTAATCATTTTCCAGAAATTTGAAGGTGAAGAGACTTTTCCAGTCTTATTCTTGCAGGTGAGAATAAAGTTTTTAAACAAAGCTTTCTAATAGGGCAACTTAGCTGAAATTTATTTTTCCAGAGTTTGTTTCTGATGTGCGACATTGGAGGCTCCACTCTATCCTTTCTATAAAGGTGGCAAGATTCTCAGTAGCCTTTTGCTACTGGAGGCTCTTAGGGGCCTTCTTCCAATTTTTTCCATGCAGCCAGTCCCAAAGCCCGTACTTGATCTTGGTAGGGGAATCGCAGCCTACTGGAGGCCTGTGGAAAATGGATCACTAATAGCATTCCATAAGTAAAGTATGGATGCCATTAACCAGGGAGTGGAGCATCGTTAAGGCCTCCCAGACCATCTCAGCCTGGGGATCCAAGATCTCCAAACCTTGGCTTTTAAGCATATATCTCAACATCTTGAGCTCTGAGTCATCTTTTCAAGGAGACCCTTTCCTCATACCTCTCCTCCTTCAACTCACTGACAGTTTTACTTTTGATAAGCACTCTTTTCATGCCCCATCTTGGGCACCAGAATTTCAGGGGTTTTAGTCCTCAGTCCCTCCTGAACTACAGGAGGGAAAGGAAGAACACACCCTGGCCAGGACAACCTGAGAAAAGAGAGGGCCAACTGACAACCTGCACCCAGACCTCAATTGCCAGAAGACAATCAGACGTGTCAGGGAGACCTGTCAAGGCAGGAACTCATTTATTGAGGAAGTACATTCAGCTAATATAGGGTGCAGGACCCTATCAGCACAAAGGTGGGCAGGGTGGGGGAGGTAGACATGTTTACTCTCACTATAGGTCTCAGCAGAGGCTGATAAAACAATAAAATATTCGTACCCAATGGTGATCAAGTCTCAGCAGAAAGTGATTCACAATACCGACAATATAGCTCAAACTTAGGCACAGTGTTCATACATGACAGCTCATTTCTTTGTGTGGTTATCTTACTCAGTGATGTATATTTATGGGCCAGCCTGACCCTGCACTCAACTCCCAACAAACCTTAATATTCTTCTTAAAGAACTCAAAAATTTTTGGTGTCTTTTTTTTTTCTTTTGCGAGTCATGGAGCTAGAACTCATGGCCTGAACAGTGTCCTGAGGCTTTTGTCAAGGCCAGTGCTGTACCACTTGAGCTGCAGCACCATTTCTAGTGTATGCAATATCAAGGAATCCAATAAAAAGCATCATGCATACTAGGCAAGGAATCTACATCTAGGCCAAACTCCTGGCCAGTGAGGTGTCTTTTAATTATTGATATCTTTCACATATTTTCTTCTCTATTTTTTTATATTCTTTTTCTTTAGAAAAAGGAAGATTTTAATATTCTCTATGATGATATCATCCATTAATGAAGACAAAAGAAAGTATGATACCTTTATTAAGCTCATATAATCATACATGGCATTCAATATTTACTCTAGATTGCATAATTTAATTCTCCCAAAACTCAAGCCAAATAGTAACTTCATCTTATAAATGGGAAAGTTGTTCATAGTTAAGTCAGTTCTACAGATTTACTTAGGAAACAAAAAGTTACGGTTTAAATGATTTGAAAACAGCTCATTTTAGAAAGACAAAATTTTCCTCAAATTTCTCTTTTATACTCAAAAGGAAGAAATTTCTTACATTACCTCTTGGTATAGATCTATCAAACCTGTTATTCCTGCCCTCTAGGTCCTCAATTACATTTTACTATTATTTAATTTGGAAATCCCAAAAGAATATTACCAGAAATCTTTTTCTTATACTCTCCTTTTTTATTTTAAATTTTTATATTATTTATTTATTTCACTTTCTATTAATTTGGCCACAATTTTCATCATCTTTTCCTTTCCTTCATTACTGTATTACTATAACATTCTTATACTACTCCTTTCTTCCCCTTTCCCTTGTCCTACCTAATATCTTTCTATCTCTGGTCCTTTGCTCCATTTTAAATTAACAAATATATGGGTCTAGAGTTGTTTGTGAGTATACCAAGATGGTACATGTGTTTCTTCAATTTTTCTGCAGAACCATATTATTTAAATATCATAGTGATTGTATTATGAGGGTTTTTTTCTAGTCATAAAACTGTGTTTGCTGGTAGTGTAGGAATTGTTTTTAAGTACACAAAAGGAGCAAGAAAGAGTGAAAATGACAGTCTAAAATTGTGAAACAGTATACTCTGCAGCAACATAGAGCAGTAGCTTGGATATTATTTTAAAATTGAAATATGTGTAGTATTACTCTTGTTCCCCTTTTGAAATGAGCAGAACAAAAAATTCAAGAAAAATAGCAAATCAACAAAATGCATCTTCTATTCAAATTAAACAGGCAACAAAGAAGTCAATGAGAAACATATGGAGAGTACTTTAAATGCTCTACAAAGGTAACTGGTAAACATGATGAGTGAAATATTTGAAAACATAACAATATATGTGAACACGAAGAAGCCAATCAAAGAATAATGGAGGAATTCAAAGAATACACAAAGAGCTGAATGAATTCTAACAAAAGTTCTATGAGTGTAAAGCTTCTGAGTTAAAGGACTTCAAAGAAGCACTCAAATCAAAATCAAGGAGGTAATGAAGTCTATTAATGACTGAAAACAAGAGATTCAAGACATCAACTAGAAAGTATTGATAGAAGGTTCACTGGAGAAGATGGTATCTCCAGAGCTGAAGATACCCTAGAACTTTTAAATGACTGAAACCGATTTTAAGAAATATGACAGATCTCTTCAGTGGCTCCAAGATACAATAGAGGAGGGCCTGGAGAAGGAGGTCACTGGAATTGGAAAAATATTTCAAGGGTCATCTCGAAGAACTTCACAAATATCAGAGGGATAGGATCATGCAGATACAAGAACCCCACACAGACCTAACCAGAACAATCATCACAGTGGCACATTAGATTCGGTTTAGGATCAGTAGAGACCAAGAGAAGGATCCTTACTGTGTCTACAGGGAAGGGAACAATCACCAACAAAGGAAATGAATCAGAATAACCATGGATTTATGAGTAAAGATTAAGAAAGAAGTGCTTGGAATGATTTATGACATGCCCTAAAGACAAATAACTTCCAAACAAGAATACTGTATCCAGCTAAGCTCTAATTCATAGCTGAGGAAACATCAAAAACCTTACATACCAAGTAAAAGTGGAAACACTATATAATGACCAACCCACCATTATAAAAATTCTAAAAGATAGCTTATAGATGGAAAATCAACACGAATATGTTATTTACAGAGAAATGGCACCTAAAACTCATACCAGCTAATTGCCTCAAGAACTGACAAGCCAAAGGCCTAAAAACATGAAAAAATAACCATTGGTAGTAACTAGTAAATATTTTTCAATCCTAACCCGCAATATCACTGAACTTAACTCTCCAATTAAGTAGCACAAACTGTCAAGTTGGTGCAAAAAGCAAGCAGCATTTTTCTGCTTTTTTAAAAAATATATACACCTTGTACCCCAAACAAACATATCTTGAGAGTGAAAGCATGGAATAAAATCTATCAACCTAAACACCCCAAAACAGGCTAGAGTTGCCATCCTCATATCAGATAAAATAGACTCAACTAAAATTAGTGACAATAGTCAAAAAAGTTTTTTACATACTAGTAAAGAGATCTCTCTCAGGAGGATATAACCATCCTAAATATCTACACATGTAATGACAGAGTACCCAACTTCATCAAAATTTACAATGAAACCACACATCAATCCAAACACAGTGATTGTTACCTCTGGATAAATCACCCAAGGCAAAAAAACAACAGAGAAACCTAAGAATTGAACAGTTGCACAGAGCTAATAGGCCTAAGAGACATCTGCAGATTATCCACCCAGCAACACCAGGATATTAGTTTTTTTTTCAGCAGCACATGGAACATTTTCTAACATAAAACACATTTTAGGGTATAAACAAACCTACACAGATTCAGAAACACTGAGTTTATTCTCTGCATTTTCTCACAACTTAAGAGCATAAAATTGGTACTGAAAGTCAGTGTCCACCAAGGAAAAGCCTGTAACTCTTTGAAGATTGACTGAATTATTGTTGAATTATCAGTAGGTAACAGAGATCAGAAAAGAAATTCAATAGTTTATGGAATTTAACAAAAAGGAGCAAATGAAATGGCAGCTTCTCCGGGACACAGCAAATGCAAACTGTAGAGGAATATTTATAGCTCTGAGTGTCTATGATAAGAAATTGGAAAAAAATCTAAAACCAGTAATTCAAGGGTGCACCTAAAGTTTTTGGATAGAGAGCAAGAAACCAATGCCAATCTCAGTAGAAGGAAGAAAATTACTAAAATTAAAACAGAATTAAATGAATTAGAGTACAAAAAACCCATAGGAAGACTCAAGAAAAAAGCAATTAGTTCTTTGAAAAAATTAAAACAACAAAATTAGCAAGTGTTACCAAAAAAGAAATGAAGCACACCCAGAAACAAAATCATGAATGGGAATGTAAATACCATGACTGAAATCACCAAGATTCAGAGCATCATAAGGGAATATTTTCAAATCTTTCTGCCAAAGAATTTGAGAATCTAGAAGAGATGGATGAATTTCTACCCAATATTAACATACCCCAACTAAACCAAGAAGACCTAATCCAACTATACAAGATCTGTTTCAAATATTCAAATGGAAAGGATAATAAGAGACGTCACATCCAAGAAAATCCCACGACCTGATGGATTCACAGATGAATTTTCTAAGACCTTGAAAGGAGAGCTCACAAATAATGCTCCTGCAGCTCTTCAATGAAACTGAAAATAAAGGCTCTTGGCCAAACTCATTTTATGAAGCCAGAATAATCCTCATTCCAAAACTGAACAAGGACTCATCAGAGAAAGGGAAATATAGACCCATTTTTTAATGAATATTGATGCAAAATTTCTCAACAAAAAAACTGGAAAATCATCTTACACCTCATCAAAAAATTATGCACTATGATAAAGCAGGATTCATCATAAGGATACAAACTGGTTCAAAATATACAAGTCAATTACTATAATTCATCCTATCAACCAAAGGACAAGAGTCACATGATTATCTAAATAGATATAGAGAAAGTGTTTGACAAGATGCAACCCCCTTTTATGCTAAAAGCTCTGGAGAAACTAGAATCCATGGAACATTCCTCAATATTATAAAGAATGTGTATGACTAAATGACAGCTCACATAATACTTAATGGTGAAAAGCTAAAGCCATTTCTTCAAAAATCAGGAAAAAGACAAAGATGTCCACTCCACTCCTCTCTGAGTATTAGAATTCCTAGAGAGAGCAATAAAGCAAGAAGTAAGTGTAAAATGGATCCAAATATGGAAAGAGGAAATGAAACTTTCTGACTATGCAGATGACAGGATCCTGTATTGAAAAAAAGAAAAACACTTAAAACTCCAAATTGTTTTAGCTGATTTGAAACATTGCCATGGTAGCAGGGTACATTAAATTAAGACACAAAAATTAACTGTTTTCTTGTATAACAGCAAAGAGAAGACCAAGACAAAAATCAGGAAGTGAATTACTTTGCAATAGCCTCAAAAAATTAAGCAATTAGAAAGTAACTAACAATGTGAAGGACCTCTATGATGAAGACTTAAAAAAAAACTGAAAAAGATAATTAAAGTAGAACTGAGGAAGTGGAAAAACCTCCCATGCTCCTGGATTGGATGAATTTACATTGGGAAAATGGAAATCCTGCCAAGTGCTATCTACAAATTCATTGCAATACCCTTTTATATCCCAATATCATTTTTCAAGAAAATAGAAAAAGCAATTCAAATTTTCATGTGGAATAATAAAAGACTTTGTGTACCAAAAATAATCCTTAGCTAAAAGAGCAATGCAGGAGGAATACCAATCAAACTTATGATTCACTCAGCGCTCTGATACAGCTTGATACTGGCATAAGAACAGGTCTGAAGACAAATGAAATAGAACTAAAGACCTAGAAATCAATCTGCAGTCATATGGCCACCCAATCTTTGATAAGGGTGCCCAAAATTAGCATTGAAGAAAGACAGCCTGTTCAACAATTGGTGCTTGCAGAATTGGTTAATCACTTGTAGAACAAGTTGGATCCCTCTGTGACATCAGGCACCAGAATTATTTCTAAATAAATCAAAGACCATGTGGTAAAAGCAGATACCCTGAAAAATTTACAAAAAAGAATAGGAGATACACTAGGTCTCCTTGGTACAGGTTAAAACTTTCTTATTAAAGACCCAGAAAAACTACCCAATTAAAGAAAGTTGGGACTAGAGGGACTGCATTTAACTGTAGAGCTTCAGCATGGCAAACGAAACAGCTAGGAATTTAAGTAGCATGAACAACAAGTGGGAGAATATCTGTAGTAATACAACAGACAAGTCCACATATCTAAAATATATTTGAAGCTCAAAAAATTGAATCTCTCCAAAAGAAATCCTCAAAGAAACAACGCACCCAGTAAAGTGGGCTAAAGACTTAGAGACCTCACTGAAGAGGAAATAAGAATGAATTCTCTACATCTCTAGCCATAAAAGAAATGCAACTCAAAGCAACAAAACATTCAAAAGTTGCAGGATGAACAGAGGACCAGATGTAGAAAAAATAGAAGGAAAGACAAGAGCAGAGGTAAGAAAAGAGTACTATAATAGTTTAAGTTTAATATAGTAATGAAGATTAGGGATAACTGACCTAAGGTGATAGAAAGATAAAATAGTTGAGTACAAAATTTAGAAAAAATAGGATTAAACTTATGAAAAAAAGAAGAGTAATAAGAATATATAAAGAAAAGAATGATATTTGCCAGATAAAAGGTGCATTAATTCACATACATTGATACCCTTTCACATGTCTTGGTACCCGTTTCCCTCCCCCCACACACACACCCCACCCGTCTTGGTTTTCCCCCCTTCCCTATCAAATTTCAAATATCCAAATACAAATAAATTCACTATATCAGATAACAAAGTGAGATACTATACCAATATGAGCAAATATCATGTAACCCTTTTACTAATTACAATAAAAAAATAGTTACTATAAAAAAAGAAAAGAAGAAGGTATATATAGGAGAGATCATTCATAAAAATTTTTAAAAAGTAAAAATAAAGAAAAAAAGAAAAAATGTGGGTGGAGAACCCACAAAACTATGAGTTCTTAAACAGGAAATACTAGTGTTAAGAGCCCACAGATTATAAATAGGTGACTGTATTAATAAAAATATCATTTGTATCCAGTCTGTACCCAGTGCTATCACTATGTTTCTAGTAACAATCACAATGACAGAAGGAAAGCAGAAAAAGAAATGGAAAGAATCATAACATTAAAAGAAAACAGGGTGGAGGTAAAATGGCCAAAAAGAAAACACACATAAAAATGAAAATTGGAAAAGGTAGGAAAAAAAAGGGCATACTCTTTAGGGTTTTTCTTTTTTTTGGTGGGGGGAAATGGGGTATGAAACTTATGTCTCACTAAATTCGCAATCCTAACACTCCAAAAAGTCTTTTTCTCCTGCGATTTGGCTTTTTGGTTGTTCTGATCAGTTTGCTTCATTGGGTAGAAAAAAAAAAGGGCCACTGGAGCTGTGTGTGTGGCTTTATTTAACAGGCGTGTGGCCCCACCCAGGAGGAGGAACTTCTGCCAGCCCTTGGGGTGGATGCTTGGCTAAGCTGCCCCTGGGAAAGCCTTTGCCCTTTTGAATGATGATGCTGCCAGTACCATTTCAGGTTGGTTTGGCAGGGTATTCGCTAGCAGTCAAGATGGCGATGCTGTCCTCTTGTGGGGGAGGAATTCTTTCCGTATGCCATTCTGTGAGCAGAAGGGGAAAGTTTTCCATGGGAGTACTCACAAATTGCTGGATTTTCTGGTACTGTGAAGCTCTTAGGATTGTTCCATGGATGGGTGAGGGCTTTTGGCTCATGCAGGCTCTGTCTGGCTCTTCTGGAGGCGGCAGGTCTGTGCTGCTGAGAATCACTGTCTGCTCAGGTTCTGGAAGGAGGCTTTGTCTCTGAAGTGCTCCAAGTGGCTAGCGCCACTCCACACTGTCTTCTTGCTCTGGTTTCCTGCCTTTCTCCTCTCTGACTGAGATCTCTGTGATGCTAAAGCTTACTTAGGATCCATCTTTGTGTATGATGCTAGAACTTGTATCTTGGTAAGAGCACTGAACCGCCACCACCTTCTGCTGATCTCCCGAAACCATTGTTATGGTAATCATATTTCCTGTCTTAACTTTGAATCACATATTGAATCCTACTTATACAGTGATAGAAAATGAAAAAGTTAATGAATGCCTATGAACTGAGTAGAGCACCAGTGGATATTTAGGAAACTACAGCATTATTATTTTTAATGTTACCTCTGATAATTGACTTAATCATTATTGCAAGATACATGTGTCAGAAGATTTTTTTCTGAGTGATTAGGGAATTCCAACTATTTTCATGTAAAATGGTTTTCTATATGTTTCCCCACATGGTTTTAAGTGTTGTATTCTTGTTTACATTTATCTCTACAGTACTTCAACAATGAAAACAAAAAAAAATGATTTTCCCCAAACAAAACTGGAACCTCCTGTTATTTATTTTATTTAGTTATATAGGATATACTGTATAAAGCTTACTGTTTCTTACTGAATATTAATACAGTTTTTTATTTCATTAGGATTTTGTTTTGATTCCTTCAGGATTATGATATTTTGCACATTCGTATTTGTTTATGAACTAGAGCATTATAAAATTCAAATAAGCCTCACATATTATCTAATGTCTTAATTATATAAAAAATTAAAAGGAACATGTGATCTATGGAGTTCATAAAACACTGGAAACTTCTGACAGTGCTTCATTTTGGAGTAACATCAATATGAGTTGAACAATTGAAATTCACCTTTCTGTAACCAAACTTTAGTCTCTCCCATAATTGAGAAGCAATAGTATCTCAAATTTCTTGAAAATCTTTCTCAAGAACACATCAGGCAATTTTGCCAAAAATTTTAAGCTCTACTTAATGCAGCTTATTTTATTTATCTTGTGCTTTTGCTCTAATATAGATGTTCTCTTGGATATTATGTGCTTTCTCTGTATGTCTGGTCTCACATGCTACCATATATTGATTACTTCAATGACTCTTGCTTCGAAAGTCATTAGAAATCTAGGCTTCCAGTGGTGTGAGAAGTAATGCACCTACTATCTGATGAATATACCTGTAATGCCTGCATACATTACAATAAAAAATGATAATAAATACAAACATTAAAAAAGAAACAGAATTCCATTATTTCTGAGACTATTGAAAAGAACCCTAAATCATTCCCAAGATATAAACAAAGTCTTTTGTATAATTTGTATTATTATTCAAACATAATACATTCTGAATACATTACAAGACATTATGAGCAACAGCATTTATAGAAGATTTTTTGATATTTTTACAAAATCGAATTTTCAACAGAGAAACAGCCCTCATCTAATCTTGTCAAAAACTACTTTGTATTCCAGACATCTATCCCTATTATTTACATGTAAATGAAACTGCTCTGTACTTGATTTGCTATGGTTTTGAAGGCTCAGTAATAGATTGGTTTTAGGTATATTTTTCAGAAAAAGTTAATTCCTTTTCAGGGACAGTAAAGAATTCACTATTCATACTTAAACATAAACTTGTATTTTGGAAATTTACTCTGGCTAATTACATAATATCACATCATAAGTTATTATCATTGGCTAAATTGAGTATTCAAATATAGACTGAAACTATGAAGTATTTGAAAAAATAAAACTAAACAATATTTGCTAAAATTAGTATTTCCATTCAAAATGTAATTTCTTAATGACACTTCTATTGTACTGTTTTCAGATAAGGACTTCACACTCTTACTTATAAAAACGAGAGCCTTATTTTAAGATGTAAGCCAGTAGGCTCTTAAACCACACACTCACACACACACACAGACACACGCATGCGCACACACACACACACACACACACACACACAATTCTTATTGCATTTAGGGAGATAATGGAATGACATCTCTCCATCTCTGTGTGAAGAGGTGTTTTACTCTACATCTCGGAATGCATTGATCTTATTCTCTTCTTGCTTGATCAAATTACAAAGAAAATAAGATATGTGTATACCTTCTATTCATAGATGGACATTACAGAAACATACGGGAGTTATTTCCTAGAAACAAGAGCCATATAAGATGTGACTGTTGTTCTTAAGATAATGCACCTTATCTTACCTTGTTATCTGTTATATTGTGTATATGCTGATTTCTTGATTTCAAATAGAATAGGGAAGGGGAAAACAAGATAAGGGAAAATTGAGGAAGGGAAAGGAGACAACAACTTGAGGAAGAAGTAACAATGATTGTTAAGTATTCACCTTCTATCTGGCAAATATAGGGAAATAGTTCACATTTTATACCAGTTAAAGATACATTGGTCAGTGTTGGAGATTTAGCTCAGCAGAAGTGCCCTTGCCTGGCAAGTGAAGGCCCTGAGTTTGGTCCCGCAGCTCTGAAAAAAAAAAAAGGTCCATTGGCCTTGTTGTGTATATGAATTCAATCTGATTATTATTTTTTTGCATTTTTTATTGTAATTAGTAAAAGGGTTACATGATATTTGCCAGATAGAAGGTGCATTAATTCACATACATTGATACCCTTTCACATGTCTTGATACCCATTTCCCTCCCCCCCAAACCCCCCACCCATCTTAGTTTTCCCCCTTTCCCTATCAAATTTCAAATATCCAAATACAAATAAATTCAATATATCAGATATCAAAGTGAGATACTATAGCAATATGAGATAACCAAGGGACAGCAAAGGAGATGAGAGACAACATAGTACATTAAGAACAACCATCATTCATTATATGACTTATTTTTCTATATCCTAGAGATCCTTTCATTTAGCATCATACTATATGGCCTTTTGTATCAAGGGTTTGCTCCATTGCATATCTCTGCTAGGTGAGCCCAAGGTTTCTACTGATTATGACACATGAGGGAAACCATTGAGCCTAAGTTCCTTTGAGTCTGGCTTACTTCAATTAATATGATTTTTTTCTAAGTCTTTCCATTTCCTAACAAATGGGACGATGTTATTCTTTCTGACAGCAGCATAGAATTCCATTGTGTACAAATACCACAACTTGTTGATCCATTCATCAACTGAGGGACATCTAGGTTGGTTCCATATCTTTGTTATGGTGAATAGTGCTGCAATGAACATTGTTGTGCTAGTGGATTTAGTATGTCCTTGTTTCTGGATGGTTCGGTAAATGCCAAGTAGTGGAATTGCTGGGTCATAGGGGAGTTCTATGTTTAGCCTTTTGAGGCACTGCCATACTGCTTTCCATAGTGGTTGAACGAGTTTGCACTTGCACCAACAGTGTAGTAGTGATCCCTCCTGGCCACATCCCCACCAGCATCTGTTATTATTCTTTTTCCTGATCCTGGCCATTCTAACTGGAGTGAGGCAGTATCTTAGAGTTGTTTTGATTTGCATTTCTTTTATGACCAGAAATGTTAAGCATTTCTTGTTGTGTCTATAGGCCATTTTTCTTTCATCTTCAGAGAAGACTCTCTTTAAGTCTTTGACCCATTTTGAATGGGATGGTTGTTACTTTGGAGATTAGTTTTGGAGTGATTCAATTTTTCCGTTGTTGATATATTTCAGACATGAGGCCTTTGTCCGTTGTTTGGTAGGTGAAGATCTTCTCCCACACTGTAGGCTTCCTAATTAATTTACTAGCTATGTCCTTTGCCATACAAAAGCTCTGCAGTTTAATGCAGTCCCACTTATTCAGCCTTTCTCTGATTTGTTGTGATTCTTGTTCCTTCTTAAGAAAGTTTCGACCTGTGCCAAGGAGGCCTAGTGTATCTCCTATTCCTTCCTGTAAAGTTTTCAGTGTGTCAGCTTTTACCTCCAGGTCTTTGATCCATTTGGAGTTAATTCTAGAGCAAGGTGATAAAGAAGGATCCAGCTTTAGTTTTCTGCAGGTGCTTAACCAGTTCTGCCAGCACAACTTGTTGAAGAGGCTGTCTTTCTTCCATTCTATTTTTTTGGCTCCCTTGTCAAAGATTAGGTGGCAATAGGTCTGTGGTTTAATATCTGGATCCTCAGTTCTATTCCATTGGTCTTCAAGCCTATTTCTGTGCCAGTACCAAGCTGTTTTGATACTTATAGCTCTGTAATACAGTCGAAAGTTTGGAATTGAAATTCCTCCAGAGCTGTTCTTTCTGCTAAGAAGTGTTTTAGGTATACGGGGTCTTTTATTATTCCACATGCAATTTTGGATTGCCTCTTCTATTTCTTTAAAGAATGACATTAGGATATTACATTGAATTTGTAGATAGCTCTTGGCAAGATTGTCATTTTCACAATGTTGATTCTTCCAATCTAGGAACATGGGAGGTTTTTCCATTTCCTTAATTCTGCTTTAATTTCCTTTTTGAGGGTTTTAAAGTTTTCATCAAAAAGGTCCTTTACATTCTTTTTTAAGCTAATTCCTAGGTACTTTATTTTCTTTGAGGCTATTGTGAAAGGAGATTCTTTCCTGATTATTGCCTCGTTCCTCTCACTGTTGGCATAAAGGAAGGCAGTTGATTTTTGAGGGTTGATTTTATAGCCTGCTACTCTTCCAAAGTTTTGAATCAGCTCAAGAGCTCAAGGAGCTTGGGAGTAGATTCTATAAGATTCTTTAAATACAGAATCATGTCATCTGCAAAGAAGGATAATTTTATTTCCTCTTTCCCTCCTTGGATCCCCTTCATGCTTGCTTCTTGCCTTATTGCACTGGCTAGGAATTCTACTACTATGTTAAAGAGTAGTGGAGAGAGTAGGCATCCTTCTCTTGTTCTTAATTTTAGAGGGAATGGCTTTAGAATTTCACCATTAAGTGTAATACTAGCAGTGGGTTTCCCATACACAGCCTTTATTACATTGAGGAATGTTCCATGGATTCCTAGTTTCTCCACAACTTTTAACATAAATGGGTGATGGATCTTGTCAAATGCCTTTTCTGCGTCTATTGAGACAATCATGTGATTTTTGTCCTTGCTCCTGTTGATGTGTTGAATTATATTAATTGATTTGCCTATGTTGAACCAGCTTTGCCTCCCCATGATGAATCCAGTTTGATCATAGTGTATAATTTTTTTGATGAGTTGTTGTAGACGGTTGGCCAGTATTTTGTTGAGAAGTTTTGCATCAATGTTCATCAAAGATATAGATCTATAGTTCTCTTTCTTTGATGAATCTGTGTGGTTTGGGGATGAGGGTTATACTGGCTTCATAGAATGAGTCTGGTAATAACCTTCATTTTCAATTTCATTGAAGAGCTTGAGGACTATTGGTGTGAGCTCTGCTTTGATGACCTTATATATAATTCAGCTGTGAATCCATCTGGCCCTGGGATATTCTTAGGTGGAAGTTCTCTAATTGCCATTTCTATTTCAGAGCTTGCAATAGGCCTGTTCAGTTGGCTTAGTTTTCTTGGTTCAGTGTGGGTATGTTAATATTGGCTAGGAATTCATCCATTTCATCTAGATTCTCAAATTGGTTGGCATAAATGTTTGAGAAGTAGTCCCTCATGATATTCTGGATCTTGGTAATTTCTGTCGTGATATTACCATTTTCATCTGCGATTTTGTTTGTTTAGATATGTTCTCTTCTTTTTTTGGTAAGATTTGCTAAGGGCTTGTCAATTTTGTTAATTCTTTCAAAGAACCAACTCCTTGTTTTGTTGATTCTTTCTATAGTTTTTTTGGATTACAAATCATTTTATTCTGCTTTGATTTTATTTTATTGTATTGTATTTTTACTTTGGCTAATGGGGGAGTTTTATTTTTTGCTTTGACATTAATTTTGAAAGGCAATTAATACAAATGGAAAATGTTCCAAAATATGGCCGGGAGTTTGGCCTAGTGGTTAAAGTGCTTGCCTAGCATGCATGAAGGCCCGGGTTCGATTCCTCGGTACCATATACATAGAAAAAAGCCAGAAGTGGTGCTGACGCTCAAGTGGTAGAGCTCTAGCCTTGAGAAAAGTCCAAGGACAGTGCTCAGGCCCTGAGCTTAAGCCCAGGACTGGCAAAAAAAATGTTCCATGTGCTGCTGAGAAAAATGTATATTGTGTTGTTGCTGGGTGGAATATTCTGCAGATGTCTGTTAGATCTAGTTGGTCTGTATAGTTGTTCAGTTCTAAGGTTTCTCTGTTGAGTTTTTGCCTTGTTGATCTGTCCATAGGTGAGAGTGGTCTGTTAAAGTCACCGACAATCACTGTATTTCAATCTACGTATGGTTTCAGTATAAGTAAAGTTTGCTTGATGAAGTTTGAAGCTCCGGGATTGGGTGTGTAAATATTTAGGATCGTTATATCTTCCTGGAAGAAAGATCCCTTTAGTAGTATGTAGTAACCTTCTTTGTCTTTTCTTACCAATTTTAGTTTGAAGTCAATTTTATCTGATATGAGGATGGCAACTACTTTATTTTTCATCTCCCTTGTTTCTAATTGCTCATTTTTGATGCCTTGCATCTCTTCTTTTAGATCATGTATGGATTTCTTTAGCTCCTTGATTTTCATTTGAGTGGTTAGCTCAGTAGTTTTATTTTCTTTGAACATTTGCTGGAGTTCAGTCACCTTTTTATTTGTGGATTCTATGAATTCATGACCTTGTTTATGGTTTCCTCTTGTTCAGCTATGGCTTCCTCCCTTATCTCTTTCTTTATATTTTCACATTTTTCATTAATGATGTTTATCAATTACATATGTACAGCACTTGGAAGACTCTCCTCTAGGATTGCCAGTGACTGTTCCATTGGCTGTTTACTTTGGGTGTGGGGGGGTGGGGGATGTTGTTTCTTGATTTGACATTTTTCTTGAGTTTCTTGTTCTGCCCATTTGAAAATGGGAGCAAGATTAATACTAAACACAATTATAGTTTTTCAGATATAACCAACCTAGACCTCTGTAGCTGGCAGACTCTAGATGTTCACAAGTTTTGATTGGTGTTGTCACTCTTTCTTTTTGTGCAGTTACCGATCAGTCTAATACATCCACTGATAAGTGATTTATACCCAAATCAATAATCTCTATTGTCTTTAAGTCCCTCTGAGCCTAGAGAATAATTAAACACATTAAACACCTAGATATACAGTGTTGCTCAACAGCAACAAGTGTAGTTCCATGCAGTATAAGGGTTGAAAGACGAACAGAGGTCCAGAGATAGAAAAGTAGAATGAGAGAGGTCAGGGGGTAAGTAGGTAGCGTATTTGAGTACAAAGTTTGGAAAGTATTAGAATAAAACTTATGTGTTGCTGAACAACTAGCTCTTAGCCCAACCAGTGGCCTCACAGTGGAATGTGGGATGGATCTGCGAGCTTCCGTGTGAGCGCGGTTGGCAGATGTTTTCCTGTGCTGCTTCCAGGGGCGGCCCCAAGCCAAGGGTCTGGGGATTGAGAGTTTCAGGGGCTCTCAGAAGGACCAGCAGGAGACCCCTCTGTTCCCAGGGGTGGGGCCCAGCTGAGGAAGTGGGCCCCAAGGGCAGAGCCTCGCCTTTTTGATTCTCAGAAGGGGAGCTTGGCTGCTGGTTGGCCCTTCAGATCCCTGCTGTGTTTCCACTGCATTGTCAGAGTCTGTGACTGTGGGGGACCCCTCGGTGCTGTCTTGCTCAGGATTCCTAGTTGGAGGATGCCCTGCTCAAGAATTGAGGAGGGGCAGATGCTGGCTCCTATTTTCCCCGCACCCCCTACCCACTGTTGTAAGGCAGCATCCCAATGCCCTCCACTCTCCAGATCCAGTGGCCTGGGAGAGGAGCCTGGTGGGCAGCTGGGAGCTGGGACAGCTCTGCCTCCCCTGGTGGGGTGCTGAGTGTTAGGTTCCACCCGCTTGTCAGTCTCCAGTCAGATGGCTGGGGCTTGAGCCCGTTGGGCAGGTGGGAGTTGGGACAGCCCGCCTCTCTTGGTGGGGTGCTGGGTCTTAGGTAACCCACCTGTCAATCTCCAGTCAATGGCCTGAGGGAGGGGGCTGTTGTGGGGAGAGACAGGATTCTAAATTCCTTGCCCTCCTGCTCCCGCCAGTCTTTCTCGGGCGGAGTGGAGGGGTCTGCTCTAAGTTCTATTGCTTGGCACCCGCTCCGCTTTCCCGATGTGTTTGAGGACGCGCTGTATTACTCACGCCTCTGCATCCATCCACGGGTGTTCCACGGTGGTGGGGAGTCTTTCACTCCCCTCGTGTCTCCGCCACCGCCTGTGTTCTGCATCTGGGTTCTGCTGCTTGCTGGTCTGATTCCGCGTCTGGGTTCCACTGCTTCCGCTGTTCACCTGCCCGGTTCTGTGCTGGTTTCTGTAGCAGTTGGGCTCCCGGCCTGGCGCCCTCCACTGCCGCCGCTTTTCGTGGCTTGGAGCCAGCGCCCGCCGCCAGAGTTAAATACAGAGTTAAATAGCAAAACTTAGTAGAATTTTACACTGATGCTGTTCTAAACCTTTCTTTTCTTTTTATTTTCTTTTTGTTCATTGAGGTGCTGGAACTCTGGGCCTAGGAGTTGTTTCTGAGTTCCTCAAGATTACCACCCTTAATATTGAGACACCGTGCTATTTCTGTTTTTTTTTTTTTTTTTTGGTTAATTGGAGATAAGAGCATCATTAAGTTTAGTGGCTAGGCTGGCTCTGAGCTGTGGTCATCACACCTGAGCCTACTGAGTATCTAGGATTACAGGCATGAGCCACCACATCCAGCTTTCTGCTGTAAAGATTTTATAAGTGAAATTCTGGCAGGATTCTTCTCGTACATTATTTCTCTGCTCTCTGCCATTTACAAACTCCATCCCATGTGTGGCCTTACATAAAAATGAAAACAGTCTGACCCAACATATGATCAAACAACTTGACTTGTTGTCAGATCTAAGTTTGGTGGTAATCTCTGATACATGGCCTCAGAGAAAGAGACAGCTTCTGGGATTGGAATATTCAGCAGTGTATTGAATTGTCTTCCATGGACACTATTTCTGTGTTCACTATTATAAATATAGGAAACTGTCCAAGAACAGGTCTGGACTGTTGGTTTCATAGATCCATTCTCTGTATATTAATTTCAATATGTGGAATGAGCATATCAAATTCAACTGTGAATGGATCCAAAGCTACAAGCACTGTGGTTTCTCATATTTCTGAATTTGTAAATCAGACAATATTGTGTATTGTAGGATCTTGTCCCATTATCAAGAGTTTCAACACACATCCGCAAACCTCTTCTAGTATAAGTGACAATGAAAATTTTTGGTTTCCACTAAAAGAGAAAAGTGGATCATGCAAAATCTTTGCACTTCAAAAGCACAGCACTGTTTTTGGGCATGCTGTGCCTTGGGAATACTGTACCTTGAAACTTAGAGACAAATTCATATCTGCACAAGACCATTTACAAGAACTGCAGAGGTTTGAGATCAGTTTCATATTGCTGAGTTTAGTATAAAGATGATTCTTCCTGTATTCTTTGCAGGAATCTCAAAATGCTTCTCTCATTTATTCTGCTGTGACTTTGCTTGTCATTCTGCAAGTTGCATTTCATAGCATCACTTCCCAGCATTTCATTTGCATGTATCCAGATACTTTATCTTCTTTCAGATATAAAGACAACAATGTATTTCTTGCTCAAATTGCTCTAGAAAAGCAAGAAAATTTGACTTGGTTTTCTACAGTCTTCTACAGATTGTTTTCAAAATTCAAAAATACATAGCATCATTGGAATTGTAAACCCTCTGTGTACTAACCTGACAATAAAATCCAATTAAAAAACCCTGTGTCCTAAAAGCAAACAATAGCTTCCTTGAGTTTTTTAGCATGAGGTGTTGAATCAAACATTATTTTAATGGGAAAATTTCCAATGCAAAGAAATGTATCAACAGTTCGCTTTCACCATCAAATGAAATTTACTCTCTTCATGAAAAATGTAAGGTGATATTCATTAGAAGACTTAGAAAAAATCATATTAAGTGAAGTAAGCCAGACTCAAAGGAACTTAGGCTCAATAGTTTTCCTCATTTGTCATAATCAGTAGAAACCTTGGGCTCTACTAGCAGAGATCTGCAATAGAGCAAAACCTTGATACATATGGCCATATAGTATGAAGCTAATTGAAAGGACCTCCAGGATATTGAAACAAAAGCCATATAATGAATGATTGTTGTCCTTAATGTACTATGTTATCCCTCATATCCTTTGCTGTCCATTGGGTATCTCATATGGTTACAGTATCTCACTTTGTTATCTGATATATTGAATTTATTTGTATTTGGTTATCTGAAACTTGATAGGGGAGGATGGAAAACCAATATGGGGAGTGGGTGGTGGGTGGGGGGAGGGTAATGGGTACCAAGACATGTGAAAGGGGATCAATGTATGTGAATTAATGCATCTTCTATCTGACAAATATCATGTAACCCTTTATTCATTACAATAAAAATATATATAAAAAAGAAAATATTTTGAAATGTCCAATCCTTTAGTAATACGTTCTTGCTTTCTATTTTTTTTTAATGTCATGTGTTCTACACAATAGGGATTCCTGTGAATGCCTGAGGATTTTGATTCAATACACATTCCAAAACTCTATGTTCCCTGATTATTACACTAAGCATTTACTTCAGGCAAATGCTTCAGGTAGTGTTACATGAATTTGCTACACTCACCTTTGAATTTATCTTAAAGTTTACTTTAGTTCTTAGTTGTCATATGAAAGAAAATACATAAAATTTTAGTTTCCATTTCTCTTTTTATAATGGGTTACTTTGATTATGCTTTTTGAGATCTTGGAACTGTCTTCCATCCATGTACTTTCCCATTAAAATTACTCTGTACTTCTTACAAAAGAGAAGTCTCTGGAAAGAAATGCCCAGATAATACAGGTTGCGGTTTTGCGATGCAGAACAGCGTGCTATAAGAATATTCTTACTTGTATTAATGATATAATATAATGAATTAGGTTTGTGAATGATAGTGGTGTGTGTAATGTGAAGAATCCAAAATTTTCCGCCACAGATTTTAGTATAATGAGAGTTATTGTCTGGATGTAATGTGTTTAATGAGCATAGATTTTCTCTTATGGAATCTCAATAAAACCTTTCAAGATTATTTGTTTATCTTATTTATGCTAAATAGCATATCTGAAATAATATGCATTTTTGAAGAAAGAATTAATTACATTTCAGAAGCCAATATACAACATATAACACTAACCAAAATTTCTGGAGTGAGAAGTTTGGATCTCAGTCATGTGTATTGAATGCTCTACTTTTCATGAATAATGGAGTAACTGAACTACACAGTAATTAGGAAGAAATAGATAAAGTAAAAAGGATTGCATTCAATAAGAAAAACAGAAATGTTAAGAATTGCAATGTATGTCTCCCTTTGAAAGAATGACTTCAGAATCAATACATTAAATTAGCTCAGTGATGTTTCTTGCAGCATTATTGAACATATTAAGCTATAGAATCAACCTTTAGATGCCCCTCACTAGATGAATGGATCAAGAAGGTGTGATAGCTATACAGAATGAAATTTTGTGCTGCCAACAGGAAGCATGGCATTGTCCCATTCACAAAGAAATGGAAACACTTGTAAAGAAGAAATATAGAATCCCTGATTTCCCTAATTTGCAATAATTAGTCCTCATCTAGAGTTCTCCTTGCAGATGATCATGGTAGCATAAAAGCTATGTAATTATGAGTATATAGGATGTGGTTAATTGAAATAAACTACAGGATAAAGAAACAGGTGATTAATTCTTGTGATTGTTGTACTTATTGCACTATGTGAAATTATTTGTTTTCTCTAATTTTTTCTTTATGATTTACCTTACATTGGTATTTCATCTGATTATTTGAATTAAGGAAAGGGAGGGAAAAACAGGATGATGGAAATGATATAGAGGAGGTAAATTCAGATAAAAACATAAGGGTTATTAATGTTAAAGAAATACCTAACAAATATACCTGCAATCTCTCTATTGTTACCAAGATAATAAAATAAAATAAAGATAATAAATATATCCCAATGATTGTAAAAATGATATATTTCTTTTGCCCAGATGAGCATATGAGTTATTTTTTAATTTATTTCTGTACCTTTTAATGGTAAAATGTATGAAAGAGTATTTTGAAAAAATATAGGAGAATGAATAAAGAAATTTATTATATGTAACAGTAGGTGGATTAAAAAAACTGAATAAAAATACTGGCTATAATATTTTAAATGTAGTAAAAAAGGTGGGGATTTTTGGTTCTTCCCTTTTTGTGTCAGTCATGGGGATTGAATTCAGGCCCTGACACTCTCTCTGACTTTTTCCATTCAAGTCTGTATCTAAAATTTTGAGTCACAGCTCTCAGTCAGTTTTCTGATGATAAATAGGAGATAATAATTTTCTGGACTATATTAATTGGACTCATTTCAAACCAAGACCTCAGTTTTCAGTTTCCTGAGAGGATAGGACTGCATCATGGGCCACTGACCCCTAGATTAGAAAGATATTTTATTTTGTATTTGGAAATACACAATAAAAGATGTATATTTGTCCTTATAAATATTAAATGTGTATGAGACAAAACCTCAGACTTCCCCATATATTATTCTGTCAAACATAGAAGTAAAGAAGAGAACAACTGAACATGGAACTGTCTTTCATAAAGAACCGATGGAATGGAATCAAAGAGCCGGAAATTAAATTAAAGATCTAAAGACTTCATCTTCAATTAGGGTAAAAAAATAGAATGGAAGAAAGACAATCTCTTTAATAAATGCTGAAGGCGGGATGGTTATGTGGCTGTAAAAGCATAAATCTGGGTCCTGATAGGTCACTCTGAACTATGGTTAATTACAAAAAATGAATCAAAGACTTTGAGGGAAAAGAAAATACCCTGAAAACTGGACAGGAAGGAATAAGAGATACTTCCTTGGCACTTTCTTAGTAAAGGCCCAGAAACCCAACCAATTAAAAGAAGTTTGGACAAAGGGGACTACATTGTACCTCAGAGCTTCTTTATAGCAAAAGACCTAGCTATCTACTTAAACATAAACACTACAGATTGTGAACAGTACCTTACTAGCTGTACAACAGACAAGGACTTCATTTGTGATATATCTACAGAACAAAAACTGAATTAAAACAGCAAAACCTCATAAAACAACTAGACCATTAAACTGTGGGCTAAAGACTTAGAGACTTCTTTGAACAAGAAATAAGAATGAGCAATAGACATATGAAGACATGTTCAACATTACCAGCATACGATAAACATGAAAATTACTTTTTCATTCCAATGCCACTCTGATTGGGATGCCCATGATCTTTAAATCTAGTAATGTGATGTGGTAGGTAATGTCCTTAGAAAGGAAACCTAAAACACTATTGTGGAAGTATAATTTTGTTCAACTACTGTGGAAATTAGTGTTGCATTTCTTCAAAAGACTAAATGTAGATTTCCACAATGACACACTCCTGGGCTTTTAAAAAAAGTTCATGAAAAAAGGACAAGTACAGATATCAGCACAAACATATTCTTTGCATTATTATTTACCATAGCTAAGATAGGGGAACCAACACAGATATACCTCAATTTATAAATGAGTGAGGAAGTGATTCTCTTTCTTTTTCTTTTTTTGCCAGTCCTGGGCTTGAGCTCAGGGCCTGAGCACTGTCCTTGGAACTTCTCAAGGCTAGAGCTCTACGACTTCAGCCACAGCATCACTTCTGGCTTTTTTCCATGTATGTGGTACTGAGGAATTGAACCTCAGTCTTCATGAATGCTAGGCAAGCACTCTACCACTAGGCCAGACTCCCAGCCCAAGAAGTGATTTTTGTAAGTATTGAAATTCTATGCTTTTATCACACAAATGGTATTGCCACATTTGTAAGGAAATGAAAAGTTTGCAGAAAAATCATACTAAATGATGTAAGCCAGACTCAAATAAATCATCGTCTCCATGGGTTTCTTCATTTTTTAATAATTAGTATACTTCTAGGGTTCTCTCAGCAGAGGATCAGTACAGACAAAAATCAATGAACATGTGGTCATATATGATGAGGGGAAGAAAACTGAATTCCAGGATATGGAAACAAATGGTTTATCTCCATGATTGTTGTTCTTAATGTACTCTATAAGGTTATTGCCTTTTCCCCTTTATGCTTTATCCATGTTATTACAGTTTCAAACTTTAGTACTATGGATACAGTGTATACTAGTACCTATCTGAAATACTGTAGGAAAGGAAAAAATCAAAGTGATGGTAGGTATGAGTGGAGGCAAAATGGAAGAAAAACATGGGAGCGTGTATCAATGAGCAAGTAGTAATATTTTCTCTACATGATGAATATAACTGTAACTCCTCAAGACACCAACCAACAATAAAATAAAAATAATACAACAAAACTAATAAAGTTCTATATCTAATTTAGATTGAACAACATAATTTTGAATCACAAGTGGGTGACTGAAAAACTCAGAAGAGAAATTGAAATTTACATGATATTTAAGAAAACGTAGTGTACAAAATACTAGAACCTTTTATGACACAGCAAAGGCAGTATTAAAAGGGAAATTTAAGGATCTCAGTACCTAAATCAACAAACTGAAGAAAGGTCAAAACAATTTTAAAATATACATTAGGCTTCCATAAAAAGATTAATGAATTATACCCCAATTTGATAATAAGAAAATAATTTATGAAAATTTAATTAGAACTAAATAAATTAGAGTCCAAAAATATACAACAGGAATCAACCAAACAAGGGTTGATCCTTTGAAAAACTTGAAGTTGACAGAGCCCTAGCATATTTTATAAGAAAGGAAAAGAGAACACACATAGATACATCTGAGATGACAATGAAATACCTTGGCAGAACTATGGAGATCTAGAACCCCATAAAGGAACACTTTCCAAAGCTTATGTCAAATAATTTGAGAATCTGGAAGAAATGGAATAATCCTTATGGAATATAAAAGCTCAGTGAAGTTCTAAACTAATTAAACAGAATCATTTCAAGTAATGAAATAAAAATGCCAAAAAAACCCCACATTCCATCTAGGATAATCACAGGACCTGCCAATTCTATATGACATTCAATGCAGTATTCACTCCATTACTCTTCAATGAAATTGAAAGTGGAACATTCTGGGAAGATGTCAGACATTCATGGTGTGTCTCTCAGAACTGTTTCCAATATGACAAATTTAACTTTCTAGCAAAAAGTTTGTGGCTAAAGAGTAAAAAATATCAGTCAGTATCAGTAGCCATTGTACTGGCAGTGGTGGCAGGAACAGCTCCTCAGAGCAACTGTACTAAGACAAAGTCTGAGCACTTAGTGTTTCAATTACCTTTAGTGCAGTTTGGGTGACTATAAGCAGAAATCTTCATCTTGTGGGCAACAGACAGACAGAAATTAGAGAAAGCTCTCAAATCAAAGGGAAATATTACCCCAGAGAAGACAGTTTCACTACTTCTTAGGTAGGTGAACTGAGAAGGTAGAACTTCCTCACACAGCCAAAAGCAGGGCCATCTTAGCTACTGGCAAAGACCCTGCCAGACCAGTTATGAGGTAACTGGAATCAGAGACATTGTCTTTGCAGACATTTTTCAAAAGGGAAATGGAATCTGACCAGGGTCTGCTTCGCCTGGTGACCAGTTCCCAGCCCTGGATAAATAAATTCCTTCCGTGGTGTGGCAGCTTTCCTCTCCTCATAAGCAAAACTTCAGAGGGGAGGCATTTCCACCACTCTCAGCTGAATTGGCAAAAGGAATAGTGTATTCAGACTAGGTCTGATAGAAGAAGTCTGAAGGTAGCCAATGATTTAAGGCTAAAACTCCACCTAAACTAAATTACCACTAACTGCCAACTTCTCCTGCAGAAAACCTAAAACTCATCGCCTTGCCAGTAAATTAGCCTGCATGGAAAATCACCAAGACCAGAAGTTGTAAGGCAGAACTTATTTTCATACTCATACAAACAGAATGGAAAACACTAGTAAGCCAAAGTAAAATAAATCATCACAAGCAAATAGTAGACTCCATAAAGAGACTGTATCCTTTATGCAGTGATGACACAACTTTCCATAGTAAACTAAACATTATTTTCCCTAATTATATTTGTTTAAATTTACTCCTTTTTTCATTAATTTCATTTTACTTCTCTTTTTATTGTCCATTATTTCTCCATTCTTTTCCTATTTTGACTTCATTGTCAATCAGTTCATTCCTATAAATGTAACAACAACTCTTAGTGGACATAATGCTTCATTGGGTACACACTTATTTCACATTGTATTTTTATTTTGTTAGTCCCCTATTTTCAAACTTAATGTTTTAATATCATATTAGTTCTTTAAATACATATAATTTTTAGATTTTTTTATTGAGGACCAAGATACTAACAGTAGTTCTATTTTAAAGCTAATAGGCATTGAGGAGAGCCTGGAGAAGGATGACAATGGAATTAGAGATATACAAAAGGGAATCACGTCAAAGAATTTCCCAAATACCACATGTCCAAACAGACTAGATGAGAAAGAGACATCCCATTGCAACATCATAAAACATACTGGAACAACAGAGATGACAGAAAGGGTCCTTAAAGCAGGCAAGGAAAAAAGAAGAATCTCAAACAAAGGAAAACACATCATAATAACCAAATATTTCTTAGCAGTGATCACACAAGAAAAAAAGCTTGGAATGATGTATGCCCTGCCCTCAAAACAAGTAACTATGAATCAAGAATACTGTAAACAAGTAAGGTCTCTTTCATGTCTGAGGGAAAAATAAAAGTATTCCACATCAAAGAAAAATTGAAGCATTTTATATTGATCAAACAAGCGTTACTGAAAGATATTCTTCATATTAAAAATCAACACACACTTGATATTAACAGAAGATGGCACATAAACATTATTCCATGTAATAACATCAAGAATTGAAGAGTCAAAGGACCGAATGAAATAGGTAAAATGGGAGGAACTATAAGTATTTTTAATCATAATAATCAATTGATGTGACTCTCTAATTAAACATCATAGACTTAAAAGTTGGATCAAAAAGGAAGAACCACACATGGGCAGAGTGGCTCTCACAGCTGTAATCTTACCAGTACAGGAGGCTGAGATCTGAGAATCACAGTTCAAAGACACCCTGGGCACTAAAATGTCCATGAGACACTTATCTCCAATTAATCTCCAGAAAACCAGAAGTGGCTCTGTGGCCCGTGTTATATGTTCATTTTTCATGCCATATTCCTAGTTTAATTAGAATCAACACAATGTTTTTTTCCTAGACATCTAAATTGTCTTGATATATATCGTTTTCCCAGCAGATATAGGGATAATATGAGATTTAGCCTTTCCTAGGAAGCAATGCATTCTTCAGCTCAAGGACAATGCCCAGGACCAAATTTCAAGTACACAATATGACAGGCAAACTTCCCCTATATGGAGGCTGACGTTTGTATCTTATGTCAAATAAAATAGACTTCAAATTGAAAGTAGTAAGATGAGAAAAACAAGATTATTGAATACTACTAAAGGAATCTCTTTCAGGAATAGATAATCATTGTCAATATCTGCATATCAAATGCTGGAGCATCAAACAAACTTACTTACATTAAAACCACTCAGATGGAAACAATGATTTTTGGTTATTTTAACACATCACTGTTAATGTTGCATAGGTAACAAGAGAAAAACTCAAGAGAGAAACTCAGAATTGAAGAACTGAAAGACCAACTAGAGTCAACTGACATTTGCAAAGTATTCCACCAAACAACACACATATATACATTCTTCCTAGTAGCGCATTGACTATTTTTGAAAACAAATCACTTTGTAGGACATAAAGCAAATGATCACATGCATACACATTGAAATTATGGCTTAGTAAAGAAGTAAATGACATTTATGATAAACAACATTAAAACCATGAAAATGGGAGTGAAAGAAAAAGTAACAAAGTAGAAAAAAACTCCAATGCTCTGTATTAGAAGAATTAATAGTGTGAAAATGGCATTCCTACCAAAGGTTATCTGCATATTCAATTCAATAAACAACATTATCCCAATGTCATTCTTTGATGATATAGAATAAGCAATACAAAAATTCATATGGAATAGTATATGTCTTAATCAGTAGAAACCTTGGGCTCTAGTAGCAGAGATTTGCAATAAAGCATGCAGTATGACGCTAAATGAAAGGACCTCTAGGTTATAGAAACAAAAGCCATATAATGAGTGATTATTGTCTTTAATGTATTATGTTATCTCTCATCTCTTTTGCTTATCCCTTGATTATCTCATATTGTTACAGTATTTCACTTTGTTATCTGATATATTGGATAAATGTGTATTTGGTTATTTGAAATTGGATTGGGAAGGGGGAAAACAAGATGATGAGGGGTAGGGAGGGAAATGAGGATCAAGACATGAGAAACTATATCAATGTATGTGAATTAATGCACCTTCTATCTGGTGAATATAATATAATCCTTCTGTTAATTACAATAAAAATATATGAAAAAATAGTATATGCCTCATACAGAAAAAAAACAAAACCATTTTAGCAGAAAGAAATATGCTGATGAAACATGAATATCTAACCTCAGAATCTATTACAAAACTATATAATTTAAGAAAGCTGGATACTGGTGCAAGAAAAGATGTGAGGACAAATACAACAGAACTGAAGAACCATAAGTCAACCCTCACACCTATTGCCACCAAATCTTCAATAACAGAGTTAAAAGAATAGGATGGAGAAAAGACAGGCCCTTCAACAAATGGGTTACCATAAAATCAATTAAGTTTATGTAGAAAACTGGAACCTAGATGTCAACCTGCACCATAACTCAAAGTCCTTGAAGTAAACAACAGACACCCTAAAAGCTTTATAGGGGGGCCGGGAGTTTGGCCTAGTGGTTAAAGTGCTTGCCTAGCATGCATGAAGACCCGGGTTCGATTCCTCGGTACCACATACATAGAAAAAAAAAGCCGGAAGTCGTGCTGAGGCTCAAGTGGTAGAGCTCTAACCTTGAGAAAGTCCAAGGACAGTGCTCAGGCCCTGAGCTCAAGCCTATGACTGGCAAAAAAAAAAGAAAACATTCCTTTGGGGGCCGGGAGTTTGGCCTAGTGGTTAAAGTGCTTGCCTAGCATGCATGAAGACCCGGGTTTGATTCCTCGGTACCATATACATAGATAAAAGCCAGAAGTGGTGCTGAGGCTCAAGTGGTAGAGCTCTAGCCTTGAGAAAGTCCAAGGACAGTGCTCAGGCCCTGAGCTCAAGCCCAGGACTGGCAAAAAAAATAAAAGCTTTATAGGAAGGAACTGGAGACACAGTGGGACACCTAATCATGGATTGAAACTTTCTTCATTAAACTTGAGGCCTTTGGTATGGCAAAAGTCATAGCTAACAAGTTAAATACAAAGGTCAAAGGATGTGTGAAAACCTTGACAAACCACACAAAGACCAAAACCTCATATCTATTACATACCTACATATCAAAAAATTGATTCTCTCAAAAGTAAATACTTAAAGAGAACACAATCTCATTAAAAAATGTGATAAAGTCTTGGAAACTTCTCAGAAGAGGAAATAAAAATGGCCTATATTCCAATGAAGAAACGCTCAACATCTCTGGCCAGAAGAGAAATGAAAATCAAAACAATTTTGAGTTTCCACCTCACTCCAATCAGAAGGGCCATGATCAAGGCCCAGAAGAGATCTCTTCTACACTGTTGGTGGGACTGTAAACTCATTCAACCATTATAGTAAGCAGGAGGGTGATTCCTCAAAAGACTAAACATAGAACTCCCCTATGACCCAGCAATCCCACTTCTTGGCATTTACCCAATATCCAAGAAGAAGGAATACTAGTTTAACTACCACATGCTATTTATTTTAGCATTATTTACCATAGCTAAGAGATATGGAACAAAGTCAGATGCTCTTAAGTACATGAAGGGATCAAGAAGATGTATTTTTATGCAATGGAGTTCAATGTACCCATGGTAAAGAATGGATGGCATCTCCCTATTCATAAGGAAATAGACTTGGAAAAAAATCTTATTTAGGATTTTGCTAATAGAGGATCACAGTTGCTTCAACGAGGTATACAAAGGGATTTGTAGGATAACATCATAAGAAATTAATTAGGCACAAATTTCAAAATATCATTTATGATTGTCTTCCTCAATATTGCATAATCCCCAAAGAAAGCTAAGTAATTGTTAATATGTTAGGCATCTACTGTATTATTTTATAACAGGACATTTCAACTGAAAGTTTTTGATTCCATATATGTTCCAAAAGTGAGGAAATATGAGAGATTGCATGTATCTCTCTTGTATACTTAAGACATTGAGTTCACAATAGCTGTTTTTTCATCAAAAATTACCTAATATTTGAAATTGACAATATTTGAAGATTTAAATGACTTTTTTCCTTATAGTTATAGAAAACACTAATTATGGTTTAGACACATCTCCCTTTTTTTCTCATATATTTTTTATTGTAATTAATAGAAGGGTTACATTCTATTTGCCAGATAGAAGTAACATTAATTCACATACCCTTTCTCATGTCTTGGTCCCCATTTCCCTCCAGCGAAGGAGGAATTTCAATACCAAACTTTAGACTCTATTACAGAGCTATAATTATCATAACAGCTTGGTACTGGCACAAGAGCAGGCCTGAAGACCAATGGAGTAGGGGGCTGGGAGTTTGGCCTAGTGGTTAAAGTGCTTGCCTGGCATGCATGAAGACCCGGGTTCGATTCCCTCGGTACCACATACATAGAAAAAAGCCAGAGGTGGTGCTGAGGCTCAAGTGGCAGAGCTCTAGCCTTGAGAAAGTCCAAGGACAGTGCTCAGGCCCTGAGCTCAAGCACAGGACTGGCAAAAAAAAGACCAATGGAGTAGAATTGAGGACCCAGATATTTAACCCAGACCTATGGGTACCTAATCTTTGACAAGGGAGCCAAAAAAATAGAATGGAAGAAAGAGAGCCTCTTCAAAAGTGATGCTGGCAGAACTGGCAAGCACCTGCAGAAAACTAAAGCTGGATCCTTCTTTGTCCCCTGCACTAGAATTAACTCCAAATGGATCAAAGACCTGGAGGTAAAAGCTGACACACTGAAAACTTTAAAAGAAGGACTAGGAGATACACTAGGCCACCTTGGCACAGGTCAAAATTTTCTTAATAAGGACCAAGAATCACAAAAAATCAAAGAAAGGCTGAATAAGTGGGACTGCATTAAACTGCAGAGCTTTTGTATGGCAAAGGACATAGCTAGTAAATTAATTAGGAAGCCTACAGAATGGGAGAAGTTCTTCACCAACCATACAACAGATAAAGGCCTCATATCTAAAATATATCAACAGCTCAAAAAATTGAATCACTCCAAAAGTTATCTCCAAAGAAACAACCATCCCATTAAAATGTAGGCCAAAGACTTCAAGAGATTCTTCTCTGAAGAAGAAACAAAGATGGCCTATGGACATATGAAGAAATGCTCAACATCTCTGCTCATAAAAGAAATGCAAATCAAAACAACTCTACAATTCCATCTTACTCCACTTAGAATGGCCAGAATCAAGAAAACTGGTAACAACAGATGTTGGAGGGGATGTGGCCAGGAGGGATCACTACTACACTGTTGGTGGGAGTGCAAACTCATTCAACCACTATGGAAAGCAGTATGGCAGTTCCTCAAAAGACTAAACATAGAGTGCCCTATGACCCAGCAATTCCACTACTAGGCATTTACTCAATTGTCCAGAAAAGGACAGACTAAATCCACTGGCACAATGATATTCATTGAAGCACTATTTACCATAGCAAAGATATGGAACCAACCAAAATGTCCTCAGTTGATGAGTCGATCAACAAGATGGTATATTTGTACACAATCTAATTTTATGCTGCTGTCAGAAAGAACGGCATTGCCCCATTTGTTAGGAAATGGAAAGACTTAGAAAAAATCATATTAAGTGCAGTATGCCAGACTCAAAGGAGCTTAGGCTCAATGGTGTCCCTCATTTGTCATAATCAGTAGAAACCTTGGTTTCTCCTAGCAGAGATTTGCAATAGAGCAAAACCTTAATACATAAGGCCATAAAATATGATGCTAAATGGAAGGATCTTTAGGATATAGAACAAAAGCCATATAATGAGTGATTGTTGTCCTTAATGTACTATGTTATCTCTCATCTCTTTTGCTATGATTTTCTCATATTGTTAGAGTGTCCTATTTTGTTATCGGATATATTGGATATATTTGTATTTGGTTATTTGAAATTGGATTTTTCAAAAAGATATGAATATAGGAACAACAATCTTGGGTGATTTTTCAAATATCATTATGTCTCTTGATGAAATATTAATAGAGCTTTGGGATACAATTGACATTTAGGAACAGTATCAATGAAACAAGTCCCAAAATCCAAATAAATGCTGCTCTTAATTTTGTGTATTTCAAACATAGTTACACAGAATCATCCTGATATTGCTCATGAACTAGCTATGTGTTTCAGCAAGGTGCTACCTATATTCACAATATGAACTCAGTAAATATATTGCAACTTCAATGGAAAAAAATGACTGTTGAAGATGACCTAGCTAAGCCAGGTATCTAAAAACACATTCCAAATCTCTATGGACCTGTAAAGCCTGTCAAATAGCGTGGATGTTACATGTCTTGTGTTGTATTGTGAACATCATCTGGTCCAAGAGACAAAACTCTTCTATAACACAGGGCATTTTCTCTCCTCTGAAGAATTCTGAGATGGAGGTTTAAAATAGTTTCTTCAGTTCATTTATTCCATCACACATTCCTAATATAAATAGAATCAACTACAAAATAACATGTTAACTCTTTGGTAAGTATGATTTTTCCTTCATGATAATATAAATAAAATATATTCATCCTTACATGTGAAGAAATGCAGCATAAAATGAACTAAAAGGCATATCAGAAATCCAATTTTCCCTCCCAATGCTTGAGAGCCTCTTCTTTCTTATGTTCATTTTCCATTAAAATATAATAAATAATAAAGTATATGCATATCTACCACATCTAATGAAGTTGTTACCATTAGGCAGCACAGAGAGAACTATGTTATTTTCCTGTCATAGGAATGATTAATAGTGTTATTTCCAAATCCTTGCAGCAATGTGAGTATAATCTTTCTCTGCACTAATTATGAATTAAAATGGTAAATGTGTTGTGACATTCACAGAGATTAAAGGATGCTCAATTAAACTACTGATAAATCCTCACCAATGTTATTGGTAAAAACATAGTTCATACAGAATCCTTAATGGCACCCAGATATGTTTATTTATAAAGACTTACCCATTTAATTTTGCATGGGAAAACAGAAATGAGAATGCTTTGGTAATGGAATTGAAAAAGGCCAAGATTTCTCAGTGGAGAGGAAACATCCTATTCTTTCCATTTCAGTAAGATTTATCTTTGAATACCAAATAGCATTTTATTTTGTACTCTTCTTGCATATATAACATATAAAAATATTTAAACTGTTAAACAAATTTCATATCAACTATTTGTAATGTATAATAGTGCTAGAATATGACATATTTCAGCTATAATTTTCTTATTCTAAAAGATTGGGACTGGGCCAGGCATTTGAGCTAATGCATCTTGCCTAGCATGTACAAAGGCCCAGGCTTGATTCCTTGGCATCACATACATAGAATAAGAGATGGAAGTGTTGCTGTGGCTCAAGTGGTAGAGATCTAGCCTTGAGAAAAGTCCAAGGACAGTGCTCAGGCTCTGAGTTCAGCCCCAGAACTGGCAAAATTTAAATGAAAATAATAAAAATAAAATAAAAGATTGTGACCAATCAGCAGGATTTGAATGTATCAATGATTCTCCCAAAGAAGTTCATGATTGCTTCTGATTATTAATTGCAGGGCAAATCTGGACATTTTGGATATAGAGAAAAACAGCCTTCAAAATTTTTTCAGTATGAAATTTGTACTGTCTGAAAAGGTTATACTTATATGTTAATAGTCTGACAAATGGACAGCCTAGATTTTTAATCATTTGCACTAACTGTTGAAAATATGAAAAGTGTGGACTCACTCTAACTCAGGACTCTTTTAGGAATCATTATATATTAATTGACTCTTGTTAAATTTCTAACTAGTATGTAAATTGTCCCATATATTGCCTCTAAACTTAGCTTTTTGGGGATAGTTTTGCTCATTATTTAAAATGCTATAGACTTTCCATTTAGTAAGTTAAAAAAGGTGAAAAAAACCCCAAAGAATAAAATACTTAACCAAAGATGTAAAGGAATTATTTAATGACAACTACTTTATAATGAAAGAAATTAAAGAGGATACCATGAAATGGAAAAACATACCATGCTCATGGGGAAGGTGAGAACCAATATAGTGAAAATGGCCATACTGCCAAATTGACATATTAATTCAATGTAATACCCATCAAAATCCCAAGGACAATCTTTACTGAAATAAAAGATATATTCCAAAGGTTCATATGGAACAAGAAAGACCTAGAATAGCCAAAAAAATTCTAGACAAAAAGAGCAATGTAAATGCTATTACAATACTAGATTCCAAACTCTACTATTGATCCATAATAACAAAAACTGCATGCTATTGGCACCAAAATAGAGTGGAAGGTCAATGGAGCAGAAGAGAAGATTCATAAATAGCACAATATATATATGTATAGTCAACTTGTATTTCCCAAAAGAGCCAAAAATATACAGTGGAACAAACACAGCCTATTCAATTATTGGTGCTGAGAAAAATTGGGCAGCCTCATGCAGAAAATTAAAAATTGATAGTAGCCTTTCGCCATGCACAAGCATTAACTCAAAATTGATCATAGACCTCAATGTCAGACCGGTAACCTTGAAACTGCTACACGATAGAGTTGGATAGACACTGGAAATCATAGGCATTAGCAAAAGATTTCCAAACTGAATCCCAGGGTCACATCAAATTGGGGAGAGCCCTGAGAAATGGGACTCCCTAAAAATAAAAAGGTTTTGCACAAATAAAAGAATAGCCACTAAAGGAGAAAGGCCAACTAACTGGGAAAAGATATTTACCAATAATGTATTAGACAAATGCTTAGTATCTAGTATCTACAAGGAACTCAAAAAACTAATATTCCCCACCCCAAACCCAACAAACCAATCACTAAATGGGCAAGAGAAATAAAAAGAGATTTATCAAAAGAAGAGATTAAGGGATGGGCGTTTGAGTAGATTGCATGCCTAGTATTCATTATGACTTCGGTTAGATTCCTCGGAACCATATATATAGAAAAATGCTGGGAGTGGTGCTGTAGCTAATGTGGTAGAGTTCTGGGCTTGAGAAAATCCAAGGACAGTGCTCAGGCTCTGAGCTCAATTTCAGTACTGGCAAAATAAAAAGGGAAAAGAAGAAATTAAAATGGTAGAAAAGCATATGAGAAAATGCTTATCATCCATGGTCATAAAGGAAATGCAAATAAAAACAACCCTAAGACAACCTTTCCTCAACAAGAATGGCCAAGATTTTGAACTTAAAGACAGATGCTGGTGGGGTTGTGAAGAAAAAGGAACCCTATTGCACTGTTGGGATTTTAAGCTAGTTCAGCCACTCTGGAAAACAGTGTGGACATTTCTTAACTGAAAATTGACCTTCGCTACAATCCTTCCATACCATTCCTGGGCATCTGTCCTGAACATCATAACCCAAGATATGATAAGGATACCTACTGGCTATTTTCATCGCTGAACTATTCACAACAGCCAGGTGATGGAAACAATCCAGTAGCCCTATATTAGATTTATGGATACAGAAAATGTGGTATATGTATAGAATGGAAATCTACATAGCTAATAAACAAGATAAAATATTGGCATTCCCAGGGAAGTGGATGAATCTAGAGCAAATTGTTTTGAGTGAGACAAGTCAAGATCAGAGGAACAAAATGAGCATGGTATCCTTAATATGGGGCTATTAGATCCAAATAGTACAAGAGCGAGGAATCAATATTTGCATACTCAATGGTATGGACATGATACTGGAAATATAAATACAACTAAATAGACATAAAAATCTATGACTCTATAGACATAATGTTTTATTAATAGAGTAATATTTATATATAACATTCAAAACCTCAGCCTAATTTTAATTATATTCTAATATCTAAGTGCCTTTAATTGTATATAGAGATTCCCTTCTTGAATATTTGTTTGTTAAACAAGTCATTTGAACTATGATGTAAAAATCAATGTTAATAAATTCTTTAGTAAATAAAGAATTGAGGAGTATTTGGAACTCTTCCCCCCCTACATATGAACAAAGGTGGAGTGTGCTTGATATAACTATAATAGAAATATTGAGTTTGGTATTCTGCAGTGTAAATTATTTTTATTGTCATTTGATCTTGTTGGAGTTTATTGTATACTGTACCTTCCTGAAGAAAAATTTCGTTGTGATCATGGACTTCATCGCTTCAGTTCTGAATATTGTCAGCCAACATCAATTTACTTAGTGGAGAAAATCTAACATTTTTGGGGGGCATACAATTCTTGGACATCTATTAGCTTTCTTTTTATTGTGATTACATTTCATTTCCTGTCATTCACACATAGCAAGCAATTCATTTTTATGGTAAAACTATTTTCCAAATGTAGATTATTGGTAGTGCTCTTAGTGTGAAAACATGGTCATAGCAATCATATTCTTTTTGTTATGAGTCACATGTTCAATCATACTTTCATAAAGATATAAACAGAAAAAGTTAGTAGATTGACTGTGAACTGATGAGAAAAACTGTAAACACTTAGGAGACAGCAGCATTATTAATTTTCATGTTGTCTCTTATAACTGTTATATTTAGCCAACATTTCAATGATATATTTGTCAGAATATTTTTTTCTGTGCTTAAAGAATTCCAACGTTTTCATGTAAAATATTTTTTCATATATTTTTATTGTAATTAATAGAAGGGTTACATGATATTTGCTAGATAGAAGGTGCATTATTCATATATATTGATACCTTTTCACATGTCTTGGTCCCCATTTCCCTCCACCCCAACCCCATCCCTCATCTTGTTTTCCCCCTTCCCTATCCAATTTCAAATAACCAAATACAAATATATCAGATATATCAGATAACAAAGTGAGACACTGTAACAATATGAGATAACCAAGAGACAGCAAAAGAGATAAGAAATAATATAATATGTTAAGGACAACAAGCCTTCATTATATGGCTTTTGTTCTATATCTTAGAGGTCCTTTCATTTAGCATCGTACTGTATGGCCTTATGTCTCAAGGTTTTGCTCTATTGCAAATCTTTGCTAGGAGAGACCAAGGTTTCTACTGATTATGACAAATGAGGGAAACCATTGAGCCTAAGCTCCTTTGAGTCTGGCTTACTGCACTTAATATGATTTTTTTTCTAAGTCTTTCCATTTCCTAACAAATGGGGCAATGTCGTTTTTTTCTGACAGCAGCATAGCATTCCACTGTGTACAAATACCACATCTTGCTGATCCCCTCATCAACTGAGGGACATATAGGTTGGTTCCATATCTTTGCTATGGTAAACAGTGCCACAAAGAACATTGTTGTGCTAGTGGATTTAGTATGTCCTGTTTCTGGATGATTGGGTAAATGCCAAGTAGTGGAATTGCTGGGTCATAGGTAGCTCTATGTTTAGTCTTTTGAGTAACTGCCATACTGTATCTCTGGTCATAAAAGAAATTCAAATCAAAACAACTCTAAGATTCAACCTCATTCCAGTTAGAATGGCCAGGATCAAGAAAACCACTAACAACAGATGCTGGAGGGGATGTGGCCAGGAGGGATCACTACTACACTGTTGGTGGGCGTGCAAACTCGTAAAATCTTTTTCTACATGTTTTCTAAGTCGTATGAATTGCCTTAATCATACTTGAGTATATCACTATGGTGGTTCAGGACCAACAAATGTTTGACTTTCTTGATATGAATTTTGAAATTTCCACATTATTTATCTGTAATTTATCCATAAGGTATGTATTATGGAACCTCTCTATAATTAATGTTTCTGAAATGTTAATGCAATTTTTCTATGCATTATGATTCTGTCAGGGTAAGACTAATTTACACATTTGTCTTTATTTACTTGAATAAATATGTATGTTATAAATCATATTCTAATTATGTATGCACTTTTAAATGGCAACTATTTTTCCACATAATTACACTTACTTTACTGGCACCTATTCAAACTGTGTTTGTCATTTCCCACCACCCTTTGTGATTTTAAAGCATACAAATGGAAATGGAGTTGATCATTTTGTGTGTTTAAACTCTGGGATTCATGACAGATTTCTTGTAACTGTACCTCAAAACATTTGCATTTCATCCTTTCTAATATCACATGCCTTTATGTCATTATGTTTTATAACATTTTCTGGAATAGCTCTTATTGAATGATCCACATTTTACATTTATACTTTGAATCTCTTTGGATTGGAGAATACATTTTTTTATTTTATCTTCAAAGTGAATGAAATAACATTCTGCAATCATTTGATAATATTTATTACATTAAGTGTAAGGTACCAGACTCACTCCTTCACATTTTTTGTGAATCTCTGAACCTCTGTTCTAATTCTGTAACTCAGATACCTTAGAAAATGTCAACAATACAATACAATGATTCTTATTGCATTTTATTATATAAACTTTGAAAAACTTAATACAAACTGTCAAAATAATGGACAGTGTGACTAGAATCAATTTCACATGTTAACCTACTTAGTGCCTGGACCAAGAGTGTGCATGTATAATTCCCAAGCAGATGTTAACAATTAAGAAGTTTACATAGAAATGGAGTACACCAAATCATTAAATTTGTCATGGTAATTGGCACTATAGTATTTTTAAATTAAAGGTATATATTTCTCACACTGAATCCTTAAAAGAACTCAGCTGTACTTGCATTTGTAATGATTCTCCCTTTTTAGCTTTGCATGGGAAACAGAAATGAGGAAACTTGGGTAACAAAATTGAATTAGACCTAGGTTTCTCTGTGGAGAACATATTCTTTTCATTTCAGTTTGGTTTGTCTTTGAATATTAGGTGGTATTTCAGTTTTTACTCCTCTAGCATATCACAAGCTATAATCATACTTAAACTTCTAAAGTTCCTGTCAATTCCTTCTATAGAAAGTTTACAAATGTCCAAAAATTATATAGTTCTGGCATAATTTTATCATGCTTTCAGATTCTTACCAATCACTAGGATTTGGATAAGTAATAGATTCTCCCAAAGAGCTCTGGGATAGCTTCTGAATATTAGTGCAGTGAACACCCACTTTATGTATACACAAAATAGAATCCAAATTTATTAGTATGTGGAATCTTGCACTTTCTAAAAGATTTTGCTTATTTCCTGAAAATTAACGTGTAGACAGCATTGATGGGAAAGTAATGATGTGTTTTTTGATCATTTACAGTATAGTTTAAATTAAAATATTCAAGATAGAGTGGCCTCTCTGAAACTCAGGAATATTTCATGATCCATATATGCTAACTTTAATTTCATGTTTAACTTGTGTGCACATTTCCACACATATTTATTGTACATTAACAGACTAATTTTCTATGTGATTAGAGAATTAACTTTGAATATACCATATTTTTCCACATGTGTATCAAAGAAACTTATCTGCTCCAACCATATTTACATTCATAACCACGGTGTTTCAGGACCCAGAAAGTTTGACTTTTTGGACATGAATTTTGACCATCCATGTTCTTTATCTATATTTATTTAAAATGTGTATAAATTATGATATTATATTTGTTTCTCAATAGTGATGCATTATTGCTGTTCATTAGGATCTTCTTTGAATTCCATCAGGATGAGGAGTAAATATACATTGATATTTATTTTTATATATGTATATTGCTGCTCATATTGTAATTATATGATTTACAAATGGTAAGTTTTCTCTGTAGATTCACAAATTTACTTGCTTTCCCTTCAAAGTGTGTTTTTTTACATTCCTTTACTCTTTGTGATTTTCTCATGTACAAATGAAGAAAGTGAGTTAATTTGTTTTCTGTGTATGGACCCTTGGAATCATGACAAATTACTTGTACCTAGAGTTGCATTCCATCCCTTCCAGTTTCACCTTCCTATTTTTATAATGTTTCTTAACAATTTTTAGGAAACTTCTTATTAAATCATTTATTATTTTGCATTTATATTATACTTCCCTTCGAATTGGAGGTGTAAACTGATCATTTATATTTCAAATCAAATGAAATATAATCTGCTGCCATGTGATACTGTTTAGTATAATTGTTATAAATACTATAATCACTTCTTCACTTTTTCTGTGAAGCATTGTATATAAGTGATGGTTCTGTGTCTTAGATGCTTTGGAAAATTTCAACAGTGTGATCGTGAGCCTTATTGGATTTTAATTGAGTGAAATTTGATGAATTTAACACAAAGAGTTAAAATAATGTATTTTTTAACTAGAGTTGAATATCTCATGTTCATATAATTTCAAATATATCCAGACAGATGTGCAGCAGTTGTCCATACAATTAACAAATTTTCATGGAATGAAAATTTAAGACAGCATGTATTTTGTTCATGGTAATTGGTAATGTATTTAAGAAATTGTACGTACGTAATAAAACATGTCTATAGAGTCATAGAATTTTATGTATGACACAAATTCTCAGCCTAATTTTAATTATGTTTAAAACCTAAGTGTCAGTGATTGTATACAGAGATTTACTTTTTGAATACTTGTGTGTTAACTACGTCATTTGTAATATGGTGTAAAAATCAATGTTAAAAAATTCTTTAATAAAAATATATTATAGCTGTAAGGACATAGACAATTAATAGAAATAAACATGTAAACATTAAAAAGTTGTAGGTATATCTACAACAGCTAATAAAGTACTTTGTTACGATTAGGTAGTACAGAGTAATAAAGTTAGCTTCTTCATACAAATGAAGAATACTGTCATTCCTTATTACCTGGCAGAAATTATTCATCGGGTAAAACACAAGGATACAATTCTTTTCTGCACTTACCATGATTTAAAATAGTGTATATATATTGTGACTTTCAAAGTGATGAATGGGTTTTCATTTACATTAATTTCTTTGAAAAATCTGACTGTGGTTCCTTAATGGGAGCCTGGCTTTGGTGACTCACAACCTAAACCTAGCAACACAGGAGGCTGAGATCTGATTATGGTGGCTGAAAGTCAGATTTGGGTATCAAAGGCTGTGAGACTATAATTTCCAGTTAACCACTAGATAAATTGGAGTGGAGAATTACTATTGTTGTAGTGTCTGCATTGAGACAACAGGCTCAGGAATGGCACTCAGGCCCAGGCCCAGATTTTAAGATCAGGACTGATTAAAAATTCAAATTTACCCTTCAATAATAACTTGTGATATGCTATCCATACCATTTACATGGGCCCAATCATATAAAATTTACCAGATACTGTGTACTGGATATTGCATAGTATTTGCTAAACATACTTTGTACCAAATGATGTATACATAAATCTGTACTAGAAATTGAATGCAAAATTATTGTGGAAAAAACATTCCTACTGTTCAGTAGAAGGTTTGTATTAATATGCCATCTCTAGGTAATTTCTTGTGCTCCAGCACAGAGATGGAATTTATAACTCTGCCTCATATTTAACTCTAACATTTTCAGGGCGATCCTTATCAATTTCACAGGTTTTTGCCCAAAGCATAATTGCTGTGCTAATAAGACCTACATGCAGAGAATCTAGAAGTGGACAGCTTTTATACTGAGGAATGTATATATTGTTTGCTATATGCTAACTGTGTCCCAGCAAGCCCCAAGTAGCATGGTATCATAGTACCTATAATACAGTATCCACGTGAGCCCCTATAGTATTAAAAATATTGCAACAGAAGAAACATTTAAGCAGTTTTTTTTAAAAGAACATAGTTTTGAGCATAGCCTGGAATGAAGCTGGTTTCAGTCCCTGTGGTGGTGGTAGCAGCCACCCCCAGAGAAATGTCACTTCAAAAAATTCACATGATTCAGAATATACTTCTCTCTACTTACCATCCCCTTGAATGGGATAAGAACAGCAGAAATATCCATGCTGCTGGTAAGAGTTGAATGTACATCACAGAAAGTACCCAAAGGTAAAATTTGAGTACTCCACAAAGGTCATTATCACTCTTATTTGCTAGAGCAATTAGGAGATCTTGGCTTGAGATGATATCAGCACCAGGGATGTGGATGATGATAGTGGCAAATACTGCTATTTCAGAGAAAAAGAAAAGCTAAATTGTGTGTAGGTGAACAAAATTAAGATAAAAATATATTTGGTGACACCAACAGAGAAGTAGGGAAGTAACACAGATGTCATTGAAAAGCATTGTAATTTTCTAGACCTATCCCATTTGGTTTCCTTTGGTCCACTGGTTTCCTCTTCACAGTTACAGTCCTTCAATAAGATTTAGGGAGTTCAGAGATGTTAACATATTGATAATGTTACATTTTATAAATTATTAGAGTTCAATGAGGAAAAGAATGTAAGACATTTGCTCATTATATGTTATTTGATTACCATTGTTGTACTTCTGGGATTCCTGGGAATGTCTGATCACCAATTATAGATCTAATGTTGTGCCCTATAATGATAAAATGAAGGCGTGGAATCAGTAGTCTGAAAAGGAAATATCTACATGTTCTGTTCTTGTAGGAATCTACACAACAGAACAATTGCACTCCTGTGCCAAAGAATGAAGATGGACAATTGGGAAAATTGAATATCTGTTCTTTTACAAGTCTGTCTACCCAGCAGACTGCTATCCTGCTCAAATAAGCCTCAAACATCCATATCACCCAAGTTGTTACCTACTATGAAAGTTTGGTAGAAAAATGAAAGGCACCATGTAATTCATGAAATAGTTTTCATCAATGGAATTGTGGGACCCTTCTTCTTATTACGATAATATGAATATTAGGTGAAGATTTGGAATTCACTTTTGTGTAATAAAAATTGAATCCTTCCCTCAAATGAGAAGAAATAGAGCTTCTGATCTTTCATGAAAATATTTCTTCAGAACAAAACAGATGGGAAATTTTGCCAAATAAGTTGGGGCTGTACTTAGTGCAGCTCCATTTCTTTCACCTTGTGCTTTTAGCCTGACTTCAGATATGGTCTAGAAAAAATCTGAACTTGCTTAGTTTTTCTTGGCTGACATCTGACACTACTTGTTGGACCAATGTTCCTTGAATTTTGACTTTCTCTGATTCAGGTCATGAGAAACATAGACTTGCATGATTTCTAAGACACTCATGGGCTCAACCATACCAAGAATATGAAAATAATATTCAATGTGCAATCATGCATTTATTCATGTCATCTTAATAGCATCTGATAAGAAATGTCATTCTTTATGAAAGTGGAAAATACCTTTTTTTTGTAATGTGCAGATCTTTAGCAGAATACATTCAGCATCCATACATTCATACATTCATACATTAGAAGAGTTTTTTTTCATTTTAAACAAAATGTTTATTTAAACAACAAGACAATTGAAGGGAAAACTGTCTAGGATTCTTTCTTTGCTTTTAAGAATAATTTACCCTACTTGGAGATGTCACCATTTAAATGAAGAGGTTCTCTTCTTGATTTGTTGTAGTACTGAAGGATCAGTTATAGCGTGGTTTAAATATATTTCAATGGGTAGCTTAGTTGTCCTTTTGGGTCAGACAAGAATTCACTCAGCATAATTATACATTCAGTTGTGTTGGGAAATTTGGTGTGGTAAGTAGCCTAGGATCACTCCCTAATTTCTTATCAGAACCCCACTTGGTATTCAAAGGTAAAGGGTAATGGATTATAACCTTCAAGGTTTCTGAAAACCAGGAAAATAGCTAAAAGTACTTGCTGAAATCAGAATTTCCATTCAAAATATTTGATTTTCCAATGACACTTTCATGGGATTATGAAAGTGATGTCAAATTGGAAGTTCACTGCTTGCCCAAATAAGGCATACCTTCATTTTCACCTTGAATCAATTAGCCCACAAACAATACCTAAAAATCCATATGAACACAGTTGTCACAGAGATTGAATTTCTCTAAGTAGTATTCAAGTAGTTAACACACATTGAAAGATATCTCTCTCTCTGTCTCTCTCTGTCTCTGTCTCTGTCTCTGTCTCTGTCTCTGTCTCTCTCTGTCTCTCTGTCTCTCTGTCTCTCTGTCTCTCTCTCTCTCTCTCTCTCTCTCTCTCTCTCTCTCTCTCTCTCTCTCTCTCTGAATGATTGGGGGTTTGTTACATTCTTTGATGCTGCTGATCTTTCTTTTCTTCCTTGCTCAAATTACATTTGTAAGAGCCAATGTGTGTAATGCCTTCTTATCTTGGATGGACATTGGAGACACATAAAAGATTTCTTTTCAAGTAAAAGGATCTAAACTATGAAAACTGAAAAGTTTGCCTTTGTGCCTCTACCCTGAGTGTTTGAGCTCCTGTATTTACTGCATCACATGAAACTTGTTGCTTATGATCACATGCCATTAACTTTTGACGCTGAATATATTTTGGGTCACTGGCGACTGTCAGTGTTGGGAAAGTCATTTATATTTTATATCCATAAAGAGTAGTTTTGTGGACTGGGCAAACCCATTCTGATTGTTTCTTGGAAACACACAAAGATTATTGGTTTAAAACTTTTCTTTCACAAGTGTTTCTAAACATTGTCTTCTAAAGGAACTGGAAGTTTACAAACATACCAATGCTTACATTTGAAAATTTTTGCAGGCAACACAAATCATTTCAACTTAGCTCTTACCAAAGTATAAAAGAAAATATTGGTACCCACACTGAGGAAACTTTTTCAACTTACTGCAATCACAAATTCATGTTAATTAATGCTCCTGTAATGCCCTGAAATCTTTAAATATAAGGGAAATGACAAGCATAATATACATACCAGAAATTTTGTGAAGCAGGAACTCTGAGAAATGTGGGCATATTTTATTTGTTTGTCAATCCTGTGGTTAGAATCCCAGGCCTTATCACTGTCCTACTGCTTTCTCAATGACATAGCTCTACCAATTGAGAAATAGCACCACTTATCAATTTTTTTATATATATTGTAATGAGGGATTGCTCTGGTGCCTTGGTGCATGCTAGACAAGCTGAAAAAGGCCAAATTCTTGGCCCTAAATTTGACATTTTTTTCAATATACAGTGACCTGGAAAAGAGACATTTACCTCAGAAAGACTGATTATGTACAAAATCTAAGGATTTTCACTGAATGTCTTTGTTTTGTGTGCTGAACCTTGCATGAGTTTACCTGGGCTAAAGTAATTTTGGTGTGTGGGTGTCATGGGGATTGTTCCCTGAACCAGGGCCCTTTCCTTGAGATTCTCAGTTCAAAGCTAATACAAGTGACATTTAGAGATCTGCAATAATTTTCCAATATGCTTTGATTTTAACTAACTCAAGAAAGGAAACACAGAAACTGTTAGAAGACTTCATCTTTATATAATATAGTAAGCTATAAATAGAATGGGTTTAAAACCTGCCTTTCAAATATTCTTTCGTACTTTTGTGAACATCTAAATTTCAATGTGTTAGTGGGTCTCAGTGTGCTAATTTTTGTGTTTTGTTTCTATTATTTTGGAAAAATATCACTAGGGACACAATTACAAAGTTTTTGATTTCAAGATATATTATTGCAAATAAGGAAGGGTCTTTATGAAGGTCATTAAAAGTTACATTAATTCCCCTCTACTAATAGATCCAGAGCTATGGAATAGAACTGCAAATCATTGTAGTAGGAGTGAAGATCCAGAAATGAATGCTGAGATCTAGTTTACAGTTGACAAGGGAGCCACAAATTGGAAGAAAAGAAGAGAGCTTCTTCAACAAGTGGATATGGCTGTACTGGTTATCTGCCTGTGAAAAAAACAGTTTGAACTTCATTTGTCACCTGGCACCAGAATAGACTCCAACTGTATGAAGCTCCTTGAGAAAAAATGTAGGTTCCTGGAAAATTTTTCAGGAAGGAAAATGTCCTATCTTAGTGCTTCGTGGCACAGGATATACATTTATTAAAGTTTTTTTTAAATTTATTTTTTTGGTCAGTCCTGGATTTGAGCTCAGGTCTTAACCACTATCCTTGGGATTTCTCAATGCTAGCATTCAAGAACTTGGGACACAGCAGCACTTCTGGCTATTTCGATGTATTTGGTACCAATGAATCTAATCCGGTGCTTTGTGGATGCTAGGCATTCACTTTAGGACAAAAGCCTGCCCCCAGAAGTAAGTTTCCTAACGAAGTCTCAGAAAAAAAAATCAAAGAATGTTAGGAGAAATGCAATTGCTTTTGTCTAATGTATTGACAAATGTAACTACTGAGTTTCTGTTTGGCAGTGTATAGCTAGCAAGAGAAACAGAAAGCCCACAGAGAGTGAGCACAGTTTCACTAGTTGTACAAGGAATGAGGCTCTCCAATTTAAAACATACCTCCAGCTCAAAAAATTAAATCTTTCAAAAACTAATCCCCAAATATACAACCATCCTATGTAAATGTGTAGTAATAAATTAGAGGAAAGTCTTTGAAGAGGAAGTAAGAATAGCCAACAGACACATGAATAAATGTTCAGTTTCACTGTCTATCATAGAAATGCAAATGAAAACAACTTTTATATTCCATCTCACTCCAATTTGAATGGCTATTTTCAAGAAATCTAATAATAACAGATGTTGGTTGAAATGGGGCCAGAAGGAGTCAGTAGTACAATGTTAATGGGAAGGAAATCTTGTGCAAAAACTCAGAAAACAATATAGAGGCTTCTCTGAGGACTACTCCCAGTAATCCAACTTCTGGACATTTTCCCAATTTCTCAAAAAGAAGGCCATACTAAATCTACCAGCACAACCATGATCATTGCAGCCTTATTATCAGAGCTGAGCTATGGACCTAACTCAGGTGCCCTGTGCATGTACAGATGCAGAAAATATGGAATAAATACACAATGAAATTCTTTGCTGCTATGGGAAAGGAAGACAGTGCTCCACATGTGAGGGAATGGAAAGATGTGGAGAGAATCATACCTGAGGGAAGTCAAACCAGACCAAAAGAAGCATTAGCTCCATGATTTTCCTCACTTGCAATTATTAGTATGCGTCCACGCACTTCTTCCAGTTAATAGGTTCTCATATGATAATTTCATGAAATTTTACCTACTATGTGTCTCAGAATGTTTTCTTTCAGCAAATCAAGTGAAGAGAGGTGATTCTTGCACTGCTATTTGCAAATGGCTTCTTCCTTGTCATAAGAACTAATTGTTGAAGTCCTCAGAATTGGCATCAGTTCTGTATGATTGTTTCTGAGCTCTCAGCATACAGAGTTGTAGCATTATAGAGGAAAGGTTATAGCTAAAGAATGATTCCACATAAGATGTAGTAGCAGAGAGATCTCTTTGAGAAAGGAAAAATTCAGGTAGATTTGTTAAGAAGATATTTTTAAGATCGTTTATTGTAATTAATACAAAGGTAACAGTTATATTCACCAAATAGAAGTTCATTACTTCACAGATTTGGATATTCCTTCTCATGTTTTTGTCCCCATATCCTTTCTCCCACCCCCTTCCTTGATCTTGTTTTCCCCACCTTCAATATTTATTTGAAACAAATAAATAAACATATAAATATATAATATACCTGATACCAGGATAAGATACTGTAACAATATAAGAATAACCAAGGGGCAATAAAGAAGATGAGAAATAATAGTACATTAAGAACATCAATCATGCATTATATGGCTCTTGTTTCCATATTTTGGAGGTCCTTTCATTTAGGCTTGTCTTACATGGCCTTAGATATGTAGGTTTTGACTTATTGAAATAGTCTGCTAGGAGAGTCCAAGGTTTCTACTAATTATTACAAATGAGGGAAACTTTTGAGCTGATATTCCTTTGGGTCTGGCTTACTTCGTGTAATATGTTTTTTTCCAAGACTTTCCATGTCCTTATAAATGGGGTGATGACATTCTTTCTGGTGCAGTGTAGAATTGCATTATGTATAAGTACAACTTCATCTTGATACAGTCAGCTCCTGAGGGGCATCTGAGTTGGTTCTATATCTTTGCAATGGTAAATAGTGCTGCAATGAATATCATTGTGCTAGTGGATTTAGTATGTCCTTGTTTCTGGATGATTGGGTAAAAGCATTGGAGTGGAATTGCTGGGTCACAGGGGAGATCTATGTTTAGTCTGTTGAGGAGCCTCCATACTGCTGGCCATATTGGTTGAGTTTACACTCCCAACAGTGTAATAGTGATTCCTCCTGGCCACATCCCTGCCAGCATCCGTTGCTATTAAATATCTTCATAATGGCCATTCTAACTGAAGTAAGATGGGATCTCAGAGTTGTTTTGTTTTGCATTTTTTATGGCCAACAATGTCAAGCCTTTTCCATGTGTCTATAGACCATTCTTATTTCCTCTTTAAGTCTTTGGCCCACCTTTTAATGGGATGGTTGTTTCTTTAAAGATTAGTTTGGGAGTGATTCAATTCTTTTAGCTGTTGATATATTTTAGATATGAGGCCTTTGTCTATTGTATGGATAATGAAGATCTTTTCCCACTCTGTGGGCTTTCTATTTAGATGGCTACCTATGTCCTTTGCCATACAGAAACTTGTCATCACCGGGATCCTTCTTGGAAGTTTGAAAGAGGGGATGAAGTGGCAAGGGAGCCCATGATTATTCCCAAGAACACAGACTCTGGAGACCAGACTCAAGGTGCAGATCTAATTTTATCAAAACATGTAGTCACTTATATACAACACATTAATCCAATGACAGCTACTTTTCCCACCAGTAGAACATAGGGCCTTCCTGTTGTAACCATCACTTAAAGGTGTTCTCAGACATTTGCCTGACTGTCATTTTCCAGGAACTCTTGTTGCAGAGGAAGTGCCCTCAAGTTCTGGGCTGCCCACCCCACTGGGCTTTCCCAGTGGAGTATGTGACTGAAAGCACAGGGTCACCAGGTGTTCTCAGGGTGTATGTGCCTGATGGTACAGGGCCACAGAAGCAGTTAAGAATCTAGGCTTCTTTGCCATCAGCTAGGACATCCCACAGTTGTAGAATGGGGACTAAGTAATGTGCATGTACAAGCATCAACTGTATGACAGCCAGGCAAGCCTTGACAAACCCATCAAACTTGTTAAAATGTAGCATCCTATCATAAGAACCAGTAGCAAAAGCAAAATGTGTCCCACTGCTGTGGAAATGAGCATGGTTAGCCAAGGGGACCAATCAAACCATGCCTGATACCAAGAGGTATTTTACTGTATACCTAATTGTCTTTGATTTTACTCCTCAATTGGGCCATGGAGTCTCTAATTTCTCTCCTAGGGTGGTGCACAGGCCATCTTATTGAAGGAGAAGAAGCATGAGGTCCCTTCGATTATAACATAAGTGTTCAGTCCCCGTGTCCTCACTACCCTCCAGTCAGCCTGCTTTCCCTGAGGAAAATAACAATAGGATTACAGTTGCTGTGATTGCACTGTTAATAACCATGGTCCCATGCCTGAGGTAATCTAATTTGGAACTACCTTAATAAGGTCTAGTTCCCATATAGTAGCAGACATAGAATGTGGTAGCCTTGAGGTGAGTGTGGAGGCAGAGCCCACAGTGCAGAGCTGCCATCCAGGGTGGTTTCTCCCATCTGCTCTAGGGCTGTCTGCAAAATGATTCTCAGGGTTGTTCTCCTACATCAGAATGATCTTCCATATAGCTTTTCACATTGGTTCCATTTGCCTGGACTATGTGTGAGCATATATATATTGGGCCAGGAATCCAAACAGGCTTTTTGTTGCATCTGGAAAGACAAATACAAACTCTAGCCACATTGTTAACAGAGGGGCCAGATTCTGCCAGGTGTTAGTAATCAGGTCCTTCCATCAGAGAAGGGGCAGCATTTTAGGCCAAGTAGGGTGGGTCCCCAATGCTTATAAGTTGGAGAAAGTCTTTTGGAGTGAAAATTTAAAGGTTTACTGTAGATAAAGCATCAATAAGCTTATCTTGAGACTTCATGCCTTGGGTACCTGCATCCTCCAATTTATATTTGTTTTTAAGGGGACCATGGGGCCTAGGGGAAAGAGTGGGCTAGCTGAAGCTCCAGGAGTGGAATTTAATATGATATAAATATAAATGTTCCCCTCTAAGTTCCAGCAGAACCTTAAATTGCTGCATGGCTAAGTGTAGTGGGCTTAAGGGAAGAAAACGGGGGTTGATGGGCTAAGATCCATTTTATGTAAATTCTTCAGGCTTACTCAGGGGGGCTGGCTCTATATTCAGACTGGAACCATAAACGCTTAGCTTATTTTACAGCCTAAAGGTCCACAAACTTCTTTCCTGGATTTCTGGCTGTTGTCATCCTAGAATCAGCTTAGTTAGGGCTTTCAGCAAAATTAGGATTGTAAATTACTCATTTATTTTGACAATCTTAAGTTTTAACTACCCACTATTTGAGATGACTCAAAAGTTCCTGCCCACTAGAAACAGGCATTAGTAAGACATGCTTACAAATGATTCTATGACCTCCTGGCTATGATTAATTTTGAATGGCCAAGCACAAGTGACTCTAGGATTTGGAACTATCTCTACCATCTAACTAGTGACTTACTGCCTCTGGATGCTTCATTCTTTTGTTCCATGAGTGTCTTTTCACACAGGGATAAATGTCCATTGGCATTTCACTTGGTTGGCTGCTGGACTTGAACTTAGGGCCTGCGAAATGTCCTTCAGATCTCCAGCTCAAGGCTAGTATTTTGAACTCCAAAGATATTCTGCCTTACCAGCACTCTACTGGTAGATTAGAGATATAATCTCATGGTGACTTTGCTCTACCCAAGATGGCTCAGAACTGCAGTTTTCAGATCAATGAATCTGTTGAAAGGCAATTTTACTCCAATAAAGCAACAAGGTGTTCAACACAGATATAATCTCTAATGAGGGATTGTTGTCTTTAATGTACTCTTATCTCTCATCCCTTTTGCTGTTCATTGTCTATCTCATATTGTTACAGTATTTCACCCTGTTATGTGATATGTTGTATATATGCATATTTGGTTATTTGAAATCAGATAGGGATTGAGGGAAAACAAAATGAAAGACGGGGGTGGTGGGAGGGAAATGGGGACTAAGACATGAGAAAGGGTAGCACTGTATGTGAAGTAATGCACACCCTCTCTGCTGGATATAATGTAATTCTTCTATTAATTGCCATAAAAATATATGAAAGATGCGTGAACTGATCTGGAATTTGGTAAGGGCCAAAATGACATCTGAGAAGAATATGCTGTCTCTCTCTTTGGACCTGCTGGAAACTGTTACAAAGAAACATCTTGTGAATTGAAATAGTAATTAAAAAATAATTTTCGGGAGCTGGGAGTTTGGCCTAATGGTTAAAGTGCTTGCCTAGCATGCACGAAGGCCCGGGTTCGATTCCTTGGTACCACATACATAGAAAAAAGCAGGAAGTGGTGCTGAGGCTCAAGTGGTAGAGTGCTAACCTTGAGAAAAATCCAAGGACAGTGCTCAAGCCCAGGACTGGCAAAAAAAATAATTTTGGTAGCCCTAATTTTTCCTTTTCTCTTTTTTGAAACAAACAGGACAACCTCACTTACAAATTTTGTCCAGAAACCCATTTCAAATTTTCTTTATAGCTTTTACTGATCTTTGCTTTAACACTGAATATTAGCCTTTATTTGCATTTGAAGAATCTTTGTCAGCTCAAAGCACTCCCTTTACTTCCAAGCCTTCTTTTAGAATAGAATTTTTTATTTCACTTGGAACTACTTCCTAGAATTACAACATCCATTTGAACTCAAATGACAGTTCTACTTGAATGCAATAATTTCAAACATCATCCTTGCACCAAAGTCCAGACTAGGTTTGTTTTTCTAAAATACATTCAATTGTGAAGTAGCATGAATACCTCATAAGGAAATAAACTTTCAAATGTTCCTTTTGAAAACCTATTTTCCAAATTTAATACAGTTTAGGGGTAAGTTTAAGAAATACTAATTCCATAATCTATTTTATCATCAGATTTCCAGTGTCAGTCAGCAAGGAAAAGTGGCAGGATGAAGGCCTTTCTTTTCTTAATAATATAAAAAAGACAGGCAAATTTTTTGACAATGGTAAACAAATTCACATTTAAATTTCTAATATTCATTCCCAAATTTAAACTTAAATAAGTAAATTTGAAATTCCCTGATGTGTTTTTGCTAAACAAGTTACAATATTTATAATGAAAACAGCTTTATGCATTACAATATCAGATTTTCAAAATGCAAATTTCAGAATCTTTAGAAAGATCATTTTTTAAGTACTTCCTCTTAAAAACAATACAATAATCCTTTGAGACATTTGAAACACTCAAACCTAATCACTTTTCTTAGAGTTTAGACTTAAGTTTACCCAACTAACTTTTTTGGGGGGTCCAAGTATAAACTCACCCATTGTTTTACATAGAATGTTGTCAATTTAATCTTGAGTATGTTCACTCACATCCACATTCATATACATTTATACTCAAAGATCCTAAAGATCCTAATGTGAGCAAAATTAATGTCAGCCAAAGTGTGAAGGAGTTTTTTTTTTTGCTCTTCTTACTCTTGCAGGTAACAAACAAGTTTTAAAACAAAACTTTCTAACAAGACAACTTAGCTGAAATTTATTTTTCCAGAGCTTGCTCCTGATGTAAGACCCATTAAAATGATACTGTCTGTGGGTGAAATCTGGGTAAGAGTCTTAAACCTAGAGGAATAAGACTGATGTCTACTTGTGGCCATGAACTATCTCCAGAGTGTCACTTCAGCCAGGTTGTTAGCAAAAAGGAAACTAGACTAGGCTTGCAGCTACCTCACCTGACCTATCTTCACCTTCACAGCAGTTGAGTGTTACGTGCATACCAGGCCTGACACCTACCCCAGGTAGGGCCAAAGGTTTTTTTTTTTTTTGCCAGTCCTAGGCTTGAGCTCAGGGCCTGAGCACTGTCCTTGGACTTTTCTCAAGGCTAGAGCTCTACCACTTGAGCCTCAGCACCACTTCCAGCTTTTTTTTCTATATGTGGTACCAAGGAATTGAACCCGGGTCTTCATGCATGCTAGGCAAGCACTTTAACCACTAGGCCAAACTCCCGGCCCAGGGCCAAAGGTTTTATTCTCAATAAATATTCAAATAAATAACAAAGACACATACAGAGAGAAAAAAAACATGGATTCACATTTAGAACTGGCACCAATATCAAAGAGAAAACAAGACAAGAAAAATACCCAAGGAAAAACATTTAACAACCACAAGACAGAGAAGCAGAGACTTTTAAGTAACCCCCAAATTTCTGATGGCTTGTCTGGCCTTAAACAAGCTATCAGAGTGTTGGAAAGACCATGGGGCCCTGAAGTCAAGGGGTGCCTCCTCTAAGGAGATTACCATTTCTTGGTAGCCAGCTGGCAGAGGACATCCTAATTTGCAAATGATTCTCAAGCAAAGGGGAAAACAAAAAAAGACATTTACAGTAATTCAGAACTCATAGAAAGAAAATCAGTCTCAATAAGATAAACTTAGCACAAAAACATGAACTCAGATTAGTGTTTTCACCAAAAAAATTATTTAGATTTAGGCATGTCCTGCTGGTGGGACTTAAAACCACATGTCCTATCAGACGTGCCCTATTATTGATATGAATCCCAAAATGGGGTCAAAGTGCCCTTCAAGGGCTTACTGTGTTCAGTTTTTTCCTCTGTTTTAGGCCCATAGGGCACTTTCTAAAAAATACAGACATATACAGGGATGACCAACTTCTACTTACCTTCTTTACTTTTCACCTGGTCATCTTTCCCAAAAAAGTTGGCTAATAGGAGGGACAGTAAAGGTAAACTACTGTTTATCTAATGGGTGAAGGGGAGTAGAAAAAAAGCAATCCTTTATCTCAATAGCATAAATATACAGATTATTAGGAATTGATGAAAGACATGGGAACCCTGGTTGAGTGGCCTTCATGGGGAATCCCAAGGGGCTTGTTGATGGCTCTATGTGCCCCTGCACATGCTGTAGCAGTTCCTGTATTAAAATATCTCTCCTCAGCAAAACCTAGATACATAAGTCCATACTTTATGATGCTAAATGAAAAGACCTCCAGGATACAGAAACAAAAGCCATATAATGAGTGATTGTTGTCCTTAATGTACTACGTTGTGTCATCTCTTTTGCTGCCTCTTGGTTATCTCATATTGTTACAGTATTTCACCTTGTTATCTGATATATTGTATGCATATTTCATTATTTGAAATAGGATAAAGAAGGGGGAAAACAAAGGGTAGGGGATGGGAAAGGGAAAGGGGGACCAAACATGAGAAAGGGTATCAATGTTTGTGAAGTAATGCACCATCTATCTGGTGAATATATGGAAAAACTAAATAAACTGTCTCTCCTCAGAGATTATTGGGCAGGTCCTCCAAGATCGGCGGTTGAATGGTTCTCAACAGGACAGAGAGGGTGCCATTTACCAAGAGGCTGCTAGGACATATATGCCCTGGAGCTGGGTCTTGCAACAGAGTTTCTCAACTCCAGAATCTGTTAAGGCCCAGGAGGACATCTGAATTCTATACAAGGCATTGGTTTTGCCACTGACCTCAGCTTCATCATAAAAGGAGGCTTTCCACTGTAAAACTATTTCCCCACATGTATTGCCTGCATGATTGCCTTCCATTCCTGGGAGGGGGTGAGTTTATGCTGGTAGACATTGTTTCAAACATTAGTTGTACAAAGAGGGCATGTAGGCCATTCTAAGACTGCCTTTTGATATTGAAGCATTTCTAGGCTGCGTGGTTCCCAGATCTGCCAGGGTGGATTGCTGCCTGCCTGAGGGATAACTATTACAGGGAACACTTCCAGAAGGGCATGTTGATTGTTCAGCTTGACCTCAAGTAAAGGAAGCATAGGGGAAGATAATTGTGGGATGAGCTCCCCATTTCATTTGATTCCAAGGGGGCTGAGAGGCATATGGGAAAGTCCCTAGAAACCAACCAGGATGTGGTGCACAGTCTGCTTTCATTTTTTAGTTTGAGATCAATCAGTGACGATAAATTTTCCACCATGAGCCATTATCCTCAGGGTCAAGGTGGCTAGGGATGGTGATCAGTCCCTTATCTATGGGTGCCACCACCATTGTGGGCAAGGTTGTGCTTTTATCTACTGGGAAGGAAAAGCAGTCTTCCAGGGGGTCCCTTGTCTTGGTGATGAGAGCCAGGAATGAGGTGGCCAAACCCCTGAGAAAACTTAAAATGGCGGGCTCATTGAGGAACAAATAGGGTTGCAGGTCATCAATGTACCCCCCTTTCTGACCCTCCCAGGCTACCCTCTCCCTCAGGAGGACTCATCCCATATCTGGTCTGCAAGCCCCCATATGCAGAAGGACAGAACAGTTTCATAAAATTGCTCAAGATTTCCATCAGAAAAGTGAAGTTACCTGGTCTCCAAGATCCCATTAAGAATACAAATCTGACTCTCCTTTCACTGAGAGTTTGCATTCCCCATAGTTGCTTTATCAGGTCCAATTACCCAATAGTTGTGCCCCAGGTTGGGTGACAGTTGTCATTGCTGGGGTCCTTCTTGGACATTTGGGAGGGGGGAAGTGGGTGACAAAGCCATGAATAATTCTTGGAACAGAGACTCTGGAGACTAGACTCAAGGTGCAGATCTAATTTTATTAAGAAATGTGGTCACTTATATACAGCACATCATCCACTAGCAGCCACCCCATACCACCAGCAGCAAATAGGGCCTTCCTATTGTAACCATCACTCAATAGTGTTCTGAAACACTCACCTTGACTGGGGTTTTCCTGCTTGGAAAACTGGACTTTCCCAGGGAAGTATGTGCCTGAAGCCACAGGGTGTCTTTCCCAGGGGTGTATGGGCCATGGAAGCACAGAGAGCAATCTAGGCTTCTAAGCTACAAGCTAGGAGGCCCTACAGAAGCTCTGCAGTTTAAACAGCCCCATTTGTCCAAATGTTTTTAATTTGTTATGTTTCTGAATGTTTATTAAGAAAATTTCAACCTGTGCCACCGAGACCTATTGTATCTCCTATTCCTTCTTGTAAAGTTTTCATGATATATGCTTTGACCTCAAGGTCTTTGATCCATTTGGAATTTATCCTGGTGCAGTGTGACATAGAAAGATCCAACTTTAGTTTTCTACAGATGCTTAACCACTTCTGACAGCAACACTGGTTGAAGAGGCTGTCTTTCTTCCATTCTATTTTTTTGGCTCCTTTATCATAGATGAGGTAGTCATAGGCATCTGGGTTGATATGTGAGTTTTCAATTCTATTCCACTGGTCTTCAGGCCTGTTCCTGTGCCAGTACCAACCTGTTTTGGTTACTATAGCTCTGTAATAGATCTAAAGTTTGTATTGAAATTTCTCCTATGTTGTTGTTTCTGCTAATAATTGTTTTTGCTAGATGGAGTCTCTTATTACTCCATATGAAAATTTGGATTGCCTCTTCTATTTCTTTAAAGAATGACATTTGGATATTGATGGGTATTGCATTGAATTTGTAGGTAGCCCTTGGCAAGATTACCATTTTCACAATGTTAATAATTACAATCCCGGAGTGTGGATGGTTTTTTCCATTTCCTCATTTCTGCTTTAATTTCCTTTTTCAGAATTTTAAAGTTTTCATTATAAAAGTCCTGTACATTCTTATTTGTTATTAAGAAGATCTTTTTGAATCCACACTTTTGGCTATGATGATGGCTGCTGCTCCTCGGTGGTTCATTTACCTACAGCACTCACCCGCTGGCTACAGACACAGCCTGAGTTCTCACTACGTCACTTACCTACAGCAAAGACCTCCCAGATACAGACAGATGCAGACAACCAACTCAGACACAGCCTGAGTTCTCACTACGTCACTTACCTACAGCAAAGACCTCCCAGATAGAGACAGATGCAGACAACCAAGAAGTATAAGTACCTCAGTTAAGACCTTCTCATTCTGGCTCTCAGAAGGGCACTGGGAATGTAGCCTCTCCCCAAACAGACATCAACATTGCCATCTTGGCTATTTCATAAGACCTTGTCAGACCAAACTGGAGTTAACTGGAGCTGCAGGAGGAATGTTGGCATGCCATCTCTCAAAAGGACAAAGGAATTGCCAGTGTGTCAGCTAGATGGACAATCCATTTCCTGCTCTGTATGGAGCAGTTCCTTCCTGGGTGTGGCAATTCTATTCTCTTGATAAACAAAGCCTGAGGTAGCTCCAATCTAAGGCTCTCTGATGTACTAACTAAAACAATAGCGGCCTGGCTCAATCAGGTTGAATCAGAGTGAGTTCTGAATCTCTCCTTGGACTTCAGATAAAATAAATCTTTTTCTCATTTAAGCTACAGAAAACATTCTCTTGGAGGACACATAAAGCTCATTGCCCTGCAAGACAATTAACCAGTGTTGGTTTCTTAAAGATTCTGGATACTGAATTCAATGGAGACACAAGTTTCCCACCCCCCCCAAAAAAACACTGAGAAATATATTTTTATAATCATAATATAAAAAATAGTTATTTGCATTTTTATTAGTTATGTTGTTTTCTTCTTCTGTTATTGTGGTCATTACCTACAAACATAGTGATAATTAGTAGTCCTCCAACTTCATTGTGTACACATTTTAATTATATTTTCCCATATATTTTTATTGTAATTAATAGAAGGTTACATTATAATTACCAGATATATGGTGCATTGCTTCACAAACATTGGTACCATTTCTTATGTCTTGGTACCCATTTCCCTCCCCCCACTCCTACCCTTTTCCTTGTTTTCCCTCCTTCCCTATCCAATTTCAAATAATCAAATATGCATAAATACAATATATCAAATAACAAGGTGAAATATTGTAATAATATGAGATAACTGAGGGGCAGCAAATGAGATGAGAGATAACATAGTACATTAAGGACAACAATCACTCATGATATTGTTTTGTTTCTATATCCTGATGTCCTTTCATTTCTATCATTGGTCCTTTTTATACGTATTTTCCTCTTTTTCTTCTATATATTGCTTTTAGTATGCTTTTCATTTCATTATTTAAGCTTCATTTATATTTTATTGTTTATTTATGTATTTCCTCTTTCTATCACCTTTGGTCAAAGTCATTCCTTCATTAATAGATTACAGTTAGATTTTATTCTTCTCATATTTGCTCTCTTGTCTTTCATAATATGTTTCTGTATCTGGTTCTTTTGTCCTTCTTCAATTTTATGAGGCATGGATCTACAGTTGACTGTTGCTGACCAAGACTGTATCTGTATTTGTTCAATTATACTGTACATCCAGCATAGTTTAAATATTATAGAGATTTTGTTGTGTGTTTTTTTGGCCATATAACTGTATTCAGTAGTGGTGTTAGATGTTTGTAAGTGCACAGTGGGAGAGAAAAAAAATGAAAACACTAGTCTAAAATTATGAACCTCTGTAGTCTCAGAAGCCATAAAACACTGGGGTAGATATACCTTGTGTGTATTAATTTTGTTCCCATTTAAAAAATAGGAGGTAATGCAAGCTTGGAGAGCTTGGAAGGATGTATGTCATGACCTAAAGACAAATACTGTGCCCAAGTAAGCTCTCATTCATAACTGAGGGAACAATAAAGAATTCCTATTCCAAAGAAAATGTGCAATGTTGCATATTGACCAAACCAGCATTACAGAAAATTCTCAAACACATTTTACACATTGGAAATCAACACAAACATGCTACTGACCGAGAAATAGCAACTAAAAATCATATCAGCTAATTATAGCAAGAAGTAAAAAAAATATCAGGAACTAGTCCATATTTTTCAACCTTAACCTACAACCTCAATGGACTTAACTCTCCAATTAAATGGCATATACCATCTAGTTTGGTTAAAAAGCAATATCCGCAGTTGTGCAGTTTTCAAGAGTCACACCTTGCTTCCCCCCCCAAAAAAAAACAAGTATATTTTGAGAGTAAGGGGCTGAAAAAAATTCCTCTACTAATGTTTCAAAAGGCTGGTGTATAGCCTCATTCATGCATTCCCCTATTCTTTCATCATGTTTACCAGTAGCATTTACAGAGCTTTTTCAGTACTCTCCATTAGGTTTCTTCCTGACCTCTCTTTCCTGTTTATTTTTAGGTCTTTTGACCTGTTCTATCTCAAAATTATATGGCTTGCTCTGTCCATTTGTAATGGATAAAATTTCCAATACCAGGAAAGACAAATAATTGGAAGAAAAGAATTAATACAGTTGCAAAAACTGTACAGGTTCACATTCTCAGACTGGAATTTTCACTCTCACCTTTTGTAAATTTACACACAAATTGAATATCTCCAGGGAAAACAAATTTAAGACAAAACCCAGTCAGATCACTCTAAGATTAAATGAACTGAAACGGAAAACATCAACAATTGAAGCCCAACATACAAAGAAACAAATAAGGAATAGAGGACAGAAATAGACTTACTGAAAGGTATGGGAATAAAAGGAGAGGACAGTAGGGAGAAAAGGTGTACAGGGATGCTGAGTAACACCCAAAGTATTTAAAGCGAAAGAAATGAACAATAGAAACTGCAATAGAAGGGAAAAAAGAAAAATAAAGACTGGGGAAAAAATAATGGTGTGATTTAAATGTACACACAGTAATATAGTGTCTCCTAATCCCTGATTCTAGGATTAGTAGAACCATGAGGAAGAAAGAAAAAAGTGAATGAAGAAATAAGACAGGTCAAAAAGGAAATGGAAATAATCAAAATACTAGTAAATATTCAAAATTTGAGTTAGAAAATGAAATCCTTCAGTGAACTTGAGGGAATCTTGTGTCTTCCCTGTGAATAGTTATGTCATGATGCCTATACTACCCTTAAGATGATAAGTTTTCCTTTGGATTATATGATGTTCTACTGAGTTTTAAAAGTAGAAAATTTTCTCCCTTTCAGACTTGAGGTCTTTGTGATTCTCTTGTCAGAGTACAATATGGATATAAGAAAGAATTTTTTTTCCATAGGATAGAGTGGCTTCCTTTTGAAGGTAGATTGAGGGTGGGGTTGTAAACTATGTTGAATCCGCATTTTTTTCCAATTAGATAACTACTGAGTCTCAGGTTTAGACAAGAGCAATCGTTTTCTTCAGATTTCCAGAGGCTGCTCAATTGAAAATGTCCAATGGAGAGGATGGTCCCTTGGATATTTTAACAAGCGAGAAAAGCGGCCTAGCTCTAGGGGATATTTCTTCCTCCAAGGCAAAGTCCCATTCCCGGGGTTTTATTCACAAAAGTTAGATTTTGTTGCCCCGTTGAACAATCGGGCTCTATTATCCATTTCTCAGGCTAGAACTATTTCCTAGTTTCTTTGCCCATATACCTTATGGAACAATTCTCAGTTGACAGGGAAGAGGCTATCATCCATATGATCTTCAGGAATAAGCAAAGGCTAGACATGACCTACTAATGTCTTGTTGGTGCTCTTCAAATCATGCAGGATAGTCCTGCTATCTGCAGGCTTGGACATACAACCACAGTTCCTGTGATTGCTCCTATCTCCATTCATGTTTCCCTTTCCATTTCCACCAGCGCTTCTCTGCTTCCAGTACTTTACTCTTTGGCCAAAAGTCTTTTCTCATTAGATCTTACTGCATATATATATATATATATATATATATATATATATATGTAACTACTTTTACCGAGTATATACAGTAGAATGGTTGCCTACCCACACACAATCCCAATTTTTGCCACCTATTTTAGAGTAAGTGGGTTGTACAAATTTGTACTCTCTCAGAATTGTATAAGCAACCACTTCTGGTATAGGAGGATATGAATAATGAATGCATTGATGGCCAATTTCCCTGCATATAGGCCTTATTAGCACACCATTATGCTTATGGCACATGAAATTACTCAAAGTTGGCACATGAGAGCAAATCTTGTGCTGCACAATAGACAATTTTTTCACAACAATTTGGTTTTCAATATCCAGTACAATTTTGAGAGTACATCATATTCCTTTTGCCGTGTTGTTAAGTTTTATCTCTTCATACCCATGTGAACAACATGGATGCATTTCAAAATTTACTATAGGAGATGTTCACTTGATTTTTTGGTTGTACTTGGAGTTTGAACCCTGGGCTTAGTTGCTGTCCATGTGAATGACATCTCAAGCATAACACTCTACCACTGGAGTTACAGGGTCACTTCCAGTTTGATTACAATTAGTTTGAGATATGAGTCTCAAAGGCTTGGGTGGCAATGCTGGCTTTGCAATTCAATAAGAGGATCTCAGCCTCCTAAGTAGCTAGAACAATAGGTGAGTCTCCCTGAAGTCTGGTTTCCATTTATGATTCAGGTTGATCAATGAATTTAGTGGAAATAACACATTTATCTCTTAGAGAGACACAATAAAGATATATTTTATTTTAAGTCATATAAGAGCAGAAAATTTTGTACTGTTCTGTTTTGCCTAATGAATCATTTCTCCAATGGGATAAGAAATATATTTCTTTTAAAAATATATTTTTATTGTATTTAATAGAAGGGTTACATTATATTCACCAGATAGAAGGTGCATTACTTCACAAACATTGTTACACTTTCTCATGTTTTTGTCCCCATTTGCCTCTTCCAACACCCACCCCTTATCTTATTTTCCCCTTTCCCTTTCCTATTTCAAATAAACAAATAAACATATATACAATGTATCAGATAACAAGGAAGATACTGTAACAATGTGAGATTGGAAAAATAACTAACAAATATCTCTGTGTACTGCCTAAAATAACAAACAAAATCATTGTTTGTTGTAGGTACAGGTACAATTTTTTTAAATTGAAAATTTCATCCCAAAGAAATTTGTTATTTAATGGACAACTCCGGAATTAAACTTTGAGATTCTCTGTGGGAAGGAAAATGGGGACCAAGATAAGAGATAGGGTATCAATGTTTGCGAAGTAATCACCTTCAATCTGGTGAATATAATGTAACCCTTCTATTAATTACAATAGGAATTAGATGAAAAAAGTTAGTTAAAATGTTGGGGACTGAATGTGGGGTCAGTGACCTTGGACCCACACAATTGAGTACACAAGGAAGTAAGCTCTTATCATGATTTTGGGTGCTGTCAACAGCTTCTCATTTAACCTGTTTGGGACTTGATAGCTTCTCATTCAACCTATTTGAGACTTGATACTGTTTGTAAGAATGTAGCCCCTGGCAGTTCCCTAATTTAAAGAAGTGTATTTAAGGTCAGAACTTGAAATAAACTGGGCTACAGTCTTGGGCTACACACTTCTTAAGCTGTGGCTCCTGATTTGGTCTGTAGCCCTCCTGAACTCCATCTGTTTGTCTCTCTTTTATTTTTTCCTAGTCTCTGCCCCCTATTTCAGGAATCCCAGTTTGTGAACCCTGGTCCACTTCTGGCTGGCCCCGGCAAGTGGTTCCCGAACAGGGACCCTGAAAATCTGGGACAATGGTGGAGGATCCCACTGTGGTGAGTGACACATCATAGGACTCTTAAGAGAGGATCTTAAGACAGTGAGAGAGCAAGAGAGTGTATAGTTGGGAGTAAAATAATTATGGGTCAAGACAGCCCCAGGCTCTATGTGCAGGTCCTTAGGGACATACTTCAAGCCCATATAACTCTGGTGGGATGAGATCACCTTGAGCACTTCCTACCATTTATAAAGGAAGCATGCCTGTGGTTCCCAGAGGAGGGAACCCTAAATTTAGAAACCTGTCTAAGGGTACAGAAAGGAATTCAATATTATTATGGTATAAATGGCCCTGAAAAGACCCCTGCAGAGGCTATTACTTTGTGGAATTTAGTAAATGAATGTTTAGATCTTCGACATGAGAGTGCCAAACTTAATCTTGAATTAAAGAACCCTTCTGAGAAAAAACCTGAGGCTGAGCCATATGCCACAGCCCAAGAGAGTTTAAGTGAGATCGTGAAAAGGGAACAACAGCCAATAGATATTGAGTATAAGAATTCAGATTTGAATATCAAGGTGGAAAGATATGATGAGATGTCGGAGGTCTAGCCAGCTACGGTGGAGGAGATGTTTAAAGAAATTCTGTTTACTATCTAAGACAGGGATAGAGCAGAGAGTCCCCCCCCAAAAAAAACAGGAAATAAATTTGACCATCCGGCCACTATTGTGTCGATTCTAATCCTTATCCCTCACTCTCACCGCCTCTGGCTGCAGCCTTATGACCCCAACCCCTTTTCAACCTTTTGGCTTGAAGGCCCTAGCAATAAATCCTTCTTAACAGGCACTACGACCAGGCACAGTGCATCGCAACTAAACCTGGCTCAGGCTGATAAAAAGGGGGAAGATGTCTCTGGGTCTCAATGCTTCCCCATTTTAGTTGATCATGATGAACAAGTATATCACTAACCTGTTCCTTTTAAACTATTATGGGACTTAAAGAGTGCCTGCTCCCAATATGGACCAACCAATGTTACTCAAGTAACATTGGAGTCTGTATGTACTGATATTTTATGCCCAAATGACTGGAAGCAGCTTGCCAGAGCATGCCTTAGTGGGGGAGATTACTTCTTATGGACAACAGTGTTTACTGAACAGTGTCAAGCTATAGTTGAAGCAAAAGGGGCTGAGAACCTGCCTTATACTTTTGACCAATTGATAGGAGAGGGAACCTATAGAAATACCGAAGATCAATTGGGCTATTCAATGGAAGCCTATATACAAATAAATGCAGCGGCGAAAGAGGCTTGGAAAAAATTACCAAATTCTAACCATAATAAAAATCATGTTGCCGAGTGGATTCCTGCAAATATTTAAGCCAGGAACCTCATTTTATTTGTGTTCCAAATAATTTACAACAAGATTGGCTATTGGCTCATTGTGATACTTGGGCCATTGCCTGGGCCAATTATACTGGAAAAATTTTGCATCACTACCCATCTAACAAACTTCTCCAATATGCTGCATGCCATATGTTTCTTTTTCCTTCCATAGTATGGGCCTCGCCTTTGTCTTCTGCTGCTTTAGTTTTTACAGATGGATCCTTTAATGGAACCGCTGCTTTAACCATTAATGGGAAAACTCAATCTTGGGTTACAGGTTTCTCCTCCACCCAAGAGGTAGAATTACAGGCTATTTTACAGGCACTTGTCCTGTTACAAGGAGAGCCCTTTAACTTATACTCAGAAAGTCAATATGTAATCCGTGCTTTTCAAGTCATAGAAATTGTTCCTTTTATTGGAACTACTAACTCCAACATTCAGACCCAATTCCACCAAGTACAAACTTCGCTTTGTTTCCATAACCAACCCTGTTTTTTTGGCTTTGTTCGAGCTCACACTAATCTTCCTGGCCCTTTAAGTGAGGACAATGCAGTTACTGACTCTGCCACCAGAGTTTATTTAACTCAGGTTGAACTTGCTAAGCAGTCACATGCCATCCATCATCAAAACAGTCCAGCCTTGTACCCACAGTTTAAATTATCTAGAGAAGTGGCACAACAAATAGTTAAAACTTGCTCCAACTGTGTGCCTTTCTCACCAGCTCCTCATACAAGTGTAAATCCATGGGGACTGCTTTCTAATCACATTTGGCAGATGGATGTCACACACATTCCATCATTTGGCCAGTTAAAATATGTTCATGTTACAGTAGATACTTACTCTAATTTTATCCTGGCCACCCTTCTTGCTTGGAAAGCTACTAAATATTGTATTTCCCACTGCCTTTGCTGTTTTGCAGTGATGGGAATTCCCTCACAAATTTAAACAGATAATGACCCTGGTTATGCAAGTTGTGCATTTCAATCCTTCTGCCATTATTATAATATCACTCATATTAAAAGCATTCCTTATAATCCTCAAGGTGAAGGTATTGTGGAGCGAGCTAATGGATTACTGAAATATCAAATTGTTAAAATACAGAAGGGGGAGTTGTAGCCCCCCAATCCTGTGAATATACTTAATCATGCTTTATTTGTTTTAAATTTTTTGAATTTGGACTTAATTTATCCTCTGCTCAGCAATTCTGGGAAAAAAGAGAGCAGCGTGCTTTTGCTTTAGTAAAGTGGAAGGATCCCCTAACTGGTGCTTGGCACAGACCCAATCCTGTTCTAACATGGGGTCGAGGGCATGTATGTGTTTTTTCACAGGAAGAATATGATGCCCACTGGTGCCTAAATGCTGTGTTCGGATCGTGGAGAGTGACAGTGGCTATCCAAGCAGTGACTCACTGGACCTACATCCCCAACCCTAGAGGGGTGCATCCTGCAATGTGGGAAGGACCTGAGTTATTTCTGCATGTTAACTGATGAGCATATGAGACTGCTCCTGATTCATTTATTCAACACATTCAAATAGGTAGATTCTCTGCCTCTGGGATTGGCACCCCACTGTGCTTTAAACTTCGGGACAGTGACTCCATCCCAGGATGTATTGAGGTGCAGTTTATCAATCACTGGATATGGGTGCCAGATCAAATGCAACCTTATCACCAATATTACTGGGACTTCCTCATAGCTACTAGACTGGTCAGGAGCCAATTCTACCCAGCTCCTCCTATCAAAAGAACATTATGAGCTGTATGTTTCCTTCTTTTGCTATTATTTATGGACCTTTTAACATATCCACTGATTCTACACAATTTAATGTAACATGCGATAATTGTTCTTTTACAAATTGTATGTATAGTGGATTAGCTACCTCTGTTATTATTATTAAACAAACACCTTATATTATGTTACCTGTGAATATGTCTGTACCCTGGTATGAAGATTCTGGTATCTTGGCTTTACAACAATTGAAAGACCTAATTCTCCCTAGGAGGTGTATTGGGTTAATAGTAGCAGGTATTCTAGCTTTTTTTTCCTTAGCAGCTATTGCTGCAGCTGCCACTGTTGCCTTGACACAGGGCCTTCATAACCTAAAAGACTTGCTGATGACCTTTGTCCAGGAATGTTGCTTATAATAATTATTTGCCTGCCTTGTGTAGTAAAGATCTTGCAAAAATCATTGTTAAACCTTGCAGGACAACTCCACAGATCTAAGCCCCAGATGGATGAGTTCCCCCATGAGAGGAATCACAGTCAAGGATGGGAAAGAAGGGATGTGCTCTGACCAACCTAAGACAGGGCCTTCAGGTTGATCTGAAGAAGTTTCCCATGACAGGTAAGGCAGAGTCAGCGATCCACCTAGCCTAAGACAGGCGGGTTCGCATCTTTTAAAATAAAAATGGGGGAGATCTTAAGGACCGACTGTGGGGTCAGTGACCTTGGACCCACACAATTGAGTACACAAGGATGTAAGCTCTTATCATGATTTTGGGTTGTGTCAATAGCTTCTCATTTAACCTATTTGGGACTTGATAGCTTCTCATTCAACCTATTTGAGGCTTGATACTACTGTTTGTAAGAATGTAGCCCCTGGCAGTTCCCTAGTTTAAAGAAGTGTATTTAAGGTCAGAACTTGAAATAAACTGGGCTACAGTCTTGGGCTACACACTTCTTAAGCTGTGGCTCCTGAGTTGGTCTGTATCCCTACCGAACCCCATCTTTTTGTCTCTCTTTTATTTTTTCCTAGTCTCTGCCCCCTATTTCAGGAATCCCAATTTGTGAACCCTGGTTCACTGCCAGCTGGTAAGACTTTTTTTAGTCTTGAATTATATCATTATTCTGTAGGCACTTTTCATGACCAAGTGAAATTTCCTAATGCAAAATTGATTCACACACAAACTTTCTCAAATAGCCAAATTTATAGTTTTCATAAATGTCTTGCTTTGAAAATTGGGGTGAACAAATAGTCACTAAGCACTGCATGCACCATGGAAGCACAGTGAGATATAGCCAAAAACATTTAGAAATCATGGGTAGTTTAGGATTTTAGTATAGTTTCATCTTGTGTTAAAACTCTTCACGGCATCCCGATACTAAACTTATCACAAGAATGAATAGTAAGGATAAGAAGGACCTAGCCTTACACCTCAGTATCAGAAATGAGCCTGTTCATGGACATAGACTGAAGTGGAGATGAATTTCCTGGTTGGTCACACTGGAACTGAGAATTATGAGGTACATCCTTATAACTGTGACCCCATTTATGGGTCCGCCTCATGGAGAAGGAAAGTTTCCTAGGGAAAATCCTCCTAGTGGGTCTTCTTTCTTCACAGTGAAGAAGTTACTTAGTACTTAAGTTTCAGAGACCAGCACCTGGCTCTCTCCTTCTGTTCTTACAACCTCCATCTCCATGTGTATATTAACTGCTTGGCACTTGGATATTTACATGGGCATTTCTCTCTAAATAAAAGAAAGGACCCCTCGGATATAGAAACAAAAGACATGATTATTGTCCTTGATGTGCTATGTTATCTCTCATCTCTTTTGCTGTCCATTGGTTATCTCATATTGTTACAGTATCTCACTTTGGTATCTGATATATTGGATATATTTGTATTTGGTTATTTGAAATTGGATAGGGAAGGGGGAAAACAAGATGAGATATGGGGGTGGGGTGGAGGGAAATGGGGACATGAAAAAGGGTATCAATGTATCTGAATTAATGCACCTTCTATCTGGCAAATAGAATGTAATCCTTCTCTTAATTACAATAAAATATATGAAAAAATAAAAAATAAAAGCTTTTTCAGTTCTGTTTCTAAATTCTGAACAGGTAGTATAAGATTTTCTAAAACTAGACACTAATCAATGGACAAAATAACCAGAATGTGTTACTTCTCAAAAATATTTCAGAAAACAGAGATTTCCATGTTCTCTGACATGACATCTATAGCTCTGTCTGACATGCTGTTGAGATATATATCAAAATTCATGTCAAAGTTATGTGGATTTTTTTATTGCTATTTTCCTTCTAAATATATTTTATATGGAATATTCTCAATGTAATTCTACTTGCCTTGAATAAATGGGAAATGTCATTTAAACTGCAAAGGCTGTGTTGAAATTAAATTTACTATATTTCTAATAGTCACTTTGCAAAGCAATATTATATATTTGAAATAAAGAAATGAATGTTTTAAGAATGTGCAGGTTTGGCCAGGAGTGTGGCCTTGCAATTGAGTTATAACAATGTATGCACAAGACCTTGGTTCTACTTTTGGAACTACTTTTGGAATAATTTCTCAGAGGAAGTCAGAAGTGGCTCTTTGGTTTTAACATCTGGGAAATCTGTCTCTGAGAAGATTCAAAGACAATATAGGGGACTTCAACTCAATACCTAGGGCTGGCAAAATTATGACTGAATACTAAAAATAAAACTCCATATGCTATATAGGTTCTTCATATCTTGATTTTCAATTATGACAATAAAAATGTATCTAACATATGTTTTTAAAGTAGTCAAATCACTCTTTTATTAAGATAAATTTTCTCCTTCGAGGATTTGTTGAAAATCAGAATGGAAGAAGGTACAAATATTTCCAATTTTATTTATACAAAACACTTCAGTTTTTATAGTCAATGTGCTGTTTTCCCTTTTGCAGAAACATATAGTGTTTGTTGTCAAGAGTTTACAAAAAGAGGTTTATTATATGGTGATAGTGTGTGCAATTTTAAAAATTTGGTAATGGATTTGAATTTAATATGTGATTTTGAAAGCTTAAGAAGACAAAAGATGTGAGCATTTAAAGCCTTACTAGATTTAACAGAGTAAATAAATATCCTAAAACTTTGGACTAAGGATTACCTAATAACAAGTGATTTCTGAAATGAATATCTCTAATACTATTCTTTGTCCCTGTTTGATTCTCATCCTTATAGGGATTCAAAAGAAATGTAGAAATTTAAAATGGAATAATAAAGTTTTGTATTTTCCCAAATTCATGCACTATTTGGTTCAAAGCTTTTATTTTTCAGATAAATCTGTAAATCCAGATATGTGCCTCTGTGGTAAAACTCTCCAGATCAGGTCTTGCAGATTACCATACATTCAGGTGAAATGCAAACAGGCAATAGGTCACCTGATTATGGTCCTATTTCACAATTACTTATGGATATGAAGGACAGGTCATAGCAAATGTGAGTAAAGTAATGATAAAAAATGTCCAGGTAGCAATGGCAAAGGCAGTGTTTCTTAATTCCTTCTTTGTCTTTACTGTGTGTACTGGAACCTCCATCAATTATAATCCACCTTGTGTATAAATAGAGCTCTGCATTGCAGAGCATGAGTAAGTTGTTTTATGTTGGACAATTATTACAATCACAGAGTCCTATATTTCAAAACACTATTTGAGATTTACTTCTTTAACATTCCCATATGTCCAAATGAAAGGTAGAATGATTCATAAATTTTAAGTAATACATTAGAATAATTAATGTCTTTTTCCCAATTATTGCAGTATGCATGCATGTATGGTATATAATAAAGTGACATTTGAGAAGATATTCTGTCAAGCAATCCACAAAATCTAAACTCAATATCATTGCAAATGCGTATTTGAAACACTGTTAGATAAAATCATCCAGATACTGCAATCATACAAGCTACTTTCCCTTAGATGCTTGCCACCTATTTTCATGGAATCATATCAGTAACTATAACACAAGATATATGGACAATCATATTTTGAAGGCCATCTATGTAAGCCTGAATCTAAAATACATTTCAGATCCTGTGGGCCAGTTAAGCCCATAATCTGGTTTTGATGTGATAAGTTTTGTTTTCTTTATTGAGTATTACTTGGACCAATAAACAAGTCAAGTTGTCTGAAGATACAGGGCAATTTCTCTCCTCTGAGGAATACTGGGATAAAGGTAAGTACTTGTTTTGTTTTTTAATTCATTTTCTATCCCATCATTTTTCCACTTTAACAAGAAGCAAAAAATCATGTTTTCATGGAAATTAACATAAATTAGATTTTTTTCTTTTATTTTTTATTGTCTGGAGAATGTATAGATGCTTTAGAGTAATGTTCTGCAGGTAGAAGTTGAATTACTTCTCATACATTGATACCCCTTTGCATGTTTCTGTTCCTGTTTCCCTTCCCCATAACCCTCCCAATTATCATGCTTTTCTTCCTTCCCTTCCCTATTTCAAATACATGTATATACTGTATACCAGGTACTATATACAGTAACAGCATGAGATTAATCATAAAGGCATAAAAGGGAAGAGATATAACCTAGTACATCATGAACAACAATCATACTAGATAAACCTCCAATATCCATATCCTAGAGTTCATTTCTTTTAGACCTATACTTTATGACGTTATGTACATGGGTTTTGTGCTATTGTTTGAGGGATATGATTTTTCTAGTGTGGTAATACAGCTAAAATTATATTCTTCCCCAGATATGAAGGAATGAGTCTTTTATAAATGAAAATACATGTTAAGGATCCAAAATTTTCCTCTCAGTGCTTAGGTTCCTCTTAGGTTCAATTTCCATCAAAGTTTCATTTAAGGTCAGTGCCTTATGGTAGTGGATATTACATGTCTGTGTTTCTCTTAAATAGATAATGTTAAAGTCAATCTTTTCAAGACCTAAATATATATTGTTTTCTTTGGTACAATGCTTGAAATACCTTAAACCAGATTTCATTTTAACACAACAAAATACTCAAAAAAACAACAGGTAAATATCACTGACTTTTGACACTATGACTCCAGCTAAAATGAAAGTAAACACACAGGGCAAATGAACATCAAACTTTCTTTCCTAAACAAGTATCAAATTTGAACTCGAAAATGATGGGAATTATTAGCTCTCCCATTTTGTGGTTAATAATATGATTCACTTATGGATTCAAAATATCTACTAAGCAACAACATCATCAAAAGTAGTGAATATCCAGGGCTTAAATTCCTTTATTCTCGAATGCTATATTGGATTTGAACAAATTGTTGTATAATGTCCATTCTTTCAGATATACTAATCATTCACAAACTCTGAAGGGCTTTAAAATTCTCAAGGTCTAATCCAAATTTAAATACATTTTGTGCATGAATCCACACAATTAACAAATTGTTCTCAATATGATTGCATGTCAAAATAAACAGGTAACAGATCTATCAATGAAAAAAATAAAGGAAAATCTTCAAACTACATGACCAGTGCAAGTGATAAACATAGTGATAAATAAATTTTAAAGCATAAAAAGGCTATGTATAACCGTGATAATGCTAAACAAAGATGAATGGTGGGATTCTTCATATTCACAAACAGAAAGCAGAAGGAATTCCAACAAAAACTCCAACAAGAGTACAGAGCCACCAAGCTAAATGCCATCAAAAAGACTCTCAAATCTACAACATTTAAAACAAGAGATGCAAACCATCCAAAAGGAACAAGTACAAGAATGAGAAAGGAAAAACAAAGTAGAAAGCATTGAGAGAAAGTTAGAAGATGCAAAAGAGATAAATGAATTGAAGATAGATTGGAATTTATAGACAAAGACCAAAAATGATTCAAAACAAGTAAAAGAAATATGACAGATTTTATCAGGTGATCCAAGATGCAATTATGAAGAATGATTTAAGATTAATTGGTATTGAGGAGACCCGGAGGAGGCAGTTAATGGAATTGGAAATATACTTAAGGGAATTATTTCAAATTCAAAAAATATCCCAAAGTTTAGGTACATCCAGATAGAAGAAGCTTTAATAACCTCAAATTTGTTCAGAAAAGGACATTCCACTGCTACATTGTAATCTATAAAAGATCAATCAAAACCCCCCAAAAAAATCCTTCAAATAGTCAAGGACAAAAATAGAATCACAAACAGTGGAATTGATCAGAACAACAGATTTATCAGCAGAGATCATGCAACAAGAAACATTGGAATGATGTATGCCTTGCTCTAAAGAAAAAATAACTTTGAACCTAGATTCTGTACACAACAAAGGTCTCATTGAGGAAAATAAAATCTTCAAGATGAAAGAAGAATTAAAACAATATATTGAACAAACCAGCGTTACAGAAAATTCTCAAAGATATTCTTCACATTGAAATCATTCAATTGACAGAGAACATGCTACAGAAATATGGTATTGACAGAGAAATCATACCTAAAAGGAATGCCAGGTAATTATAGCAAGAATTGACAGGTCACAATCCCTCAGGAACTACAAAAAAATGGCAGGAATATTGGACCCTCAATATCAATGTGTTGGGGCTTTTAGCACTCTTTGCCTCCTGACCAGCAGGAAGGGCAAAGAGAACACGCCCCAACTAAGACAAGACCAAGAAAGGTTAGGACCGGCTGGCCGCATTCACCCAGCCCTCCCTTCTCCAGAGGGAAGACACAGAGGCGCCAGGGAGAATGTCACAGCAGACTCATTTAATGGGAAGATACTAGGGACTAAAGTAAGAAGTAGGATTGTCTATTAACATAAATGTAGGTAGGACAGGGAGAGGTAGGTGAGGTCAGAGAGGGCAGCAGGGCCAATCCATGGGTTTGAGGTAGCTTTATTTTACATCACAAACCATAGCCAAACCTCCCAACCAGGAGACAGGCAGGTTGGATCTCCAAACCCAAGAAGTTAGCTCTGGGCCACGAGGTAGGCCTTTTACTTTACCCTTGATGTGTCATGCCCCACATCTCCTCCCTTTTGTTTTATTAAGCACGTAATTTGCCTTACTCCAGAAGTGTGCCTATCTTAGGTTGTCCCCCTCTGGAGATCTTACTCGTCATTGACTACCACTCTAGCACTTCAGGCAATTTACATGTAGGGTTGACAGACCCAAACAGAGTATTGAAATAAGGGGGATGGCCAAAGTCAGCAAAGGAAACCCTTCTGTACACCTGCACATCCTGGTAAGGGCTGGGGTCAACCTCACAGAGTTCCCAGTCCACCATCTCATAGCACAGCATATTGTTGCCAGACCATCATTAGCTGAACAGCCTTCCCTGATCCTGCTTTCCAAGACACTAAAGGAGCTTATTGATTACACAAAATCTGAATGTGAATATAAAACCCGCTGTAACCAAGGGGCCCGCCCATAAAGGGGAGATGGTAAGGGAGCCAACCATAGTCCGTCCGTAGAGAGTTTGCATCGAGTTCATTTTGGAGGCATTTGGGAACCTCCTTTAGCCTTTTTAAGCAGATCAAGGCCTTAACTATTTGGAGGACTTCTGCAGTCAGGAAATCAAGTTGAGATTGTAGGTAGTGTCATTGTGGGCAGCGTGGATAGTGATACTCAGGATGAGGAAAAGGAAGGTGACTGAGGATTCCAACCACAGCTAAGCATGGCATCCGGTATGGTCTCCTTATTCTTGTGAATGAAAGGGAGAAAGCATACCTCAATAGGGGGTGCTCTTGGGTAATTAATTTTCGTTTGCTGACAATATTTTACATCTGTAGCCGGTACCCAAATTGGGTTTGGTACTCCCACTGGGAAGACACACAGTCATCATATGTGGGTAATTTTCGATCAAGTATATAGCCTCCTTTATATCTTGCCTGGAGGTTTTTGCCTCCTTTATTTGTGTACTAGTTTACATTCTCACCAGCAGTGCAGTAGGGTTTCTCTTTATACACAACCCCATATTATCTGAGTTCAGAATATTGGCCATTCTGTTTCGGTTACTGTGGTATCAGTCTGGCTTACTTCACTTAATATGATTTTTCTAAGTCTTTCCATTTCCTTACAAATGGGGCAATGTCATTCTTTATGACAGGAGCATAGAATTCCATTGTGTATAAATACCACATCTTGTTGATCCACTCATCAAGTAAAGGGCATCTTTGCAATGGTAAATAGTGCTGCATTGAACATCATTGTGCTCGGGGCTTTAGAATGTCCTTGTTTCTGGACAATTGGGTAAATGTCTAGTAGTGGAATTGCTGGGTCATAAGGCAATTCTAGGTTTAGTCTTTTGAGGAACCACCATACTGCATTCCATTGTGGTTGAATGAGTTTGCATTCCCACCAACAGTGTAGTAGGGATCCCTCCTAGCCACATCCCCTCCAGCATCTGTTGTTATTAGATTTCTTGATAATGGCCATTCTAACTGGAGTGAGGTGGAAACTTAGAGTTGTTTTGATATGGATTGTTTTGCCAAATACTTTGAGCATTTTTTCATGTGTCTATAGGCCATTCTTTTCGTCTTCAGAGAAGAACCTAACCTAAGTCTTTGGGGTACATTTTTATGTTGTGGTGGTTTCTTTCGAGATTAATGGTGGAGTGTTTCAATTTTTTAGCAGTTGATATAGTTTAGATGTGAGGCCTTTGTCCATTGTATGGTTAATGAAAATCTCCCATTCTGTAGGCTTTCTAGTTAATTTCTAGCTATATCCTTTGTCATACAGAAGTTCTGCAAATTAATGCAGTCCCACTTATCAAATTTTCTCTGATCTGTTGAGTTTCTTGATCCTTTTTAAGAAAGATTCGACTTGTGTCAGGTAGACCTAGTACATCTCCTATTCTTTCTTGTAAAGTTTTCAGTGTATCAGCTTTTACCTTGAGGTTTTTGATCCACTTGGAGTTAATCCTGGTTGATAGTGAAGGATCCAATTTTGTTTTTCTGCAGGTGCTTAACCAGTTCTGCCATCACCACTTGTTGAAGAGGCTATCTTTCTTCCATTCTATTTTTTTTAGCTACCTTATGAAGATTAGGTGGCCATAGTTCTGTGGGTTAGTATCTGGGTCCTCTGTTCTATTCCATTGGTCATTGGACTTGACTAGGCTGTTTTGGTCACTATAGCTATGTAAAAGCATCTAAAGTTTGGTATTGAGATTCCTCTTGCAATGTTCTTTCTGCTAAGAATTATTCTTTCTATATGTGGTCTTTATTATTCCATATGAAATTTCAGATTACCTCTTCTCTTTCATTAAAGAATGCCATTGGGATATTGATGGGTTGAATTTGTAAATGGCCCTTGGCAAGATTTACATTTTCAAAATGTTAATTTTTCCAATGCAGAACCAGAAGGGTTTTTTCCATTTCCTCAGTTCTGCTTTAATTTCAATATTCAGGGTTTTAAAATTTGCATCAAAAAGGTCCTTTACATTCATAATTAAATTAATTCCTAGGTACTTTATTTTCTTTAAGATTATTATAAAAGAAGTTGCTTTCCTGATTGTTGCCTCGTTCCTCTCACTGTTGGCATATAGGAAGGCAGTTGATTTTTGAGGATTAATTTTATACCCTGCTACCTTGGCAAACTTTTGAATCATCTCAAGGAAATAGCGAGTGGAGTCTGTACGGTTATTCTCCTTCTGAAGTTTTATTTCTTATCCTCAGTCAGTTTTTTGGCCAGGCCTAGGGTGGTTTCCCTGCTTGAAATCTGACCCCTTGCGATCTTAGGGATAGTGTTGTCCAGTTTGATCCAAACACCGTTTCTGGCTTTGTCCAGGAATATGTTTCCAAACAAAACCAGCCAGGGCTTTGTTCATCCATAGTTACTGATGTGCCCGAAAGCCACACTGCTGGCCCAAGAGACATATATCCATCAAGTAAATTCTTAGAAAATATACTCTGAATTGAAGTGAACCTTATGTAGGAGAGTATTGATAATAAGCATCCTTTTTCCTATCATACTGAAAATAAAGGAGATCTAACATATAGGGTAATGGAAAACATTTTTTTTCAAATTTTGGATGCTTTTTTTGTTTCTTTCATGAACCCAAGGCCAAAGCATTGTTACTGGGAAAGCTAATGCTATTCCACTTGAGCCACAGCACCATTTCTGACTTTTCCTATGTATGTGGTATTGAGGATTCAAGCTCAGGTCTTCATGCATACCAGGCAAGAACTGTACCACTAGGCCAAACTCCATATCCCATAAACTTTGGGTTCTTTAACATGGAAATAAATCGTGTATGTTTCTCTACACACTATCAAAGAATTGAAATTATTACACACATTTCCTATTATATTTGTAGTTCAATCAAGGAAGGAGAGGAGATCCGGGCATTCACAGAAAAGAGGAGAGAAAAGGAGAAAGAGACAGAGGCTCCGTTCCACACACATACATAGTAAGAGAAAGCCTTCTACATAAATGTTACATAGAGAAAATCAAGTCACTAAACCATTGAGGTGTTTTTGGTGTGATTTGAGGACTAATTTGTTCTCATCAGAAAATAAGACTATATTTACATACAAGCATGCGAACACTTTATTAATATGAACTTGGAAGTGTCATTAAGAAATTGTGTATTTTGAATGGCAATGCTAATTTCAGCAATTGTTGCCTAGCTATTTTTTTACTGACTTTCAGAATGCTGATAGATACAATCCACATTTGAACACTCAATAATGAAGCGATCTTAGGTAAGTAACCATACTAAATTTCTGAACACAAGCTGAAGTTTAAGTACAGTTAGTGAAATCTTCTCTATCCTGAGGAGAATTAGTCTTTCCATTAAAGTATATTTAATACCAAACTTCTCTGGGCTTTCAGGACCATAGAAAACAAGTACAGAGCACCTTTATTTACATGTCGAAGTGAGGTTAGATATCTGGAATATAAAGTTATTTGTGACTAGACTAGTTGCTCAGAACATTTCCTACTGTATTCTTAATGAATTCTGCTTAAGATATCATGACAATACACAAAAGACATTGGTTCCATCTTCATAATGAAAGAGGTTTCTTATCAGATGGTTTTAGAAAATCACTAATCAATGTGTGGTTGCACCTTGAATATGTATATTTTTAATATTCTTGATTAAGGATGAAGCCATGAATTATGGGAGTCTTAATTCCAATTGCCACCTGAATCAGAAAAGTTCAAGCTAAAATGCACTTTCACACTGACAAGTTTAGGGGACCACGTCAGACCAGACATATTAAGCAAGTACATATTCTTCTAGAGAACACTGATATCAGGTCAACAGCTCAGTGTGAAATAAATTGAGCTGAATTAAGCTGATTCCAAAATAATTTGGTAAAATTTCCTAACACTTTTGTTGTGAAGAAATATTTTCATGAAGGTTTAGAAAGTATATTGCTGCTCAACTGTGGGAGGGATTGAACTTCTGTTTCAGAAAAGTGAATTCCAATTTCACCACTCAAATTTGTGTCATGCCAACATGATGCAGGGCCAGAGGATTCTGCTTTTTCTTCCATAAAAAATCCCATCCTGGGGCTTGTGCTCAAAGCCTGAACATTATCCTTAGTCTTTCTCAAGACCAGAACTCCACCACTTGAGCCACAGCACCATTTCTGCTTTTTTTCTCTGTGGTTGGTACTGAGTAATTGAACCCAGGTCTTCGGGATAGCTAGGCAAACACTCTACAGTCAGGCAAAACTCTCTTCCCTGAATTTAATTTTTAGTAACAACTTTATTACTCACATGGAGCTTTCAATAGATGTTGGGTAAAATGATTCATTCAATTTGCCAAAATTTCCACCTTGACTGAGTTAGTGTAAGACCAGTGATGGTTGTATTCCTATAATGAAGAAAAGGCAGATAATTCCTTTTTCAGGCTATTGTTTTCAAGCCATCATTCAAACATTGGAGTTAAATCCCTTAAACTAAAACAGGATTTCAGATATGCTGAGGGATTCTACAAGTACTCATAAACACAGAATGCAAGTATTCTTCATAATTACATAAGATCATACAAACCAACAATCACATTTTAACAATGATTCTCAGATATTTGTCTCCCTATCTGAAATCTAATAATTCACCTGTAAAAATTACAGGTGAATGTATCAAATTTAAAAATTATCCATTTTGACAGGTTTGAATATTTGTAAACAGATTGAAAGGCTATGCATTTTAGAAGTAAGGATGGGGTCTAAAAGGATGTCAAATCATCTAAGTATAGAATAAATATTTGAGGCAATTTGCTCATAAGTTGACAATGCAATTAGAGTCAGCATATAAGGATTCTTGACAGGGACCTGAATTACACTGAGTCCCATGTCTTCAACATTATAGAACTATATCTGTAAATGATCAAGAAGGTTATTTTCCTTGTCATATCAATGATGTCCAGTTAACATTTTCCCAGCACATAACAGTAACTTTCTCAGCAAGTACTAGTTTCCCCACATTGAATAAATTTTGGATGATATTTTTATATACATAAATTATCTGGTGTTTCCCTGCAGCTAATATTCAGAATCCATCAAAAGAATTCTTGGGAATAACCAATTACAAATATAAATCCGAAGGATTGGTCAAAACCTTATAAAGCAAGAAAATTATGTCAGAAATATATGATTTTCAAAGACTTTTAATTTTGCCAAAAAAAGAATTCATATATCATTTGTGTAAGAATTTATTTTGTGTACAATATCTGATATATTGAATTTATTTGTATTAGGATATTTGAAATTTGATAGGGATGGGGGGAAAACCAAGATGGGTGGGGTGTGTGTGGGGGGAGGGGAACAGGTACCAAGACATGTGAAAGGGTATCAATCTATGTGAATTAATGCACCTTCTATCTGGCAAATATCATGTAACCCTTTTACTAATTTCAATAAAAAAAGAATTTATTTTGTCACATGCTGGAGGATTAAAAAATCAAAATGGGATAAATAATTAAAGAAAAACCTATCTGAAATGAAAACAATAGGATGGTAAATAATTCACAAAGAAATCTAGGCAAATTTGGAATTTGATACAAAAATGACTTCACTAAGGTTTTACCATGCAAATTTGCAATAATAAATAATAAATACACACATAACTGGGTTCCATTAAGGATTATTTTTCAGCAAGTGTTTCCAATTAAATCGGTGAAGATTTTGAAGTAGTAAAAGTAGACACACTGAAAATTTTACAAGAAGAAATAGGAGCTAGGTCTCCTTGGCACAGGTTGAAACTTTCTTAATAAGGACCACGAAACACAACAAATCAGAGAAAGTGTGGATAAGTGGGACTGCATTAAACTTCAGAGTTTCTGTTTGTCAAAGGACAGAGCAAACAAATTAACTAGAAGGACAACAGAGTGGGAGAAGATGTTCACTAACTATACAACGAACAAAGGCCTCATATCTAAAATATATAATATATCAACAGTTCAAAACATTGAATGAACCCGAAACATCTCCAAAGTAACAACCATCCCACTAAAAAATCAGAGTCTTCTCTGAAGAAGAAATAATGATAGCCTATAGACACATGAAGAAATTCTCGACATATCAGGCCATAAAATATGTACATCAAAACAACTCTAAGATTCCACCTCAATCCAGTTAAAATGGCCAGGATCAAGAAAACTAATAATAACACATGCTGGTGGGGATGTGGCCAGGGAGGATCTCTACTACACTGTTGGTGTGAGTGCAAACTCATTCCACCACTATTGAAAGCAGTATGGCAGTTCCTCAAAAAACTACACATAGAGCTCCCCTATCACCCAGCAGTTTTACTACTTGGCATTTACCCAATTGTTCAGAAACAAGGAAACACTAAATCCACTAGCACAACGATGATCATTGCAGCAATATTTACCATAGTAAAGATATGGACCCAATCCAGATGCCCCTCAGTTGACGAGTGGATCAACAAGCTATGGTATTTATACACAGTGGAATTCTATGCTGCTGTCCAGAAGAATGACATTGCCCCATTTGTTAGGAAATGGAAAGACTTAGAAAAAATCATAGTAGGTGAAATAAGCCAGACTTAAAGAACATAGGCTCAATGGTTTCCCTCATTTTGTGTAATCAGTACAAAGCTTGAGCTCTCATAGCAGAAATTTACAATACAACAGAACATAGTGATATAAGGCCATATATTATGACACTAAATGAAATTACCTCCAGGATATAGAAACAAAAGTCATATGAGTGATTGTTGTCCTCCATGAACTATGTTAGCTGTCATCGCTTTTGTTGTCCTCTTGCTATCTCATAGTGTTACAGTATTTCACATTTTTATCTGATATATTGCATATATGCATAATTGGTTATTCAAAATCAGATAGGGAAGTGGGGAAACAAGATTAGGGGTGAGGGGAAGGAAATGAGGATCAAGACATGAGACAGGGTATGAATGTTTGTGAAGTAAAGTACCTTCTATCTGGTGAATATAATGTAACCCTTCTATTATTTAAAATAAAATATATGGAAAAAATTGGTGAGGATTGAAAGAGTGCAAATGATATCCTACTCATTTTTTGAGAATCACAATAGACTTAGGATTTTACATCATAGCAACAGTAGAAAAGGTCTATACTCATACGTTTTGCTCTATAAATCATTTCTGGACAGAAATAAGAAATAACTACAATTAATTTGCATGAAAATAAAATTAATTTATAGCTCTGTGTATTGCCTAATAGAAGCAAATAACTTTATTAGTTGTTGTAGATATATTTATGTATATGTATTCATTTATCCAATTTTAAAAATACAATATTGCAAATTATCATGAAGAAAATTTAATGCTTTGTTGGTTTTTTTGCTAGTCTTGGACTTTGAACTCAGGGACTGGGCACAGTCCTTTGGTTTTCTCAAGGCTAGAGCTCTACCAATTGATTCACAGCACGATTTTGGGCTTTTTTTTTTGCTATGTACGTGGTACCAAGGAATTGAGTCCAGGTCCTCATTCATCCTAGGCAAGCACTCTACCACTAGGCTAACCCCCATCCCAATTTAATGCTTTTTTAAAATTCCATTCCATAAAATTTTTTAATTGTATGAACAGTTTCTCAGCAATTGTAGTCAGACACTTTTTGTGTGGACATTTTCAAAATTAGGTGAAAATGTGAAATTTGGCCCCAGTCAAAAAATCTTTTTACGTTAAATTCTTCAAAGTTTACTCAATTAAAATCAGATATTATGTTCAGCATATTTTCTAAACTATCTAAGAAGTAGTTTCATCAAGATTGTAAAATGCATCACAGAAGACCTGAAAACATGTCTGTCGTACTTTGTAACAAATGTAACGTATACTATCACTGATTGTAGAATATATTTCTTTAATCTGCAAATTCTATACTAATTTTTTACTACAATTTAAAAGCATGAAAAGTATAAGGGATGCGGAAAGTTTCATGATTCAAAAAGGAACATCCTACAAATTGCCATAAAACATATTGAGGAACACAGAAAATGTGGTATATATACACTCTGGAATTCTACATAGCCAACAGACAAGATAAAATGATGGAATTCACAGGGAAGTAGATGAATATAACTATATAGACATAAAAACCTATGACTCTATAGACATAACATTTTATTCCATAAATTAATATGTTTCCCTGACATACAAACCCTTAGCCCAATTGTGATTAAGTTCTAACTACTAAGTCCCAGTGAATGTACTAGAGACTCCCTCCTTGAAGACTTGTATGTTAAACTTGTCATTTAAAATATGATGTAAAAATCAACGTTACGAAATTCTTTTTTAAAATTTTTTATGTTTTTATCGTAATTAATAAAAGGGTTACATGATATTTGCCATAGAAGGTGCATTAATTCACATACATTGATACCCTTTCACATGTCTTGGTACCCTTTACCCTCCCCCCCGTCTTGGTTTTCCTCCCTTCCCTATCAAATTTCAAATAATCAAATACAAATAAATTCAATACATCAGATAACAAAGTGAGGTACTGTAACAATATGAGATACCCAAGGGACAGCAAAGGAGATGAGAGATAACATAGTACATTAAGAACAACAATCATTTATTATATGGCTTCTGTTCCAATATCCTGGGGGTCTTTTCAATTAGCTTCATACTATGTATCAAGGTTTTGCTCTATTGCAGATCTTTGCTAGTAGAGCCCAAGGTTTCTACTGATTATGACAAATGAGGGAAACCATTGAGCCTAAGTTCCTTTCAGTCTGGCTTACTTCACTTAATATGATTTTTTCTAAGTCTTTCCATTTCCTAACAAATGGGGCGATGTCGTTTTTTCTGACAGCAGCATAGAATTCCATTGTGTACAAATACCACAACTTGTTGATACACACCTCAACTGAGGACATCTAGGTTGGTTCCATATCTTTGCTATGGTGAATAATGCTGCAATGAACATTGTTGTGCTAGTGGATTTAAAAAAAAAAGAACATATATTGAGCCTGACATGGTGGCTCATGCCTCTAAATCTAGCTAATCAGGAGGCAGAGATCTGAGGATCAAGCCTGGGCAAAAAAGGTCCTGGGTCTTATCTCCATTTATACTCTAGAAAACAGGAAGTGGGGCTTGGTTCAATGGTAGGGTGGTAGCCTTGAACTGCAGAGCTAAGGGACAGCGCCCAGGCCAAATTCAAGACCCATAACCTTCCCCCCCCCCGCAAAAAAGAACATCTACTATAATGGATTTGAAGACCATAAAATATTTGTGTTTAAAATTAGATTTATTGAAAGAAAATCACAAAGGATGGAATGCCAAAATATTCAGGTAGAATTACTAGAGATTAGCCATGGTTCCCAGATTCCATACACAGAAAAAATCAACTCCTTTTCTATTTGAATGTGTGAAAATCACAAAGGGTACAGGGAAGTGACACTTTCAGCTTGAAGGTATGGCAGAAAAGTAGGTCAATTCCATGGAAAAACAGATAAAGTGAACATACATGAATGCAAATAAATAAATATGAACACATAATTACACAATCAAAACAAAAATATAATTAAGAGAAATTATACATCACTATTTATAATGAAAAGTATCATAAGGTCCTGCTTAATTAGTAACAGTTTAAAAATGTGGGACATGAAAAATTCATGTCAAGAGAGTCAAATGTTTCCTAAATGATTGAATGAAGTTATGATAAATGATTGAATAAACTCTCATGAACATAAACATGATTACAGCACTTACTATTACTTCATGCATCCTGAAGATAATGATTGTAAATGCAAATAGTTGGATTTTCTTATCATACAGCAAAACATACCAACCTATGTATAATTGTAATGTTCACTAACACTCAAAAATAACATACAAAATACCAAATAACAATATTGTAGTCTCCTAAATGTTCACAAGTTTTTCCCTCAGTTCATAGACACTCTAGTGTTTCTGTTTCTATCCCAGAATAAGCATTATTCAACATGTCACTGACAGCGCAAGGAATATGATTACTCTAACCGTGGTGACTTAAATTTCTAAAGCAAATTGATGTGCTGAAAGCACTCGTGGGTTTGCACACGAAGAGCACCGTGACAGTGAGGAAATTGTTGAGTAAGATGCAATTCAAAAAATAAGCACTAAAAAGATAAAATGTCATTATAATATTACACTGCATGATACCCAATTTACCATACAACATAGCAAGAGCCAGTATACTCACTTTCGGCAAATATCTATATGAAGAATACTTTGTTACTTTCCAATTCCTTCTATGCACCTTCTATCTGGCAAATACCATGTAACACTTCTATTAATTACAACAAAAAATATATGAAAAAAAGAAAAGTAGGAGCTCTTAATGGAAAAAAAATAAATCTCAAAAGTTGATATGTGTCAGTAAGTGGGTTCTATACTAATCTACACATATCAAAACAATTACTTTTGTGGATTTCTGCAAGAAATAAACATAGATGGAATACATTGCAAAAAAAACACATTTAATGGCACTTAGGTCCCTGTGAATAATGAAGATATCGTGCAAAGAACATTGATTATTTGATAAACGTGATGTATATTTTCATTTTATTTCATTTTATTGTTGGGATAATGTATATAGGGTTTAGAGTTATTTTCATCAGGTAATGGGTACATTACTTCTCCATTCTTGACACTCCTTCTCATGTTTATGTCCTATTTCCCTCCCATCATCTATTCACAATCATCTTGTTTTCCCCTCCCCATTTCAATGTAAAATAAACAAATAAATGTATAAACATTATACCAGGTAACGAAGTCAGATACAGGTACCACATGAGATCAACCATAAGTGGAAAGAAAAGAGACAAAAGAAATAACTTTACACAGTACTTGAAGAGCAAAAATCATGAAGGAAAACTTCTTGCTTCTGTGTCCTAGAGTTCCTTTCCTATAATCACATCCTGTACAACCCTAAGTACACAGCTTTTGAGCTATTGTGATTCTCTTATGAGCATCCTAGATGTGTAGTAATTATTACAAATGAGAAAAGACATGAAACATATGCTACTTTGGGTTTGGTTTACTTAATTTAGTATGATTTTTTTCAAACTGTACATTTCTTTACAAATGAGTCAATGTCATTCTTTCTGATGGCAGCATATAACTCCATTGTGCATAAATACATCTTCTTGATCCAATCATCTACCGAGAGGCATATCTAAACTATGGTAAACAATGCTGAAAATGAACATCGTTGTGTGTAATATTAGTATATCTTTGTATCTGGACATTTGCGTAAAAGATAGGTTGTGGGGATGCTAGATGATAGGGGATCTCTACGTTGACACTTTCGAGTAATCGCCACCTAACTCTCCAAACTGGTTTAAGGAGTTCACATTCCCACCAGCAGTGCAGTAGCAATATCCCCACAGCCACATTCCCACCAGCATATGGTTTCGCTTCAATCTTTGTTGACCTCTTTTGAGTGTGTGTGCATAGGTGGGACTCATACATACTCGAGATCCAATACCCATGCCATTCACTGAGTATTTTATGCTCTAAGCAGAACCATTTACAGATGAGTCTCAGAGAAAATCTTTCTGTTCTGAACTTGTACTTGATTCTCTTGTCTCAAAATCCAGAGAAAATTATTTTGCCCAAGTCAACTGCACAATACTCAAAGTTGACCTCACCTAACAAAAATAAATTCTAATTAACTCTTTATCTTTGTCTTTATGAGAGAGGATGAGATTCTTGCTAGCCTCAAGATTAAACACATTGTTCGCATCTAATACCAACTTTGGTAGTTTCCTTTCAAATATGGTGCCTGTTTCAGCATTCTGTAATGTATGGTTTTGTATTTATTTCTTGATTGTGAAAATCAGCTATCTGATCTTAGGAAGAAGGTTTTCATTCCTGTGAGTCCTACTTTCCTTGTCATTTCATCATTATACAAACTCATATCATTTCTCAGATAAGAAAAAATGGAAACAAGTTTCCCCTTGATTACTTAGAGAGGTTTCCAGGGTGGATATGTGGCTCCAATATGATGACAGTTCTGAATCCAATTCACAACTGAGTTATTCTGTCTTGGTGAATTCCGGGCCCGCTATACATAAAAATATTGAAAATATTAATAGATCTAGTATGCAGAATACAACATAAGGAAGGATGAAGACTACTGTTGGCAGTCCACAGAATCTTCATTATTGTGATTAATATGCAAAATCCGTAGTGAGCACAATAAGTCCTAATAAGTTGATATATTTACAAATATGAGGTGCCAATATTCTGTCAATACTTTATCACCTGCAAATAACTATGAGGCCTTTTGTAATGTAGGACAAGTTCATATAAGTATTGAAAGGCATGCTCATTAATTTTATAGGCCAGAAAATATATTGCACTATTTATAATGCTACTCATTAACCTTGTGTGTTCTATTGTCCTTATGTTATACATATTTTCATACTTAATTCAATATCATGAAATAGAAAATGCTTGTATATATTTAGTTTGTATATGACTTTCTAAGTGGAAATGTCAAATCCCCTCGAAGAATCTCATGAATCCCTTATATAAATACGCAGACACGATTCACTATTGAAGAATATAGAATTCATTTCATATGGTTGTACTTCATTAATTATGTTCTGAATTGAGAAGTTCCATAAGATCTGGGCCACGCTATGAAATAATACTTGGTCCGGTCATATTTTCTGTTAAAAAATCTGTGCAGTGAGGTGAGAAGTAGTGGCTCACTTCTAAACTCCGGCCTATGCAGGACATTGAAGTAGTTGTATCTGCATTAAATCCACCTAGAAAGGAACAATTAAGTACCACAAAACTGGAAGGGGTTCTGTGGCTCAAATGCTGGAGCCCTAGCCGTGTGCAAGCAAACTAAGGTACAGCAACCATGCCCAGAGTTGAAGGCCAAGAAGTATGAACAGGAGCAATAAAATTCTTTGCAATCACTGCAATAAGAAAGGATGGAACCTGAAAGAACAACAAGTATATATGAAAGAATGGACATTATCCAGTAATTCCCTCAACTCTAATTCAGCAGTACAAAAGAAAAAGGAACTTTTCCCTTGTATATTCAGGTTTTCTTTTTGGGGTGATATTGTTGCTTAGTGGACATTGTGAATCTCCAAGTGTATCATTTCACTAGCAATAGTGTGACAGAGCAGGAAGAATCCAGAATTTTTCAGAAGAAATTTTATGGATAATCATTGTCCTGTGAATTCTTTTTATTTTTGAAAGTATAAACTGTGTTATGTCAAGTCAGGGATTCTTTACCTGCTGCAATTCGAGGATTTCCTTGTGCCCCCCCCCCCAAAGAAACTTAGGCTAGTGTGTTCCAAGCACTTTACTAAAAAAAACTGTGCATATTTAATTGAGGTTCTAGAAGAGATTAATTCAATGTTATATATAGATATATGTTTATAAGAAACAGACACATAACATTCACCACTTTAAGGCACTTACATTAAATTAAACTTTGATTGGAAAAAGAACATCTAAAAGGAAAGCTTCTTAAATTTTCAGTTTAAAAATAATTGAATTTTTTGTTGATGGATTTTACTAACACTGATTTTTTAGATTATATTTCCTATGTCATGTTTAATAAACAAGAATTCAAGAAGGGAATCTCTATGTGCAATCAGTGGCACATTAATGTTTGAACATAATTAGAATTCATATGTCAGAGATCTATATTAATTTATATAATATTGTCTCTAGACAAAATATATCCCATCATAAATTTTTATGTCTTTGTAGTTATATTTATATCTCCAGGATCATGTCACTGACCTGAGTACCTAAGTATTGAGTCATTGTTTTTGTACTATTTGGATGTAATATCCACATACCAAAAAGACCGTGTACCTTTCTCTCTTTAGTGTTGATGTATCTTACTCAACATGTTTTGTTATACTTTCATCCACTTCACAGTGAGTGCCAATATTTTATCTTGTCTGTTGGCAATGCGGAATTCCATTGTATATGTACCACATTTTTTTATCCTTTCTTCTGTAGTGGGACATCTGGGCTGTTTCCTCCCTGGGATATTTTGAGTAGTGCAGGCTATGAATATGTCTGTTCAGGTGTCCTTATCATATTCTGGGATATGATGCTCAGAGTAGATTCTCAGGTGATCCAACAATTTCGGTCATAAAGACAGTCTAATTTTGGTTTATTTGAAAAACATCCAAACTGCCTTAGTTAGTCTTCTCATTTTTGACCTGTACTTTCAGTTAATTTTAGGACTGCATTACTTTTTTCTCCACACAGGAGAAATACTTTTCAACACAGTTTACAGATTACTCCTCCAGGAAAGAACACAATGTATTAACCTTAGTATAATTGTTACTCTGCCAATGCTAAAATCAAGATATATCATATCCTAACAATGTTTTAGGTTTAACTGGCACACAGTGATTTGAATTATGTTTTCAATATCAGGCTTACCTAGGTCATACACCTCATTGTGAGTCCAGTGTAATTTCAGAGATTTGAAACAGGCCCTTCCCTTCTTTTCCTTCTTCCACTGCCTTGATATGTATATTCATTACTTGGTCCTTTGAGCTTAAGCTGGATATTTCCTTCTAAAGAAAAGCTTTTTCCCTTCTATCGCTAAAGTCCAACCTGGTAAAATGGAGTTTTCTAAAAAAAGGTGCTTTTTTTTCAATGGACAGAATAAGTGGAATCCATTACTTCTCCAGATTTTAGAAAATACCAATTTCCATCCTCTCAGAGGAGATATTTATTACTCTTTATGGCATGATCTCTGGAACGTTTTATACGGTGCCTATTCAAGGGCACTAATTAAATTCATATTTTGAGATAATTATCAAATATAAAGTAGTAGTAACATGGGAGTTGATTCCATTTTTCTTCTAAATATAGTTTATCTTTCATACACTGAAGGTAACCTTACTTTATGTGAATGACATGTGAAGTCTTACTTCACTTATCCTGCAAAGTTTCTAAGCAAACTATTAAATAGAGAAATAAATGTATTTTACAAAGATGTTGATTGGGCCAGGCTTGTGGCATTGAGATAGAGTGATAGGAAAACATGTACCAAACCCAGAGTTCTACTTGTTCAGAGCTCTATACCTAGAAAAAGCCTGAAGTGGTGTTTTAGTGCAAATGTCAGAACTCTATACACTTCAGAAGGCTCAAGGAAGGTTAGGAATTGGAAGCAATCTCTATTTCCAGCCATGAAAGCAATTAAGAGTGAAAACTAAAATTTCATAAGGTGAATAGATTTTTCCTATTTGTTTTTTCATTGCTAAAAGGAATATGCTACTAATATTTGATTTTGAAGTAGTAATTTTATTTAACAAGAAAACTGTATTCATCCATCTTTCTTTGAACAGCCTTTATTATGGCTTCCTTTATGGCTCCTTCTTTTTCACTTATCACCTTGTTTATGGTTTCCTCTTGTTCAGATATGGCTTCCTCCCTTATCTCTTTCTTTATATTTTCACATTTTTCATTAATGATGTTTATCAATTGCATTTGTCCAGCACTTGGAAGACTCTCCTCTAGGTTTGCCAGTGACTGTTCCATTGGCTGTTTACATTGGGTGGGGGAGGTAGGAGATGTTGTTTCTTGATTTGACATTTTCTTGAGTTTCTTGTTCTGCCCATTTGAAAATGGGAGCAAGATAAATACTAAACACGATTACAGTTTTTCAGATATAACCAACCTAGACCTCTGTAGCTGGCAGACTCTAGATGTTCACAAGTTTTGATTGGTGTTATCACTCTTTCTTTTTGTGCAGTTACCGACTACTCTAATTATTCACTGATAAGCGATTTATATCCAAAACAATAAGCCTCTCTATCCAATCTCTATTGTCTTTAAGTCCTTCTGAGCCTAGAGGATAATTATACACCTAGATATACAATGTTGCTCAACAGCCATCAAGTGTAGATCCATGCAGTATAAGGGTTGAAAGAGGAGCAGAGGTCCAGAGATAGAAAAATAGAATGAGAGAGGTCAGGGGGTAAGTAGGTAGAGTATTTGAGTACAAAGTTTGGAAAGTATTAGAATAAAACTTATGTGTTGCTGCGCGACTAGCTCTTAGCCCAACCAGTGGCCTCACAGTGGACAATGGGATGGATCTGCGAGCTTCCGTCTGAGCGCAGTTGGCTGACGTTTTCCAGTGCTGCTTCCAGGGGTGGCCCCAAGCCAAGGGTCGGGGATTGAGAGTTTCAGGAGCTCTCAGCAGGAACAGCAGGAGGCCCCTCTGTTCCTTCGGGCGGAGCCCAGCTGGGGACATGGGCTCCAAGGGCGGAGCCACCCCTTTTTGGTTCTCAGAAGGGTAGCTTGGGTGCTGTTGGCCCTTCAGATCTCTGCTGTGTTTCCACTGCTTTGTCAGAGTCTGTGAATTAACAAAATTGACAAGCCCTTAGCAAATCTTACCAAAAAAAGAAGAGAGCATGTCGAAATAAACAAAATCGCAGATGAAAATGGTAATATCAAGACAGAAATTACCAAGATCCAGAATATCATAAGGGAATGCTTCTCAAAACTTTATGCCAACAAATTTGAGAATCTAGATGAAATGGATGAATTCCTAGCCAATATTAACATACCCACACTGAACCAAGAAGAACTAAGCCAACTCAACCGGCCTATTTCAAGCTCTGAAATAGAAATGGCAATTAGAGAACTTCCACCTAAGAAATGACCAGGGCCAGATGGATTCACAGCTGAATTCTATAAGGTCTTCAAAGCAGAGCTCACACCAATACTCCTCAAGATCTTCAACGAAATTGAAAATGAAGGTTCCTTACCAAACTCATTCTATGAAGCCAGTATAACCCTCATCCCCAAACCAGACAGAGATTCATCAAAGAAAGAGAACTATAGACCTATATCTTTGATGAACATGGATGCAAAACTTCTCAACAAAATACTGGCCAACTGTCTACAAGAACTCATCAAAAAAATTATACACTATGATCAAAGTGGATTCATCCCAGGGAGGCAAAGCTGGTTCTACATACGCAAATCAATTAATATAATTCAACACATCAACAGGAGCAAAGACAAAAATCACATGATTGTCTCAATAGACGCGGAAAAGGCATTTGACAAGATCCAACACCCCTTTATGTTAAAAGCTCTGGAGAAACTAGGAATCCATGGAACATTCCTCAATGTAATAAAGGCTGTGTATGAGAAACCTACTGCTAGTATTACACTTAATGGTGAAAATCTAAAGCCATTCCCTCTAAAATCAAAAACGAGACAAGGTTGCCCACTCTCTCCAATCCTCTTTAACATAGTGCTAGAATTCCTAGCCAATGCAATAAGGCAAGAAGCAAGCATAAAGGGGATCCAAGTAGGGAAAGAGGAAATAAAACTATCCCTCTTTGCAGATGACATGATTCTGTATTTAAAGAATCCTATAGACTCTATTCCCAAGCTCCTTGAGCTGATCCAAAGCTTTGGAAGAGTAGCAGTCTATAAAATCAACCCTCAAAAATCAACTGCCTTCCTTTATGCCAACAGTGAGAGGAACGAGGCAATAATCAGGAAAGAAATTCCTTTCACAATAGCCTCAAGAAAATAAAGTACCTAGGAATTAGCTTAACTAAGAATGTAAAGGACCTTTTTGACGAAAACTTTAAAACCCTAAAAAAGGAAATTAAAGCAGAACTAAGGAAATGGATAAACCTCCCATGCTCCTGGATTGGAAGAATCAACATTGTGAAAATAATCTTGCCAAGAGCTATCTACAAATTCAATGCAATACCCATCAACATCCCAATGTCATTCTTTAAAGAAATAGAAGAGGCAATCCAAAATTTCATATGGAATAATAAAAGACCCCGTATAGCAAAAACACTTCTTAGCAGAAAGAACAGCGCTGGAGGAATTTCAATTCCAAACTTTAGACTCTATTACAGAGCTATAATTCTCAAAACAGCTTGGTACTGGCACAGGAACAGGCCTGAAGACCAATGGAATAGAACTGAGGGCCCAGATATTAAACCACAGACCTATGGCCACCTAATCTTTGACAAGGGAGCCAAAAAATAGAATGGAAGGAAGACAGCCTCTTCAACAAGTTTTGCTGGCAGAACTGGTTAAGCCCCTGCAGAAAACTAACGTTGGATCGTTCTTTGTCACCTTGCACTAGAATTAACTCCAAATGGATCAAAGACCTGGAGGTAAAAGCTGACACACTGAAAACTCTACAGGAAGGAATAGGAGATACACTAGGCCTCCTTAGCACAGGTAGAAACTTTCTTAATGAGGACCAAGAATCACAACAAATCAGAGAAAGGCTGGATAAGTGGGACTGCATTAAACTGCAGAGCTTTTGTATGGCAAAGGACATAGCTAGTAAACTAATCAGGAAGCCTACAGAGTGGGAGAAGATCTTCACCAACCAAACAACGAACAAAGGCCTCATATCTAAAATATATCAACAACTCCAAAAATTGAATCACTCCAAAACTCACCTCCAAAGTAACAACCATCCGATTAAAAAATGGGCCAAAGTCTTAAAGAGAGTCTTCTCTGAAGAAGAAACAAAAACGGCCTATAGACACATGAAGAAATGCTCAACATCTCTGGTCATAAAAGAAATGCAAATCAAAACAACTCTAAGATTCCACCTCAGTCCAGCTAGAATGGCCAGGATCAGGAAAACGAATGACAACAGATGCTGTAGGGGAAGTGGCCAGGAGGGATCACTACTACACTGTTGGTGGGAGTGCAAACTCATTCAACCACTATGGAAAGCAGTGTGGCAGTGCCTCAAAAGGCTCAACATAGAACTCCCCTATGACCCAGCAATTCCACTACTTGGCATTTACCCAACCATCCAGAAACAAGGATATACTAAACCCACTAGCACAACAATGTTCATTGCAGCACTATTCACCATAGCAAAGATATGGAACCAACCTAGATGTCCCTCAGTTGATGAGTGGATCAACAAGTTGTGGTATTTGTACACAATGGAATTCTATGCTGCTGTCAGAAAGAATGACATCGCCCCATTTGTTAGGAAATGGAAAGACTTAGAAAAAATCATATTAAGTGAAGTAAGCCAGACTCAAAGGAACTTAGGCTCAATGGTTTCCCTCATTCGTCGTAGTCAGTAGAAAATGGGCTCTACTAGCAGAGATTTGCAATAGAGCAAAATCTTGATACATAAGGCCATATAATGTGAAGCTAATTGAAAGGACCTCCAGGATAGTGAAACAAAAGCCATATAATGAATGATTGTTGTCCTTAATGTACTATGTTGTCTCTCATCTCCTTTGCTGTCCCTTGGTTATCTCATATTGGTATAGTATCTCACTTTGTTATCTGATATATTGAATTTATTTGTATTTGGATATTTGAAATTTGATAGGGAAGGGGGGAAAACCAAGACGGGTGGGGGGTGTGGAGGGGGAGGGAAACGGGTACCAAGATATGTGAAAGGGTATCAATGTATGTGAATTAATGCACTTTCTATCTGGCAAATATCATGTAACCCTTTTACTAATTACAATAAAAAAATAAAATAAAGTAAAATAAAATATTCAAAAAAATAAATAAAACAGAAATCAAAAAGAAAAAAAAAGAAAATTGTAAACAGAATTTTTGGAAATAATATGCCTGTCAAATTGGAAGAAGGTACATATATTTCCAGTTTTATTCATGGAAAACTTTTCAGTTTATATAATTAATTTGTTTCCTTTGCCACAATATATAATTTGTGTTGTCAAGAGCTAACAAAGGAAAATATAAGGAGATGGTACTTGAAATTTTAAGTTTCATTAATGAATTTAAATTTCATATGTGGTTTTGGAAATTAAAAATGATGGCAAACTGTGAGATTTTTGACCATAATAAGTTAAATTCAGTGAAGAATTTATAGAACTATAAATTATCAAATAACAAATGTGTGTAATTATGTATATTTGAAAGGCATTATTCTGCTGCCAAACTAGCTACTTCTCCCAGCAGATCTCACTTTTGCTTTACACAAAATCATCTCAGAAATGATATTTAAACTTGTATGGACAAAATGACAGTTGAAGATTTCCTAGGAAAGCTTAATATCAAAAACATCATTGAAATAAGTGTGGGAGAGCGTACAACCTCGACTTTAAGAGATACATCTTGTTTTTATTTATTTTTTTTCCTGGATTTTTTTGTTTTCATCCTTTTTTTCATATATTTTTATTGTAAGTAATAGAAGGGTTACATTATATTCACCAGAAATAAAGTGCATTACTTCACATACATTGATAACTTTTCTCATGCTTTGGTCCACATTTCCTTTCGCTACCCTCCCCACATCTTGTTTTCCTCCCTTCCTTATCCTGTTTCAAATAACCAAATACACATATATACAATATATCAGATAACCAGGTGAAATACTATAACAATATGAGATAGCCAAGAGAGAGCAAAAGAGATAAAAGATAACATAGTACATTAAAACAACAATCACTCATTATATGGCTTCTGTTTCTATATCCTGCAGGGCCTTACGTTTATCATCATTCTATATGGCCTTATGTATCTAGGTTTTGTTCTATTGTAAACCGCTGCTAGGAGAGCCCATGGTTTCTACTGCTCATGACAATGAAAGAAACCACTGAACCTATGTTCCTTTGAATCTGGCTTACTTCACTCAATATGATTTTTTCTAAGTCTTTCCATTTCCTTACAAATGGAGCAATATCGTTCTTTCAACAGCAGCATAGAATTCCATTGTGTATAAATACCACATCTTGTTGATCCACTCATCAACTGAGGGACATCTGTGTTGGTTCCATATCTTCACTATGAAAAATAGTGCTGCAATGAACATTGTTGTGCTAGTGGATTTAGTATGTCCTTGTTTCTGGACGATTGAGTAAATGTCAAGTAGTGGAATTGCTGAGTCATAGGGGATCTCTATGTTTAGTCTTTTGAGGAACTGCCATACTGCTTTCCATAGTGGTTGAATAAGTTTGCACTTTCACCAACAGTCAAGTAATGATCCCCTCTGGCCACATCACCTCCAGCATCTGTTGTTGTTAGATTTCTTGATCCTGTCCATTGTAACTGGAGTGAGGGAGAATCTTAAAGTTGTTTTTATTTGCATTTCCAGCAATTTATATCTTGTTTTTAATAGTGAACATCATTTGGATTAGGGGAGACAACTAGTCCTCTCAAAATATTGGGCAATTTATTTTCTCTGAGGAAGACTGGATTAGTACTTTTTAGTACATTTTTCTCATGACATATTTCTAACAAGTAGGACCTAGACACAGTGGATTGTCCAAGAGACTTACATGTCAAATATTTTGACATTTTTCCTGTGCTTTAATATGGAATTTTCAGACTTTAAGAATTAAAAATACCTCTCAACAAGCCAAATTTTCCCCTTCATTGCAACAGGGCCATTTCTTTCATATGTTCATTTTCATTCAAAGATTTTTTTTTCCACTAGGGTCTTCAAGGTTAAAACATTACATGTCTGTGTTTCTCTTATTATCTAAAACTTGCAAATCATTCTCTTCCAGAACTGCACTTAAATATATATTGTTTCTTTGTTACTTTATCTTGGAACATCCTAGCATAAGTGGAATTTGGAGAATAATGATATCCACAAAAAACAAAAAGTAAAGAATAACTTACTTTACCTGAACCATTTTATTGGGTCATAATTAAAATAAACACACCGGACAAATGAACATTGGAATTTTTTCCAGACTATCCATAAAATTTCTACTGAAAATGCTCTGTGTTTCTTGATCTCTCACACTGTGGTTAGTGAAATGATGCACTTGTGGATTTAAATCTTCACTAAGCAACGTCTTTGACAGAAGTGAAAAGTAGAATTGCCAAGATTCAAATTCCTCTTGATTGTCTCTACTTCAGTTGGAGTTGAGGAAATAGTTGGATAAGGTTCATTCCTTCAGATACACTGGTGGTTTTTCAATTTCCATCCTATCATAAAACAGTAATTGTACAAAAGTTCTGTCATTGTTCATTCTCTTCCATTTCAAGTCTGAAGCTTGTCATTGTACTTGAGCTCCTCAGGCCTCTGCCTACCGTGTGAGCCACAGAGCCAATTCCTGTTTTCTGCAGCCAATTCCAGTTTTCTTATTTGGAGATAAGAATCTTATGGATTCTCCTACTTGGACTGGCTGTGACACACTGATCTTCATATTTGAGTACATTGAGTAGCTAAGATTTGAGAAGGGAATCACTAACCCTCAGGTCATCACAAAGACTATGAATGTAAAAAGAGGAATGCCACCAATTATTATTGAAAACACAGCCTATTATGGCCTATGGATCTTCTCAATTCCAGAAATGATTGATGAAATATAACAAGATGAAGTGAATTGTAAGTTTTTCCATAAGAGATCATGTTTGTCTTATAGCCATCTTCTTGCTAGATACATGATGACCAATAATTCATCACTCTGATACTGATTTTCTTAGTGTTTCAAAATATATTTTACATCCACAAATAGTGTGACTGAAATGTCTCAACCCTTAAGGTAAGGGAGCAATGCAAAATTCAGCTAGTGGAATTGTTGAAAGCCACATATTTTTTCTCCTTTTTTTTGATGTATCAAGCACTCATTTTCCCACAGCTTCTGGGGTTGGTTTGTAAACAGGAAACATTTACATGTAGAAATCTGAGAGCAGGCAAACCTTAGGAACAAAGCAATAAATTCTTCTCCATATTCCTATATTTCTTTCTATTTAATATCATTTAAAAGAAATTCATTTTATTTCATTCGATTGTCATGCCAGAAATTTATACGAGAAGAATAACTTAATCAAGGCAACTTCTGGTGCATATTTATTTTTTCATATATTTTTATTGTAATTAATAGAAGGGTTACATGATATTTGCCAGATAGGTGGTGCATTAATTCCCATACATTGATACCTTTTCACATGTCTTGGTCCCCATTTCCCTCCCCCTTCCCTCACCCCTCATATTTCTTAGCAATTGTTTCAAATTTGGAGAATATTTTGAATAATCATTTTGTATTATTCAATTCTTCCTTATATTAATAATCTATGAAATAAATCTTTCAATAACCTTTCTAATTGACAATACCACAATGGTAATGTGCATATTAACATGAATTTATCACCCCCAAAACCTTTAAATCATGCCTAGCATGGTTTGAATTGTAACCTCTCTCTGTGATACACTGACAATAAAAAAATAAAAAATCCTAATTTCCTAAAGGCACATCATAATCCATTCATTGCTTTTTTAGCATGTTTCTGAATTTAACAATATTAAAACTGGCCTGATTTCAAATACGAATCGTGTACTTTAACTTTCAAGTTACTTTTTTACTTCATGCATATCATAAGGTGATATAAATCAGTGAGACTACAAGAAGATTTCCGATCCTTTAGCAATATTTTTTTCTTTGCATATATCATTATGTGTTTCACAGTGCATACCTGATTGAATGACTATGCAGGTGGTCTTCATTCAACACACATTCCAAACATCTATGTCCTTCAATTATTACAAGAAGGGTTTATGTTAGAAAAACTAGTCTCTAACAGACATCTGTGGATTATTCCACCCAATCAGGTTCCACCCAGTATAGGTTTCTTTCAGCAGCACATGGAACATTTTATAAAATAGACCACATTTTAGGGCATAAAGCCAACCTGTACAGATTCAATAACAATGAAATTATTCTGTACATTCTCTCAGACCGCAAGGCTATCCAATTGGAACTGAACACCAGTTTCCAGCAATGAAAACCCTACAACACATGGACTGAACAACACATTGTTGAATCAACAATGGGTCATCAAGAAGATCAGAATAGAAATTCAACACTTTACGGAATTTAACAACAACAACAAAAAGAGCACACAAAATATCAGGTTCTTTGACACACAGCAAAGGCAGTTCTTAGAGGAAAATTTATAACTCTGAGTGCCTAGGATTTCACCATACCACTCCTAGACAGCTATCCTGAACATCATAACCCAGGATATGATAAGGACACCTGCTCAGCTATATTCATCTCTGCACTGTTCACAAGAGCCAAGCAATGGAAACAATCCGGATGCCCTACTGCAGATAAATGGATACAAAAAATTGTTATATACATATATCTATATATATGTATATATGGAATTGTACATAGCCAATAGACAAGATAAAATAATGGCATTTGCAATGTAGTGGTTGAATCTAGAGCAAATCACATGGTATCCTTAATAGGTGGCTTTGAACCAAACAGGACAAAAGCAAGGACTTGATATTTGCATACCCAATACTATGCAAATGGTACTGGAAATATAAACAACATAGACCTAAAGCTTTATGACTCTATAGACATGTTTTATAACATTTATTAATGTGTATCTATGATATACATACCCTCAGCCTAATTTTAATTATGTTCTGAAATCTAAGTGCCACTGATTGTATCTCAAAATTCCCTTTTAGAATACTTGTTTTTTTAAAAAACAACATTGAAAATATGATGTAAAAACAATGTTAATAAATTTCTTAAATAAAAAATACCTTTAAAAAAAGGAATTTGAAAAATCGCAAACCAACAATTTAATGGTGCACTTTAAGCTCTTTGAAAAACAGCACCCAGGCTGAGTTCATGCCCAATGACCGACAAAAATAAAAATGAGAAAGGGTACCAATGAGTGAGAGTTAATGCACCTACTACCTGGCAAATATAACTGTAACCCAGCTATACATTACACAGATAATATGTGTAGAGCATCTTTGAGAATTTTCTGTGATTTTGACGTGGTTGATAAGTTCTGTTTAAATTTTCTCTGATGTAGAAAGTTTAATTTTCCAACACCAATGAGTAAGAGCTTATCTGGGTACAGTATTCTTAGTACTTACGTGTCTTTAGGGTCTTCTTGTTTGCATAGTCTCTGCAGAGAAATTTGTGGTTGTTCTGATTGGGTTTTCTTTGTAAGTCATTTTTCTCTTCTGTCTTGACACTTCAAGGATCCTTTCTTTGGTCTCCTTTGAGCCTTTTTAGATTCAAATATGGCAGTGGGATGTCCACTTCTGTTCTGCACTGTGGGGTTCTTGTATCTGGATAGGCCTATGCTTTTGGATACTTGAGTAGTTTTCTGCAATGATTTCATGTAATATATTAATAACTAGTCTATTTCAATTACATTAACTTCCCTTTCCTCAACACCAGTTAACCTTAAATTAGGTTTTTTGATTTTACTTTGGAGACCTTCTAATCTGCCATAAGTCTTATATTTGAATTTTCTGATTGCTATATTCACTTGACTATGGTCCCCTTCCAGGGATTCAATCTTTATCATACTCTAACTTGTTCTAAATTCTCCCCGTGTTAACCTCCTTTTATTGTAGTTCATAAATTTTTATGGACTTTATCTTTTTTTAAATAACTTACATGGGAGAAGGAAGATGGTGCCGAGACAATAGGGACACTGCCTAGCTTTCTCTGAAAAAAAGAGAGAACCAAGGAGTCCCACAACCCAACTACCTAAAGAAATCCACCACAACAAACTCAAAAAGCAATGGAGAAGGACTCAAACCGGAAAAGAAATCCAGATAAAGCCCACATCCAACTTTCTCAAAGAATTCAGAACGCGAGGACCCCTCCCCCACCTCTCGCCCAAAGCCACGGAAACCCGTGATAAGTGGCAGCTGGTGCCAGACCAAGCCACGAAAAGCGGCTTGAGCGGGCGCCAGCTCTATGCGGGGAAAGCGGGGGCGGACACCGGCTCTAATCCACGAAAAGCGGCGGCAGTGGAGGGCACCAGGCTGGGAGCCCAACACCTGCAGAAACCAGTACAGAACTGGGCCAGCGAACGGCAGAAGCAGCGGAACCAAGATGCGGAACCAGAACAGCAAACAGCGGAACCCAGACAGAGAACTCAGGCGGCAACGGAGACCCAAGGGCAGTGAAAGACTCCCCACCACCGTGGAGCACCCGCAGACGGACGCAGAGGCATGAGTAATACAGCACATCCCCAAACACATCGGGAAAGTGGAGCAGTGCCAAGCAATAGAACTTAACTCAGACCCCAACACCCTGCCCGAGAAAGACTGGTGGGAGCAGGGGGGGCAAGGAATTTAGAATCCTGTCCCTCCCCTCAACAGCCCCCTCCCTCAGGCCAGTGACTGGAGATTGATAGGCGGGCTACCCATAAGAGCAGCACCCGCTGAAGGGAGGTGGGGCTGTCCCAACTCCCACCCGCCCAACGGGCTCAACCCCCAGCCCTCTGACTAGAGACTGACAAGCAGGTGACCCTAAGACTCAGCACCCACCAGGGGAGGCAGAGCTGTTCCAGCTTCCGCCCGCCCACCAGGCTTCTCACCCAGGCCACTGGATCTGGAGAGTGGAGGGCTTTGGGACCCTGCCTTACAACAGTGGGTAGGGGGTGCAGGTAAATAGGAGCCAGCTTCTGCCCCCCCTCAATTCTGGAGTGGGGCAATCTCCAGCTGGGAATCCTGAGCAAGACACCACTGAGGGCCCCCCCCACAGTCACAGACTCTGACAAAGCAATGGAAACACAGCAGGCATCTGAAGGGCCGACCAGCAGCCAAGCTCCCCTTCTGAGAACCAAAAAGGCGAGTCTCTGCCCTTGGAGCCCACATCCAGTTGGGCCCCACCCCTGGGAACAGAGGAGCCTCCTGCTGATCCTGCTGAGAGCTCCTGAAACTCTCAATCCCCAGACTCTTGGCTTGGGGCTGCCCCTGGAAGCAGCACAGGAAAACGTCTGCCAACTGCGCTCAGACGGAAGCTCGCAGATCCATCCCATGGTCCACTGTGAGGCCACTGGTTGGGCTAAGAGCTAGTCACGCAGCAACTCATAAGTTTTATTCTAATACTTTCCAAACTTTGTACTCAAATACTCTACCTACTTACCCCGTGATCTCTCTCATTCTATTTTTCTATCTCTGGACTTCTGCTCCTCTTTCAACCCTTACACTGCATGGATCTACACTTGATGGCTGTTGAGCAACATTGTATATCTAGGTGTTTAATTATTCTCTAGGCTCAGAGGGACTTAAAGACAATAGAGATTAGGTTGAGAGGCTTGTTGTTTTGGATATAAATTGCTTATCAGTGAATAACTACAGTAGTCGGTAACTGCACAAAAAGAAAGAGTGATAACACCAATCAAAACTTGTGAACATCTAGAGTCTGCCAGCTACAGAGGTCTAGGTTGGTTATATCTGAAAAACTACAATTGTGTTTAGTATTAATCTTGCCCATTTTCAAATGGGCAGAACAAGAAACTCAAGAAAATGTCAAATCAAGAAACAACATCTCGCACCTCCCCCACCCAATGTAAACAGCCAATGGAACAGTCACTGGCAAACCTAGAGGAGAGTCTTCCAACTGCTGTACAAATGCAATTGATAAACATCATTAATGAAAAATGTGAAAATATAAAGAAAGAGATAAGGGAGGAAGCCATATCTGAACAAGAGGAAACCATAAACAAGGTGATAAGTAAAAAAGAAGAAGCCATAAAGGAGGCCATAATAAAGGCTGTTCAAAGAAAGATGGATGAATTCATAGAATCCACAAATAAAAAGGTGACTGAACTCCAGCAAATGTTCAAAGAAAATAAAGCTACTGAGCTAACCACTCAAATGGAAATCAAGGAGCTAAAGAAATCCATACATGATCTAAAAGAAGAGATGCAAGGCATCAAAAATGAGCAATTAGTAGCAAGGGAGATGAAAAATAAAGTAGATAGCTTTGATAGCAGGTTAGACAATGCAGAGGAGAGAATTTCCGGGGCTGAAGATAATTTAGTTATTATAGAGAAAGAACAGAAAATGAGTCAATCCAAATCTAGGAAAAATGAGAGAGCGCTTCAGGAGGTCCAAGATACAATTAGGAAGCCTAATTTAAGGCTAATTGGTATTGAGGAGGGTCTGGAGAAAGAGGTCAATGGTATTGGAAATATACTTCAGGCAATCATCTCAGAGAATTTCCCAAATATCCAGAAGGGCAGACCCATCCAGATACAAGAAGCTTTTAGAACCCCAAACAGACCTGACCAGAAAACAACATCTCACCGCCACATCGTAATCCGACCTGGATCAGTAGAAATGAAAAAAACGATCCTAAAGGCAGCCAGGGAAAAGGGTTCAGTAACCTATAAAGGAAAACCAATCAGAATAACCCCAGATTACTCAGCAGAGACCATGCAAGCAAGAAGTGACTGGAAGCATATATGTCATGCCCTTAAGTCAAATAACTACCAACCAAGAATACTGTACCCAGCTAAACTCTCATTCATAACTGAGGGAACAATAAAAACATTCCATTCCAGGGAAAAGCTGCAACAATATGTTGCAACAAAACCAACACTACAGAGAATTCTGAAAGATGTTCTATACATAGAAAACGAAAATAAATGCAATATAGGGAAAGAAATGGCACCTAAACAGCATACCACCTAAGAATCACAAGAACTGTTAAGACACAGGCCCAAATAAAAGCTTTTAAAAATGGTAGGACCTAATAAATATCTCTCAATCCTAACTCTCAACATCAATGGACTCAACTCTTCAATTAAATGGCATAGGCTATCTAGCTGGATCAAAAAGCAAGAGCCATCATTCTGCTGTCTTCCAGAGACACATCCTACCCAAAAAAACAAGCATCTTTTGAAAGTGAGAGGTTGGAATAAACTCTATCAAGCTAACGGCCCCCATAAACAGGCTGGAGTTGCCATCCTCATATCAGATAAAATAGACTTCAAACCAAAATTAGTAAGAGATTTTTTATTTGTTAATAGAAACACTCAGAACTATACATTTTTAAGTGTACTGCTTTTGGTGTTTAAAGAAACAGGTATTTTGTTTGCTCCATTTTATTAGTAACATAAACTGTTCTCATCTCTTCAGTGATCCACTGGTTATTCAACAATGTGTTGTTAAATCTCCATAAGTTACAGTTATTCTTTGCTGGAGATTGTTTTTGAATTCCAATTTTATACACATGTGGTCTCAAAGAATGCAGGAAATAATTTCAGTGTTTCTGAATTTTCACAGATTTGCTTTGTGCCTGAAAGTTCCTCAATTTAGAAAACTTTCCATGTGCTGTATAATCTGGTTTTCCTGGGTGGAAGAGTCATCAGATGTCCATTAGGTCTAGTTTGTCTGTGCAATTAGTCAATTCTGAGGTTTCTCTGTTGAGCATTTGTCTTGTTGATCTATGCAGAGGAGACAGTGGTGTGTTCAAGTCACTGAGAATATTGTGTTTGAAACCATATTTGTATTAATGTATGTAAAGTTGTTTGATGAAAGTGGGAGCTCTGGCATTTGATATATAGATTTTCCTAACCATCATATCCTCTAGAAGAGGAGATCTCTTTAATAATGTGTTATAACCTTCTCTGTCTCTTCTCACCAATACTAGTTTGAAATCTACTTTAGCTGGTGTAAGAACTCTAGCTTGTCAATAGTACTCTACCTTTATGGATAGATTTCATTTCAGTGTCTCACAGAATATTGATGACAGCAGAAAGATGGATCTTGTTTTTGAACTAATGAGTCAGCCTACCTTATTTAATTGAACAGTTAAACCCATTTATATTGAGGCTCTGATGTGGAAAATATTTTCTAATTCCTGCCATTTGACCTATGTTGTTAGGGCCAGTGACTTCTTAATTTTTTATATAATTACCTAGTATTCTTATTAGTTTTTACTTATCTGTTTTCCTGGATGGGGAAGCTTTTTGTTTTTCCCATAGATATGATTGAGACCTCAGCTGGGTACAGTATTCTTGGTGGATAGTCATTTCTCTTGTGGGCAGGTCATATATCATTAAAAAGTTCTTCTTACTTGCATGGTTTTTTGACAAACTGCAGAGTTCAGAGACAATTATTGAGTGTAACCTTTACATAATTGGAAACACTAGTTAGTATTAAAATTGCATACTAACAAATGAACCAAACATTGCAGCTACATTTTTTATCTATTTGCTTTATGCCTAATCCTGATTCTTCAACAATTAAATGAAATTGTGTCAATTATTGATTCTTTATGTCATTCTTTCAAAGTTAGACATGTACTGCAATTCCTAACATCTCTCCTTTCTTTATTGAATGCAATCCATTTACATTACACACCTGTTTCTATTAAATATGAGTTGCATTTGTTGTTTTTTCCTTGATAAACAGAGCAATCAATACTCATGATTAGAATTGAAGCATCTTCCCCAGAAATATTTGAAATGTTATATGCTAGATACTGACATATGAGCTGTAACAGAACTGTGCAACACATGGAACATCATTAAATAAATAGATGAGGAATTTGGAAATACTTTCTTGTGATTCAATGGGAACTGTAGTCTCATTGAAGTCATTACTTTCAAGTTATTACATCTGTCACAATACTGGATTCTATGGTCTGATATTTTGGACCTCATATCCAGTGTATAAACCAATGTCATTATTCAAACCCCCAGGGATATAAATAAAAGCACTGTAACAGTACAGTTGACTATATAAAAAAATCTGCTTTCTATGTTACGATGGAATTTCTTTTCATTACCTATTCACTTTTAGGAACTACAGACAGTTTTGATAGGATTGTCCATCAGTAGGAGACAGTTTTGTTACCCCTAAATATGTAATGAAAATAACCACTGTAAAATCTAAGATTTGAAAACTAATGGTTTATGTACTTACACATTTTATTTCATTGAAAACTGAAAACCAAAGTTAAATTTCAGGAAAGGTCAAATAATGAATTATAAACTGTTCTTCCAAATGTAAGAGTTTTATCTATATTAATTCTTATGGTAATAATTAGAGGATCTTTAGGTTTGGAATGTTTGTTGAATGAAGACCATCATCATAGGTATTCAAGATAAGCCCTATTGGTATGCACACAGCACATTTAAGCAGAAAAAAAGAATTACTGACGGACTGAAATCTTACAATTTTCCACTGATAAACTATCACTTTACCGTATGCGTTAACACAACTGTTAGTTGAAAGTAAAATGAACTACACATCTACTTCCTTGAATAAACAAATTTCATACAATGAGATAGCAGAAGCAATCAGAAACATGCGAACAAAGAAGAGCCAGGCCCAGATGGTTTCACTGCATTATTCTACAAAACTTTTAAAGGTGAGTCGATGCTTACTCTCTTGAAATGCTTTGAGATGTTGAGGCAAAAGTAACAACTCCAAACTGATTCTTTGAAGGCAATATCACACTCATCCCCAAACCAGGAAATGACCCAACCAAAAAGAACTACAAACAAATCTCTCTGATGAACACAGCTCAAAAATCCTCTATAAAACACTAGTCAACAGAATTCAGAGTCACAATAAGAAAATGATACAGTAGGCTTCATCCCAGAGATGCAAGTCTGGTTTACCATTCACAAATAAAATAATGTGATACATCATATTACAAGAACTAAGGTTAAGAATCATGTGATAGTTTCTCTACATGCTGATGAGGTATTTGAGAAAATACAACATCCATTCATGTTGAGAGCACTAGCAAAATAAGAAGTTACATTCTTTAAAACATTCAATGCTGTATATGACAGACCGACAGCTAGTGTCATACTAAATGAAGAAGAAACAGTTACCTAAAAATTTGGAACAAGACAGGGATGGCCATTCTCTACAATTCTCTTCAATATAGTGCAGAACCCAACAGAGCAGTAAGGCAAAACTAGAGCATCAAAGGAATCTGAACAGGGAAAGAGAAAATTAAAAAGTTCCTATTCGCAGATGACATATTTTCTTCAACTGACCCAACAAATTCCACTCCCAAACTCTTACAAATTAAACCAAAAATTAAACAAATTAAACTCTAAAAATTAAAATTGAGAAATCAGTAGTATTTCTGTATTCCAACAATACCCAAACAGAAGGAAAAATTTTAAAAAAAGAATAGTGTAGAGGAATTAACCTAAACAAGGATACAAATTGATTATTTAATAAAATTATAAATGCCTAAAGAAAGAAATCAAAGATGATATCCCATGCTGATAGTTTTCCTAGCATCAACAATGGAAGAGACTTTATTTTTTTAATATTTTTATTGTAATTTATGAAAGGGTTACCTGATATTTGCAGATAGAGTTGACTATTGGTATGTAGTTTTATTTATGGAACTTCTACCTGTTCCATTGATCTTCTGGACTATTTTGCTGCCAATACCAAAATTTTTTGTTATTACTACCTTGGATTGGAATTCTTGCCACTTGTTAAATTGATAAATTCAAAATCAGGTGCTTCAGAAAGCAAAGAGGCAATTATTCTGTATGTTTCGGAAATTAGGATTCAATGTTCATTTTCTGTCCAGGTGTTAAACAGATAGTTTAAAATTCCTATTATCCTATATATGGGTAAAAGAATTTTTAAAAAATCTATGATAATATATAGAAAGGCATCATCAGAAATCTTAGACCAAATGAATTGTCTTTATTTTGCAGGTAATAATATTTTGTGAGATTATATACATTCTTCTCTCTATTTTTAATTTAAAGGAATATATATGTTAATATATATATGTTTATATATATATATGATGGATACATGACACACATATAAATCTGCTCCATTAACTGTATAGAGTTGGAGAGATTGATAATTAGATAGCTAGATGATTTCCTTTCTCTGTTTTTGGTAATAGATTGATTTGGTGGTTCAAGTGAGTGCATCAGAGTACTTCTTTGAGTACTTCTGCTCTTCAGGACCACAAAAAGTAGCTCCAGCCTCCAAAAATCCAAGAAACAATGTATAACCGCTTAATGAACTAAAGCTATTTATATCGAGGCAGAGGATTTGACCTACAAAAAAGAAAAAAAGTTTTTTGTCAATAGAATATCCAAGTTGACTAAGAGTGGCAAAAACATTTCTAGGCCATAATAGCAAGGATGGAATTTTCAGTGATCTGTGCATGCACCATAAGCAATATTTGGGTATATTAGGAGATATAATCATGGGAGTCCATTATTCAAAATGAGCAAATGCTAATCACACTATGTTAGATCACTTGAAAATCTGTTTGAAAATGGGACTCCTGTATATATACTCAATGATAGGGGAGAGTGATATCTAACAAAATTTTCAAAGTAAAAATGATTTCTGCTGGATTTGAGTTTTGTGAAAAATATGTTTATATTGCACTGTGTCATTGTAGATAAAAGAAATAAGTGAAGTTGTTTCTAGACAGTGCAATCCATTGGTAGAGAAACAAGTGAAATTTATAGTGACATCACTGAGGTAACATGTGCATACAGGGATAATTATTAAAAAAGTGAGCTTATGAACATTTTCCCTCTGGCATTACTAGTGTGGTTATGACTAACTAAAGTGCAGTTCAAAAAGGAGATTTTGAAGGAAAATAAAAGTGTGACCTCTCTGGCAGAAGATATTGTGACTATACTTGCTTTAAATTCTTTGTTCATAATGGTTAACATTTTTAATGATTTCACATATTAATTTTTAAAATTTCTATTGTCATCTAATATACATGTGGTAATGAGTAAATTACTTAAAGAACAGTTACATCTTTTCATATATTTCTCCCACTTTCCTTCCTTCACTCCTTCTGAAGTTATAAAATTCATTGCTAACAAATTGTTCTGAGAATATCACTGTTAATCTTCTTTATCATTTCTACTTTGTCACATAATGGATATTGCACTAAATTTGTAGATAACTGTATTGCTATTTTCATGATATTTATCTTACCAATCCAGGAGAATTGGAGTTTTTCCAATTTGTTACATTGGCTTTAATTTCCTTTTTCACGTTTTTAAATTTTTTATCATACAAGTCCTTCACTTGCTGTGTTATTTCCTAAGTACTTATTTGAGGTGATTGAAAAAAATTCCTTTCCTGATTATAGCCTTATTGTTCTCATTGTTGGGATATAGAAATCCATTTATTTTTGAGGGTTAATTTTATACCCTTTTACTTTCTCAAAATTTCCTATCAGTTGTAATTCGGGAGTAGATTCTGTAGGGTTCTTTAACTTCAGAATCCTGTCATGTATAAAGAGGAAAAGGTTAACTTTCTCTTTTCCTATTTGCAATCCATTTCTTTTGCATCTTTCCATATTTTTCTAGCTAGGAATCCTAACACTATGTGGGACAGCAATGTAGAGAGTTGACATACTTGCCTCACTACTAATTTTACAGAAAATGTCTTTAACATTTTGACATTAAATATAAGGCTAGATGTAGGTTTGGCATATGTGGCATTTATTATTCTGTAATAGTTTTCTTTGTCTTTTCTCACTAATTTTAATGTGAAGCCTATCTTATCTGATATAAAAATAGCTACTCAAGCCTGTATGTGGGGGGGGAGGGAATTGCTTGATTGATTTTGTACCAGCCATTCAATGTCAGGTTTTCTCTTTGTGTGTGTGCGTGTGTGTGTGTGTGTGTGTGTGTGTGTGTGTGTGTGTGTGTGTTGAAATGGTGGGGGAACAAATGTGTCTTTTGCATAAAGGAGAATGATGGATGTTGATTTTTTGAACCTAGTCTGTATATCATTTAATTGCAATATTAGGCCCATTGATATGGCAGGTTAGAATTGAAAAGTGTTTCTAACTATTTGTCATATTATGTATTTCAGTAGTGAGTGCATCTTATAAATTCGTGCTTGAATTACCAGGTACCCTGTCTAGGTACCATTCCTCTACTAATATGTTTTTGTTGGTTTTCAATTTATAGAATATGTATTAGAATTTTCAGCAATGTGAATTTGGTCAATATATTGTTTCAATTTTCCTTCTGTAGAAAGATTTAATTAGATTACTATATCCTGCTCATCTGAGAAAGTCTGATGAATTTACCTCGTGAAAAACATCTGCCTCATCCTTGGTGGTGTTCTTCCTCCAGAGCAGGGTCCCATTCCCAAGGAAGAGTTGACATGAATCAGACTCGTTTGCCCTGTTGAAAAATGAGTCTGCAAAACCCTTCTCAGGGTAGAGTCATCTCAGAGCTTGTATGGGTAGTTTTTAGCCAGTACACAATATGGAACTGTTCTCAGCTGATTACTTAGAGCTACCTTCCCCGATGCTCTTCTGAAATAACCACAGGCCAATCATTATGCCTTTGGCACTCCTCAATTTTCTGCAGGCTAGCCAAAGGAATTCCAGCCACTGTTCAGGCCTGTACATCTATCCATTCTCCCAGTTATTGCCATTGCCCTTATCTTTATCTGTGTTTCCCTTTAAACTTCTGCAGCACTCCTCTGCCTCTAATAGTTTCCCCTCTAGTCAACAGTCTTTCCAGCTGGAACTGGTCACAAGTTATATGCACTGGAATGGGGACCTACCCAGAGTGCAACCAACGTGTTAGCAACAATGTTGTAAAGTTGCAATTCCCCATTTTTACTTTCTCAGACTTTGCTTTTGGAATATGTGAGGTACTGATGGAACAGAAATAGCATGAAGGTAGAACGAGGTATTTATCCCAGAGATCCTGTTAACACTGGGGAAGAAGATTTTGCACGGGCAGTTTTGTTTACAAGAAATTTAGTACTCCATTTCTGCATCCTGATAAAGTGTAGTAAGTTTAGGAGTATACAAAACAAAGAGGGATTTTGAAGCAAACATCGTCAGCCACTGATACTTAACCCATATATCTCACATGTGCCCACATGAATTCTCAAGGTATTAATGCTACATCCAACTTTTGGGTTAGGATGCCAAGATTCAGGCCTGCCCAGATTCACACCCAGAGATTTTCCAAATGACTCCTGATATTCTTGGTCCTTAGGAAACACAGTACGCTTAAAGGTACCTAAGGGCTCAGAAATTTCTCTCAGTAGCCTTTTCCTGAGAATTGAGGTATACATCTATAAGGAAATAGGCCAAAAGTCATCTGCCTACACAGATGGTGTCTCAAATGAAGTAAGCACAAGCAAGTCATCCTTTATTTACACTGGGTTGTCCTTTCCTGCCCTGTAGTAATGACAGCCTTGTTAGATTTGGCTTTTGTCCCTGCTGATTGCTGCAAGTGTATTTTATGTCTTGGTTTTGTTCACCTGCACACAATAAGTTTTCCATTTGAATGATTTGCCAGTGTGTTCCACTATCTCCAGCAGCACATCAGGAGGTGACATTCATGGGAGGGAAGACCTTTCAAGTTCTCTGGTTATTTTATTTCAGCAAGTAAGAGTTTGAATGACTTTTTTGGGGAAACTCAGAATTTCCCATGGTTTTGGAATTGTGATCTGCTTCTGACTCTAGACAGCATCATGGAGATTTCTGCTTGTAATCACCCCATCCCCAATGAAGATTATTTGATAAGTGTGGTAGTTGGCCTCCAGTGGATTTGTCCCCGTGGCCTTGCTCTAGGGAAAGTCACCAACACCATAGCTGAGACTGGAGCCAGCTTCACCACAGGCTGTGCACAAAACTCTCTTCTTAGACTGCTTATTTTTTTCCTTTCTGGCAAAATCTAATATTATGACTCACAATATGTGGTTCTTTGGCTGTGAACTTTTCAGTAGGTTGCTAATACTGGTTTCTTTGAGAGAAATCAGGATTGGCTCAATCTGTAGTTGGGTCATTTTCCTGGCCTCCTGATTTTAAATTCTCAATAAGGTGTTTTGAAACTTCACAAAGGATCATTCCAGTTCCAGACACATAACAGCTCTACTGAAATAATGGTTGCATTTACCTTGCATAGCAACTTAGAAAATTGGTAATTTTGAGAAATGCCATTTTTCTGGATTTAACTCTCTGGATGATAGACTACATTCATGAAAACAGTCCCACAGTTTGCATTGTCACAAACTTGTAGTGTTGCATTTTGTCTCATGGGTTTCTTCTCCCTATGTAGGTTTCATTTTGATAATTATACTTTTTTTCACCACCACAACCAAGTAGGAACTGTGAGAATTAGATGTAATATAGAATCAAACAAATTCACTTACAAATGTACAACTTGTTTTGTAAGATTACACGTGATGTAGGAACTCATTCAAGAAGTAAAGTGATTAAGAGCACATAGGCCAATAATAAGATAAAAATTGGTTTGAAACTACCACAAGAATTTTTCCTCTTTTAAACAATCATAACCTATATCAATGCTAAACTAGAACTTTCAAAACATGGATCTTAATAAATTATGCTTGAACAGTATGGCAGTGCCTCAAAAAGCTAAACATAGAACTTCCCTATGACCCAGCAATTCCACTACTTGGCATTTACCCAACAATCCAGAATCTAGGGCATACTAAATCCACTAGCACAGCAATGTTCATTGCAGCAATGTTCACCATAGCAAAGATATGGAACCAACCTAGATGGTATTTGTACACAGTGGAATTCTATTCTGCTGTGAGAAAAAACGACATCGACCCATTTGTAAGGAAATGGAAAGACTTAGAAAAGATCATGTTAAGTGAAGTAAGCCAGACTCAAAGGAACTTAGGCTCAATGGTTTCCCTCATTCGTCATAATCAGTAGAAACCCTGGGCTCTACTAGCAGAGATCTGCAATAGAGCAAAACCTTGATACATAAGCCCATATAGTATGAAGCTAATTGAAAGGACTTCCAGGATATTAAAAGAAAAGCCATACAATGAATGATTGTTGTCCTTAATGTACTATGTTATCTCTCATCTCTTTTGCTATGCCTTGGCTATCTCATATTGTTATAGTATCTCACATTGTTATCTGATATATTGAATTTATTTGTAGTTATTTGAAATTTGATAGGGAAGAGGGGAAAAGAAAGTGGGGGGAGGGTAATGGGTACCAAGACATGTGAAAGGGTATCAATGTATGTGAATTAATGCACCTTCTATCTGGCAAATATCATGTAACCCTTTTATTAATTACAATAAAAACAATGTTAAGTAAATACATTTTTAATTAAAATATATAAATAAAATAAGTTTAAGTTAAAAATAAATAAATAAATTATGCTTGAAGAAGTAGATCAAGTAACATCAGGAATTTTGATTTCTAGGCAACAAAACATTATTCAAGGACCACGGTACCCCAATTAGTATGGCCAATATTATGAACTCAGACAATGACAGATGCTGTAGGGGTTGTGGAGAAAGATGGACCCTATTGTGTTGCTGGTGGGAATGTAAATAAGTTCAGCCACTTTTAATAGCAGTTTGGAGGTTTCTTAAAGATCTGAAAATAGACCTTTCCTATGAATCTGCCATACCACTACTGGGCACCTATCCTTAACATCATAACCCACGATATGATAAGGACATCTGTTAAGCCATGTTCATCCCTGCATAATTCACAATAGCCAAGCAATGGGAACAACCCAGAGGCCCTGCTGTGGACGAATGGATAAAAAAATGTGTATATATACACAATGGAATTCTACATAGCCGGCACACAAGATAAAATAATGGCATTCACTGGGAAGTGGATGAAGCTAAAGTGAATCATCTTGAGTGACATGTCAATATTCTTAATATGTGAATATTAGATCCAAACAGTACAAGAATGATGACTCAATATGTGGGTACCCAAGATTATGGACATGGTCTTGGAGATATAAACGTAACTACATAGACATAAAAATCTATGATGGACTATATTCTCTGGAGAAATAATATTTCATTAAATGCATTAATATGTATCTATGACATACATATCCTCAGCTTAATTTTAATTTAAGTGCCAGTGATTGAATATGGAGATTCCTTTCTTGAATAATTGATGATCACAAAATCTGATGCCATACAAAAGTGAGCAAACAATTATTGCATGCCTTTAGGAAGTTAGGGTATATCAATTCAATTATGTTGTTAAATGGAGAGGTTACAATTCCAATCATCCTATATGTGCTTGGAAGACTTGAAAAAAACCATGATAATATAATATGTAGAACAGGGATCCTCTGTAAACTTATACCAAATTAATACCCTTTTTGTGCAGTAAGTAATATATTGTGAGGTATGTATGCCTGTGTAACTTGTCCAAAACAGGTTATTATGAAATTGGGTGAAAGAAATAGAACACCTTCCACAAATTGCTCTTATAGCATTGGTTAACCACCTGTAGGAATCTACGATTGCATCTTTGTCACCTTGCACCAAAACAAACACCATTTTAGAGAAAAGAAAAGCAAATACCATAAGTATTTTACAGAAAAGAATAGGTCCTACCCCTAATGTTCCTTGGTCCCAGTCATAATGTTCTTTAAAAAATTTCCAGAAACAGAACAAATCAAAGACAAATATGCCAGACTCTGAGCACTAAGCCATTTACTTATCTGAAATGGAATGTGACCATGAGTGGAAATCTTAAGCTTGTAGTCCTCACAAACATAGACCACAGACCAACCACAAAACCAAGGGAGAGCCTGAGTACCCCAGTAAGACAGTTTCACTCCATTGCAGAGAACAGCACTAGGAATGTTGCTGCTTTTCTGCCATCCAAGTACAGTGACATCTTGCCTCTGGCAAAGACATTTCCAGACCAACTAGATGATAATGTGAGCAGGAGATTTTCTGTCAGATGTGATATTTTCAAAAAGTAATCTGACCAGTGTCAGCTTAGCTTGGCGATGGGTTTCCCTGCCACGAAAGCAGAAATACCTCCCAGAATGAGTCAACTTTCCCCTTCTGCCAAACAAACTCAGAGGAAACCTTAACCCTGGGCCACTCCATGCTACCAAAAACAATACTGGCTCAAGGATGAGTCAGAGTTTCTGAAGTTCATTCCAGGTAGGATACACATCCACCAACATCCAAGCTAAAGTCAAGAGCCAACTTTCCTCTGGAGGACACATAAATCTCAAATGAATGAGATTGGTTTCTATCTTAAAACTGAGTTGGTATTGGTTTCTTTTTAAAAGGGAAAAGTGAGTGAAAACAGCAGTCCAAGATTGTGAGCTCTATAGATTGTGCAGCTCTAGAGTGCAATGTTTGTTCTTATTTAAAACTGGAGTTTTGCTTGCTTTAACTGGATATGTAAACAGTTTCCATGGGATTTTTTCTCCTTTTTTTCCTTCCTTCCTTCCTTTCTTCCTTTCCTGCTTGGTAATATATAGAGGTGTTACATTTACAGTGGTCAGGTAGTAGTTACATTACTTCTTGCACAATGAATTCCCTTCTTATGTTTTTATATTAATTTCCCTTCCCCACCTCCTCCCAGTCATTTTTATATTCTTCCTTTCCTGTTCTGATTTCAACTAAGCAAATAAACATACATATAATCTGCCAGGTAACAAACTCAGATTCAGTAACATCATAAGATTAACCATGAGGGCAAAAAAAAGAGAAGAGAAATAATATTATAAATTAACAACAACAATCACACAAGATAAACTTCTTTCCATATCCTATAGTTCATTTAATCTACAGTCCTCTATATGACCTTACGTACCTAAGTTTTGACCCATTGTGAACCTTGGCAAGGAGAGTCCTAGATATGTACTTATTATTACAAATGAGAGAAACCATTGAGCCAGTGTTCCTTTGGGTCTGCCTTAGTTCACTTAAAACTATTTCCAAGTTTTTCCTTTATTAAGGAAGTGTGCAATGTCATTAGTTCTGATGGCTGCATAGAATTACTTTAAGTATAAATACTACATCTTCTCGATCCAATCATTTATTGAGGGGCATCTGCATTGCTTCCATATCTTCACTATTGTCAATAATTCTGCAATAAACATCCTTGTGCTAGTGGCCCTAGTATGTTCTTATTTCTGGACATTTGGATAAATACCAAAGAGTGGAATTGATGGGCCATAGGTGAGCTCAATTACTAATCTTTTCTGGAATTTCCATACTGCTTTCCATAGTGGTTGAGTTAACACTCCTACCAATAGTGTAGCAGTGATCCTTTCTGGCCACATTGTCAGCATCTGTTGTTGTTAGGGTTGTTGATAATGTCTCTTCTAACTGGAGTGATGTGCAATCTCAAAGTTGTTTTAATTTGCATTTCTTGTAGACCCAGAGATGTCCAGGATTTCTTCATGTCTATAGGCTATTCTTACTTCCTCTTTAGAGAAGTCTCTAAGTCTGTAGACCACCTTTTAATAGGATGATTGTTTCTTTGAGGGTTTGATTTTGAGAGATCCAATTTCCTTAGCTGTAGGTTATTTTACATAAGAGGCCCTTTTCTGGTATGGTTAGTGAAGGTCTGCTACTATGGTGTGCACTTTCTATTTAAATTGCTAGCTATACCTTTGCAGTTTCATGCAGTCAAATTGGCTCAAACTTGCTTTTTTCATATATTTTAATGTAATTAATAGAAGGGTTACATTATATTCATTAGATAGAAGGTGCATTGCTTCACAAACATTGATATTCTTTCTCATGTCTTGGTCCTCTTCCTCCCCACCCCACCTCTCATCTTATATCTCCCTCTCCCTATCCTATTTCATATAACCAAATAAGTGTATACATAATATATCAGATAACTAGGTGAAATACTGTAACAATAATTTGTGTTTTGGCATCTTCGTTAAGAAAGTTTTGACCTGTGTGAATGAGATTTAATGTATCTCCAATTCCTTCTTATATAGTTTTCAGGGTATCTGCTTTTACCTCAAGGTCTTTGATGCATTTGGAATTGATCCAGGTGCAAGACGACATATAAAGATCCAACTTTAGTTTTCTGTAGATAATTAACCAATTCTACCAGCACTACTTGTAGAAGAGGCTATCTTTATTCCATCCCATATTTTTGGCTCCTTTACCAAATATTAGATGACCATAGGTCGGCGGGTTGATTTTTTCCTTAGTCCTTTTTTTGTGCCAGTAAAAAGATGTTTTGGTTACTATATCCCTGTAATATAGTCTAAGGTTTGTGTTTTCCCCTGTGCTGTTCTTGATGCTAAATGACTGTTTGTGCCATAGAGAGTTTTTCATTATTCCATATAATCTTTTGATTAATTCTTCTGTTTTATTAATAATGACATTGGGATATTGAATGTATAGGTAGCCGTTGGCAGGGTTCCCATTATCATGATGTTAATTGTTCCAAATCAGGCTTTTTTAAAGCCTAATTTCTACCACCTGAGCCATAGCATCATTTCCAAATTTTGATATGTAAGTTTCCAGATATGTATGCTTCAGAGAAAAATATTAATTGCTTGGAATTTCAAGGAAAGACTTTACAATCTATGCTGAACTTGCTTGAGTTCACCTAGCTTAATATCATTCCAATTTAACTGCATAAGAAAACAAAAAACAATATAGCTGTGTTTGCCATGGCTGTAAGGATTTCAAAGTAAGCCAGAGAATTAAGGAATAATCAAACTGCAACCTAGATTTGAACAGTGGCTTTTTCAAATACCTGTCAATAGGAATTAAGGCTTAGAAAAAAGTCAGAGAATATCTCTTTTGATAACTCAATAAAATGTGAAATATGTGGTAAAATGAGCAGAAAATATTGACAAACTGAAAAATGAGGTCACAATACAGGAATGTCATCTTTTGATGATATAGTATTATAAAATTTCAACAATCTTGTGAGTGTATATATTGACCACAACTAGTACAATGGAAACTTGATGAAGTATATTTCATGGAATTCCCCTTTATCCATTTTTGTTTTTTTGTCGTATGTCCAACCATACTAATATGGTTACTTCCATATCTTTGGAGGAGGTATCCTCCACAAAGGCCATATTTTAACCTAGAATGTTTCTACGTTTAGGATGTTCTATATTTCTTTGTATAGTTCTATGATTTTCAATTATGGAATGCATTTATGAAAAACAACATGAAGGCATTTGATTCCAATAAGTACTGTTATTGAGCAAATATTTATGAAGTTGGAAATCATGTACTAAATTGAAAACATGAAGTTAACAAAAACCATCTGGGCAAAGTGAAGTAAACATGTATTCCACCTGATTTAAAGATTAATTACTCATATTTTAGAAAAATTTGAAAAGCCCATTACAGATATAAGCAGATACCTGGATAAATATCAAGATATTGTCCATGAGGCAAGGTAATAATGCAAGTCATTTAGAATCTCTTTAGTGTCTAAAATCTGTCACTTTCTCTCATGTTGTTATGGCTTTGATGAATTAGGATTAAGAGTAATGGAAAAATACTACTAGATTGTATGGAATTTAAATGATATACAAAAGTTTTATTATTGTACAGGGTCTCCATGAGGAAAGAAGGAATTTGTTTCTATTGTAATTCCACTCTGACATCCAATTTATAATGAGACTTTGTTTCACAAGAAATTTTTTGGGGCTTAAATCACTGAACAAATCTATACAGTTGAAAAAATTTTTATGTAACTTGTCAGTTATTCTGCTTTCCACTTTTTGACTTTAATTCACCAATTCCCATCTTTGAGACCACATAAAACATGACGTTTTTTTCAATGAAAAAAAGTCAATTTAGACATTTTTAGTAGTATATTGAAAGTGAATGAAATACTACAAACATCAATTCTTAAAGAATTTCATAACTCAAAAACTCTAAAACTCCATTTTCTTTTGGAATCTCAGAAAGAACACCAAGTACCAAAAGAGCCATGGATATTTCTGATATGGGTATCTCAACCTAATGCAATTGAGTCACACATTTGTAAGACACAACACCATTTTTCCCAATCTTTCTAAATAAGAATGAAAATATGAAATCACAAAGAGAACTTTGAAATTTATTACACCAATCTTCTTTTCCATTTGTCTTCAAGCCTGTTCTTGTTCCCATAAGAGGTGGCTTTCAGTACTATATTTTTGTTATAGAGTTCGAAATTTGGTAGTGATATTCCTCTATTACTATTCTTTCATCTAGGGATTTTTAATATATACATATATAATTTTTGTAAAGCATTTCAATGACTTCAATATTTCATGAAAGAATGGCACTGTTCTTTATGAATATTTCATTGATCTTGTATCTTTCCATTTTCACAATGCTAATCTTTCCATCCAGGAAAATAGTAGTTTTCCTTCTTCCTTAGTTATTCTTTCTCAGGTTTTCATCATACAGGTCCTTCCCTTTCTAGGGTGAAGGCTTTCCAGTCATTTTTTGAGACTATTGCCAAAGAAATTGCATTCCTTGTTTCATTTTCTCTCTTCTTATTGTTGCCATATTGAAAAGACATTGATTTTGAGGATTAATTTTATTTCCCATTACTTTACTAACATTTTATATCAGCACAAACAATCGGGGAGTGGAATCTACACAGCTCTTTAACTACAGCATCCTGTCATTCATAGAGAGGAAACCAGTAAATTCTTTTTCCCTGTTTCCAATCGATTTGTATTTGCTTCTTACCTTATTGTTCTAGTTAGGAATACGAATACTATATTGAAGAAGAATGGAGTAAATAGGCATCCTTGTCCACTCCTGATTTTAAAGGAAATGGCTTTGATTTTCATCAACAAATATAACTCTAAATTTGGGTTTTATGACTTTATTATATTGAGTGGAGTTTTATGGATTCCTAGTTTCTTCATACCTAATATCATAAAGGCTTATTGGATTTCATCAAATACTTTCTCTGTATCAATTGGCATGATGATGTGGTTCTTGTCCTTCATTCTGGTGACTTGAGCAAATTAAAACGGTGATCTAACATAACAATGACTCATGTTGGCTAACAATGTACATGTTTGACATGTAGATGTTGATTTGCATGGATTTTGGTAAGAAGTTTTACTTCCATGTTCATTTAGTAATGAGTCTACACTTGTGTTTATTCGATGAGTTCTTTTCTGGTTTTGGATGAGGGTTATGCTTCCTTCAAAGAAAGAGTTTGGTGGAAAATATTCACTTTCACATTCATTAATTGCTTTGAAGTTCTTTTAAAATTGGGACATGAAACTATTAGATCCTGAGCCTTACTTACATAGAAGGTCTTTCACAGGTATATGTATTTCATTACTTGAGGTTTTTTTAGATCTTTTGAGTTTAATCTACATATATCAATATTTGCTAGAAATTTTCCCATTACTTCCAGATAATCATTTTTTTTGCAAGAAGGGCTATCAATATGTGAGAAATAGTGCACCTACTACCTGATGGAAGTAAGTGTAGTCCCTGTTTAGATAATTCCGAAAAAAGAAAAAATAAATAAATTACAAAAAAAGAAAAAATATATTTCCTTATTAGATCCTGGATCTTTCTGGTTTCTGTCTTTCTACTTCCGCTGGTGTCTGAGAGTCTTAAATTTGGTGTGTTTTCTTCTTTTTTCTATAATATTTGTTAAAGATTGGTCAATTTTATTAAAATTTCCAAAGAACCAACATAGTGATTTGATTTTGTTTTTTTGATTCTTTGTTGTTTTGTAACTTTAACTCACATAATTCTGACTTAGTTTTCATAATGTGTTTTCTTCCAGATTAGGTTTGGCTTGCTGCACTTTTCCAAGATCGTAAAGCAGATCATTAAATTGTGGGTTAGAGATTTCCGCAATTTGCTGAGGTTGGCAGTCAGAGCAGTAAATTTTCCACTGAGTGCTGCCTTTCCTCTGTGCCAAATGAATTTTATTTTATTTTTTCTTACTTTTTATTCATAATTTTGAACTTCAGACTGGATTAATCCAGCTAGATTTTGAGAGGAGTAAAGAAATCATAGAACCCTACAATGGAAACACATCCTCAGCTGAGTCCACCCATGGGAACAGGGCAGGCAAACTAGCACTCATTGTGCTAGCTAAAACCCCAGAGTGTGGTTGCAAGCAACCTTTGGGAACTTGTGGGCACATGAACAAATGCTGAATTGGGAGTACACTCCACCCCAGTACAGCAGTGCTATCTAAGTCAGAGACAGAAATAGCTATAATGAAAGGAAAAGGATAACCGAATAGGACTATAGGGAGTAAAGAAGTAGAGTGAAGATGAGACACAACTAAAATACATACAAGGAATATAAATGAATAATTAAAAATACACTAGAATGGGGAAAACTAAAGTCTGGGGAACAAAAAGAATAGTCTGTATTAAATGTGCACACAATATATGGTAATATCTTTTAATCCCTGTCTCTAGGATTAACAGAACCTCAATGTAGGCATAAAAGAAAAAATAACAATTAGATCCAAACAATACTAGAGCAAGGACTCAATATTTGCATTCCAATGCTATGGACATGGTATCGGAAATATAAACACACTACATAGACAAAAAAATTATGACTATATAGACATAATGTTCTATTACATAGCTTAATATGTATCTATGACATGCTCTCAGCTTAAAATCTAAGTGCCAATGATTGTATATAGAGTTCCCTTCTTGAATACTTGTTTGCAAAATACATCATTTGAAATATGATGTAAAAACAATGTTAATGAATTATTTAACAAAAGAATACAAAACAATGAAGGAAAAACATGACAAAAGGAAAACAGAAATAATGAAACCTAGAAAATATTAAACATTCTAATTAGGAAAGGAATTCTTCAGTGAATTTGGGGCATTTTGAATTTACTCATATGATGATTTCTCAGATAACTTTGTGATGATCAGTTTTCCTTTGAATTACATGAATTTTCATGAAGTTTGATTACTACTATATTCACTGGCAAAGTTGTTGATGTTAAGAAAGTTTCAAATAGGAAAGATACTTCCTAGAACTCACTAGATGTTACATTTATTCTGCTCCAAAGCAGTTAACAAATAAAACTCTGGAGTGATTCCTCACATATATTTTCATTGACCATCTTCACTCACAAAAAAGATTCTGTGTTATAGTGAAATGGAACTTATAGGACTTGAGTTACTCTCCGGTCTAAAATTTTGAGGTGAAATTAACAAACACATCATTTCAGAGGAAGAGACAATTTCTGTGATTGGAGTATGCAGCAGTGTGATTGACTGAATTGGTAATTCATGATTGCTTTTTGTGCATACCAAATCTTTTCTGCTGGTAATATGTCTTGGGAATTTGAGTCAGAACATTCAATAGCAATAAAATAAAAGGAAAGAATATAGGATACGGCATGTATCCCTTTCTTAGTTATCCCTGTCTAAAAATCTGAGATGAGGGAATATAATCCCTTCTGAGGCTTGAAAAATATGGCTCCATGTGTGAGAAGAAATTGAGGCTTTATTTGGCCTCCACAATCTGACTGTCTGCTACCCAGAAAATATATCTAATGTATTATCCCACTAAAATTCAAACAGCAAAAGAAAAAAATATGCAGAAATATGCAGATATAAGTATATCTCCAGCCCATATATAAAAGTTTCAATTTGACCATATTAACAATGTAACACTTCTTAAAATTCAAATTAAATTGAACTGCCAATATATGAAGACAAACAAATTGTCAGTAGAATGAAAATTTTGGAATTACAAGAGTAACTGAATGAAGTTCAAATTACTTCTTTGAAGCAAATATCCTAATTCTAAAGCACCATCCCCTTGACAGTGTTACTACCAGCATAAATCTCATCTGAGAATTTACTTCACTGACTATGTCAAGGACAGTGAACTATCAAAATATTTTTCTGAATTTATTCCATTTTGTGACTTTTACTTTCATGCAGATTTTGCCCCAGTGAGAGGCCTTATTTTATACTAATTTCGCCCACTTTTGTTGACAAGAGTGTAAAATTGATTTATTTACATTTTTTCCTTTTTGACAATCCTGGGGTTGAGTTTAGGGCCTGTGCACTGTCCTTGAGATTTCTCAAGGCTAGAACTCTACCACTTAACAAAATCATCACTTCTGGCTTATTTCTATGTGTGTTGTAACAAAGAATTGAACCCAGCACTTCATACATGCTAGGGAAACACTCTACCAGTAGGCCAGACTCCTGGCCTGCTTTATTTACTTTTTGATATTTATAGTTGTTTTAGTTGTTGCAGCATTATTTACCATAGCTGAGGTAGGAAAGCAACCCAGATGCCCTGCAGTAGATGAATTGATGAAGAAGATGTGAAACTTTTACACAATGAAAAAATGACATCTCTTCATTCCTAAAAAATGCAAAGACTTGAAAAAAAATCATATTACGGGAATTAAGCCAGATCCAAAGGAACATAGGCTCTATGCTTTAAATCACTTGTAATACTTAATGCAAATAAAGGACGCTCCTAGAAAGGGATTTTAATAGCTCAAATCCCATGTACATAAACTAATATAGGCTGAGACTAAATGAAATAAACCATAGAAGGTGGAAACAGAAGATTTATCTTTGTGAGTTTCATATTCAATGTACTAGGTACAGTGTTTTCTTTTTTCCTCCATATGCTTAATCACAGGTCGTTCATACATCTGAATTTCTTACCTGGTGCAGTGTTAATATGTTTGTTTATTTGAAATAGGGAAAGGAAAGAGGGAAATCAAGATGATTAGGAGGTATTGGGGGAAATGATATATGAAGGAAATAATGAGAAGTGGTATCAATGTTCAAGAATTAATACAACCACTTTCTGATGAGTGTAATTGTAAACTCTCTATATATTACCCTGACAATAAAACAAGAAACTTTATCCTCACTCCCCTAAAAGAAGAGAATGTGCAAAGGAAAAGATAAAAAACAGAGGATATACTGAGTAGCAAGCATTGTAATTCAATCGACTAAAGTCAATATCACTTTTCCTGTGAAAGTCTATTTTGATTTTATTAATGTTTGATGTTGATTGTTTACTATTTATTATGACACTAGACTTATCCTGTCAGGAAAAAATATGTGATGATGGCAAATATAACTTTTGAAATAAACTATTTCTTACCATGCCAAGGGCTGTTCATAAATGAAACTCAGATAGCAGCTGTTTGGAAAACAATGGAAGAAAATAAATCACTCTTGCCTAAGCAAGAGTAAGGAGAGCTATTGCTTAGGTCAGGTTGACAGCTGCTGGAAAAAAGTAATTTGTTCCAAGGAAGAAATTTCTTGAATTGTAGCACAGTGTTATGACTACCAGTATAGAAAATTGTATCTTCTCAGGAAGTTGGAAGATAATTCCAATTAGATTGCAGTAGGATGCATTTTAATGAAAAAAGGTAAGAGTGCCCTGAAATCCTGATACTCTGAAAAAGAAATGAGCTTTATTTACAATCTCACAATCACATAGACACAGGGAGAGAAAATGTAAGTCCTGATCATTGTTTATCAGAAGCTGATTTGTGAACTCTACTTTCTATTGGAGGAAAAGTTGCTTCTTTGCTCAGGTGGCACTGCTTTCCTCCTGAGATAACAAATATTTATACGCACTATTAGTTTGTTTTATATATGTGTGTCTAACTTGCTTGTCTAAGTGATTTGCCCAGATCATCGATTTGTTAGACACACATTGGTATCCTTAATCCTCACTCAGTATAGATTTTGTGAGAAGTGCTTCAAAATGCAACTATGATTATTGTTACTAAAATGTCTTGATGTTTCAGCTAATAACAAATGCAAGATTCAGCAAGCAGAGATGTTGCAATCCTAATTATTTTTCAGCTTAGTACCAAGCAAAAGTTTTTTACTCAGGTTTCTGGGTTGGTTTGTCTACAGGGAACAGGTAAAAGTAAAAATTTAAAAGTAGGCAAAAGTAGAACCAATAGCTAAAATTGAATCACAAAATTCCCATTTCCTTTTATTTAACTAAAAGAATTAGAAAGAAATTTATCACTTTCTTCAATTATATTGATTTCATTTGATTTGATGGATTATCATTTTAGAAAGTATAATTAACACTACAAAAATAACTGATACATGGCAACTTCTAATACATATTTCTGAGGAATTGATTAATGCTTGCAGAATATTTTGAATAATCAATTCTTTAAAAATTCAGAAAATAGTAGAGTATAATATTCTACTATTCCCATTGCCAATAACAATGGTAATTTATGGTTAAAATAATGATCTTCAAATATATATATATATATGTATAACATGCGCATATACATAAAAACGCTCTAAGCTTCTCTTTTTCATTATTTTCTTATAGAAACAGCGTGAGAGGATTTCTTGGGAATATCTTCGTCTATTTTCTGTCACTTTACCTGATAACAATTCCAAGCTATGTTTTAGGAAGGTATGTACAAATACCAGGGACATATGCAGCTAAAGAAACACATTGTTTCACTGCAGAGTTTACATGCAGTGTTTATCTTAAAAGTCAGTAAAATGTTATCACAACTGAATCTTACATGGTTTTGGCCTTTTATTAATATCATTGTTCAGTAGGCACTTTTCATGGTCTAGAAGAATTTACTAATGTATAACTGATTCACATACAGACTTTCTCAAATATCGAATTTCCATGTTTTTCTAGATATCCTGCTTTGGACATTGAAGAGAAGAAAATATGACTAAACATTGAACCATTGACGGTGTGTGTGTGTGTGTGTGTGTGTGTGTGTGTGTGTGTGTGTGTGTGTGCGCGCGCAAAGAAAGCATCGAGAGGTATGAGCAGAAGCAATTAGAAATAATGGGTGGTTTGGGGATGCAGTGGGGTTGCATACTGTGTGAAAACCGTTCACAGCATTCCTCCACTGAATTCTGGCACTTATTTACTAGACTATTCCCAAGAAATAAGAGTCAAAAGAAGAAGGACTTACCTGTCTTCTGCCTTCACAGTGGAAATGAGTCTGTCCATGGTGTTATGCTGGCGTAGGCTGAACTTCAGGCCTGGGTATATGGGAAGTGAGGATGATGAGCTGCATCACAATCACGGTGACCCCATGTAGAGGCTGCAGGACAGAGAAGGAAAGATTGCTAGGGGAAAGCCTACTTTGGGATCTTCTGCCTTGGTGGTGGAGATGGGTCCTTGCCTTCCTTAGTGAGTCTAGTGAGCTCTTAACAGCCCCTTCCCTTTTTTCCTTCTTCCCTTTCTATGCTGGATATGATAACTGCTTGGCACATGGATATTCCTTGATATTTCTGTTCCGATCTTGGCTTTTCCCTTTCTATCTCTAAATTTCCACCAGGAAGTAACCAAAGTTTTTTGAAAGTAATCACTGTATTCTATGGATGAACGAACTTCAAACTTCAGAAAGTACCAATTTCCATCACCCGATGAATGTTCTCTCTGACATGATTGTATGGGTCACAGCAAACACATCGGTACTATGTTCTGCCTCTGATTCATGAGCAAAAGACACATTATGCTGAAATTTTGTACCAATTTAGTTTGAAAAATGCAAATTGTACTTGAATATAAAGTATTTCTGAGCTCCTTTTGATGATGGCTATTCAGGGAAATCTTCAGATGAAGTCATGTTTTGTGATAAATACCCAATTTGATGTAAAGGTTGTGTTGGTTTTGTTTCTATTTTGCTTCTAAAGACAGTTTATTTTAAATATTCCAAAGTAATTTTTGAATCAAACGGGAAATGTTACCTCACTTAATCTGTGAAGTCTTTAGAAAAACTAGATTTCCTATATTTCTACTATTAACTACTAAAAATGACTCTAGTAAATATTAAATAGTGAAATGAAAGCAGTTTTAGGATGTGTAGATTGGGCCAGGAGCATGGACTTATGGTAGAGATATAGAAATGCATACACACAATACGCCTTATATTGTTTGGAATCACATACAGAAAGAAAGCCAAAAGTCGTGTTTTGTTCAAATTTCACAACTCTCAACTTTGAAAACACTCAGGGTTGAAATGTCCAGGATCTGAAATCAAGCGCTAGTGGGCCAAAAATGTGAAGAAGAATGACAAATGTATCTTCAGAAGGTCCTTATTTTCTACTTGGTTTTTGGATTATTGATGTCAAAGCATACCTACATCTAATTTTGAAGTCATTTTCCTGGATTTACTTAGAGAATATTTCCCTCCACAGGCCTTCTGAGAACTAAACTGCCTGTCAAAATGTTACAGATTATGTATGTTTCCAATTTCATGTCTTCACCATTCACCCATTTCTGCTCTATTCCTAATTCACTGGACATCAGTGATGATTTTGTATCTTAGACACTTCAGAAAATGTCAACTGTAGGATAGTGAAACTTATTGGGATGTATTTGTGCAATCTTTGAAGAATTTAAAAGAGATTTAAAATTAAGGTATTTTTTTCACTACAGTCAAATTTCACATGTTCACCTATTTTAAATTGTCCAGTCAGAGAATGTCCGTGTACAATTCTTGGAAGATATCATCATACTTAATAAGTTCCCTAAGATTGGATGTTCCATAGAATATCACATTTTCCTATGGTAATTGGCACTGCTCTATTTTAAAATTGTGGATAAACCTACAGCCCATATTGAAAGTACTTATAGTATTAGGAATTAAACAGTGTTATGCATTTGTTTCTATTTCACTGAAGTGAATAATATTGTGATTTCTTACTCCCTTGAAGAAATGATTCTCCAAGCAATACATGTGACTTTTTTGCACTTATTATGAGTTAAAATAATGAATATATTGTATCAATCCTCACTAATATCATTGGGAAATACATTGTTCACACTGAATCCATAAAGGAAACCATGTGGGTTTGTGTTTCTAATAATTCATTCATTTCAGTATGCATGTTAAAGCAGAAATGAAGAAACTTCGGTAAAGAAATAAAAAATTTCTGAGATTTCTCTCTGGAGAAAACAGTCCTGTTCATTCCATTTCAGTTGGTTTTGTCTTTTAATATCAAATGGCATCTTAATCTTTACTCCTCAAGGCTATGATACAATGTACTTTAGGGATTATAAAATTTCACATCAGTTCCTTGCTTGGAAAATTTACAAGTATCTAGAAACTATATAGAACTGGCAAAATTGTCTCACTCTGCTAGATACTGATCAATCACTACATCTGGCATGTGTAATCAATTCTCCCACCACCCCCCGGCTTCGGAATTTCAGGGAAACACCAGACATTTTATGTATACACAAAATACCATCTAAAATCCATTCTGTGTATGGAAATTTGAACTTCCTGAGAAGGGTACACTTACATGCTGAAAGTTTGACAAATGTAAAGCATTGATGGGACTAAGGAAGGTGTGTTGCTTAATAATTTACAGGTATAGTTCTAAAATGTTCAAGGTAAAATGTAATCTCCAACCCAGGGGAGTTTCATAAATTTCTATATGCTAACTTTAATTTTATTGTTAACTTTTCTGTAAATGCCCCACATATTTTTCTATATTTACCTTATTTGCAATCCTTTTACACAATTTTACTGTTAAAAAAGTATTTTCTTTCCATATATATTAGTAAGTTCAAAGATGTGAGAAAATTAATGAATTTTAAAATTTGTAAGTTAACCTGTGATCATTATTGGTGACTTTTTGGACTTCAGATGAGGAAGATAAATGTAGGAGAGTTCTTCTCACAATGGTAATTGTTATTAAAATGCTATTGCATCTTTGATCATATTTCATCAGCAATATTTCTTGGTTTCTGTGATTTCAAGTACTTTTGGATATCTCGGAATATCTGATCACCTGTAGATTAACGGTTTAACCTTAATGCTTCAATGATGGTTTGGAACCAACAGCCCAAATGGGAAATATCTTCATTTTTGGTCATTGTAGGAATATTCACTACAGAACAACCTCCACTCATCTGATATAAAATGAACATGGAAATCTGGTGAAATTAAAATATTTAGATTTAACAATTCTATATGCCTTTGGGCCAGTATCCAACTCACAGACATATCATTTCACCTAACATATTACCTATTGAATGCAGTATGTGATTAAGCAGGTATCAACAATAGAAACCTCTGAACCTCATTCATGTTGACATGACGTCAATATGAGTTGAAGAATTGAAATTCACTTTTCTGAAATCAGAGTTGAATTACTCCTACATTTGAAAGAAATACAGTTTCCAATCTTCATGCAAATATTATTTCAGAAAAAAATAATCAGGAAATTTTGATGATAAATTGGGGCTCTATTTAATGTAGCTCAATTTCATTCACAGTGTTCTATTGCCCTGATATAGATGATTTCTTAGACAAAATGTACAGAGTATTTCTGGGCTGACATGCTACCTTAAACCTATCAGTACAAGTGTTCATAAAATTTGAATTTCTCTGCTTTGAGTGTCATTAGACTCACATGATTTTTAAGACACTGCTGGAATTCATCATAATCAACAATAAAAATATGTTAAAATGACAACAAAGTATTGGAGAGAGTCTTCTGAATATGTTTCTGATAAGAAGGCTTTCCTGGGTTGGGAGTTTCTCCTAGAGGTAGATTGCTTGCCTAGCATCCATGAAGACCTGGGTTCTGATTTCTTGGTACCCCAAAAGTAGAAAAAAGCTGCAAGTGGTGCTGTTGCTCAAGTGGTAGAGTCCTTGAGGAAGGTTCAAGGACAGTGGTCAAGCCCTGAGAACAACTTATTTCTTTTCATTTTGTCTGATATGGAACTTGAGTTCTGGGCCTGGGTATTTCTGTGACATTGTCAGCTGAAGGCTACAGCCCTAGCTCTTGAGTCAAAGCACCAATTCCAATGATTTAGGGACATATTGTATATGGAATATATTTTCCATAAATATATTTGAATTTTGCCACTGACACTTTTTCCAAATATAGGGAGAATCATTTATATTTGACTTCACTTAATGGTACATTGGTCTTGTTGTCTACATGAACATATTCTGATAGCCAGATACACAGAATATTGGTTTAAAATCATATGTTCCAGAAGTGTTTCTAAATACTATCATATAATGGGAGAATAGAAACATATTAATGCCTATAGTTTCAGATCTTTGTAGTAGAAACAGACCCATGGAAATGTAGCTATGATAAACAATGGAATAAACCAAGTTTCCCATGTTATCAGGACTCAGAAATACATATATGGTGAAGGCTCTGTAGGTCTTACAAATATGAGGAAAATAACTATGATTATAACTATGATAATCTAAATATTTGTGAAGTAGACATTCAGAAACACTGATATTTCTTTTTATTACACACTGGCTGTGGCAAGGGATCTTTCCTTTAAAAATACTGGTAATTAACATATGATAGAAAACCATCTAATTGCCTGGAATATCAATGAATGAAGTCAAATATCATTGAGTTCTAGCCTAATAGAATTGTAATTTCTTCTTTTTCATATATATTTATTGTAATGGATAGAAGGGTTGCATTACATTCACCAGATAGAAGATGCATTGCCAGAGCTTCTGTTTGGCAAGAGATATAGCAAGCAAATTTAACTAGAAAACGTACAGAGTGGGAAAAGGTCTTCACTAACTATACAATGGACAAAGGCCTTATATCTGAAATATGTAAACAGCTCAAAAAATTGAATCACTCCAAAACTAATTCCAAGAAAACAATCATCCTATTAAAAGATGTGCCAAAGACTTAGAGTACACTCTGAAGAAGAAACAAGAATGGCCTATAGACACATGAAGAAATGCTGGCCATAAAAAAATGCAAGTCAAAACAACTGTAAGTAAAAACACTCCAATTAGAATGGCCATGATCAAGAAACCTAATAACAACAGATTCTGGAGGGGATATGGCCAGGAGGGATCATTACTACACTGTTTGTGGGAGTGCAAACTTGTTTAACCAATATGGAAAACAGTATGGCAGTTCCTCAAAAGACTAAACATAGAGCTCCCCTATGATCCAGCATTTCCACTACTTAGCATTTACCCAATCATCCAGAAACAAGGAGATGCTAACTTCACTAGCACAATGATGTTCATTGCAGCACTATTTACCATAGCAAAGATATGGAATGAACCCAGAAGCCCCACAGTTGAAGAGTGGGTCAAAAAGATGTGGTATTTGTACACAATGGAATACTGTGCTGTTGTCAGAAAGAATGACATTGCCTCATTTGTAAGGAAGGGAAAGCCTTAAAAAAACATATTGAGTAAAGTAAACCAGACTCAAAGGAACATAGGCTCCATAGTTTCCCTCATTTGTCATAATCAGCAGAAACCTTGGGCACTCCAAGCAGAGATTTACAATAGAGCAAAACCTAGATACATAAGTAGACATAGGATGTCACTAAATGAAAGGATCTCCAAGATCTAGAAATAAAAGCCATGTAATGTGTAATTGTTCTTCTTAATGTACTACGTTATCTCATCTCTTTTGCTGTTCGTTATCTCATATTGTTACAGTATTTCACCTTTTTCTCTGATATATTGCATATATGCTTATTTGGTTATTTCAAATCAGATAAAACAGGGGAGAAAAAAAATGAGGTTTGGGCATGGGAGAAAGGAAATAGGGCCCTAGACGTGAGAAAGGGTATCCAAGATTCTGAAGTAATTCACCTCTATCTGGTGAGTATAATGAAACCCTTCTATTAATTATAATAAAACATATTGAAAACAATAGGGGAATTCAAAGGAAGTGTAGCCACTCAGTTAAACCATGTGATGCAGAACACATGTAAAAAAATCAAGGAAGCAAAAAGTCCATGTAAACTATAATACAAGAGTTGCACTCCATCAAAAATTGCAACTACAAAGAGGGAGATGGAGATAAAAATGAAACCAAAATAGTGAGAATTTAGAACAGGTTAGATTGTACTGAGGATTGAATCTCTTGGACTGTACATAGTCAAATTGATATAAAGGGTACAAATTAATGAAAAACAAATATAATACACATTGAAGATTTCAAGATCTCCAAGAAAAAATCAAAAAATTAATTTTAGTGCTAATCAGTTTTGAGTTGAGCATGGAAAAGGAAGTAAATTTCATTGAAATATATTAAATATTAATATATTACACAAAATCATTACAGAAATCTAGCCAAATATCCAAAAGCAGATGCCCAGCCAAATACAAGAATCTCAAAGAGAATAACAGAAGTGGACACCAACCTGCCACATTAGAATCCACACAGGCACAATAGTGTTCAAGGAAAGGATCCTTAAATTGTCAATGGAGAAGAGAATAACTGCCTACAAAGAAAAACCAATCAGAACAGCCACAGAGTTCTCAGCAGAGATCATGCAAAAAAGAAGACCCAGGAATCACATATGCCATGCCCTAAAGACACATAACTACTAACCAAGGATACTGTACTCAGCTAATCTCTTATTCATTGGTGAAGGGAAATTAACCTTCTATAGCACAGAAAATTGAAACAGAACTTATCCACCACATGTGAATTACTGAAAAATCTCAAACATGTTTTACACATTGGAAACCAACACAATCATAATATTGAAAGGGAAATAGTACCCAAACGAGATACCAAGTAATTACAACAACATGACATTACGTTAACATGACAAATAATTATAGTAATTACATTAACATGATACAGTCCATAATGAAATAGAGAAAAATGGCAGATGCTAACAAACACTTTTCTATCATAAACCTCAATATCAATGGACCTATACACTACAATTAAATGACACAGACTGACTAGTTGGATGAAAAACCAAGATGCATCTTCCTGCTACCTTCAAGAGACACATAAACCTGCTTTCTGCCACCAAAGAGAAGAAGAGAAGAAAAAAAAATAAGAAAGAGCAAACAGATCTCAGGGCTCAGTTAATCACTCCTATAATAGTAGCTTCTAAGGTGGCTGGGATATGAAGATCATGGTTCAAAGCAAGACATGACACTAAAGCCTCTGAGGTTCTTCTCTCTAATTAGCCACCAGAAAATGGGAGCCAAAAAAATAGAATGGAAGAAAGACAGCCTCTTCAACAAGTTGTGCTGGCAGAACTGGTTAAGCACCTGCAGAAAACTAAAGCTGGATCCTTCTTTGTCACCTTGCACTAGAATTAACTCCAAATGGATCAAAGACCTGGAGGTAAAAGCTGACACACTGAAAACTCTACAGGAAGGAATAAGAGATACACTAGGCCTCCTTGGCACAGGTCGAAACTTTCTTAATAAGGACCAAGAATCACAACAAATCAGAGAAAGGCTGGATAAGTGGGACTGCATTAAACTGCAGAGCTTTTGTATGGCAAAGGACATAGCTAGTAAACTAATCAGGAAGCCTACAGAGTGGGAGAAGATCTTCACCAACCAAACAACGGACAAAGGCCTCATATCTAAAATATATCAACAACTCAAAAAATTGAGTCACTCCAAAACTAACCTCCAAAGTAACAACCATCCCATTAAAAAATGGGCCAAAGACTTAAAGAGACTCTTCTCTGAAGAAGAAACAAAAATGGCCTATAGACACATGAAGAAATGCTCAACATCTCTGGTCATAAAAGAAATGCAAATCAAAACAACTCTAAGATTCCACCTCACTCCAGTTAGAATGGCCAGGATCAGGAAAACGAATGACAACAGATGCTGGAGGGGATGTGGCCAGGAGGGATCACTACTACACTGTTGGTGGGAGTGCAAACTCGTTCAACCACTATGGAAAGCAGTATGGCAGTGCCTCAAAAGGCTAAACATAGAACTCCCCTATGATCCAGCAATTCCACTACTTGGCATTTACCCAACCACCCAGAAACAAGGACATACTAAACCCACTAGCACAACAATGTTCATTGCAGCACTATTCACCATAGCAAAGATTTGGAACCAACCTTGATGTCCCGCAGTGCCGGGGCCAACCGGCAGCAAACCAGGGTTCGCAGGTTGGGGTTCCTGAAATAGGGGACAAGAACTAGGAAGAAAAAGAAGAGAGAAAGACACACCGGGTCCGGGATGTCCGCAGTCCAGGCAAAGACTGCCGAGACTGCCGCGTTTATTTTCCACTCCCCCTTCTTCCCTCCAGGTGTTACATTCATATGGTAATTCTCAGGTCATTTACATAGAATAGGGCCAGAAAGCAATAAGACAATAAAGCCATCGTCTGATGCAAGTCAAGATACAGTTTGATTCCACTCTGGCTCCCAACATGTCCCCCATTTTTTATTTTAAAAGAAACACAAGTGCAATTTTTACTCTTTTCTATACCCCTAATTTATCCTGTCACATTTTCCAAAAATGACTTTGGTCCCTTGGTCCAACGGGGATTTGATGGGCGGAGATTCAACTTCTGTGACTTCTTCAAGCTGACTCAGGGGCGCCATCTCCGCGCTTGACCAGGGACCTTAAGAAGCCCAGCCTGTTTTATCAAGGGGTTGCAAGGATTAGGCACCAGGAACAACAATCTACTCCAAACTAGAGATCATACTTGACATTCAACAACTGCACAAACCATCCTTGGCCACAACAGCGCAGCCTACCTAGCACTCATTTGCAAAGGCTTTTTCTTGATTGTCTGGGGAACTAAATTTCTGCAACCTTAACAATGCTTCAGTTGTCAGATCTAAACAGATTAATAGAGACACAAGCCTCAGATCCACAAACTTTTCCTGAATTTGTGGCTTGTGTCAAAAATAAAAAATAAAAATTTTACTCAATTAGGACTTTAAACTACCCGCTATCACAGAAGATTGACAAGTTCCTGCCCAGTTATGAAACGCACGGGCATTAGTAAGGCATGCTTACAAACTATTCTATGACCTCCCGGCTCTGATTAATTTGATTGGCCAAGCACAAGTGACTAAGATCTGACACCATCTCTCCCATCCAAGCAGAGGCTTTTGTGTCCCAGTAGTGTCTCTCCACACAGGGATAAACATGCCATTGGCATTTCACTTTGTTGGTTGCTGTACTTGAACTCGGGGCCTGGGTACTGTCTCTCAGCTCTCCAGCTCAAGGCTAGCACCCTACCACTATGAGTCCCGAGCTTGGTGCTTGAGTGCTTCCCCCCAGCTTTTCAGCTCAGAGCTAGCACTCTGCCACTTCAAGCTCCAAAACAAATCTGTCCTAGCTTCCTGCTGGCAGATTAGACACCATAGTCTCACAGGGACTTTGCTTTGCCTGGGCAGGCTCAAAGCTGTGGCTTTCAGATCAATGAGTGCTACAAAAGGCCATGTTACTCCCAATTAAAGCAACAAGGTGGTCAACACAGAAATAGCCTCTAAGCATGAGCTTACCTAGAACCTGGTAAAAGCCAAAGTTACATCTGAATAAGGATTGCTGTCCTTCTCCATGGGCTAGCTGGAAGTTGCTATAAAGTAACTTACAAGAGCAAGCTGAAATAGCAATTAAGCAATTACTTTGGTAGTCCTAATTTTCCTTTTTTCTCTTTCTTTAAACATTTAAGACAACTTCACTTTCAAATATTGTTTAGAAACCCATTTCCAATGTTCTTAATAACTTTTACTGATACTGGCTTAAACAATTAACACCTTAGCCTTTATTTGCAATTGAAAAACATTTAAGGGCACAAAGAACTCCTTCTGCCTTCAGGCCCCCTAAGGCTCAAGGCGCTCCTCTTGCCTTTTAGAAAAAAGGGCTCTTTTGCAGTTTAGATTACTGTCTAGGAACTCCAACAACAGTTTAAACTCAAATAACAGTTTTTCCCTAATTCAAGAACTATAGACATCAGTGCACCAAAAGTCTAAGTCTGGACTTAGTTTCCTCTCCTTTTTTAAAATACACCCAATAGCATGGAGATAAACCTTTAAACATTCCTTTAAAATACTAATCACATTATCCACATTTTACCATCAGATTTCTAGTGTCAGTTTGCAAGAAAGGACAGGCAAAATTTCTGACGTTAATGAACAATTTTACATTTAAATCTCTAATACATGTTTCCAAACTTTAACTTAAAGTAATAAATTCCAAATTCCCTAACACCTCTGTGCTGAACAGGATACAATGTTTACAAAGTAAACAGCTGTATGTATTGCAATACCAGATTTTTTAAAATGCAGATTTCAGGATCTTTAGAAAAATACTTTTTACCAGTTTTTCTTTAAAACAATGCAATAATACTTTTAAGACATAGGAAACATTCAAGCATAATAATTTTCTTGAAGTTTAGACTTAGATTTACCCAATTGCCTTTGTTTCAAATGAGCTCAACCATTGTTTTATACAGCATGCTGACAATTTAACCTTGAACATGTTCACTCACTCATTCACACACATTCATACTCAAAGATCATAAAGCGAGCAAAATTAATATCGGCCGTTTGTTTACCGGAAGTTTGTGTCAAGAGAGTTTTGCCAATTTTACTCTTACAGGTGAGAACCAGGTTCAAAACAAAACTTTTTGCAAGGCAACTTAGCTGGAATTTATTTTTCCAGGGCTTGTCACAACTGCAGACATGGGGGAGCGGCCATGCTAGGCCCAGAAATGTTCAAATAAATAACAAGATGTGTGCTTGAGTACGCACAGAAAAACCATAAGGATCCATACTTAGAAATGGTACCAATTTTAAAGACAAAACTGGACAAGGAAAAATATGTAACACGAACAAGACAAACGGAGACTTTTAAATAATCAGACATTGACATATAACAAGAAAATTGGACTCAATCAGATACACTTAACACAAAAAACATGAGCTCAAATGAATGTTTTCACCAAACAGTTATTTTTAGATTTAGACATGTCTTGCTGGTGGGACTCTCAGGTATGCCTTGTTATTGACAAGAAACTCAGAAGGGGAGGGGGGGTCAAGGCGTCCCTTGACCACCCAGGCCTCTGTTTTAGGCCCACAGTGCACCTTTTCAAACAAACAAACAAAAATAAAATAAAATAAAATAAAACGCTGACATACAAGGGGGTCGGCCGACTTCTACTTACCTCTGGAGGCCTTTGCTTTTCACCTGGGCATCTTTTACAAAAAAGGTTATTAAGAAGAGGGCTGGTAAAGACAAAATAATGTCACATATTAAATTGTGTAGAGTCAATAAATATGTTAAAAGGTCCCTACATAATAGTAAAAGGAGGAGAAACACAGCTCATATGAATGTGTGGAACAAGTGGATCAGTAGCAGTCCCGATTGACATGCACAAATAACTCAGGTCCTTCCCACGTCGCAGGATGCACCACTGGAGGGTTGGGGGTGTAGGCCCAGTGAATCGCTGCGTGGATGGCCACTGTCACTCTCCACGATCCGAACGCAGCGTTCAGGCAGCCAGCGGGCATCATTTTCTCCTTGTGAAAAAACACATACATGCCCTCGACCCCAGGTTAGAACAGGATCGGGTCCATGCCAAGCACCAGTTAGGGGATCCTTCCATTTTACTAAGGCAAAAGGACGCTGCGCTCTTTTTTCCCAGAATCACTGAGCAGCAGATAAATTATTTGAATCCAAATTCAAAAAATTTAAAACAAATAAAGCATGATTAAGTATATTCACAGGGGTAGCGGGATATGACTCTCCTTTCTGTATTTTAGCAATTTGATGTTTTAATAATCCATTAGCTCTCTCCACGATGCCTTGACCTTGAGGATTGTAAGGAATGCCTGTAATATGAGTGATATTATAGGAATGGCAGAAGGATTGAAATGCTCGGCTTGCATAGCCAGGGCCATTATCTGTTTTTATTTGCGAGGGAATCCCCATCTCAGCAAAGCATCGAATGCAGTGAGAGATACAATGTTTAGTGGCTTCCCCAGCAAGGGGGGTGGCCAAGATAAAATTAGAAAAAAGTATCTACAGTAACATGAACATATTTTAATTGGCCAAATGATGGAACATGTGTGACATCCATCTGCCAAATGTGATTAGAAAGCAGTCCTCGTGGATTTATGCCTAAATGGGGGGCTGGTGAAAAAGGGACAAAGCTGGAGCAAGTCATAACTATTTGTCGTGCTGCTTCTCTAGATAATTTAAACTGTGGGTACAAGGCTCGACTGTTTTGATGATGGATGGCATGTGACTGCTTAGCAAGTTCAACCTGAGTTAAGTAAACTCTGGTGGCGGAGTCACTAACCGCATTGCCCTCACTTAAAGGGCCAGGAAGATTAGTGTGAGCTCGAACAAAACCAAAAAAAACAGGGGTGGTTGCGAGAACAAAGCAAAGTTTGCACTTGGCGAAATTGGGTCTGAATATTGGAGTTAGTAGTTCCAATAAAGGGAACAGTTTTTTTGACTTGAAGAGCACGAATTACATATTGACTGTCTGAGTATAAGTTAAAGGGCTCATCTTGTAACAGGACGAGTGCTTGTAAAACAGCCTCTAATTCCACCTCTTGGGCAAAGGAAAAACCCGTAACCCAAGATTGAGTTTTCCCATTAATGGTCAAAGCAGCCGTTCCATTAGAGAATCCATCTGTAAATACCAAAGCAGCAGAAGATAAAGGCGAGGCCTGTACTATGGAAGGAAATAGAAACGTATGACACGCAGCAAATTGGAGAAGTTTGTTAGACGGGTAGTGATGCAAAATTTTCCCCGTATAATTGGCCCAAGCAATGGCCCAAGGATCGCAATGGGCGAATAGCCAATCTTGTTGTTGTAGATTATATGGGACACAGATAAAATGAGGTTCCTGACCTAAATATTTACGGGAATCCACTCGGCACATATGTATCAGATTAGCTACCAATTCGTAGTAGGGGGTCAGCACTTTGCCGGGTGTTGATGGTAGATAAAGCCATAAAAGTGGGCCATCCTGCCACAATACAGCAGTTGGGGAGTGAGAAGTAGCTAAAATGTAAACTCCCCATGGTTTAGAATAGTCACAATAGGTCACTTGTTGCTGGGAAATTGCCTTTTCTACAATTTGGATGGCCCTCCTGGCGTCAGGATTTAATTCGCGCAAGGAGGTAGGGTTGGTATCTCCTTTTAAGAGATCAAAGAGGGGTTTTAACTCTCCTGTGGACAGCTTTAGATAAGGCCGAAGCCAATTTATATCTCCTAAGAATTGCTGAAAATCATGAAGAGTTCTTAAGTGTGAAGTTTTTAATTGTATTTTTTGGCTTTTAAAATAGTGTGGGCATAATATATGGCCTAGATATGTAAAAGGGGGGTGTTCCTGAACCTTTTCAGCTGCTATTATAAGGCCGAAGAGGCTCAGATCTTGCTTTAGTTGTCCAAAGGCTTGTCGTACGACGATAGGGTCAGAACAAGCCAACAAGATGTCATCCATATAATGAACAATATAAACAGAAGAAAATTTTTCACGAGTGGAAGAAATGGCTCTAGCTACAAAACTTTGACATAAAGTTGGGCTATTTGCCATGCCCTGTGGGAGCACAAACCAGTGATATCGCTTCATGGGTTCTTTAAAATTAACAGAGGGGACGCTGAAGGCAAAGCGCTTACAGTCTTGAGGCGCCAGGGGTATAGTATAGAAACAATCCTTCAAATCTATAATAATTTTATAAGTATCCTTTGGGATTGCCATGGGTGAAGGCAAGCCAGGCTGTAGGGCCCCCATCCGTTCCATTGTCTCGTTCACCTTTCTCAAATCCTGTAACAGCCTCCATTTACCTGACTTTTTCTTTATAACAAAAATTGGAGAATTCCATGGAGAGTTAGAAGGGGCCACATGTCCCAAGTCCAGCTGTTCCTGTACCAGCTGCTGAACTGCAATGATCTTTTCTAGAGAAAGAGGCCACTGTTCAACCCATACCGGTTGTTCAGAGAGCCAATTTATGGGATCAGCATGAGGGGCAGGACAAACTACAGCCCCCGTTAAAGAATACCCTAATCCTTGTCTTGTAGGGTGAGACTGGTGTTGGAGTGGCTCTAGCTCCCCCTGTGCTGCTCGGCCTAGTCCCCTAAAGGGGAGGAGGCCTTGATCCAGTAACTGCTTAGTGACCGCAGCACTAGGACTAAACATATACACTCCCATTTTTTCCATGATATCACGACCCCATAAATTAATTCGCAGATGATCCAAGACAAATGGCTGGAAATGACCAGAGTGCCCTTCCTCATCTCTCCAAACAAGGATCGCACTGCTCTGCTGTGGATCAGTTGCTTGCCCAACCCCCTGTAGGGAAGTCATAGAGGTTGTCAGGGGCCATTGGGCTGGCCAATGTTTTTTAGATATCACAGACACATCTGCTCCAGTGTCTAATATTCCTTTAAAGGGCTTTTCTTGTATAAATAGAGTCATCTCAGGCCTCTCTTGTTTTATGCTTTGTACCTAATAGATATCAGAAGATCTAAATCCTCTCTGTCCACATGGGGAATTAGCAGTCTCCCCGGGAAGTAAAGGCACAAGTATTAATTGTGCTAATTTTTGACCGGCTGGGATCGATACCACGTGTTTCGGGGCAGAGGCCATAACTTTGATTTCTCCAGTAAAATCCTGGTCAATTTTGCCAGGTGTAATCTGTATCCCTTTAAGGGCTGAGCTACTTCGCCCTAACAGCAATCCAGCCACTCCCGGGGGAAGGGGGCCGAAGACCCCCGTGGGGAGAGCTTGCGTCCCCATCTCTGGGGTCAATACTGAGCAGGTGGAGGAACAGAGGTCCAATCCTGCACTGCCTGGGGTGGCACAGAGGAGGCCGGAGACTGATCTTGGGGGTTTGTTAGAAGATGCACTTGTGGCCGAGAAGAGGGAGGGACTGCCCCATGGTTTTGCGGGGCCAGGGGCTGGCCCCTTCTCCAGTTTCCCAAATACGGGCGGCCATTGCGATTTGTTGCTGACTTGCAATCTTTAGCCCAGGGCTTCCCTTTACCACAGCATGGACATGTGCCAGGTGATTTTTCTCTCTTTTGCCTGGCCTGGCGTGGGCATTGCATCATCCAATGTCCTATTTGTCCACAAGAAAAGTAACACCCTGGGGGTCTAGCATCCCGAGAATGCCACTGACCTCTATATTTTAGAGACTCAGTAACAGTCTGTCCTTGAGGAGCGGCGGCTAAAGTAAGGCCTTGTACATGGGAGGGTCCAATATCAGCACACAGTGAAATAAAGTCCGCGATTCCTCCCTTATTCCTATGGGGTCTGATAGCTGCCTTACAGGCGGCGTTGGCATTTTCATAGGCTATGTGTCTAACTATACTCTTCCTTGCATTCTCATCTTGTACTAGGCAGTCTGCAGTCTCCATTAATCGAGACAAAAATTCTAGATAAGGTTCATTCGGTCCCTGTTTAACTTCTACTAGATTTTTTGTACGATTGGAATTGCGTAACTTTTTCCAAGCCTCTCTCGCCACAGCATTTATTTGTAAATAGGCCTCCTTTGCATAACCCAATTGATCTTCAGTGTTTTTATAGGTTCCCTCTCCTAACAACTGATCAAAAGTGTAAGGCAGGTTCTTAGACCTATTTGTTTCAATTTTAGCCCGACACTGGGCAGTGAACTCTGTCTCCCATAATAAGTACTCTCCTGCACTAAGGCATGCTCTGGCAAGCCGCTTCCAGTCATTTGGGCATGCAATACCAGCACATGCGGCCTCCAATATTACTTGAGTAAAAGGGGCAGTTGGCCCATATTGGGAGCAGACATTTTTTTAAATCCTGTAATAGTTTAACAGGAACAGGTTGATGGTATACTTGTTCATCATGATCAACTAAACTAGGGAAGCATCAAGGCCCTGAAATATCTTCCCTCTCTCTAGCAGCCTGAGTCAGGTTTAATTGCAATGCACTGTGCCTGGTTGTAGTGCCTGTTAAAAGGGACTTGTTGCTAGGGCCTTTAGGCTTGCCTAAAGGTTGAAAAAGGGATTGAGGCCGTAAGGCTGCAGCCGGAGGTGGTGGGTGTGAGGGGTAAGGTTTAGAATCAGACACCATAGTGGCCTGAGGGTCATATTTCTTTCCTACTTCTGGGGGGGCTCTCTGCTCTGTCCCCATTTTCGATAGAAGATGTAGCATTTCTTCTAACTTCTTCTCTATCGTAGCCACCCGGCCCTCCATTGACTCATCATAACTTTCCTCCTTGATATTCAAACCTGAATTCTGATACTCAATATCTACTGGTTGTTGTTCCCTTTTCAAGATCTCACTTAGACTCTCTTGGGCTGCGGCATATGGCTCAGCCTCAGGTTCTTCAGAAGGGTCCTTTAACTCATAAAGTTCCCTTAATTCAAGATTAAGTTCAGCATTTTCATGTAGAGGATCTATGTATTCACTTACTAAATTCCATACAGTAGTAGCCTCTACTGGGGTCTTTTCGGGGCCATATACATTATAATAATCTTGAATTCTTTTTCCTATCCGCTGCCAGGCTTTTTGGAATTCCTCCTCTATAGACCTCGGGTATGCCTCCTCGACAAACTGTAGGAAGCTCTGAAGCACCCCTTTTCCCACCCACGTTCCGTGGGCTTCAAATAGGCCTGTTAAGATTGGTAGAAATAACCTATGGCTATTAAATTGACCCATAATTTTTACTCCTGACTATACTCTCTCTTAAGATCCTCTCTTAATAGTCCTAAGATGTGTTACTCATCACAGGGAGGGGTCCTTCACCTTCGTCCCAGATTTTCAGGGTCCCTGTTCGGGCGCCAGATGCCGGGGCCAACCAGCAGCAAACCAGGGTTCGCAGATTGGGGTTCCTGAAATAGGGGACAAGGACTAGGAAGAAAAAGAAGAGAGACAGACACACCGGGTCCAGGATGTCCGCAGTCCAGGCAAAGACTGCCGAGACTGCCGCGTTTATTTTCCACTCCCCCTTCTTCCCTCCTCCTCACCCAGGGAACCTCCAGGTGTTACATTCATATGGTAATTCTCAGGTCATTTACATAGAATAGGGCCAGAAAGCAATAAGACAATAAAGCCATCGTCGGATGCAAGTCAAGGCACAGTTTGATTCCACTCTGGCTCCCAACACCGCAGTGGATCAACAAGTTGTGGTATTTGTACATAATGGAATTCTATGCTGCTGTCAGAAAGAATGACATCGCCCCATTTGTTAGGAAATGGGAAGACTTAGAAAAAATCATATTAAGTGAAGTAAGCCAGACTCAAAGGAACTTAGGCTCAATGGTTTCCCTCATTCATCATAATCAGTAGAAACCTTGGGCTCTACTAGCAGAGATTTGCAATAGAGCAAAATCTTGATACATAAGGCCATATAATGTGAAGCTAATTGAAAGGACCTCCAGGATAGTGAAACAAAAGCCATATAATGAATGATTGTTGTCCTTAATGTACTATGTTGTCTCTTATCTCCTTTGCTGTCCCTTGGTTATCTCATATTGGTATAGTATCTCACTTTGTTATCTGATATATTGAATTTATTTGTATTTGGATATTTGAAATTTGATAGGGAAGGGGGGAAAACCAAGATGGGTAGGGAGTGTGGGGGGGGAGGGAAACGGGTACCAAGACATGTGAAAGGGTATCAATGTATGTGAATTAATGCACCTTCTATCTGGCAAATATCATGTAACCTTTTTACTAATTACAATAAAAAAGAAAGAAAGAAAGAAAGGAAAGAAAGAATCAGATCCTGAAAAAGTAGGTCAGGAGTACAGTATGTCTAACAATGTCCATCATTATATTGGATAAAATAGACTTCAAAAGAAAAAATAGTGAGAAATGAAGAATAGAAGAGGCAATCCAAAATTTCATATGGAATAAGAAAATATCCCCTATAGCAAAAACTTTTCTAAGCAGAAAGGACAGCACAGGAGGAATTTCAGTACCAAACTTTAGACTCTATTACAGAGCTATAATTATCAAAACAGCTTGGTTCTGGCACAAAACAGGCCTGAAGACCAATGGAATAGAATTGAGGACTCAGATATTAAACCACAGACAGACCTATGGCCACCTAATCTTTGACAGGGGAGCCAATAAAATAGAATGGAACAAAGATAGCCTCTTCAACATGTGGTCCTGGCAGAGCCTGTTAAGCACCTGCAGAAAAATTAGGGGGATCCTTCTTTGTGACCCTGCACTAGGATTAACTCCAAATGGATCACAGACTTCAAGGTAAAATTTGATACACTGAATACTTTACAAGAAGGAATAGGAGACACACTAGGCCTCCTTGGCACAAGTCGAAACTTCCTTAATAAGTACCAAGATTCAAAACAAATCAAAGAAAGGCTGGATAAGAGGGACTGCATTAAACTGCAGAGCTTTTGTATGGCAAAGGACATAGCTAGTAAATTAATTAGGAAGCCTACAGAATGGGAGAAGATCTTCAAAAACCATACAATGGACAAAGGCCTCATATCTAAAATATATCAACAGCTCAAAAAATTCAATCACTCCAAAACTAATCTCCAAAGTAACAACCATCCCATTAAGAGATGGGCCAAAGACTTAAAGAGAGTCTTCGCTGAAGAAGAAACAAGAATAATCTATAGACATATGAAGAAATGCTCAACATCTCTGGTCATAAAAGAAATACAAATCAAAACAACTCTAAGGTTCCACCTCATTCCAATTAAAATGGCCATGATCAAGAAAACTAATAACAATAGATGCTGGAGGGGATGTGACCAGGAGGGATCACTACTACACTGATGGTGGGAGTGAAAACTCATTCAACCACTATGGAAAGCAGTATGACAGTTCCTCAAAAGACTAAACAGAGATCCCCTATAACCCAGCAATTCCACTACTTGGCATTTACCCAATCATGCAGAAACAAGAACATACTAAATCCATTAGCACAACAATGTTCCTTGCAGCACTATTTACCATAGCAAAGATATGAAATGAACCTAGATGTCCCTTAGTTGATGAGTGGATCAGCAAGATGTGGTATTTGTACACAATGAAATTCTATTCTGCTGTCAGAAAGAACTACATTGCCCCATTTGTAAGGAAATGGAAAGACTTAAAAAAATCATATTAGGTGAAGTAAGCCAGACTCAAAGGAACTTAGGCTCAACGGTTTCCCTCATTTGTCATAATCAGTAGAAACCTTGGACTCTCCTAGCAGAGATCTGCAATAGAGCAAAATCTAGATACATAAGGCCATATAGTATGATGCTAAATGAAATGACCTCTAGGATATAGAAGCAAAAGCCATATAATGAATGATTGTTGTCCTTAATGTACTATGTTGTCTCTTATCTCTTTTGCTGTCCCTTGGTTATCTCTTATTGTTACAGTATCTCACTTTGTTACCTGATGTATCAGATATATTTGTATTTGGTTATTTGAAATTGGATAGGGAAGGGGGGAAAAATATGAGAATTGGTGGAGGTTGAGGAGGAGGGAAATAGAGACCAAGACATGAGGAAGGGTATCAATGTATGTGAATTAATTCACCTTCTATCTGGTAAATATCATGTAACCCTTCTATTAATTACAATAAAAATATATGAAAAAATAGTGAGAAAAGAAAAAAGAAAAGGGATTACTCCATCAGAATATAAGCATTCCAAAGCAAAGAATTAGCATTGAGGAAAGGGCAATCATACCGAGGGCTATCTCCCATTTTAATGGAATACCCATCAATATCCCAATGTCATACTTTAAGGAAATAGAGTGAAGTGTAAGCCAATCCCAGAGAAACATAGCCTCCATTGTTTCCCTAATTTTCTTGAACATCATTACTCCTTCCCATGTTTATCTCCAACTTTCCCTCCCCACATCCATACCTCTCATCTTATTTTTCTCTAAACTTCTCATTTTCAAATACGCAAATATACACCTATTTCTGTATTTGAAAATAATATTTTTTTAAAGATGTTTCAACCTGGGTAAAGGAGGGCAATTATATCTACAATTCCTTCCTGTAAATTCTTCAAGGTATCTGCATTAACCTCAACATCTTTGATCAATTTGGAATTAAACTGGTTAAGGGTGAATTGTAAGGATTCAACTTTAGTTTTCTGCAAGTGCTGAAACAATTCAGTCAGAATTATTTTGTTAAAGAAGATTTCTTTCTTCTATCTTTTTTTCTACCTTTTGGAGACGTTTTGTCTGTAAGTTTGGGAAATCACGTCTGGGTCTTTGTTTCTTTTCCATTCGTCCTAAGTCCTGTTCTGCTGCCAGGACCAAGCTATATTTACATATACAGTTATGTATATGGCCTTTTGCATTCATATTCTTCCTGTTAAAGGTTGTTTTAACTCTATGGGTTCTTTATTATTCCATAGAAGTATTTTGATTGTTTCCTGTATTTCTCTAAAAGATGAGATTGGGATATATTGATGTGTAGTGCATTAAATTTGTAGATAGTCTTTGGCACCATTTCCATTTTCAAGATGGTAAATCTCCCAATCCAGGAGCATGGGAGCTTTTTCAAAGTTTAATTTGCCTTTAATTTGTACTGAGGAGGGCCTGGAGAAGGAAGATAGTGGAATTGGCAATATACTTAATAGAATAATTGGACAGCTATTCTCAGATACGCAGAAGGACAGGCCCATAGAGATACCAGAAGCTTTTACGAGCCCCAAAGACCAGAGGAGATAACATCTCATTTCCAAAGTAGAATAAAAAGAATCAGTAGAGTCAAAGAAGAGGATCCTTAAAATTTCCAGAGGCAAGACAATAAAAACCTACAAAGGAAAGCCAAGCAGACATAATGGGACCAAGAATAACTTCAGAAAATGGATGCCATGCCCTCTGCACAAATAACTATCTAATACAAATAATGCACTGAGTGTAGCTATCATACATAGACAAAGGAAAAATAAAAACCATCACAGCCAGGGAAAATTGAAGCAGTATATATATTGACCAAACTAGCATTACAAAAAATTCTCAAATATGTTATTTATACTTATAGAGAATATCATATACATGATATTGACAGAGAAATTATACCTAAAAAGAAAAACATGTAATTACTGCAAGAGTTGAAAAGCTATATTCTTTAGCAAAGTAGATAAAATGACAAAAACTAACAAAAATCTTTTAATCTTAACCCTCAATATCCACTTAAGTATCCAATTAAGTGACGCACAGTGATCGGTTGAATCAGTAAGCAAGATCCGTCTTTCTGCTTTCTTCAAGAGATATATCTTGCCCCCAAAAAACAGGCTGGAATATAATCTATCAAGCAAGTAGATTGGAGTTGCCCTTCTTACAGTATATAGAATTCAAACTAAAATTAATGAGAAGAGACAAAGAAAGTTATTACATGAGGGATTGCTTTTTCTAGTAACAACAAACATCAGTCCTGGAGCCACATATAATTAAGCTACATGTCCAAATGTAACAGATGACTTCTCAAGTAAGAAGTGCTATGTCTAACATTTCATTGAGTCTCCACAGATACAGGACAAAATGCCTGCCCAGACTCACTTCCAGAGTGTTTTCAAATGATTCCTAACCCTGTTGGTCCCCAGGAAATAGACACTCAGTGTTTGCTAAAGAAAACTAAGGGCTGAGAACTTTCCCTAGATACTTTCCTCTGGATGTCCGAGTACTCACGTATGAGGCTTCCCAGAGATCTATGCCCAATGACTTTTTCCCATAAACTTAGGACTTCTAATGAAGTAACAACAGGCTTGTCATGGTGTATTCATGCCACATCCCTTACTGTTGCTCCTCTCTCCATCTCTCTCTTTTGGCTTCCTCACATTCCTACACCTCAGGGAGCTTCCCCTCTCACTAACCATCTCTTGGTTAAGGAACCCTCAAATGTTATTATCCCATGTTTTCCTTAAACCACCTTCCCAGCCAACCAATAAAGACATCTGTGTTCAGTGAAACCTGCTTCTCCCCCGGTTCATCCAATTTGTTGGTATCGTTCAGCTGCACACTATTAATCTTTCCTATTTGAATGGATTAATATCTTGGTCCACTATGTTCGGCTGCCCCTGGTGTTGACATTATCATAGGTTCTGATCTCCTACTTTCTCTGGTTAATATTCTTTGCAGAGAAGGAGGAGGAGAGAGAATGACTTTTGTAAGGTACTTCACCTTGGTATTTGGCACTCGCTACAATATGTCCAAATGCAACCCACAGGATGGATATTTCTGTTTGTAGTCACCTAGTCCAGACTGCAGGTAAGTTGAGAGCTGTCCTCTTAGACTTTGGTGCATTTGTCAAACTGGTTTCAAAGGCCCTGACAGAACCAGAACCAGCCTCAGTTCAAAAAGTACTAAAAATTGTCTTCTAGTTCAAAAAGTACTAAAAACTGTCTTCTAAGCAGACCACCCAAATATATGTACTATGGTGTGAGTGTTTAGCTGTAAACTTTTCACTACAGTGCTAAAACTAGTTTCTGGGAAAGAGCAGAGATTAATTTAAACTATACCTCCTATACCTCCTTAGTCTCCTGACTTTCATCCTTCATATGGTGTTTTGCATCTTTAGAAAACATTGGCCTGATGTCAGAGAATGAAGTTCTTGATAATAAGTGTACTGATAAAATGCTAATTATATTTCCCAGACACAAACACTTACAAAATAAGTGAATATTTTCTAGGAAATGCTGTATTTCTTAGTTGTAACAGTGCAAACACACACAAAAATTTATAGTTTGTATTTTAAAACTTTCCATTTTCATAGATTGCTTCACATGTTTCTTCTTCCTATTTAAGAGTGTTGATCATCACAGCAAAGTATGAAATTTGGGAGTTGACTTCAACACTTTCCAGGATATCATGTAAAAATTTATGTAGCACCAATCAACTGTTCCTTACATTTGAAAAGCTATCAGTGTATGTGAATTAATGCACTTCTATCTGGCAAATATCATGTAACCCTTTTATTAATTACAATAAAAATATAAAAAACTCTTCAGGATTTTCTGTAAATATTATTTTTAATGTTTGCATTCATTCCAAAACTAACACAATCAGAGAACAAATATACCATTCATAGCAGCAATGTCTGTTTGAAACCACCACGTGATAGTTTCTTAAACACTTTCATATAACATTCTGATATGAAACAGGAAGAATTTTCATAATGTGGATCTTCGTGAATTATGCTTGTAGAAGTAAGTCACATACTCAGGAAGTTGATGTACAAATTCTTTTATGTTTTTACCAGTCTCATCCTATGTAACCTACGGACTTAGTTTTTGAGCTATTGTAATTCTCTGTTAGGAGATTACTAAATGTGTACTTTCACAAATAAGTGAAAACATTGAGCCTTTGTACTTTTGGGTCTGGCTTAATTCAGTTAATATAATTTTTCCCATTTCCTTACAAATGGGGACCTGCCATTTTTTTTCTGATGCCTGCATAGAATACTATTGTGTATGTGTACCACAGGTTCTCGATCCACTCATCAAATGAAGGGCATCAGGGTTGGGTTCATATTTTTGTTATGGTAAATAATGGTGCAAAGAACTGTGCTGTGCTAGTGGCTTTAGTATATCCTTGTTTCTACATGTTTGGGTAGATGCCTAGGAGTGGAATTCCTGGATCATAGGGGAGCTCTATGTTTAGTCTTTTGAGAAATCACACTACTGCATTCCACAGTGGTTGAATTTACACTCCCACCAACAGTGTAATAGCCATCCCTCCTGGTACATTCCACCAGCATCTATTGTTATTAGATTTTTGGATTGTGGCCATTCAAACTGGAGTGAGGTGGAATCTCAAAGTTGGTTTGATTTCCATTTCCTTTATGGCCAAAGATTTCCATCATTTCTTCAAGTGTCTATAGGCCATTATAATTTCCTCTCTTTAAGTAAATTTAGCCAACCTTTTAATGATATGTATGTTTCTTGGAAGATTTATTTTGGAGGGGTTCACTTTTTTTGCTATGTATATTCTAGATATAAGCCCTTGTTTGGCTAGTGAAGATTTTCTCCAACTCTCTGGGCTTTCAATTTCACTTGCTAGCTATGTCCTTTGCCATTCAGAGCTCTGCAGTTTCAGTCCCATTTGCACAAACTTTCTTGACTTTGTTGTGTTTCTGTATCTTTAATAAGAATGTGTCAAATTTTGTTTGTCAAGAAGGCATAGTGTATCTCATATTCAATTTGTAAAGTTTTCTGGGGTTCTGATTTTACCTCAAGGTCTTTGATCCATTTGGAATTAATCCTGGTGCAGAGTGGCATAGAGAGATCCACCTATAGTTTTCTGCAGTGCTTAACCAATTCTGCCACCATCACCTGTGGAAGAGGTTGTCTTTCTTCCTTCCTGGTTTTAGCTCCCTATTGAAGATTATGAGTCCATAAGTCTGTGAGTTGATTTCTGGATTTTCTCTTTCATTCCATTTTTCCTCAGGTCTGTTCATGTTCCAGAAGCAAGTGGTTTTCATTACTATAGCACTGTAATAGTATCTAAAGTTTGGTATTGATATTCCTGAAGCACTGTTCAATCTCTTAAGTATTGTTTTAGCTATCAGGGGTCTTTTATTATTCCATATGAAATTTGCGGTTGCTTCTTCTATTTCCTTATATAGTGACATGGGATATTGCTGGGGATTGCATTGAATTTGCTTCACAATGTTAATTCTTTAAATCCAATTTCATGGGAGGGTTTTCCACTTCCTTAGTTCTTTTCCTTTTTTCAGATTTTTAAACTTTTCCTTATAGATATCCTTTGCATTCTCATATAAATTAATTCCTATGAACTTTATTTTCTTTGAGGCAATTGCTAAAGATATTACCTTCCTGATATCTGTGTTGCTCTCTTGTTGTTGTTGCCATGCAGGATAGCAGTTGATATTAGAGAATTAATTTTTTACCCTTCAACTCTGGCAAAGTTTTGAATCAAAATCAGCAACTTTGGAGTAGAGTCAATATGGTTCTTTAAATAGAGAATCATGTCATCTGCAAAGAGGGACTGTTTCACTTCCCAATTAACTATATGGATCCTCTTGGATCCCATTTATGCTTGCTTTTTTCTTATTGCTCTGGTTAGCACTACTAAATTTATATTAAAGTGGAGTAGAGAAGGTGGTCATCCTTGTCCACATAGCTAGCAAATTAACTAGAAAGGATGCCTACACTGTCCACTCTTCTTTAACATAGTATTAGAATCCCTAGCCAGAGCAATAAGGCAAGACTCCACACCCAACTTGCTTGAGCTGATTCAAAACTTTGGCAAGGTAGCAGGGTAAAAATTAACCCTCAAAAATCAACCATCTTTCTCTATGTGAACAACGAGAGGAAAGAGGCAACAATCAGGAAAACAACTTTTGCACTAGCATCAAGAAAACAAAGTACCTAGGAATTAACTTAAATAAGAATGTAAAGGTCATTTTTGAGGAAAACTTCAAAACCCTGAAAAAAGAAATTAAGGCAGAACTGAGGAAAAGGAAAAAGCCCCATGCAACTGGATTGGAAGAATTGACATCGTGAAAATGGCAATCATGCCAAGGGCTATGTACAAAGTCAAAGAAATATCCATCAACACCCAAATGTCATTCTTTAAAGAGATACAAGAGGCAATCCAAAATTTCATATGAAACAATAAAAGACCCTGTATAGCAAAAACACATCTAAGCAGAAAAAAACAATGGAGGAGGAATTTCAATACCAAACTTTAGACTATATTTCATAGCTATTGTGGCCAACATCGTTTGTACTGGCACAAGAATAGGCCTGAAGATCAATGGAATAGAACTAAGGACCCAGATATTAACCAACAAACCTTGGCCCCATAATCTTTCATAAAGGAGCCAAAAAAGTAGAATGGAAGAAAGGCAGCCTCAACAAGTGGTGGTGGCAGAAATGGTTAAGCACCTGCAGAAAACTAAAGTTGGATTCTTTTTGTCACTTTGAACTAGGATTAATGCCAAATGGGTCAAACACCTGGAGGTAAAATAAGATACACTGAAAAAAATTATAAAATGGAATAGGTGATACACTAGGTCTCTTTGGCACAGGTCAAAACTTTCTTAATAAGGACACAGAAACACAACAGTTCAGAGAAAATTTGGATAAGTGGGACTGCCTTAAACTGCAGAGCTTCAGGGCAATGGACATAGCTAGAAAATTAACTAGAAAGTATATAGCGTGGTAGATGATCTTCACTAACCATACAACCAAAAAAGGCCTCCTATCTAAAATATAACAAAAACTTGAATAACAACAAAACTAAACTCCAAAGAAACAACCATCCCATTAAAAGATGGGCCAAAGACTTAAAGAGAGTCTTCTCTGAAGAAGAAATAAGAATGGCCTTTAGACACATGAAGAAATTCTTGATGTCTGGTCATAAAAGAACTGCAAATCAAAACAACTCTAAGATTCCACCAATTAGAATGGCCATGATCAAGAAAACTAATAACAACAGATGCTAGGAGGGGATGAGGCCAGGAGGGATCACTACTACAATGTTGGTGGGAGTGCAAACTCATTTACCACTATGGAAAGCAGTATGGCATTTCCTCAAAAGAATAAACAGAGTTCCTCTGTATCCAGAAAATTCCATTACTTGGCATTTACCCAAATGTCCAGAAACAAGGACATACCAAATCCATTAGCACAACAATGTTCAATACGGCACTATTTACCATAGCAAAGATATGGAACCAACCCAGATGTCCCTCAGTTGATGAGTGGATCAACAAGATGTGGTATTTATACACAATGGAATTTTATTCTCCTGTCAGAAAGAACATTCCCCAATTGTAAGGAAATGGAAAGACTTAGAAAAAAATAATATTATGTGAAGTAAGCCAGACTCAAAGGAACTTAGGCTCAATGGTTTCCCTCATTTGTCATAATCAGTAGAAACCTTGGGTTCTCCTAGCAGAGGTTTACAATAGTGCAATCCTAGATACATAAGGTGATGTAGGAGGACGCTAAATGAAAGGACCTCCAGGATATAGAAACAAAAGCCATGTAATCAGTGATTGTTGTCCTTAATGTAGTATGTTATCTCTCATCTCTTTTGTTTTCCCTTGGCTATCTCACGTTGTTACAGTATTTCACCTTGTTATCTGATATATTGTATATATGGTTATTTGGCTATTTGAAATCGGATAGGGACGGGGGTGAAACAAGAGGAAAGTCTGGGGTGGGAGGAGGGAAATGGGGACCAAGACATGAGAAAGGGTATCAATATATGTGAAGTAATGCACTCTATCTGGTGAATATAATGTAACCATTTTATTAATTACAATAAAAATATATGAAAAAAAAGAGAGACTGGCCATACTTGTCTCGTTCCCGATTTTAGAGAAAATGGCTTTAAGGAATAAGTACAATGCTTCCTATAAGTTTGTCTTATACAGCCTTCATCATACCGAGGAATGTTTCATGCATTTCTAGCTTCTCCAGAGCTTTTACCCTTAATCAGTTAAATCTTGTGAAATGTCTTTCTGTATCTGTTGTGATAATCCCGTGTTTTGTCCTTACTCTTCTTGCTGTGATGAATTATATTAATTGACTTGTGTGTATTGAAGCAGTTTTTTATCCCTATAATGAATCCTATTTGATCATAGTGTGTAATTTTTTGATGAGTTGTTAAAGATAGTTGGCCAAATTCTATGAACATTTGCACTGAAAGGTTTAAGGAAGCTGAGAATCAGCCCTGTAAGCCCTGAAATACTGAGTATATATAGGCTGCAGAACATCTATATCAGGGCAATAGAGCATTGTGAATGAAACTGAGCTGCATTATGTAGAGCCCCATATTATCATACAAATTTCCTGATTATTTTGTTCTGAAGTAATATTTGCATGAATGTTTAGAAACTGTCTTTCTATTGGGGGGGAATACAACTCTTGTTTCAAAAAATTGAATTCCAATTCTTCAACTCAGACTGAAGTCATTTCAACATGAACCAGTTGCAAAGGATTCTGTTGTTGATAACAGCTTAATTACATGCTGCATTCCACAGGTAATTTGATGGGTGAAATGATACATCTGTGAGTTGGAAACTAGCCCTGAGGCAACTAGAATTATTAAATTTAAATATTTCAATTCCCCCAAATTTCCATCTTGATTCTATTTCAGATGAGTGGTGATTATGCTGTGGTGAGTATTCCTACAATAACCAGAACTGTCGATATTTCCTTTTTAGCCTACTGGATCCAAGCATTATGGTTTAATCATTTAATCTACAACAAGAGATCAGATACCAACAGTACTTGAAATCACAGAATCCAAGAAATATGGATGACCAAATAATAACAAAGAAGCAATAGCAGTTTAACAACAATAATCAATGTGAGAACTCTCCTATATTTAGCTTTCTTATTCAAATTCCAGAAATTCACCAACAATTCATTTTAAAATTAATCAATTTTCTCACATCTTTGAACTTTCTAAAACGAATGGAAAGGGTTATACCTTTTAGCAGTAAAATGATGTGGAAAAGGATCGAAACAGATAAATACAGAAAAAATAAGTGGGGAGATCAGTGGAAGATGGCAGTGGATCAGTGTGAGTCTTTCTAAGCTCCTGCCAAGGTACCTGTTCTGGTAGTGTAGGAGAAAGTTTGCAACCAAAAACTTGATCCTAAGTAAGCATTAATGACACAGAGATCTCAGTCACAGACAAAAAAGGCAGAAACCCGGCACAAGAAGACAGTATGGAAAGGTGCCAGCTGCAGAGCCAAAGCTGCTCTTCTGAATCTGAGCAGACAGGATTTCTCCATGAGACAGACCTGCTGGCTGTAGACAGAGCCCCACAGAGTCTGCATGAGCCCAGAGCCAACACCCGGCTGTGCACAGACCTGCCAGCTTCATGTAACCACAGAATCCAGCAATTTGTGAGTACCTGCTCACAGAATGGCATTGGGAGAGAGCCCCCTCCCCCACTGGCTGAGAACAGTGCCCTCTTTACTGCTGGCAAAAACACAGCCAAGGCAATTGGAACCTGAGACATAGTGCTGGCAGTGCCATCATTCTAATGGGCAAAGGATTTGTCATAGATACCACAGCTGGAAATCCATCCCCAGGGATGCTGAAATTGGTCCCTCGCACAGGGCATCAGCCCTGGTAAATAAACCTACCTGCGAATCTTGCAGATTTGTTTTCCCAATGAAGCAATCTGATCTGAAAAACAGCAAAGCCAAATCACAAGGGAAAAAGACATTCTGAAGTGTTTGGGTCCCTAATTTAGTGGAGACACAAATTTCCTATCCTGCCCCCGCAAAAACTCCCCGAAGAATACCCTTTTTTATGGTTTTTTTTTGTTGCTGTTCTTCTTTGTATTATTTCTTTTTTTTCTTCTACCCCTTTTCATTTGCTTCTTTAGGTGTTCTTATTTTCTCTTTACCATTTTACATACACCTTTTTTTTAATGTTATGATTTTTTTCTCTTTCTTTCCCCGCATTCCTCGGTCACTGTGATTGTTCCTGGAAACATAGTGACAGCTCTGGGTACACTCTGAACACTAATGTTTTATATATATATATATATATATATATATATATATATATATATATATATATATATTGATACAGTCACCTGCTTTTTAATCTCCTGATTCTCAACCTTAGGATTTCTTGGGTAAAAGCTCACAATAGTGAGGGATCGCCCCACAAATTTTTCTTTTTTTTGCTTTTTTCTTGTTTTTTGTTTTACTGTTTTTCATTTTGTATTGTCTTTTGTTTTTTTGTTGTTCTTGTTTTTCTTTTGCTTTGTTTCTTATTTTCTTTCTTTTTAAATTTTTTTGTCAATGAAATCTCCTGTAAATACTTCCCTCTTTTACTTTTCCTGTTTTCATAAATTTTACCTAACCTTTTCTAAACTTTGTACTCAAATATTCTATCTGCTATCACCTTAGGTCAGTTATCCTTATGCTACACATTTTCATCATTACTATAATAATCTTATTCCCCTACATTATTCTTTTCTTACTCCCCTGCTGTCTTTCATAATATTTTTGTATCTCTGGTCCTATGTTCATCCTTAAACTCTTATTTTTCATATATTTTGTATTCTATTAATAGAAGGGTTAAATGATATTTGTCAAATAGAAGGCGCATTAATTCACATACATTGATACCCTTTCACATGTCTTGGTCCCCATTTCCCTCTTCTCCACCCGCAATCCTATTTTCCCCCTTCCCTATCACCTTTCAAATAACCAAATATAAACATATCCGATATATCAGATAACAAAGTAGGATACTGTAACAATATGAGATAATAAAGGGACAGCAAAAGAGATAGTACATTAAGGACAACAATCATTCTTTATATGGCTTTTGTTTTTATATCCTAGAGGTCCTTTAATTTAGTGTTGGCCTTATGTATCTAGGTTTTGCTCTATTGCAAATCTCTGCTAGGAGAGCAAATTGTTTCTATTGATTATGACAAATGAGGGAAACCATTGAGCCTAAGTTCCTTTGAGTCTGGCTTACTTCACCTAAAATTTTTTTTCTAATTCTTTCCATTTCCTTACAAATGGGGCAGTGTCCTTCTTTCTGACAGCAGAATAGAATTCCATTATGTACTGTACCATATCTTGTTGATCCATTCAGCAACTGAGGGACATCCAGTTCCATTCCATATCTTCGCTATGGTAAATAGCGCTGCAAGGAACACTGTTGTGCTAGTGGATTTAGTTTGTACTTGTTTCTGGATGATTGGGTAAATGCCAAGTAGTGGAATTGCTGGGTCATAGGGGATCTCTGTTTAGTCTTTTGAGGAATTGTCATACTGCTTTCCATAGTGGTTGAATGAGTTTTCACTCCCACCATCAGTGTAGTAGTGATCCCTCCTGGTCACATCCCCTCCAGCAACTGTTGCTATTAGTTTTCTTGATCGTGGCCATTCTAACTGGAGTCAGGTGGAATTTTACAGTTGTTTTGATTTGCATTTCTTTTCTTTTTTTTTTGCCAGTCCTGGCCTTGAGCTCAGGGCCTGAGCACTGTCCTGGGACTTTCTCAAGGCTAGAGCTCTACCACTTGAGCCTCAGCACCACTTCTGACTTTTTTTCTATGTATGTGGTACCGAAGAATCGAACCCGGGTCTTCGTGAATGCTAGGCAAGCACTCAACCACTAGGCCAAACTCCCGGCCATGATTTGCATTTCTTTTATGACCGGAGATGTTGAGCATTTCTTCATGTGTCTATAGGTTATTCTTGTTTCTTCTTCAGAGAAGACTCTCTTTAAGTGCGTGGCCCATCTTTTAATGGTATGGTTATTACTTTGGAGATTAGTTTTGGAGTGATTCAATTTTTTGAGCTGTTGATATATTTTAGATGTGAGGCCTTTGTTCATTGTATGATTGGTGAAGATCTTCTCCCACTCTGTAGGCTTCCTAATTTACTAGCTATGTTCTTTGCCATACAAAAGCTCTGCAGTTTAATGCAGTCCCACTTATCCAGCCATTCTCTGATTTGTTTTGAATCTTGGTCCTTATTAAGAAAGTTTCGACCTGTGCCAAGGAGCTTAGTGTGTCTCCTATTCCTTCTTGTAAAGTTTTCAGTGTATTGGCTTTTACCTTGAGGTCTTCGATCCATTTGGAGTTAATTCTAGTGCCGGGTGACAAAGAAGTATCCAACTTTAGTTTTCTGCAGGTGCTTAACCAGTTCTGCCAGCACAACTTGTTGAAGAGGCTATCTTTCTTCCATTCTATTTTTTTGGCTCCCCTGTCAAAGATTAGGTGTCCATAGAGGTTTAATATCTGGCTCCTCAGTTCTAGTCCATTGATCTTCAGGCCTATTCTTGTGCCAGTACTAAGCTGCTTTGTTTATTATAGCTCTTAATAGAATGTAAAGTTTGGTATTGAAATTCCTCCTGTGCTGTTCTTTCTGATAAGAGCACTATTTGCTATATGGGGTCTTTAATTATTCCTTATGAAATTTTGGATTGCCTCTTCTATTTCTTTAAAGAATGACATTGGGATATTGATGGGTATTGCATTGAATTTGTAGATAGCCCTTGGCAAGATTGTCATTTTCACAATGTTGATTTTTCCAATCCAGGAGCATGGGAGGTTTATCCATTTCCTTAGTTCTGCTTTAATTTCCTTTTTCAGGGTTTTAAAGTTTTTACTAAAAAGGTCCTTTACATTCTTAGTTAAGGTAATTCCTAGGTACTTTATTTTCTTTGAGGCTATTGCAAAAGGAGTTGCTTTCCTGATTCTTGCCTCATTCCTCTCACTGTTGGTGTAGAAGAAGACAGTTGATTTTTGAGGGTTAATTTTATACCCTGCTACCCTTCCAAAGATTCGAATCAGCTCAAGGAGCTTGGGGGTAGAGTCTATAGGACTCTTTAATACAGGATCATGTCATCTGCAAAGAGGGAAAGTTTTTCTTCCTCTTTCCCTATTTGGATCTCCTTTATGCTTGCTTCTTTCCTAATTGCACTGGCTAGGAATTCTTATACTATATTAAAGAGGAGTGGAGAGAGTGGGCTTTCTTGTCTCACTCCTGATTTCAGAGGGAATGGCTTTTGCTTTTCTCCATTAAATATGATACTAGCTGAGGGTTTTTCATAAAGAGCCTTTATTGTATTAAGGAATATTCTGTGGATACCTAGTATCTCCAGAGCTTTTAACATAAAGGGGTGTTGGATCTTGTCAATTGTCTTTTTTGCATCTATTATGACAATCATGTGAGTTTTGTCCTTGCTCCTGTTGATGTGTTGAATTATAGTTAATTGATTTGCATATGTTGAAACAGCTTTCCCTTCCTGTGGTGAATCCTGTTTGATCATAGTGTATAAATTATTTTCATGAGTTGTTGTAAATGGTTGGCCAGTATTTTGGTGAGAAATTTTGTATCAATATGCATCAAAGAAATTCATCTATAATTCTCTTTCTTTGATGAATCTCTGTCTGGTTTGGGGATGAGGGTTATACTGGCTTCATAGAATGGGTTTAGTAAAGAGCCTTCATTTTCAATTTCGTTGAAGATTTTGAGGAGTATTGGTGTGAGCTCTGCTATGAAGGCCTTATAGAATTCAGCTGTGAATCCATCTGGCCCTGGGCTTTTCTTAGGTGGAAGGTCTCTTCTTGCCATTTCTATTTCAGTGCTTGAAATAGGCCTGTTTATTTGGGTTAGTTCTTCTTGGTTCAGTGTGGGTATGTTAATATTGGCTAGGAATTCATCCATTTCTTCTAGATTCTCAAATTTGTTGGCATAAAGGTTTGAATATTCCCTCATGATACTCTTGATCTTGGTAATTTCTGTAGTGATATTACCATTTTCGTCTGTGATTTTGCTTATTTCAATATGCTCCCTTCTTTTTTTGCTAAGATTTGCTAAGGATTTTTCAATTTTGTTAATTCTTTCAAAGAACCAACTGCTTGTTTTGTTGATTCTTTCTATAGTGTTTTTGGATTTCAATTCACTTAATTCTGCTTTGATTTTAAATATTTGCTTTCTTCTAGAGGCATTAGGGATGTTTGCTGCTCTATTTCCAGGCACTTAAGGTGACTCATTAAATTGTTGTTTTGTGGTTTATCCAATTTATTATTGTAGGCACTCAGAGCTACAAATTTTCCTCTGAATACTGCCTTTGCCATGTCCCAAATGAGCAGGTATTTTGTGTGCTCCTTTTTGTTGAATTTCATAAACTGTTGGATATCTGTCTTGGTCACTTCGATGACACATTGGTGATTCAACAACAGTTCTTCAATCTAAATGAGTTACAGGGTTTTCATTGGTGAAGATGGGTGTTCAGAAAACTTTGATGCCCTTGTACTCTGAGAGAGGGCGGAGAATAATTTCAGTGTTTCTGAATCTGTCCAGGTTTGTTTTATGGCCTAAAATGTGATCTATTTTGGAAAATGTTCCATGTGCTGCTGAAAAAAATGTATTGTGTTGTTGCTGGGTTGAATATTCTGCAGATGTCTGTTATATCTAGTTGGTCCATACATTTTTTTATTTCTAAGTTTTCTCTGTTGAGTTTTTGCCTTGTTGATCTGTACATAGTTGAGACTGGTGGTTAAAGTCACCAACAATCACCGTGTTTCAATCTGTGTATGGTTTCAGTGAAACTAAAGTTTGCTAGATGAAGTTTGGAGCTCCGGAATTAGGTGTGCAGATATTTAGAATGGTTATGTCTTCCTGGAGGAAAGATCCCTTTAGCAGTATGAAGTAACCTTCTTTGTCTTTTTTCACTAAATTTAGTTTGAATTCTATTTTATCTATTATGAGGATGGCAAATCCAGCCTGTTTATGGGGTCTATTAACTGGACAGAGTTTATTCCAACCACTCACTTTCAAAAATATTTGTTTTCTAGCTATGTCCTTTGCCATAAAAAGCTCTGCAGTTTAATGCAGTCCCACTTATCCAGCCTTTCTCTGATTTGTTGTGATTCTTGGTCCTTATTTAGAAAGTTTCGACCTGTGCCAAGGAGGCCTAGTGTATCTCTTATTCCTTCCTGTAAAGTTTTCAGTGTGTCAGCTTTTACCTCCAGGTCTTTGATCCATTTGGAGTTAATTCTAGTGCAAGGTGACAAAGAAGGATCCAACGTTAGTTTTCTGCAGGTGCTTAACCAGTTCTGCCATCACAACTTGTTGAAGAGGCTGTCTTTATTCCATTCTATTTTTTTGGCTCCCTTTTCTAAGATTAGGTGGCCATAGGTCTGTGGTTTAATATCTGGGTCCTCAGTTCTATTCCATTGGTCTTCAGGCCTGTTTCTGTGCCAGTACCAAGCTGTTTTGAGAATTATAGCTCTGTAATACAGTCTAAAGTTTGCAATTGAAATTCCTCCAGCGCTGTTCTTTCTGCTAAGAAGTGTTTTTGCTATACGGGGTCTTTTATTATTCCATATGAAATTTTGGATTGCCTCTTCTATTTCTTTAAAGAATGACATTGGGATGTTGATGGGTATTGCATTGAATTTGTAGATAGCTCTTGGCAAGATTGTCATTTTCACAATGTTGATTCTTCCAATCCAGGAGCATGGGAGATTTTTCCATTTCCTTAGTTCTGCTTTAATTTCCTTTTTTAGGGTTTTAAAGTTTTCGTCAAAAAGGTCCTTTACGTTCTTAGTTAAGGTAATTCCTAGGTAATTTATTTTCTTTGAGGCTATTGTGAAAGGAGTTTCTTTCCGGATTATTGCCTCGTTCCTCTCACTGTTGGCTTAAAGGAAGGCGGTTGATTTTTGAGGGTTGATTTTATAGCCTGCTACTCTTCCAAAGTTTTGAATCAGCTCAAGGAGCTTAGGAGTAGAGTCTATAGGATTCTTTAAAGACAGAATCATGTCATCTGCAAAGAGGGATAGTTTTATTTCCTCTTTCCCTACTTGGATCCCCTTTATGCTTGCTTCTTGCCTTATTGCACTGGTTAGGAATTCTAGTACTATGTTAAAGAGGAGTGGAGAGAGTGGGCATCCTTGTCTCCTTCCTGATTTTAGAGGGAATGGCTTTAGATTTTCACCGTTAAGGGTGATACTAGCAGTAGGTTTCTCATACACAGCCTTTATTACATTGAGGAATGTTCCATGGATTCCTAGTTTCTCCAGAGCTTTTAACATAAAGGGGTGTTGGATCTTGTCAAATGCCTTTTCCACGTCTATTGAGACAATCATGTGATTTTTGTCCTTGCTCCTGTTGATGTTTTGAATTATATTAATTGATTTGCGTATGTTGAACCAGCTTTGCCTCCCTGTGATGAATCCAGTTTGATCATAGTGTATAATTTTTTTGATGAGTTGTTGTAGACGGTTGGCCAGTATTTTGTTGAGAAGTTTTGCATCGATGTTCATCAAAGATATAGGTCTATAGTTCTCTTTCTTTGATGAATCTCTGTCTGGTTTGGCGATGAGGGTTATACTGGCTTCATAGAATGAGTTTGGTAAGGAACCTTCATTTTCAATTTCGTTGAAGAGCTTGAGGAGTATTGGTGTGAGCTCTGCTTTGAAGACCTTGTAGAATTCAGCTGTGAATCCATCTGGGCCTGGGCTTTTCTTAGGTGGAAGTTCTCTAATTGCCATTTCTATTTCAGAGCTTGAAATAAGCCTTTTCAGTTGGCTTTGTTCTTCTTGGTTTTTTTGGTAAGATTTGCTAAGGGCTTGTCAATTTTGTTAATTCTTTCAAAGAACCAACTCCTTGTTTTGTTGATTCTTTCTATAGTTTTTTTGGATTCCAATTTATTTAATTCTGCTTTGTTTTTAAAATTAGTAAAGTAATCAGGCAGTCTAGAGAGTGGGAGAAGATCTTCACCAACCAAACAACGGACAAAGGCATCATATCTAAAATATATGAACAACTCAAAAAATTGAATCACTCCAAAACTCACCTCCAAAGTAAAACCATCCCTTTAAAAAATGGGCCAAAGACTTAAAGAGAGTCTTCTCTGAAGAAGAAACAAAAATGGCCTATAGACACATGAAGAAATGCTCTCAACATCTCTGTTCATAAGAGAAATGCAAATCAAAACAACTCTAAGATTCCCCCTCACTCCAGTTAGAATGGCCAGGATCGGAAAACGAATAATAACAGATGCTGGAGGGGATGGGGCCAGGAGGGATCACTACTACACTGTTGGTGGGAGTGCAAACTCGTTCAACCACTATGGAAAGCAGTGTGGCAGTGCCTCAAAAGCCTAAACATAGAACTCCCCTATGACCCAGCAATTCCACTACTTGGCATTTACCCAACCATCCAGAAACAAGGACATACTAAGCCCACTAGCACAACAATGTTCATTGCAGCACTATTCACCGTAGCAAAGGTATGGAACCAACCTAGATGTCCCTCAGTTGATGAGTGGATCAACAAGGTGTGGTATTTGTACACAATGTAATTCTATGCTGCTGTCAGAAAGAATGACATCACCCCATTTGTTAGGAAATGGAAAGACTTAGAAAAAATCATATTAAGTGAAGTAAGTCAGACTCAAAGAAACTTAGGCTCAATGGTTTCCCTCATTCATCATAATTAGTAGAAACCTTGGGCTCTACTAGCAGAGATCTGCAATAGAGCAAAATCTTGATACATAAGGCCATATAATGTGAAGCTAATTGAAAGGACCTCCAGGATATTGAAACAAAAGCCATATAATGAATGATTGTTGTCCTTAATGTACTATGTTGTCTCTCATCTCCTTTGCTGTCCCTTGGTTATCTCATATTGGTATAGTATCTCACTTTGTTATCTAATATATTGAATTTATTTGTATTTGGATATTTGAAATTTGATAGGGAAGGGGGGAAAACCACGACGGGTGGGGGGTGTGTGGGGGGGAGGGAAATGGGTACCAAGACATGTGAAAGGGTATCAATGTATGTGAATTAATGCACCTTCTATCTGGCAAATATTATGTAACTCTTTTACTAATTGCAATAAAAATAAAAAAATAAAAATAAAAATGTAAAAAGTAAATAAATACACCAAAAATACAAAAAACAGAAATATTTTTTGGGGGGGTAAGATGTGTCTCTTGAAGACAGCAGAATGATGGATCTTGCTTTTTGATACAACTAGATAATGTATGTCATTTAATTGGAGAGTTAAGTCCATTGATATTGAGAATCAGATTAAGAAATACTTAGTGATTCCTGCCATTTTTACAAGCTTTCATTATGGCCTGTGTCTTAATACTTTTTGTGGTGCTTTGATGTTATGAGTGTTTGGTGTCATGTCTTTCTCTGTATTACATTTGTGTTGGTTTTCTATGTGTAGAATATCTTTGATAATTTTCTGTAATGTTGGTTTGGTTGCTACATATTGTTGCAGCTTTTCCCTGAAATGGAATGTTTTTATTGTTCTCTCAGTTATGAATGAGAGCTTAGCTGGGTACAGTATTCTTGGTTGGTAGTTATTTGACTTCAGGGCTTGATATATATGCTTCCAGTCACTTCTTGCTTGCATGGTCTCTGCTGAGAAATCTGGGGTTGTTCTTATTGGTTTGCCCTTGTAGGTGATTGTTCTCTTCTCCCTGGTTCCTTATAGGATTCTATCTTTATTGTCTACTGATCCAGTTTGGATTATATTGTGGCAGTGGGATGTCCTTTTCTGGTCCGGTCTGTTTGGGGTTCTAATAGCTTCTTGTATCTGGATGGACCTGCCCTTCTAAATATTTTGGAAGCTCTCTGAGATGATTCCCTGAAGTATATTTCCAATACCATTGACCTCTTTCTCCACACCCTCTCATAACCAATTAGACTAAAATTAGGCTTCCTAATTGTATCTTGGACCTCCTGTAGAATTTTCTCGTATTTCCTGGATTTGAATTGACTCATTTTCTGTTCTTTCTCTAGAACAACTAAATTATCTTCAACTTCGGAACTTCTCTCTTCTGCATTGTCTAACTTGCTATCAAATCTATCTACTTTATTCTTCATCTCCCTTGCTTCTAATTGCTCATTTTTGATGCCTTGCATCTTTTTTTTTGATCATGTATGGATTTATTTAGCTCCTTGATTTCCATTTGAGTGGTTAGCTCAGCAGCTTTATTCTCTTAGGATATTTGTTGGAGTGCAGTCACCTTCTTGTTTGTGGATTCTATGAATTTGTCCATTTTTCTTTGAAAAATCCTTATTATGGCCTACTTTATGGCTTCCCCTTTTGTCAAATATCACCTTGTTTATGGTTTCCTCTTGTTTAGCTGTGGCTTCCTCCCTTATCTCTTTCTTTATGTTTTCACTTTTCATTAATGATGTTTATCAATTCATTTGTATAGTTCTTGGAAGGCTCTCCTCTAGATTTGCCATTTACTGTGCCGTTGCCTGTTTTTGTTGGGTAGGAGATGTTGTTCCTTGATTTGACATTTTTCTTGAATTTCTTGTTCTGCCCATTTGAAAATGGGAGCAAGATTAATAATAAACAAGATTATAATTTTTCAGAAATATCCAACCTAGACATTTTTAGTTGGCTGACAATAGATGTTCACTCCTTAGATTGATAATATCACTTTCTTTCTTTTTGTACACTTACATACAGATCTAATACACTGATGACTAATTTATGACCAAAACAATAAGCCCTTAATCCAATCTCTGTTGTATTTAAGTCCCTCTGGACCTAGAGTATAATTGAACACCTAGATACACAGCATTGCTCAACAACCATCAAATGCAGATCCATGCATTATAAGAGTTGAAGGAGGAACAGAGGACCAGAGATAGAAAAATAATATGAAAGATGACAATGTAGGTAGGAAAAGAATAATACAGTAATGTATGATTATTATAGTAATGAAGAAAAGCTATCGTGTAAGGATAACATGTAGAGTATTTGAGTAGAAAGTTTGGATGAACTTAGAACTCATGAAAATAATAATAAGAAGAAGAAGAATATATAGACAAAAGAGAAAGGTAGATATAGGAGATTTCAGTGATACAAATTTTAAAAAGAAACAAAATAACAGCAAAATAAAAGAAAACAGAACACACACACACACACACACACACAAAACAGAAACAAAAAATACCAACAAAACATCCCCCCCCAAAAAAAGAACAGGTATGGGGGTATTCCTCACTGTTCTGAGTTCTTACCCAAGAGATACTAGGTTTGAGAACCAGGAGTTTAAAAAGCAGGTGACCATATCCATATGGATATTGTTTTTATTCAGACTGTACCCAGAGCTGTCACCGTGTTTCTAGGAATGACCACAGTGACAACAGGATTGCTGGAAAAGAGAGGAGTAAGAGAAAAAAAGCAGTGAATCATAACATTAGGAAAAAGGTGTAGGTTAAAGTGGCAAAGAGAAAAATAAGAACATGTAAAACTGCAAATGAAATGGGGTAGAAGAAAAAAAGATATTCTTCAGGGTTTTTTTTGTTGTTGTGGAGAGGATAGGAAACTTGTGTCTCCACTAAATTCGAGATCTAAACACTTCACAAAGTCTTTTTCTCTTATGATTTGGCTTTGTGGTTTTTTGGATCAGATTGCTTCTTTGGTAAAACAAAGCTGAAAGATCCACGGGTGGCTTTGTTTACCAGGTCTGAGGCTGGTGCAGGGGACAGACTTCAGCAGCACTGGGGCTGTATTTCCGGCTAAGTGATCTCTGGGAAATCCTTTGCCAGTTAGAAAGATGGTGCTGTCAGCAACACCTCTCAGGCCCCAATTGCTTTGGCCCGGTCTTTGCCAGCAATCAAGATGGTGCTGCTTTCAGCTGGAGGTGAGGGGCTCCCTCCCAATGCCATTCTGTGAGCAGAAGTGGAAACTTCTGCTCAGAGGTACTCACAAATTACTGGATTGTATGTGAAGCTGGCAGGGCCCTGCATGGCTGGGTGTCAGCTCTGGGCTTGCACAGGCTTTGTGTGGCTCTGTCTGCAGCCAGAGGTACTGCACTGCCGAGAAGGACTGTCTCTGCTCTGATTCAGAAGAGTCCAGTCTCTGTCTCAGAGTTCGCCACGTTGGCCCCCTCGCTGGGATCATAACTTACAATTGTTATAGTGTCACAAGGGTTTGTAGAGTACCTTTGTATTATAAAAGAAAGAATTTAAGAATACAATCTGATTACTTGAAACATGCTCGAAACATGACACAATAACTTGGAAATATTTACCCAGAATTGAATTTTCCTATAAAAGTTGGTTTTCTACTATAATAACATTGTGTAACAGGACAGTTAATCACATGAAATAAATATAAGTTGATATGATATAGTAATTGTGGAGGAAAAGGAAAATCAGTCAGCACAATTCATTGATACTGAAACAGGCAAATAGGCATACAAGAATAATATTTGGAAAATGAAGTTATGGACAGTTTCTATCAATACAAGTGGTTATAATTTTAGGTCAAGTATCATAGATAAAGGAATGTTATACAAAAAAATTCTTTCACAAAAATCAATGAAGTATTTGAGGGTGAAAAAAAGTGTAATCTATTTGACAGGTGTGAGTGTAACAAAACACCAATAATTATACTTGCTTTAAATTCTTCAGTGTGTTTGGGGGAATCTTGTGTACTACCATTGATGGTGCCTTTGATATACTTGTGACAACCAGTTTTCCTTGATATTATATGATTTTTCACTAAGATTAAGCAGCATAAAATTTTCTTCTTTTCAGACTTGAGGTATTTGTGATTCTCTTTCCAGGTTATAATATGGGCAGAGCAAGGAACTTTGTGTGTTCCATAGTATAGAGTGGTGTTCCTCAAAGCTATAATGAGTGTAGCATTATAAACTATCTGGAATCATCATTTTTCCAGTGAAATAATTACTGAATCTAAGGCTTAGACTAGAACAATTATTTTCTTCAGATTCCCCAAACCTGCTGATCTGAGAATATCTGATGAATGGGATGGCCCACTCATACATTTTACTGTCAAACAATGATACAATATGATTTCTAATGCTAATGATTACTTTTGCATTTTGTATTTCCTGTATCAAACATATTTCACACTTAACTCAGTATATAAAATAAGAAATGTATGTATGTAATTAGTTTGTATATGACTTCTTGAAGTCATCCTAAAGATTCTCATGAAACACATGCATAAAAATTCAGAAAGAATCTACTGAAGAACTTATAATACACTTGATATTGTTAGATTTCATTAAAACTTTTAAGAATTGACAAGTTCAATAGGATATTGTGGAGTACATTATTTACTAACACTTAGTGGCATTTCCATGTTCACTTCAAAATCTTGTTATAAGCTGGAAAATATTGTTTCATTCCTGAAATCCTAGCTATGCAGGATGCTGGAAATTTGAGGATTTTCTATCAAAGCCAGCCTGAACAGGAAGGTCCAGTAGAATCTAATTTTCACTTTAGCACAAGAAAACTAGAAGGGGCTTTGTGGCTCAATGGTACAGACCTGGACCTGGGGTGAAGAGGTCAGGTGCATGGGCCATGCCAGGATTTAAAGCTAAACAGAAAGAAAACAATACAAAACAAAATAAAACAAGAAAAAATTCTGTGTTATCATTGGATAGAAACTGAAAACCAACAGGTATATTTGAAAGAATGCACATTATGTAGTAATTATCTCAGCTCCATTTGAGCAGAAAGGAATTTGGTTCTGGCTAGTCTGGTTTTTACTTCTTTTGATTATATTCTGAGTACACATTGTGAATCCACAAGTGTATCAGTTAACTTACCTCAGTGTCAGAAAGTAAGAAAAACGTGACATTTTTGAGAGGCAATTTTCTAGTTATTTATGAAAGGAAGTGCCTCATACATTTGTCCCTTTATTTACTTTTTGTAACAAAATAAAATGTGTCAGGTGAAATTAATGATTCTTTAACTGTTCTTGTTGGAAAATTTCAGTGTGTCCCAAATGAAACTAGGTCTAGGATATACCAAAGCACAGTGTACATTTAATTAAGGTCCTAGAAGTCATTGACATTTACATTATATATTTATTTAAGAAAAACATACGTAATATTCACCACCTTAATGCAACTTTGAAAAGTGTACATATCAAAGAAAGAGATCTCTAGCAGTGAGAGAAAAACATTTGTTTTTTTTTCCCCCAGTCTGGAGCTCAACCACTTCAGCCTCAACACCATTTCTGTTTTTTTTCCTATATATGTGGTACCATGGAAGGGAACCTAGGTCTTCATGCATGCTAGGCAAGCACTCTACTACTAGACTAAACTTGGGGCACTGCAATATTGGATTTTTGACATGTACTTTTAGTACATTTAAGATTAGAAGTCTTAATATCTAATGATGAATTCCCTTGTATCCCTATTACTACACAGGGAAATTCATACTTATCAAAATATTTTACATGTTACTTCTCTAGATAGAGTGTTATAATCCTCGTTAAACTAGGACTATATCAGGGCAAAGATGAAATAAAAAGCCAATGTCTTACCTTTATCCCAATCTTCCTCCAAAGGAAAGAATTTGGCCTTTATTTTTAGATGATCTTGTATATCTCTCCACCCAAGTGAAGTTTTCTATTAGAAACAAGATATATCACATCAAAATAAAATTTTAGGCTTCAATGGCCCACACTGCTATGAATTGTGTTTTAGATATCAAGCTTACCTAGGTCAGATTATTTCAATATGGCTGCTGAGTTAATCTCAGGAAAATAGTTACCAAGCATTCAAGGGAAATGTAGACAGTTTGGTTACAATAACAGCATGATTATGTGTCACACAAAGTTTCAAATACACAAAACTACCATCAGCATTTATTTTAGATTTGGCCGATTGTTTCACCTACCTTGTACTCAAATGCCAATTAATTATACATCATAGATAAATGTCTACTGCACCTAGAGAAAATAGAATATTTGAAACGGCTCCAATAGTTTTGTTTTCCATATTTATATCACCTATAAAAATCTCAAAGGAGACTGACTAGAGGGAAATGTTAATTGAAGAGAAAAAGATATTAAGTCCTTAATACCTATCAACCTTCAAATACTATGTAGTTTTGATGAAACACAAATAGCTACTGCCAAATCACCTGCTTAAGTACATAAAAAAGATACATGATCCCTCTTTTGTCTTCAATCTGCAAACATTTTCTGCATTGAAACACTTCTGTTATTATAATCAGTCATAAAAAAGTCACACAGTAGATGGCCTAACATATTACCTTAATTTTAAGATCATTTTACTTTTCTTCTAGAGACTAGCCATATAGGGAAGACAAAAAAGGAATAATACTTTGAAATATGGTTCTCATTGAAAGAAATAACTGTCCAACACAAAACTTCTTATTTATTCTCTGCAGTGTAGCACTCTACACAAGAGTGGAATGCAATTGTCTTAGAATCCAATGAAGACAGCTGAGGTCAAAGAAGCAATGAAAAATTACTTTGCTCTTTCTGTCTGGACATTTTCACCATTGTTTCACTCACATTTGCTACTAATTAAAAACAATATACCAGACACTTAAGAAATTTCTTCAGACACTTAAATTTTGAACCATCACTGTTTTCAGGTGATGAATTATCTTTCTAATTTCACCAGTTTATCTTGTTTTATTATAAGGGCAATGCAGTAGCCTTTCAGGATCTGCAGATTCCTCAGAAAAAGAAAAGTTTCTAATGGAAAACTAAATATATTTGAGCCAATACAAACATTTAATTATTATTACATTTTATAATTCTGCATTACTTTAGAATCCCTAGAATGACAAGAATTAAACTAGGACAAAGAACAGCACTAACAAAATTGAGCAGAACAAGCAATAGTACTAGAGAAATTCATTTTTGAACTATACCCATCTCCTATTAGGCAGTTGATTGTTCAATATTTTTGGAAATTTCTTCACCCATTTAACTTGCTATGTCATAAAGGCTCATGGTTCACTTGCTTTCTTTACTATCAAAATTCACATAATATTCAAATTCATTATCAAAACCTTTACAATTTCAAATGCTATTTGTATTAAACAAACTGTAAGCTGTTGACAGTATACACTATCTGTTTCATCAAAGGGAAAAGAAAAACAAACATTTATAATACTAACTGAAAAAGTGTTTTGTATACGTGATATGGGAACCATATGTAACTTCTTCCATTGTGACAGGCAAGTTAGTTTCCACAAATAGTGTGGGAGAAAAATTCTCTTAGCATAAGCATGACTAAATACTTAAAAAACAGATATTAGACACTGTTCAATGTAATAATCCAACAACCAATAGATTTAACGAACCTTAAGCAATTTTATTTTTCATTCTTTATCACATTTTTGACCCTCCCCCTCCCAGGGATTGATTTCAGCTTCTATATATTTCAAATCTGAGCCTTTTCAAGGATCAGAGTTTTGAAACTTGAACCAAAGCACCACTTCTGGCTTTCAGTAGGTATATTGTTCCAAGAAATAGAATCAGGGCTGTGTGCATGCTTTGCTATCTCTCTATCACAAAGCCACACTGCTAGCCTGATCTACACATTCTGAAAATACTTTCATTTCTCTATTTCATATATTCAAGAATCCTTTTCAGGAGTACATATTAGAAATATAGTAAATCCGGTTTCTCCATAGCCTTCACAGATTATATGAGGTAACATTTCCAGAGTTATTCAAGGAAAGTAGGATTACTTTACAATATCTAAAATAAAATCTGTTTAGAAGTAAAACCAAAGCAAAATGTACATAACTTCTATATCAAATTGGATACTTATCTCAAAACATGACTTCATTTGAATATTTCCCTGATAGTCATCATGAGAAGAGGCTCTGGCATACTTTATATTCATGTGGAATTTAACATATTTTCTAAGTCAGTTGGTAGAAAAATACAGCATAATGTGTCTTTTGAGCATAAACCAGAGCCAGTACATAGTACCAGTGTGTTTCATGATACTCACAAAATCATATCAGACGAAATTATGTTATTTCTGGGTGGATGGAAATCGATACTTTCTGAAGTTTGAAGAGGTAGTGGATCCTGGTTCATTTGTACTTTGTACATGAGTGACTACTTTCAGAAAACTCTGGGTACTACCTGGTGGGCCTTTAGGGACAGAATGGGAAAAGCCAAGATCAGGAGAGAAATATTAAGGAATATTCATGTGCCAAGCAGTTATTCTACACAGTGGGGAGAGGAAAGAGGGCAATAAAGGGAAGGGGCTGTTTGAGGTCTTTGAGAGCTCACTGGACTCACCAAGGAAGTAGAAGTCTCTTCTTTACCATCAAGGCAGAAGACCCAGAAGAGGCTTTCCCCTAGCAACTTTTCCTTCTCTATCCTGTCGCCTTTGCTGTGGGGTCACCGTGATTGTGACTCAGCTCACCATCCTCACATGCACGCAGCCTGGAAGTTCGGCCCACTCCTGCATAATTCCGTGAACAGACTCATTTCCACTGTGAAGACGGATAAAAATATCCTTCTTCATTTGTCTCTCCATTCTTGGGAACAATTTCATAGACATGTGCCAGAATTCAGTGGAGGGATGCTGTGAACTGTTTTCATAGTGTGCAACCCCTCTGCATCCCTAAACCACGCATTATATCTAATTGCTTCTGCCCCTACCTCTCTATGGTTTCTTTGCACACACCTCAATTCTTAGTCCTATTTTCTTGAGAAAGTTTGTGTGTGAATCCATTGTGTATTAGCAAATTCCTCTAGACCATGAAAAATGCCTAATGAACAATTGTAGATTTTAAATTCTGTAATTTTAATGCATAAAAAGGAGTTATAGTTAAATAAGCCAGATACTTCGCACACTTTGATACCCCTTCTCATGAATTTTTCCCCATTTTCTTCCCACTACCCCTCCCAGTAATCTGACTTTCCCCATTCTCTTTCCTATTTCAAATAATCAAATGTATATATATATATATATATAATATACACAGTCAGGTATATTAACAATATGTGATTAACAGAAGGGCAATAAAATAGAAGAGAAATAATAGTACATTAAAAACAGTAATCACCGCATATAAAGCTCTTGTTTCACATATCCTAGAGATATTATAATTTAATCTCATCCTATATGATCATATAAATTTTGGTTTGTTGCTATAATAATCCTCTACTAGCAGATTTGTGACTTGTACTAATTGTTGCCAGTGAGGAAAACCATTGACCATATGTTTCTTTGGTTCTGGCTTACATTACTTAATAGGATATTTATCCAAATCTTTTCATTTGGAAAAATGATATAAGTGCATGGTGAAAACCAATCTCATCAAGAAAGATTCAGGTGGGATAACTTTTTAGTGCATGTGACATTAAACATTTCATGTAAACTGTGCATTAAATCATCTTTTTTTCCCTGCATATTTCCCTAATATTTGTACATACCTTCCTAAAACATATCTTGGATCCATCCCCATATAAAGTAATAAGCAAACAGATTTGGATTTCATTAACAGACACTTTTTAATTAAAATATGTAAAAGAGAAGCTCACATTAGGGTTAAATATAGAAAGCTTAACCTGTATATGTATATACATCTCTCTATCTATCTATTTGTCTATCTATCTACCTAACTATTTGCAGTCCTTTATTCTAACCTAAATTTCCTTTGTGGTATTGTCAGTGGGAAAGGGTATGGAATGGTTTAGGAAGTATGTTTTGAATTGTGTAGGTATGAATTGAAAAATTCAAATATTCAAAATATTCTCCAAACATCAAGGTATTACTTGGAAATATGTCTCAGAAGATTCCCTGTGTAAATTATTTTCATAATGTTAATTATATTTTCTATAATGACCAATCAAACAAAGTGAAATGACAGAATCAAAAAAAGTGACAAATGTCTTTCAAATTATTTTAGTTGAATAAAAATAATTGGGAATCTTGAAATGTACCCTCGGCTATTGGTACTAGGTTGTGCCTCCTTTCAAATTTCTACATATTTCCTGTATACACTCCAACCTGGAGACCTCTCAGAAAATGTGTTCTTTGTCCCCTAATAATAAGGAGAAAAGTAATGAGGATTTCAATATCGCCCCTGACTGAATTCTGAATTTTTGTTATTTTGAAACACTTCTCTCAAAATCCATACTGGAGTGAGGAATGAGGATGACAACAATTGTCCTAGATTCAGAGAAGATCTTCACTTGTCATAAAATAGACAATGATCTTATAGCTAAGATATAACTACAGAAAAAAAACCATAAAAAATCCTCTCAAAGAGGCAAACATCTTGTTAAAAGTTGGGCTAAAAACTCAAAGAAAAACTTCCCTGAGAAAGAAATAAAAATGGTCTATAAACACATGAAGAAACATTCAATATAACTAGCCAAAAAAAAGAATGAAGATTAAAACAACTTTGAGAGTTAGCCTCACCCTAGTTAAAATGGGCACTATCAAGAAATTCAATAACAACCACTGCTGGCTTGGATGAGGTCAAAACGGATGGGGGCTGAAATGTTGGTGGGAATTAAAATTGATCAACCACTCTGGAGGGCGGTAAGAAGTTTCCTCAGAAGACTAGACCTAGAGCTTCCCTCTGACCAGGCAGTCCCAGTCCTGGCCATTTAACCAAATCTCCAGGAACAAGTTCAGACAAAATTCTCTGTAAAAGAGGCTGTCTTTTTTCCATCCAATTTTTTGGCCCTCTTATAAAACATTAAATATCCACAGGTCTGTGGGTCTTCTGTTTTATTCCATTCATTCTTATGCCTGGTCTTATTCCAGTTCTAACATGTTTGGAATGCTACAGTTCTGTCATAGTCTGTGGCTGGTATTGATATTCCTTCAGAGCTGTTCTTTCTGCCAAGGTTTGTTTTGCTATAAGGGGTCTTTTAATATTCCATGTGAAGCTTTGCATTCATATACTGAACAAGCTCTATATCCCTGTGATGAACCCTGTTTGATTATATTATATAAGTTTTCTGATGAAGATGAAGTTGAAGATGATTGGCAAGTATTTTGTTTAGAAGATTTGAATTAATATTCATGAAGAAAATGTGTCTTATAATTCTCTTTTTGGATGAGTTTCTATCTGGTTGGAGGATTTGTGTCATGTTGGCTTCATGGAATGAGTATGATAAATAGACTTCACTTTCAGTTTCATTGAAGTGACTGAGGACAAATTATCTTCTGAAGGCCTTATAGAATGTAGTTGTGAATCCATCAGGTCCTGGGCTCTTCAGGGATGAGACGTCTCTTATTGCCATTTCTATTTTATTACTCTAAATAGGTCTGGTCACATGGTTTAGATCTTCTTAGTTTAGTTTGGTTATGTCAATATTTACTAGAACATAGAGATCCTTTATTAAAATGAGGAACAATCCCTGGATTCCCAGAATTTCCAGAACTTTTAGGATAAAGGGGTTTTGGATCTTGTTAAACTCTTTTTCTGCATTGATTGAGATAGCATGTGCTACTGTTCTTACTTCTGTTGATGTAATAAATTAGTCTGACTTCTGTATATTGAACCAGAATGGCATCATTGCAATTAATTTGTTAATTGTAGTGTATAATTTTTTGAAGAATTGTTGAAGATTGTTGGCCAGTTTTATGTTGAGAAGTTTTGCAGTAAATCAAAACATCTCTGATATTCCATCTCCCTCCAATTAGAATGGTCATGATGAAGAAATCTTGTAACAACAGCTGCTGTCAAGGATGTGGCCCAGAGGGATCACTTCTACACTGTTGGTAGGAATGAAAACTTGTTCAAGCACTGTGGATAGCACTATGAGAGTTCCACAAAAGACTAAACATAGAGCTTCCCAATTGTCAGAGACCAAGGAGTTAAACGGAACAAAGCAAAGACACTCTAGCCTTGAGCAAATCGCATCTGGTTGAGTCATCTGCACAAAATACTTCTCGGAATAACCGCAGGTTGTTGCTTGGGTTAGCACAACGGCCAAAAGAACAGCCTGACCCACCCCTAACCTTGAGACTTCTCCTTCTTGTTATCACAAAAACTCTCCATTCCCCCCCCTCTATACTCCCTTCCTTACACTCAGGGTATATAAACCCTGCTTTACTTTTAATAAATGAGACCTTGACGCGACTCAGATTGTCTCTGTCTTTCTTTATGCGCCTGGTCTCCTTCCTCTCTTTCCCCCATTGGTTTTCTTCTTTTAGGAGGCACCTCCTTGAGCTTCATGAATAATTGAACCCGCGGGACGGGAGAAGTGGCGCCCAACGTGGGGCTCGAGGCACGGTGACCTACCGGACGGCGTGGAGAGCAGGGGACCCCGATTATATTAAGGTAGAGACACCCACACCGCATCGCTCGTGCACCGTGGGAGAGTCTTGAGGTAAGTTTTGCCGTCCCATCAACCATGGGCAAAGCGTTATCAAAAGAGGTTTTATATATAAAAGAAATGAAAGGATCACTTAGGGAGAGAGGAATAAGAGTTAAAAAGAAAGATTTGGTAAAATTCTTTTGTTTTGTTGAAAGAAAAATATGTCACTAAAACCTTATAAAAATATTTATCCTATTATTCCTAAGACTTCTCCTGATAATGGCAGGCTCAACCCCCCCTCTGAGGTGGAGCTAGAGGAGGAGGCAGCGCATTATGAGGAAGAAAGATATGGCCCTTTTCCTCTTCCCCAAGTTTCTGCAGCTACACAGACTCCAGAGATAAGGGCCCTTCACTGGCCCACCCCTCCCCCCTATCCAGACACCTCTCTCCTGTCAGCCCCACCACAGGAAATGTTGAGATCATTTTCTGTTCCTCCGGAGGTGCAAGGTCTCCTTAAATCCAAAGACTCTCTCTTGAAACAAGTGACAGAATTAAAAAACGTGCTTCATTTAAAAAGAGAGTTAAGGGACCTCACTTTGCAAATTCATGATTTACAAATGGATCTTGTTGGGGAAGCCGTGACTACCCCCCTGCCTCGGGTAACAAGCCCCCTAAAACACCCTCGGCCTCAGAGGGCCGCAATAGTAGACTCAGATCCGGGGCGCAAACTGTTTCCCTCTCCTTCCCCGTAATTACTCGCTCTAACACTCAACCTCGGGAACAAGAGGGGGAGGGAGGAGAAGCGGGAGAGGAGGAGGCGGACACCACCAGAAGGCAGGAGGAGGGACAAAACCTAGATTCCTCTGCCTCCGAGGAGGAAGGGGGTGATTAGGAGGAGGCAAGGAGACATTCTCAAATTACATATAGGAGATTGACATTTAAACAAATTAAAGAACTACATTCGGCTGTTAAGAATTATGGAATTAACGCCCCTTTTACATTAACAGTACTGGAGGGCCTCAGGGGTGAGGGACATTTATTGCCTCTTGAGTGGCACAAGATTGTACAGTCTGTTTTAACCAGGAGTCAATATCTAACCTGGAAAGCTGAATTTATAGATAAGGCAGAAAATCAAGCTATTACCAATAAAAAACATACACAAATGGCTTCATGGTCTTCTGATAAAATTTCAGGGAGGGGCAAATTTGCCTCAGAGGAAAAACAACAAAAACTCCCTGCAGGAATATTAACCCAGACTGCTCAGGCTGCCCTGGCCGCCTGGAGAGCCGTGCCTGCTGCAGGAGCGGTTACTACCTCTCTTTCCAGGGTAATACAAGGCAATAATGAACCATATTCTCAATTCGTTGCCAGACTGTTAGAAGCAGCTGAAAGAATATTAGGTGAGGTAGATACAGATGATATTATAGTTAGACAGTTGGCCATAGAAAATGCTAATGCAGCCTGTAAAGCTGCTTTAAGAGGCAAAACAAAGACCCTAGATTTAAATGGTATGATTAAAATTTGCAATGATGTGGATTCCTTTGAACATAAAATATCTAAATCTATTAATTTGGCCATTGGAGCCATACTACAAAACCAGACTCCACCTTCAGGAAAACTAGGACAAATATCTAGCCCTAAAAACTGTTTTAAATGTGGACAAATTGGACATTTTGCTAGAGAATGCCCTGGAACTATTAAACAACCCAACGTTCCTGGGACGATTCCCCTCCCCCTTCCCCCTGGCCTTTGTCCTAAATGCAGAAGAGGCCGTCACTGGGCTAGAGAGCGGTCCAAGACCGATATCGGTCCAAGACCGATATAAATGGCCAGCCTTTATCTGCGGCTTTGGGCCCCAGTAGGGGGCCCTACCTACCCACCACGACAACCAATGACCCCTCCCGCCCAAAATCTGCCTCTAATGCAAACATCGCTGACTCAGACTTGTTCCGAGCCACTGCAGGCAGCGCAGGACTGGACCTCTGTTCCTCCACCACCAGAATTATAACTCCAGAGGAAGGAACAGTTGTTATAAACTCTGGAAGGTTCGGGCCTCCCCCGCCAGGAATATTTTTTCTTATTATAGGCCGAGCTTCAAGCTCACTGCAAGGACTCTCCTTTAAAATGGTTTATCTGAATAAAAAAAGGATCTGAAAGGAATTCTCTTAAATGTTTGCTCAAAAGGGAAAATAATCATGGAATGTTCATGTAAGTCGTAAAAGGTTTGAGTATGTCGCCAATGGTATGAGTATGTCTTGAGTAAAGTTGGTATGCAGTTAAACTGCAGTAATGTAAATAGAGTCAGAATTGATACACTGATGTGAGGGGTTGCTATACTTGGATGTATATTTTCTAATTGTGTGGGTTTTCTTGGGTGCAGAACTGGGAGGGAATGCTGTATGCCCCTCCAAACCAAAGAATGCTGTCTGCCCAGCATTCTGCCCAGGTCTGATAGCAATTGTTAGCGCCCCCCCCCACCAGGCCATATGTTATCTCTGGTATCAGAGGCAGCCCCAGGAGTCATTTAAAGGAAAACTTGGGAAAGCTAAACTAGCTGACAGTGCTAAAACCATGATTCAGTCCAGTCCTTCCAGGCCTTACAGGTTGATCTAGGGACATGTTCATCGTCTGGTTTCTAACATCCTGGCTCTCCCACAGCTATCCCTAAAGAATATTTTAAAATTGTAATAGATATGAAAGACTGTTTTTTCTCCATTCCCCTCGATCCTGGAGATTGTAAAAGATTTGCCTTTTCCATACCCATGATAAACCATAAAGGCCCTAATCCCCGCGTTCAATGGCGAGTGTTGCCACAGGGTATGGCTAATTCTCCCACTCTTTGTCAAAAATTTGTGGCTCAATCCATAGACCCAATTCGTGTTCAATACCCTCATATATATATTATACATTATATGGATGACCTATTAATTGCTGCCAAACTAGAACTGGAGGCACATCAAGTGACTCAAAAAATAGTTATTACTTTACAAGACAGAGGACTTTTTATCTCCCCAGAAAAAATTCAAACTTGCTATCCCTTCTTGTTCCTGGGTTTTCAATTAGAACCCTCTTTAATATATGCTCAAAAAATTCAAATCAAAAGGAATAAACTAAATTGTCTAAATGATTTCCAAAAACTCCTTGGAGACATTAATTGGCTACGTCCTCACCTTAAATTAACAACAGGGGATCTCAAACCCCTGTTTAATATTCTACAGGGAGATTCTGACCCTTCCTCCCCCAGAAAACTTATGCCCGAAGCTGAAAAAGCCCTAATAAAGTTAGAGGAGGCCATTACACAACAAAATATAGGTTACTTCAACCCCTCCTTGACCCTTTATTTAATCATTTTTGCCACAGAATTTACACTCACCGGTTTATTGTGGCAAAAAACCGTGCCCCTGTTATGGATTCATGCCTCCGCCTCTCAGTCCAAGGTACTCCCCTCCTACCCCTCTTTGGTCTCCCAACTTATTTTTCTGGGGCTCAAGACTTCTGTCAGATATTTTGGCAAGGATCTTGATATCATAATCACCCCTTACTCTAAGGAACAAATTAATTGGTTACAACAAAGACAAGATGATTGGACTGTTTTATGCACTGGGTTCCATGGTAGCTTTGATACTCACATGCCCAGCGACAGACTTATTCAATTCCTTAATATCACTCCTTTCGTTTTTCTAAAAAATACCTTGATAAAGCCCATCCCCAATACTTTGAGCATCTTTATTGATGGTTCAAAAAATGGAAAAGCTTCATATGTTATTAATAATGTTTCCCACTTTGTAAATACTTCCTTTAAATCTGCTCAGTTAATAGAATTATTTCCTGCTGTGTTTTTCGGTTATTAAAGACCCACCCTTTTAATCTGTTTTTGGATAGCCATTATGTTGTCAGAGCTTTACAAGTTTTAGAAATGGTTCCGGTTATTCAGCCTACTACACCTACTTTTCAATTATTTTTTGAATTACAGAAACTTATTAGACAACGTTCGTACCCTTTCTTTGTAGGACATATTCGTGCTCATTCTGGCCTACCTGGGCCACTAACTCGGGGCAATGAATTAGCTGACTTGGCAACCCAAATAGTTACCTTATCTCAAACAGTTGGTCCGGTGACCCTTGCACAAGAGGCCCATGCTGTTCACCACCTTAATGCTCATACCCTGCGCTTAAAATTTAAAATTACTAGAGAACAGGCAAGACAAATTGTTAAAAACTGCAAAAATTGCCTAACCCTGCTCCCTGAACCCCATGTAGGTGTAAACCCAAGAGGGCTCATACCTGGACAACTTTGGCAAATGGATGTTACTCATTTCCCCTCCTTTGGAAGGTTAAAATATGTACATGCTACCATTGATACCTTTAGTGGATTTATTTGTGCCTCCGCTCATTTAGGGGAGGCCACAAAAGATGTTATAAACCATCTCCTATATGTTTTTTCTGTCATGGGACAACCCCAAGCTATAAAGACGGACAATGGGCCGGGATATACCAGTCAAAAGTTCAAACAATTTTGCTCCCAAATGAGCATAAAACATATTACTGGAATCCCCTACAACCCCCAAGGACAAGGAATAGTGGAAAGGGCTCATCAGACTTTAAAAAACACCCTCATTAAACTTGCCTCACAAGAAACATTATATTCCCTTAAAGGAAACTATAAGACTTTGCTATTACATGCTCTCTTTGTCTTAAACTTTTTAACCCTTGACGCTAATGGCAAATCTGCTGCAGAACGCCTTTGGCATCCAACCACACAAACAGACTACGCCCAGGCCCTATGGAAAGACCCACTGATGGGAATATGGAATGGCCCTGACCCAGTCATTATCTGGGGAAAAGAATCAGCTTGCATTTATAATTCTAAAGAAGGGGGAGCTAGATGGTTGCCTGAAAGATTAATAAAACCATATAATAAACAATAAAGCCATATAATTAATTCCAGGGTGGCGCCTGAGAACAAAAATATTTTTCTTTTACAGGTCAACAACCATGATGATGAGGCCTTCCCCGTCATCACTCCGCATGATGCTATTGACGGTGATGCTCTCTGGCAGAAGTTGTCCTCCAAAATCGACGAGGATTAGACTTGCTTTTTCTACAGCAAGGAGGCTTATGCGCGGCTTTAAAGGAAAAATGCTGCGTATATGTAGATAGAACAGGACTTGTTAAGGATAGCTTAGAAAAAATTACAGCTAGCCTAGAAAAGCGAAAAAGAGAAAGGGAAAAACAAGAATCTTGGTATCAAAATTGGTTCTCCACATCTCCCTGGCTATCAACTCTTTTACCCTCCCTCTTGGGCCCCCTTGTGGGACTTCTCCTCCTAATTTCTTTTGGCCCTTGGGCTTTTCAGTGCCTTACGCAATTTATAAAAAATCAAATTGATTCTGCCTTTTCCAAAAACTCAATCTCGGTGCATTATCATCGCTTAGAGGCTCAGGATGACCCTGTAGGGTCCGAAACAAGCACTCCCGAAAGAGGGCTCCAGTTTCATACACTTCGTGGCTGATAAACCCCAAGCGGCTAGAGAGCATCCAATGACGGGATTATTATGGAGCTTACCCTGGGTGGCACAACATACAGAGGCCGTCGAGGCCGGCTCAACAAGGCATGTTGCCAGGAGTAAGGGTCCCTCCATATAGCCTAAGACAGGGTGTTCTCTCCACCTATAGAGACCTTGTTCTTTAAAGGAAAGGGGGAATTGTCAGAGACCAAGGAGTTAAACGGAACAAAGCAAAGACCCTCTAGCCTTGAGCAAATCGCATCTGGTTGAGTCATCTGCACAAAATACTTCTCGGAATAACCGCAGGTTGTTGCTTGGGTTAGCACAATGGCCAAAAGAACAGCCTGACCCACCCCTACCCTTGAGACTTCTCCTTCTTGTTATCACAAAAACTCTCCATTCCCCCCCCCCTCTATACTCCCTTCCTTACACTCAGGGTATATAAACCCTGCTTTACTTTTAATAAATGAGACCTTGACGCGACTCAGATTGTCTCTGTCTTTCTTTATGCGCCTGGTCTCCTTCCTCTCTTTCCCCCATTGGTTTTCTTCTTTTAGGAGGCACCTCCTCGAGCTTCATGAATAATTGAACCCGCGGGACGGGAGACCCAATGACAGAGCAATTCCTCTACTTGGCCTTTACCCAACTGTACAGAAACAAGGACATGTTAAACCCACTAGTACAATGATATTCATTGCAGCACTATTTACCATAGCAAAGATGTGGAACCAACCCAAATGCCCCTCAGTTGATGAGGTGTTTATACAAAGTGGAATCCTATGCTGCTGTCAGAAAGAATGATATCACCCCATGTGTATGTAAATGAAAGACAGAAAAAAATCACATGAATTCTGTACTTACAGAATGCTATAGATTCCAGTCCCAAGCTGATTGAGCTAATATAAAACTTTGGCAAAGTACCAGGGTATAAAGTTAACCCTCAAAAATCAACCGCTTTCCTACATGCCAACAATGAGAGGAACGAGGCAACAATCAGGAACAAGGCAATATCAGTAAAGCAACTACTTTTGCAATAGTCTCAAAGAAAATAAAGTATCTAAGAAGACACTATGCATGTAAAAGACTTTTTTCCATACATTTTCATTGTAATTAATAGACGGGTTACATTATATTCACCAGATAGACACTGCACTATTTCACTAATATTGATAGCCAATCTTGATCCCCATTTCCCTCTCACCATCCTCACACTTCATAACAAGGCAAAGGACTTTTTTAATGAAAATTGTAAAACCCTAGAAAAGGAAATTAAGGGACTACTGAGAAAATGATAAAACCTCCCATGCTCCTGAATTGGAAGAATTAACATCGTGAAAATGGCAATCTTGCCAAGGGCTGTCTACAAATTCAATGCAATACCTATCAATATTTAAATGTCAATCTTTAAAGAAATAGAAGAGGCAATCCAAAATTTCATATGTAATAACAAAAGACCCCGTATAGCAAAAACAATTTTTAGCATCATGAACAGCCCAGGAGGAATATCAATACCAAACTTTAGAATCTATTACAGACCTATAGTGACCAAAACCACTTGGTAATGGCACAAGAACAGACCTGAAGACCAATGGATTAGAACTGAGGACTGAGATATTAACACACAGACCTATGCCTACCTAATCTTTGACCCAGGGAGCCAAAAATGTAGAATTGAAGAAAAACACCTCTTCAACATTTGGTGCTGGCAGAACTGGTTTAGCACCTGCAGAAAACTAAAGTTGGATAATTTGTCAACCTGTACCAGGATTAATTCCAAATGGATCAAAGACCTGGAGGCAAATGCAGATACACTGAAAACTTTACAAGAACAAATAAGAAGTACATTAGCTCTTCTTGGTACAGGTCAAAACTTTCTTAATAAGTACTCAGAAACACAACAAATAAAGGAAAGTCTGCATAAGTGGGACTTAATTAAACTACAGAGCTTCTGTATAGCAGAGGACATAGCTCACAAATTAACTAGAATGCTTACAGAGTTGAAGAAGATCTTCATTAACCATACAATGTACAAAGACCTCTAATCTAAAATACATGAACAACCCAAAACATTGAATTACTATAAAACTAATCTCCAAAGAAACAACCATCCCATTAAAACATAGGCCAAACTTAGAGAGTCTTCTTTGAAGGAGAAATCAAAATAGCCTATAGACAGATGAAAAATGCTCTACATCTCTGACCATAAAAGAAATAAAAATCTAAACAACTCTAAGATTCCACCTCACTCCAGTAAGAATTGACTCCTACATTGTTGGTAGGAGTAAAAACTCATCCAAACGCTATGGAAATCAATATGGCAGTTCCTCAAAAGACTAAACATAGAACTCCCCTATGACCCAGCAATTTCACTACTTGACATTTACCAAATCATCCAGAAACTAGGACATACTAAATCCACAAGGATGATGATGTACACAGCAGCACTATTTACCAGAGCAAAGATAAGGAACAAATCCAGATGCCCCTCAGGAATCAACAAGATGTGGTATTTATACACAATGGAATTCTATGCTGCTGTCAGAAAGAATGACATTTCCCCATCTTTAAGAAAATGGATAGACTTAGAAAAAATCATATTAAATGAAGTCAGCCAAACTCAAAGGAACAAAACTCATTGGTTTCCCTCATTTGTCACAATCAGTCAAAATCTTTGGCTCTCCTAGCAGAGATTTACAAAAGAATACAACCTAGATACATAAGGCCAAGTAGTATTATGCAAAATGAAAGGACCTCTAGTATATAGAATCAAAAGCCAAATCATGAGTGATTGTTGTCTTTAATGTACTATGTTATCTCTCATCTCTTTTTCATATTTAGTTATCTGATATATTGTATATATGCATATTTTGTTAATTGAAATCTGACAGGAAGTGGGGAAGAAAGATGAGGGGTGGAAGTGGGAGGTGGGAAATGAGGACCAAGACATAAGAAAGGGTATCAATATTTGTGAAGTAATGCACCTTCTATCTAGTGAATATAATGTAACCCTTGTATTAATTATAATATATATATAAAAGAGTGCAATATTACAGTTGACAAAAAAGAAAAATAATAATTCACAATAAGTGATGTGATCCAGAGTCTAAGGAACATTGGCTTAATAGTTTCCTTCATTTGTCATAATTAGTATGAATCTTGGTCTCTCATAGGACTAAATTAATTTTAAAATTTGATGAACTTCAGTAAAAAGTGTCCATTTTGTAAAGTTCTGAGAAATCCCCTAACTGCTTCTTCTCCGGGAATCTGGTAGGTGCTTGATCAATTGTTTACTCAGAAACTTAGCAAGGACATTCAAAGTTAATCTCTAGGACAGCAGCTGTGTTCCACAGCTAGCAAGGACACCAAAAACTAAACTTCTGAGGGCAAACCAGAACATCAAAATCCATAATAAATTGTTGAATGTCCCTATGTAAATGTTAACTAAAATATGAGGCTGTGAAAATGAACTAAAACTTCTTTATAAAAGCTGTGGTAATTCTGTACTCGGGTCCTCCAAACGTCACTGGTTTCCAAGGAGCGGAGGAGCAAGCTCAAGCTTGCTAATAAATGACTCTTTGTTGATTTCACTGGTCGTGGTCTCTGGTGGTATTTCAGGGGGATTGTGAGCATTACACACAACACTAGCAGAGGTTTACAATAAGGTAAAACCAAGATACATAGGACATGTAGAATGAGGCTAAATGAAAGGAAGTCCAGGATATGGAATCAAGAGTCATATAATGTGTGATTGTTGATCTTAATGTACTATGTTATTTGTCATCTCTTTTGCTGTTCCTTGGTTATTTCATAATGTTACAATATCTTATGTTCTTATCTGGTATATTGCATATATGTTTACTAGTTTATTTGAAATAGCATAGGGAAGTGGCAAAACAAGATGAGGGGAGGGGTTTTGGGGAGAGAAATGGGGACAATGAGAAGGGGAATCCATGTTTGTTCAGTAGTGCACCTTCTATCTGGTGAATAAAATATAACTCTTCTATTGATTACAAAAGAGAAAATTATAAAAAGAAGTTTTGCTTCAATGTTCAACAAAGTAATGGGTCTATACTCTTTCTGGCTGGTTTTGGAATTAGTGCTTTCCTAGAATGAGTTTGTAAAGCCCTTTCATTTTTTTTGAGTGATTTTGAGGAGTATTGGAGTGAGGTCTCCTTTGAAGCCCTTATGGAATTCAACTGTCAAAACATCACGTCCTGTTCTTTTTTGAATGGGGGTTCGCTTATTGCTATAACTATTTCATTACTTTATGGGTCTTTTTAGTTAATTTTTAAGTTCTCGATTCAGTGCTGATATTTCTATTTTTATTTATGATTTTGTTATTTGGGTGCTCAGTCTTCTTTTAGAGGTAAGAATTGCCAAGGGTCTGTTAATTTTGATAATAGTTTTAAAGAACCAACTCATTGTTGTTTCATTCTTTGAATGATTATTTTGTTCTCCAATTCATTGAAATCTACTGTAGCTTTAAGAATTTGTTTCCTTCTATTGGAATTGGGATTGGTTTTTGATGCTACTTTTCCAAAAGCTTACAGTGCAGCATTCAATTTTTGCTTTGTAATTTTTCCACTTTATTAATGTGTGCATTCAGTGATATAAATTTTCCTCTGAGTACTGTATCTCAAAGGAGCTTTTTATCTGTGTGCTCTTTTTTTTCATAAAATACCATAGCATATTACATTTCTGTACTGATCTCTACAGTGACACACTAGAGATTTATCAATAGGGTGTTCAAGCTTCATGTGGTAGAGGAATTTTCTTTGGAGGTTGACTTTGAGTTCCAATTTTACATCATTGTAGTATGAGATACTGCAGGTAATAATTTTAGTGTTTCTGAATTTGCACAAGTTTGTTTTTTGTACTAAAATGTGGTCTATTTTTGGATTATGTTCCATGTGCTGGTGATAAAAAGGTATATTCAGGTGATGTTGCTTTAATAATCCACAGATATCTGTTAGGGCTAGTTGGTCTATGAAATTGTTCATTTCTCAGTTTTATGTTTCTACCTTGTTGATTCATAAACAAATGAGTGGTCTGTGAAAGTCCACCAACAATCATTGTCTTTAGAGTTCTGCATGTAAATAAATTTGGTTGATGATAATGAGTGATGGCAATTGGTGTGTACATATTTAGGATGGTTATAGGCTCCTGAAGGAGTGATCCCTTTTTTAGCATATAAACTTTCCTTTGTCTCTTTTCACTAATTTTAATTTTGAATTAGTTTTATCTGATATGAGGTTGAGAACTCCAGACTTATTATGAGGGCCACGTGCTTGATCAGATAGTCGAGCCTCTTTCTCTCAGAATATGTTTGTTTTGGGGGCAAGGTGTTTCTCTTGAAGACTGCAGAAACATAGAATTTACTTTTTGATGCAATGATTCAGGCTATGTGGAGTTTTGCTCACTGAAATTGAGAGTTAGGATTAAAAAATTTGTTCTATCCCTGCCACTTTTTCCTCTTTCATTAGGTCCTGTTACATGTTAATTCTTCCTGAAATCACCTAGTAAGGTGTTTAGGTGCCTTTTCCCTGTCAATAACATGTTTGTGTTGATTTTTGATGTGTGGAGCATATTTTAGAATTTTCTGTATGCTGATTTTATATATACTGTTTCAATTTTTCTTGGCTGGGGAAGGTTTATTGTCCCCCTCTACTAGCGTAAAGCATAAAGAAGTATGGGCTGAAGCAATTAGAAATAATGGGTGGATGTAATTGGAAATAATGAATGCAGATAGAAGGTCATTCTTTTTGGTCTTGGATTGAGCAGGGGCTGCTCCTGGGTATCCGAGATCCCGAACTTGACAGACTCTTTTCTCTCCAGCAAATCCGCGCCTTTCCCCATGCACAAAATGAATATATTGAATTACATTGTAAATGCAAAGGGTGTAGTTTTGGATTACCATAGGACGAACAGAAAGAGAGCAGAGAGGCTCATGAACGATCAAAGAAGGCAAAAAAAATGATTGGCCTGAATGCTAAGCCCTAAGCTCTACCACAAACAGTGCCATGCTGAGAAAATACAAATGAAAAAGATCCACAAGATACAGAAAAAGAGAAACACGGAGCAATACCTGCCTATCTGTGGGACACAGAAAGACAGTCACGAGCAAAAGTACTGTCCAACACTATTTAAAAAAAATGGAAAGAGAAGGTGGGAAGTCCCTCTGCTAAAAGTTGGTGTCCAGGGATAAACAAAAGTATTAAAAGTTATTCGTACTTGGAAGAATAAAAAGAAGGCATGGAAGAAGATGATCACTAAAGTCTGCTTTGTTGGAGATAGTTTTACAGGAAAGTCTCCTAAAAAAGACGAGAGGTTCATCAGACCAACGAGCTTATATTTTAAGAAGGCCTGCATAACACATCCCGAACTGAAAGCCACCTTTTTCCTGCCGGGGGCGATACTTGGTGTAAAAGGAACTCCTCATCTGCACTTTTTACAACTTTGGCTGTCATTCCCAAAGAGAATGTGAGTGAGCTGGGCTTAGTGACAAAAAGAGGCAAAGTGATTTGGGGTAAATATGCCCAGATTACCAACAATCCTGAAATGATGGATGCATAAATGCAGAATTACTGGTTTGACAGACATTTCATACAAGTAATTCCTTACAATTTTTAAAGACTACACACTAATCAGGAAAACTGACATCAGTGAGTTGTTTCTGAGTACTATGAAATCTGAAATCAAGAAAAATAGTGACTAAATTTAAAAAAAAATGGCCTACTTTACAAACTGATATTTATTTGGAGGACTGTTAAAGTTGAATGATAAAAAAAGAAAGGATGGAGTGGAATTGTACATTGTGTGAAAATCCTTCACAGCATTCCTCCACTGAATTCTGGCACATTTCTACTAAGTTGATCCCAAGAATGGAGAGCCAAATGAAGATGGATCTTGTCTTCCGCATTAACAGTGGAAATGAGTCCGTCCATGAAGTCTGTGGGAGTGGGCCCACTTCTGGCTGCGCACACCAGAAGTAGGGATGGTGAGCTGTGTCACAATCATGGTGACCCCATGCAGAGGTGGCAGGACAGAGAAGGTTCCTAGGGGAAAGCCTCCTTCTGGGTCTTCTTCCCTTTGCAAGCTGCATATGATACCTGCTTGACATATAATATAGATATTACTTGATATTTCTGCCCTGATCTTGGCATTTTCCTTTCTTTCCCTAAGGTCCACCAGGTAGTACCCAGAATTTTGTGAATGTAGTCACTCATGTACAATGGACAAATGAACCAGAATCAAACTTCAGAAAGTACCAATTTCCATCCATTATAATTCTCTATGTATTTCTGGTTCATGAGTAAAAGACACATTCTGCTGAAATTTTCTACCAACTGAGTTAGAATAATGGTGAAGCCCACATGAATATAAAGTGTTCTTGAGCCTCTTTTTATTATGACTATTGAAAGAACTCTTCAAATGAAGTCATGCTTTGAGATAAATATCAAATTCGATACAGAAATCATGTGGGATTTGTTTCTGTTTTCCTTTTTCCTTGAATAACACAGGTAACATCACCTCATTTAACCTGCGAAGGCTGTGCAGAACTTAGATATACTGTATTTCTAATATTAACTCCTGAAAAGGACTCTAGTATATATTAAATAGTGAAATAAAAGTATTTTAAGGATGTGTAAATTGGGCCAGGTGTAAGGCTTGTCATACAGTGGTAGCAATGCATGCAGAGAGCCCAGCTTCTATTGCTTGAATCCATATACCAGAGAAACCCAGAAGTGCTTTGGTTCAAATTTCAGAACTCTGGTCCTTGAAAGGCTCTCAGTTGTAATGACGATGAGCTGAAATCAATCCCTTGGTCGACCAAAATTTTGGTGAATAAGTATGAAACCTATAACTTGAGAAAGTTACTCAGTCCTATCTGATTTTCTGATTATTGAAATGAAAATGTACCTAACATCTGTCTTTGAAGCAGTTAGTCATAGTTTTTCCCCATAGAATTTATGGAAATTAATTTGCCTGACAAAATGGAAGAAGGTATGTGTTTCCAAATTCACTTAAACAAAGCACTTTAGTTTGTATATACTTTTTTTTGCTTTGCTGAAATGCATAATGTATATTGTTGAAAAAGAAAGTATGTTTCAGAGAAATAGAATGTCAAATTTAAAATTTCTGTAATGAATTTTAATTTAGTATGTGTTCATGGAAAGTGAAAAAGCCAGTAAATTGTGAAACTTGGTGACATAAGTTTCAATATTGAACAATGAATTACCTAATAGGAGATGAATGTACCATAGAAATGAATTTCTCTATTACTATTTTTATCTGGCTGAATTTGTCTAGTGCTATTCTATGTTCTTGTTTGATGCTTGCATTATACAGATTCTCAAGTAAGGCAGAAGTTTAAAATGCAATAATAGTTAAAGGTTTGTATTTGCCCAATATATTTACCATTTCATTAGAACTTTTTCTTTTTCAGAAGATCCTTAAAGGTTTTTTCAGTGCCCATATGATAAATCTCACAAGATCAGGTAATCCAGCTTTCCATATCATCTGAGGAAATGCAAAAAGTTAATACATCGTGTAAAAATGCTGATATAACACAATTTCTTAAGTATATAAAGAAACTTGTATATTGTTTTTAACTAGTAGCATACATGAGTAAAATAGTGTGAATATGTCCAGACAGAAACGGCAAATGAGAGACTTTTTTATTTCTTCTCACCTGTGTATCTTGGATTCTTAGATAATTGCAGTGCATAAATAGATCTCATCAATGCAGAGCACCAATAAGATTTTTTTGGACAGTGATTTCTAACAGTGGACCCATAATTCAAAGTATTATTCATAATTTTTTTTCTTCTCTATTTGGCTAGTCTTTAATGGAAAGATAAAAATAATCTTGCATAGAGTAAAAAGTTAGGACATCTACTACATTTTTGTAGGTCTGGTTATTGTAACAGAAATGTTTCCATTTCAGAAAATGGATACAAATTGAGGGAAAATAGGCAATCCCATATATATCCTTTCTTTACTTGAGAGTGATTTGGGGTAGCTACTTTCGTTTCATCAAAAATTATATAATATTTGAAAGTTGCCAGAATTTGGGGATTTAACTTCTCTTTCTCCTCTACTAACATTCCTATAGTCAACTCCAGAATTTCTGGGGCAGACAAAATGTGCTCTGCATTTTTAAGAAGACATAAATATGGGGAGACATATCCATGGGAGCTTTTTCACATACTCTATTTTCTGTAGGTTCAGTAGACATTCATCTATGATACATTAATGATTGGGATTTGAGTCCAAATATTCCCTAAATCTAAATAAATGCTGATGATACTTTCATGTATTTGAAGCTTTGTTTCACATAAATACCCTGATACTTCAGCCAAACTGACTACTTTTCCATTCAGTGCACACCATCTATTTCCTTGAGACCAACTCAGAAACAATATCACAACTTGTATGACCTAGGCAAATCTGCCAACATAAAATTCAGATCGGTGTGGGACATTGTGGCCTATAACCTACTCTTGATGTGATATATGTTGTTTCTATTGGCAAACATCACATGGACAGAAAAAGGTGGAAGGTCACATGAAAGTACATGGCAGTTTCTTTCCTCTGAGGAAAAAAGTATAAAGCTATATAGTTGGATATAAATTTCTTTTTGTATTGCCACAGTCCTAGTTTAACTAAGATTAAAATACTGTATTTGTATCTAGAGAAATAACATGTTAAATGTTTTGATAAATGTTACTGCCTGCCACACACTGCAGAGCTTCGGAGGCAGACTGGGAAATGATCACAGACTTAAGTAGCTGAAAGGCAGAGATCTTTTTACTTCTCTCTCATTTCTTCTCTTTCTCTCCACCAGAAATCCTCTACCATTTATATCATACAGCAGCCAATCACAATGAAAGTCATCTGTGCACGCAGCAAGCATACATGGAAAAATCTAGTGATCTTGCTCTATCTATGAGCATGGAAGAAACAAATCAACCAATGCAAAGAATTTTCCTGGTCAGCAAGTACTGACTCTTTGGTGAGCTGCCAGGTGCCATCTTACAATCTTATTTCCTTAGGAGGCTGAAAGCAATGTCTCCAACAAATAAGTATTTTTCCTGTTCAGTAATGGGGAAGTAAATTTACTCATAATTAAATATGAAGACTTTCAGTTTACAATGAACAAAAATACATGTTACAAATCCCATTTTATTCTCTCCACTCTAGAGAGCCTGCTCTTTTTTATGTTCATTTTTCAAAGTCTCTTTTGCTGTCAGTGCCTTAAGATGATACATATTATGTGTGTGTTTTTCTCTTAAAGACATAAAGATAATCTCTTCTTGAACCTCAACTAAATATATATTATCTTATTTGGTAGAATGCTTGGAACAACCTAAATCCAAGTTACATTCCTCCAGGAAAAACTGTAAACAATGTGACTCCACCAGTCACATTTAAAGAAAGACTCCAAGGAATATGCATTCCATGGTTACCCTCATTTCTAATAAATAGTACACTTCTAGGACCCTTCTAGTAGAGGACTACAATTGCTCAAAACCTCAGTATATAAGGTCATATAGGATGAGATTAAATGAAAGGAACTCTAGGATATAGTAACAAGATTTTTCTCCAGTGTTTTTGTTTTAAAGTACTATGTAATTTCTCTTCTCTTTTTTGTGCCCTTATGGTTAATAGGTTATTGACTCTGTAACCAGGTGTATTGTGTGTATATATATATATATACATATATATAATATGTATATATATACATATATATATATTCATTTGAAATAATAAAGGAAATGTGGGAAAAGCTGTCCTCCTGGAAGAGAGGTCCCTTTATTAGTATGTAGTAACCTTCTTTGTCTTTTCTCACTAATTTCAGTTTGAAGTATATTTTATCTGATTTGAAGATGGCAACTCCAGCCTGCTTATTGCGTCCGTTACCTTGATAAACTTTATTCCAACCTCTCACTTTCAAAAATTGTTGCTTTTGGGGGCAATATATGTCTCCTTAAGACAGAAGAATGATGGATCTTGCTTTTTTCATATATTTTTATTGTAATTAATAGATGGGTTACATTATATTTGCAGGTAGAATGTGCATTAATTGACATACATTGATACCCTTTCACATGTCTTGGTCCCCATTTCCCTCCCCCTCACCTCCACCCTTAATCTTGTTTTCCCCACTTCCCTATTCAATTTAAATTAACCAAATACACATATATCTGATATATCAGATATCAAAGTGAGATACTGAAATGATGTGGCATAACCCAGGAACTGCAAAAGAGATAAGAGGTAACATAGTGCATCAAGGACTACAGCCACTCATTGTATGGCTTTTGTTTCTATATCCTAGAGGTCCTTTCTTTTAGCGTCATACTATATGTCCTTATGTATCAAGGTTTTTCTCTATTGCAAATCTCTCCTAGGAGAGCCCAGGGTTTCTACTGATTATGGCAAATGAGGGAAACCATTAAGCCTAAGTTCCTTTGAATCTGGATTACTTCATTTAATATGATTTTTTCTAATTCTTTCCATTTCCTAACAAATGGGGTGATGCTGTTCTTTCTGACATCGGCATAGAATTCCATTGTCTATAAATACCGCATATTGTTGATCCACTCATCAACTGTGGGACATCAGGGTTGGTTCCATATCTTTGCTATGGTAAATCATGCTACAATGAACATTGTTGTGCTAGTGAATTTAGTATGTCCTTGTTTCTGGGCAATTGGGTAAATGCCTAGTAGTGGAATTGCTGGGTTATAGGGGAGCTCTATGTTTAGTCTTTTCAGGAATTGCCATGCTCTTTTCCATAGTGGTTGAATGAGTTTGCACTCCCACCAACAGTGTAGTACTTTGGGTCTTGCTCTTTGATCCAACTAGACAGTCTATGACATTTATTTGGAGAGTTAAGTGCATTCACATTGAGAGTTAGGATAAAAAAATATTTATTAGTTCTTCCCATTTTTAAAAGCTTCATTTGGGCCTGCATCTTGACAATTCTTGTGGTACTTAGATGATATGATTTTTAGGTCCATTTCTTTCTCTGTATTACATTTGTGTGGGTTTTCTATGCGTAGAACATCTTTGAGAACTTTCTGTAATGTTGGTTTGGTTGCTATATAATGTTGCAGCTTTTCTCTAGAATGAAATGTTTTTATTGTTTCCTCAATTATGAAAGAGAGCTGAGCTGGGTATATTAATCTTGGTTGTTATTTATTTGACTTAAGTGTATGACATATATCATTCCAATCTCTTCTTGCTTTCATGGTCTCTGATGTGAAATCTAGGGTTATTCTGATTGGTTTTCCTTTGTAGGTAACTGTTCTCTTCTCCTTGGCTGCCTTTGGGATCCTTTCTTTGGTCTCTATTGATCCTGTTCAGATTATAATGTGGTAGTGGGATGTCCTTTTCTGGTCTCCTTGCCAAACTCATTCTACCTAGCCAGTATAACCCTCATCCCCAAATTAGACAGAGAATCAGAAAGAGAACTATAGACCCAATTCTTGATGAATATTGATACAAAACTTCTCAACAAAAAAATGGCCAACCATCTTCAACAAGTCATAAAAAAATCATACACTATGATGAAACAGGTTTCACCACGGGGAGGTAAAGCTGGTTCAACATATGAAAATTAATTAATATAATCCAGCAAATCAAGAGGAGTAAGGAGAAAAATCACATAATTTTCTCAATAGATGCAGAAAAGGCATTTGACAGGACCCAAGACCCCTTTATGCTAAAAGATCTGGAGAAACTAGGAATCCATGTAACATTCCTCACTATAATAAAGGGTGAATGTCACTAACCACAGCTACTATTATACTCAATAGTGAAAAGTTAAAGCCATTCTCTCTAAAATCAGGAATGAGACAAGAATGCCGACACTCTCAAATTCTGTTTAACATAGTATTGGATTTCCTATTCAGAGCTATAGGCAAGAAGCAAGCATAAACGTGATCCAAGTAGGAAAAGAGGAATTGAATGATTTCCTCTTTGCAGATGATATCATTCTGAATTTAAAGAATCCTATAGACTCCACTCGCAAGCTCCTTGAGCTGATTCAATAGTTTGGCCTGGTAGCAGGGTAAAATATTAACCCTCAAAAGTCAAATGCCTCTCTATATACCAACAGTGAGACAAATGAGGCAACAATCAGGAAAGCAACTCCTTTCTCAATAGCCTCAAAGAAGATGTATCTAGGAATTATCTTAACTAAGAATGTAAATGACATTTTGGATGAAAACTTTGAAATCGTGAAAAAGTAAATTAAGCAGAGCTGAGGACATAGAAAAAACTCCCATGCTCCTGGATTGGAAGAATCAACATCGTGAAAATGACAGTGTTGCCAAGGGCTATCTACAAATTCAATGCAATACCCATCAATATCCTAATGTCATTCTTCAAAGAAATAGAAGAGGCATTCCAAAATTACATATGGAATAATAAAAGTCGCTGTATCCAAAAACAGTTCTTAGCAGAAAGAACTGTGCAAGAGGAATTTCAATACCAAACTTCAGACACTATTACAAAGCTATAATTATCAAAACACTTTGGTATCTGCACAAAAAACAGGCCTGAAGAAGAATGGAATAGACCTGAGGACCCAGATATTAAAGCACAGACCTATGGCCACCTAAACTTTGGTAAGGGAGCCAAAAAAATAGAATGGAAGAAAGACAGCCTCCACAACAAGGGGTGCTGGCAGAACTGGTTGAGAACTTGCAGAAAACTAAACTTGGATCTTTCTTTGGCACCCTGCACTAGAATTAACTCCAAATGGAGCAAAGACCTTGAGGTAAAAGGTGACAGACTGAAAATTTTACAAGAAGGAATAGGAGACACACTAGGCCTCTTTGGCACAGGTCGAAACATTCTCAACAAGCACTAAGAAACACAACAAATCAGAAAAAAAGCTGGATAAGTGGGATTTCATTAAACTGCAGAGCTTCTGTATGGCAAAGGACATAGTAAATTAATTAGGAAACCTACATACAATGGACAAAGGCCTCATATCTAAAATATATCAACAGCTCCAAAAATTGAGTCACTCCAAAACTAATCTCCAAAGTAACAACCATCCCATTAAAAAATGGGCCAAAGTCTTAAAGAGAGTCTTCTCTGAAGAAGAAACAAAAATGGCCTTTAGACAAATGAAGAGATTCTCTTCATATCTAGCCATAAAAGAAATGCAAATCAAAATAAATCTAAGATTCCTCCTCACTCTAGTTAGAATGGCCAGTATATGGAAAACTAATAACAACTAATGCTGCAGGAGATGTGGCCAGGGGGGATCACTACTACACTGTTGATGGGAGTGCAAACTCATTCAACCAGTATGGAAAGCAGTATCAAAATTCCTCAAAAGACTAAACATGTTATCAGATATATTTTATATGTGCTTAATTGGTTATTTGAAATTGGATAGGGAAGGGGGAAAATCAAGATAAGTCGGAGAACGGGGAGGGAAATTGCGACCATGTTATGAGAAAGGGTATTAATATTTGTGAAGTTATGCACCTTCTATCTGGTGAAACTACCTTCGATATTTTAGGACTATGCCTGCAAATTATCAAACACCAGTTTTTCTTCTCACTTCAGTTATGTCCACATGTTAGACTCTCAGTAGATAACAAATTAACCTTCTCAAAGAGATCAAGATTTAAAACCCTGTACAAATTTTGGGTGCAAATTTAGTGTACATAAAATGTCTGTTGTTTCTCTGCAACTAATATTCAGTAGCAATCCCAGAGTTCTTGGTGAGAATCAATTAAACATGCATCCTAGAGATTAGTCAGAGTCTTGTACAGTGAGAAAATTATGCCAGAACTATGTGGCTTTTAGACACTTTCAAATTTCCTAAATGATAGTGCTATAGAATTTGTGCAAGAGATGAAATAATACATCAGATGATAATCGAGTAAAAAATCCTCCAGGATAATTAAACAAAAGCCATATAATGAATGATTGTTGTCCTTAATGTACTATGTTAGCTTTCATCTCCTTTGCTGTCCCTTGGGTATCTCATATTGTTACAATATCTCACTTTGTTATCTGATATATTGAATTTATTTGTATTGGACATCCAGGATAATGAAACAAAAGCCATATAATGAATGATTTTTGTCCTTAATGTACTATGTTATCTTTCATCTCCTTTGCTGTCCCTTGGGTATCTCATATTGTTACAGTATCTCACTTTGTTATCTGATACATTGAATTTATTTGTATTTGGTTATTTGAAATTTGATAGGGAAGGGGGGAAAAAACCAAGATGGGGGGGGTGAGTGGTGGGTGGGGGGAGAGTAATGGGTACCAAGACATGTGAAAGGGTATCAATGTATGTGAATTAATGCACCTTCTATCTGGCAAATACCATGTAACCCTTTTATTAATTACAATAAAAAATTATTTTAAAAAATCCAAAGCCACTTGATATTCAAAAAGAAACGTAATTAAAATGGAAAAAATTAGGCGATTCATTCTTCACCAAGAAGCCTAATCCAATTTTGATTTCATTACCAAAGCACTCTCACTAGAATTTTCCTATGCTGAACTGAAATGGGTTATTCATTGTAAAGCAAACATATTTTCTTAATGATTTAGTGTGAAGGATATATTTTCTAAAGAATCTCATGAGTTTAGATACACAATTTAAATGAAAATTCATATATTTCTTTGAATGTCACAGTATATTTATTGTTATAATCCACTACTCATTTCTGTAAGAGAATAACAACAGTATCATTCATTCCTATGAAAAGGAAACATACATATATCACTGTGCATACCCTAAGAATAACAAACAACTTCATTAAATGTAATAGTTCTACTTACAACTTTAAACAGTACCTTGCCAATTACCATTAAAAATTTAATGATTAACTGTACTTTATTTCTATGGAAACTTAATTTTATGGACACCTTCTATGAAATTATACTTGAACACTCTGAACATATTCAAAATTAGGAGAACATGCTAAAATTGGCTCTTAACAAAATTTTATTTGAACAACCAACCATTCTAAAAATCTGTCAAAGTTACAGAATCCTCACTGATGTACAATGCATTGTATAGAAAGTAAATAAGTAAGTTTTATACCTTATGACAAATGTAATAAATATTATCACCTGCTTGCAGACTGTATTTCCTTCAATTTGAAACTAATTTCTCAATTCAAAGATATGGAAAATGTTGGATGATACACAAAAAGTATCCAATAAATTGTTATAATTTGAAAAGCATGTTAATTTATAATTCATGAAGTTCAAAACATTCCAGGTACATTTACAGGAAATTAGTTATGATTTCCAGTGTCCACACATATAAAAACAAAATCAGCCAGTATTCCATTTCTATGTGTGAAATCACACATGTTGTAGAAAAGTGACAATCACCATTCCAAGGGATGGCAGAGAAATACGTGCAATTTTGTGGGAACAATTTTCACATAAGAAATACTTAAAATAAAATGTATAAATATGAATATACATTTAAGTAATTATGAATGTGTAAACTATTCTTGATCCTGATGAAACCCAAACAAGATCATAACATCAAAATATAACATGTCTATTCAGTTACAAACATTAGCATAAAGTTTCATACTGTATACACTATGTAATTAAATATAAATAAGTAACATTGGAGGTTTACAGTTCAGTTAAAAATCTTTAGGCAGAGCAGAAAGTAAAGCAAAGTAAAGACAAGATTGCACTCTTGAATACCATTAGGTGAAACATAGAGAAAATGATTGTACACAATGTTGTTCTCAATGCACTATATTGTTTCTCTTTCTCCTTTTTTGCCATCATGGTTAATCTCATCGGGTTCTGTATCTGCATTTGTTACCTTGTAAATTGTATATATGTTTATTTGTTTATTTGACATAGGGAAGGAAAGGGAGGAAATAGATGATTGAGAGTGGGCAGGGATGAAATCAGGGACAACATCATGAGAAGGGGTAACAATGTCTGAGAAGTAATGCACCTACTGTCTGAAAATTTTAACGGTGAACCCGTTATACATTATCACAACAATAAAATAAAATTTAAAAACCCAAATAGTTCAGATTATCCAATCACAAAGAAAAATATGCTGATGTTTACATAATTTTAATGTTGACTGACACTCAATTTTAAGAGAAAAAAGAACAAATAAAACAAAATATAATGAAAATATTAATACTTTAGTCTCCTAAAGTTTCACAGTGATGCTCCTCAATTCCTAGGCCCTCTATTAACTGTTTCTACAGAAGAAAATATCTGATTGAATATCTGACTTATAGATTCCACAGGGTGTATGATTACTAGGAATATTGTTTTACATTGAGAATTTTATCAATAATTGCAAAATACATTTGCCATGTCACAATATATTCTGTAGTTCTTGTGAGTAATGGAGGAATGTACGAATTCTATCATGGCAGTGAGGATACTGTGGAGTATGATGCAATTTACAAATAAACATTAAGAATTTGAAATGACAATACAAATGTCTTAAAATGGAAAATACCAACTTCACTATTCACATATTCATAATAGCCATCATACTTGTGCAGACCAAAAGTGTGCATGAGGAAGAGTTCCAGCTTCTCCAAAATTCTGGCTGTGCGTAAAATAAATAGCAAAGTAATTACAGTCAGTAAAATGGCTATATGTCAAATAAACAAACATACCATCATATCAAAAAGAAATTAATTGTGTGCATTCATGCACATAATTTATAATTGGAATACACCTTGAGAATTTTAAAGCCCTTAGGGGGTTGTGGATGATGAAGACATTTTCAAAAATCAAGATGATTGGATTAATGTGGTTAATATTGTATTTCTTTTCTCTTTATTCATTTTTTTCTGAGTCTTCATATGTTGTACTAATACACAGTCACAGTCCAATACTTACTACACACTCACCATACTACACTTTTGTGTTGTCTACTACTTTTGTGTTGTCTACTTTCCTTATTCAATCATAATACCACTCATTACTTTTATATTTTCTACTGTCTATACAGATTTTCCTACTTATTTCAATATCATCAAATAGGAAATGCATGTAAAAGCTTACTGGTAAAATATTTTCTATTATATATTTGATTTATATGGGTCATCTCAAAAACTCTCATAAAGAATTTACATAAAAATGCAGAAAGTTTCCACTAGTGAAGTACAAGATTCACTAGTGAAGAACTTATAACTCAACTCATTGTCATATTTCAGTAGTCATTTTCTGATTTGAGTATTTCCATGGGTTACATTGGGCCATGTTGTTTAATATAACTTGTTGGCAATTCCATTTTCACTTTAAAACTCCGTACAATGAGCTGGGCTATAGTTTGTCACCATTGATGTCCTACCTATGCAGCACACTGAAACATGAGGTTCATGGATCAAGCCAGCCCATGAATCTTATCTGCAATTTTGTCCCAGAAAACTGGAAGGCCAAAATGGTACATCCCAAGACTTGTGCTGAGGAACTCGGGTGCATCATGCATCCCCAGGTTTTTCACCAAAGACCATGAAATACAACAAACAAAAAAAATTTATTTGCAATCAATGGACTATGAAAGATGATAACTGAAAGTACAATCAGTATATCTGGAAGAATGGACATTCTCCAACAATTTGCTCAAATCCAATAGAGTAGTAGAAAATAAAGAAAACTTGGCCATCGATATTCTATTTTTCACTACTTTTGTTGATGTTGTTGCTTAGTAGACATTTTGAATCCATATGAGAATCATACTGTTAACCACAAAATGAGAGAGCAAGAAAATCCCAGTATTTTCGAGTGCAAATTTGATCCTTGTCTAGGAAAGAAAGTTTGTTGTTCATTTGCTCTGTTTGTTTACTTTTATTTTTTATTTATTTTTGTTGTTACTTTTTTTGCCAGTCCAGGGCTTGAGCTCAGGGCCTGAGCACTGTCCTTGCGCTTTCCTCAAGGCTAGTGTTTGCCCTGAGCCACCACACTATTTCTGGCTTTATCTATGTAGGTCATACTGAGGAATTGATCCCACGTCTTCCTGCATGCTACTCGGCAGGCCCTCTATCACTAGGCCAAACTCCCAGCCCCTTACTTTTATTTTTGATGGAGTAAATAGTGTCAGAAGTCAGTGATATATTACCTGTTGTTCTTTGAGTATTTCATAGTGATAAAATGAAACATAGGCTAAGATGTTTCAAGCACTGCTCCAAAAAAAGCAATATGTATTTACTTGAGGTCCTAGAATAGATTAACTTTATTTATTTAAGAGAAAAACAGGTATGCAATATTCACTTCCTTAATACACTGACATTAAAGGAATTGACATTAAAGAAAAGAAATTTTGCATTGCCTTAGCTGCATTTTCCCCCAACATGTGTACATACTTTGCTAAAAAAAAAAATACTGGAATAAACATCATGTAAAGTAAAAAAAAAAACAACAAAAACAGTTTAGGATCAAAATGAATCTTGTCAGACACTTATAAAAAATGAATGAACAAGAAAAGCACACAAAAAGATTTAATACAGACAGATTAAATACAGTATATGTATATTCATATAAGCTAGCATTTTAAAATTGTGGTATTGTTAATGTGAAAGGATATGGAAAATGTTATAGTTATTTTTGAATTGTGTAAGAAATAATTGAAAGACACATACTGACTATAACAAATGTGCTCCAAACATTAAACTATTGCTTAGAAATACGAACCAGGAGTTGCCCTTTATTTTTCTTTTTTAGATTTCTTTTTTATTATTATTGTAATTAATAAAAGCGTTACATGATATTTGCTAGATAGAAGGTGCATTAATTCACATATATTGATACCCTTTCACATGTCTTGGTCCCCATTACCCTCCCTCCCCCCCTCTTGGTTTTCCCCCTTCCCTATCCAATTTCAAATAACCAAATACAAATACAAATAAATCCAATATATCAGATAACAAATTGAGATACTGTAACAATATGAGATAACCAAGGGACAGCAAAAGAGATAAGAGATAACATAGTACATTAAGGACAACAAACATTCATTGTATGGCTTTTGTTTCAATGTCCTGGAGGCCTTTTCAATTAGCTTCATACTATATGGCCTTAGGAGTTGCCATTTAAAAGGTATTTCTCTAGTACTAATTACATTTTCCAACATGAAAATTCATCAAATGAAATAAAATGCTGATTTAACATCAAATGATTATTTTTAATTTTATTTTTTTTTCCAATCCTGGGCTTGAGCTCAGGGCCTTAGCACCGTTCTTGGACTTTCTCAAGGCTAGAGCTCTACCACTTGAGCCTCAGCACCACTTCCGGCTTTTTTCTATGTATGTGGTACCGAGGAATCAAACGCGGGTCTTCATGCATGCTAGGCAAGCACTTTAACCACTAGGCCAAACTCCCAGCCCCAACATCAAATGATTTTTAAATAAAAGGAAACTTGGGAATTGTTGCAATGTACCTGTGGGTATTGGCCCGCTTTCAAATATATACATTTAAATGTTTCCTGTGCACATATCAACCTGGAAAATTGTGGGAATATGTGCACTTGGTACCCCAAGAAGAAGGAGAAAAATAATAAGGATTTCAACCTCTCTGCTGGCTGAATTTTGCACTTTGTCTTTAACTAAAAGATTGAGACATGTCATCAGCAATATGCATAGTTGCAAAGAATATAGTTTGAAACAATTCTAACTTACCCATATAGGAATGAGGAATGAGGATGCCTTTGTGTATGTAGCAAAGAGAATACCTAGACAGACAAATTAGAGAGTAAAAGAATGTTTGCTATCTGAAGAAGAAAAGCAGACCCATCCAACAGAGTATTCCTCTCTTAAGTAGAAACGTAGGCCACAAAATTGACTCTTCAGAAAGAAGGATCATGATTTGATTTTGTCCCTTCTGCCTGTGTTCATCTTATGGGGAGATGGCAAATGAAGTGCATTTCTAATTCTTTCATTAAAATTCATTCTGCTGAAATCAAATTGGAGGATAAAGTCAGACATCCCAATATGATGAACCTTCTTTAATGGAATTCATAGTAACTGTGATAGAATTCAGGATATTTATTCTGTGGAAGGAATTCCTGTTGTCCTCTATCTGGAAACCTGACCTGACAATGGCCATTCTGATGGGACTGGGGTGGCATCTCAAAGTTGTTGTTTTGATTTGCATTTCTTTCATGAACAGAGATGTTGAGCATTTCTTTATGTATCTATGGCCATTCTGAGTTCCTATTCATTAAAGTATATCTCTAAGTCTTTTTTTGCCACCTTAGGCTTTGATCTCAGGAATGGAGCACCATGCTTGGGCTTTCTGAGAGCTAGAGTTTAACCACTTGAGCCCCACAGTACCACTCAGAGCCACTTCTGGATATGTTCCTAAGTATGTGGTACTGTGGAATTGAACCCTGATCTTAGAACATACTAGAAAAGTATTCTACCACTAGGCCAAACTCCTGGCCCTTCTGTTTATGTCTTCAGCCAAGGTTTGCATGGGATATTTTGTTTCTTTACGGATTTGTTTTGTAGGAGTTAATTTCTTGAACTGCAGATAAATTTTAGATAGGAGCCCTCTATTTGTTCAGCTTTATGAATTTTAAAATTCTCATCTTACTGGTTCTTCTCTTTTTAGGCTAAGTTATAATCAGTTGTTTTTTTATGTTATTGCAAAAGAAGTTGATTTCCTGGATTCACCCTCTCTCTTCTCCTTGTTGGCATATAGAAAAGACAATGGTTTTTCACAAAAGAAATAATAAAACCCATTACTTCAGTAACATTTTCTTTGAGCTGGAATAATGTGGGATTGGAGTCTGTAATGCTCTTTAACCACAGAAAGCTGTCCTCCACAAAGAGGGACCTTGTATCTTCCTTTTCCCTATTTGCAGTCCATTTGTATTTGCTCCTTACCATATTGCTCTAGTTAGGAATTCTAATATGACATTGAAAAGGAGTAGATAGACTGGAATCCTTGTCTCACTCCTGATTTTAGAAGGAATGGCTTTGACTTTTCATCATTAACTAGCTGTAGGTTTGGCATATACAGCCTTTACGATATTGAAATTGTTCCATGAGTTACTGGTTTTTAAGGAGCCAATGGTATAAAAAGAATAGTTAGAGTTCATCGAATAGTTTCACTGTATCAACTGAAATGACTTATCATGACTTGTGATTAAATATAAATTCAAAATTCAGTCAGTGATACATCCTAGCAATGAGTCGTGTTTGATAGGAGTGTTCATGATTGACATATTGTAGCTGTTGACTGGCCTGAATTTTGGTCAGAGTTTTGAATCAATATTCATTAAATAAATTGCTCTACGTTTCTGTTATTTTGACCAGTCTTTTTCTGATTTTCTTGGCTTCAAAGAACTTCCATTTCAAATTTATTCAGTGCATTGAGAAGTGTTTGTGTGAGTTCTGCTTTGAAGGACTTATGCCATTGGACTGTGACTTCTTCAGACTCTGAGCCATTATTACGTGGGAAGTCGTTTACAGGCATTTCTATTTGATTATTTGAAAAACAACTATTTAGTTGGTTTAGATCTTTTGGGTTTAATTCGGTTCTATCAATATTTGCTAGATTTTTTTTCCATTTTTTTCAACATTCTCAAATTTGTTGCCATAATGGTTTGAAAAATACTTATTGTATTCTGATCTGGGATCTTGGTGGGTTTTTTTTTTGCCCTGATAATTCCGTTGGTTGTGTCTGATTGTGTTAATTTGGGTGTGTTTTCTTTTTGTATGTAAAATATTTGTTAACTTGTTAATTTCTCCATAGAACCAAGTCCTTGTTCTGTTGATTCTGTGGTTTTTGGACTCTATTTCACTTAATTCTGTTTTCATTTTCCTATTTGTATTTTTCTACTGGATTAGGAATTGTCTTGTTATACTCTTACCAGGAGGCTAACATATCTCATTCAATTGTTGATTTGAGATTTCTCTAATTTGCTGAGTGATAAATATCCTTCCAAGTATTCTCTTCACTCTGTCTCAAAGGAAATTGTCTATTTTCTGCTCCTTTAAAAAAAATGTAGGTTTTTAGTTTTCATTCCTAATCAGAAACCTCACTCTGCAATCCAGCTAGAGTTGGAGGGAGGGGAGTATGGAAAACATGGAAGCCAATCAGCTGTAGGTAGAGCACAAGGATTACAGGATATTGCAAACAGGATTGGGTAGAAGGGTGCTCTCCTGAGCTATGGAAGCAATGTTCTGATGGTTAAGAGAAACAAAGTCAAAGTATTAGAGTTGTCCGCAGTGGGTAATGGTGACTTTCTTGCTGGTTTTGCCATTTCCAATCCAAAGCTCTGTATGGCTTCCACAACTTTGATGTGCCTTTTCTTTATCCAAAGACCACATACTTGTAATCCAACCCATCAGTCTTGACAGTGTGTAGGAAAAACGCGGCCATTTGTGCTTCGCCCAGCATTGGCTGGGGACAAGATACCAAAATTTATATGCTTCAGGATGAAATTCTCATCTTCAATTTTCTCTCTATAAATGGATTTGCCACCAGTCCCATTGTGGTAAGTGTGGTATGTGACTCATCACCGGGGAATATGAATCCTGGGATAATCCAGTGAAAGCGGGACCCATATAAACAAATGCGTTCTCTTCATTGCTCAGAGCACGAATATTCTCTGTGGTCTGTGGTACTTATCTGCATCTCTCCACACGGAGGTGACCCCATAATTGCCGGTTGGAAGCCTTGTTGGAGAGTACGGAGGGGTTGACCCTGGCTAATAGGTGGAAACCAGATAAGACAGCAGCAACTGCACAGCCTCCCTTTTTCTTTTTTAATGAATACCATGAAGTTTTGAATTTCTGCATGGTGCTCCTCAGTATTCCACTGGTGATTCAACAATATTTCTTTCAATCTCCATGAGTTACATGATTTTATATGTTGTCATTTGGGATTGACTTCCAATTTTACATCATTGTGTTCTGAGAGAATGCAGGTAATAAAATCAGTATTTCTGTTTTTACACAGATTTTATTTGAGCTCTAAAATGTTATGTTTGAAAAAGTGTTCTCTATAGGTTGCTGGGAAAAATGAATAATTTCATTTTATTCTGTAAACTGATCTATAAACGTTTCTTTCTTCTAATTGTTCTTTGCATTTGCACATGTCTAAATTTACTGTTCCGGCTTCAATTTTTTATATATCCATAGGCAACAGCGGTGCGTTGAAGTCACCAATAATCACTCTATTGAATCTTTATTTTGTTTCTATACTGTTATTAATATCTGATGATACTGGTTGCTCTGGCATTCTTTGCAGCAGATATGTTTAAAATAACTTTGTCCTCCTTTATCAATATTTAAAATATTTCGTTGTCTTTTCCCACTAATTTCTTTTGAAGTGTTCTTTATATGCTGTAAGGATGGCTCTTCCCGCCATTCATATGTGCTAGTACATAATAGATTTTCTTTCAGCCTTTCAGTTTCAACATAATTTTTTTTGTATGAGGGGGAGGCATATGGCTTTCTTGAAGACAGTAGAATGATGGATTCTCAATTTTGATTCAACTAGTCAGTCTATGTGATTTGATTGAAATGTTGAGCTCCTTGATGTTGTAAGTTTGAATTGGAAGGTGTTTGTTAGTATCATTTTATCTGTTTTCTTATAGACTGTCTTGTCAATTCTTACTCTAGTAATTTAGTATACCTTTTAGGTACCATATCTTTCTCCTTATCATGTTTGTGTTGGTTTTTCAATGTGTAGAATATCTATGAGAATTTTCTGGAATACAGCTTTGGCGTGTATGCTGTTTCAATTTTCCTTGTATTGAAAGATTTTGTTTTTCCCTCAGCCTGCAGTTGAGGTTTAGCCATGAGCTAGATACAGTATTCTTGGTTGGTAAATATTAGTGTGTATGGCATGGCATATGTCATTCTTGCCTTTTGTGCTTGTGTGTTTTCTGGTTAGGCATCTGTGGGGTTTTTTTGGTTGCTTTTCCTACATAGGTGATTGTTCTCTAATTCCTGGCAGCTACAAAGTTCTTTTTCTTGGTCTCTATTGATCCTCTATGGATTCTAATGGACTGTGGATGTCCTCTTCTGTGCTGATCTATTTGGACATCTTTTGTCTTGATGGGCCTGTCCTTTTCAGTATTTCAGAAGTTGTCTGCAATGATTCCATTTAACATGCTTCCTATCCCATTGGTGTCTTTCTCCACACACACCTCAATGCGGATTAGTCTTAAAATTAGAAATCATGTTTTGATTTTTGGAGCACTGGAAATCTGCCATGTGTCTTAGATATGTTTCCAGTGAGTTACCAGACTTTATCTGTTTGTTTTCTTCCTTGTATTTGCTAATTTTTGATAGAGTGCATCTCTTCTTTTATACCTCTCTTGGAATTTTTTGCCTCCTTGATTTGGTTTTTAATACTCTCTCATACTTGATTTATCTGAATCTATAGGCTCCCATTATATTCCTCCATTAATGTTTAATTTGGCTCACATGTAGCCCTCTTCATGCATCCACCTTTTAGTCTGTCATCCTTACCAGGAGCACTTGCAGAGCTTTCTGAGGACTCTTCCCTCAGTATCCCCTATGGGAAACAACTGACATTTGAGAATCACCATACAAAATAATAAATAAGGAGAAGGGACACAAATAGGTGTAATGAAAGGTAAGAAGATAAGAAAAGAGGACTGTATGGAGAAAAGGTGTAGAAGAAAGATGAGAAACACCTAAAATACATCCAAGGTTAGAAATGAATAGAAAAACACAATGGAAGGATAAAAAGACTGGTAAATAGTCTAGGTTAAATGTGCCCACTATAGAGAGCATCTCCTAATCATTGTTTCTAGGATTAAGAGAACCACAATGAAGAAATAAAAGGGAAAAAATGAAGAAAAAAGTGGCCAAAAGGGTAATTGAAATGGTGAAAACTATCTAGTAACTATTTGAAAATTGTACTTAGAAAAATTAATTCTTCAGTATATTTGGGAGAATCTTGTGCGATACCATTGATTATACCTCTGATTTCCTTGTGGTAATCAGTTTTCCTTGGGATTATATGATTTTTCATTAAGTTTAAGCAGCAGAATAGTTTCTTCTTTTCAGACTTGAGGTCTTTGTGGTTCTCTTCCCAGGCTCCAATGTGGGCAGAGCAAGGAACGTTTTGTGTTCCATAGAAGAGTGCCTCTGTTCAAATCTACAAGGAGGGTGGCATCATAAACTCGCTGGAATCATCGTTTTTCCAGTGAGATATCTACTGAAACTGGGGCATAGAATGGAGCAATTATTTTCTTCAGATTCCCAGAAGCTACTCATCTCAGAACATCTGATGGATGGAGGGCATCTGTGTATATTTACCTTGAGTGATATGTCTCTCTTCAGAGCATAGTCCCATTACCAGGGCAGAGTTGACATGAGTCAGGTTCAGTTGCCCATTAAACTGTGGGTCTGTGTAACTTGTTTCTCTGGCTAGAACTCTTTCCTAGCTTGTGTGACTAGTTCTTTGCCAATACACAACATGGCATTTTTCTCAACTGATGAGTATGGGCTACCTTCCAGATGCAATGATGTAATAACTGCAGGACAGTTAGCAAGATAGGAATTTCTACCTGTAGTCACCCTCTCTGCTATGAGGGTAAAGATGAGAGCCTTGCATTGGATATCTTGTGCATTTCTCCCTGTACCCTGCTCTAGTGATGGCTGCCATCAGCAGAGGTGGGACTGGAGGTAACTCCACTACAGGCTGTGTGCAAAACTGTCCTCTTGAATAAACTGCTTAATTTTTTCCACTCTGGTCAAAATTTCTATACTCATCTGGCTCACTTGGATACTACATCAGGGATACTATTTTGTTGCATGAGAAAGCACATGGCAATTAATGTGTACATTCTTCAACGTAAAAGCTGTCCACTTCCAAATTCTCTGAATATACATCTTACTAGCACAGCCATGGTTCTTATGGCAAAAACCTGTAACATTTATAAGGATAACTGTGAATAGTTATAAAATTCCCACTTAAATGTGAGGCACAGTTATAAAGTACATCTTTGTGTTGTGGGACATGAATATAACCCAAGTTGGCATGTTAGTTCAAAACTTATTGTAAAATGTAGAATTTTTTGCACTACAATTTGGTTTTCAATTTCCAATAAATCATTTAGTGTACATCATACTGTAGAGAGCATCTTTTGTGAGGGAATATGAAAAAGTTCCCCTTTTACACAGTGTCAGTTATGTTTTACATCCCTGGATGTTTGTTAATGGCACTAATAGCGTATCAAGAAATAACTGGAGATGTCCACTTGAATTTTTGTTAGGTCCTGGAGCTTGAAATCTGGGACTGGGTGCTGTCCATGACCTTGATTACTTGAACCTAGCACTCTACCGTTGCAGTCACAGACCCATTTCCAAGTTTCAGACAGTTAACTGGAGATAAGGTACTCAAGAGCTAGGTTCCTGAGCTAGCTCTGAAATGCAATAATCAGACTTCAGTATCCCGAGTAGCTAGGATTACATAGAAAGCCCGAAAGCTCTGCTTCCATTGAGGATTTGCTGTCAGCCATGTATTTCATTGTGAAATTGGTAAGAATTGACATATATTGGAAATAAAACACATTCTCATTTACGTTCTCTCTCTATATATATAGTTTTATACATATACATATATACATATATAGTCCTATATATGATTTCAAATATAGGTTTTAATATCACAGCCATAATGATTATGGTAAATTTGTAAAATTTATAATGACAACAGTGAGTACTTATAAAAATCAGACATAAATGTGAGGCACATTTATGAAGTACATCTTCAAACTTTATGCTGTAAAATATACAATTTTCAGCACTACAATATGGTTTCAATTTCCAGTAAAATTTTAGTGTAGATCATGCTGTACAAAGTATCTTTTGCAAAAGAATATGAAAAAGTCACTCTCTTCACAATGTCGTAAAAAGACATAAAAAGAGGAGAAAAGTTTGTACTCATGGGTTTGCCTGATGAATGATTTCTGCAAGGGGATAAGAAATAACACTATTCATTCCTATGCAAAAGAAATTCACACACACACACACACACACACACACACACACATATATATATATCCATATATATATATCCATATATATATATTACTGTGTACTGCTTAACCCTGCAAACATATTCATAATTGTTCTGGATATACCTACCATGTTAAAACAGCATATTGCCATTTAACATGAAAAAAATTCAATGATTTATGAACTTCCATTCCAAAGAAATTTGTTATTGAATGGACAACTGTTCAGGAATTAAACTTCAACACTGTGTGGGCACATTAAAAATTAGGTGATCAGGGGCAGGGAGTTTGGCCTCATGGTAGAGTGCTTGCCTAGCATGCATGAAGACTCAGCTTTGATTGCTCGCTTTCACATACAAAGGAAAAAACACAGAAGTGGTGCTGTGGTTCAAGTAGTAGATCTCTAACCCCAGGATAGTGTTCCTGCCCTGAATTCAAGGCCCAAGCCTGGGAAGATAAAAATCAGGTGATCCTGTAAAATTTTACCCTAGGCAAATCTGATTTCATTTGAAAATATTTAAACTGAAATGAACATCAAAATACAATCCACTATATCAGGCACATAGTTATTTTAGCATCCATTTTAAACAATTACCTTATTTCTGCCAGGCCACCAGGCCCTATTTAACATTCATACACTTTCTGAAATATGTACTAAATACTCACCCGTGAAGTGTCATGAATTACAGATTGAATCAAGTAATTTGTCATATACTACAAGCTCATTAATAAGATTTTCCTTTTCTAAAAACATTCCTAAAATGAAAACGGCTGCCCCAAAAGCGATGAAGAGATGAGAATTATTGTCATGAGACAAGTCATTTAGAAGAATGAAAGAATTGGGTAAGGAAAGGAGAAACTTACAAATATGAAATTAGTGTAGGCCTTTAGGAAATTGGGGACTATTAATTCAAATTTATTGTCAGGATATTACACAGAAGGGTTAAAATTTAAATCAGGCTATATAAGCGAGACCAAATTCAAAAATTGGCAATGTGTAGAAGTGAGATGCTGGGCAAGGTTAGAACATATTAGCAACCTTTTCAGAGCATGTTGAGCAAACACAAATACCTTGGTGTCCTTATGCCTTGAATAATTCAGAAAAAATGTCTGGATACATGCAAATAAAATGCCAAGTCTGTGGGACAATGAATCTCAACTTGCGGAAGGGTAAGCAAATTCCCCTGCCCACTTGCACAATGAAAAGAAGGAAATATTTTGAAATAAGTGCCAGGAATGCAAGAAAAATCATTTTATAAAGATCCTCAGCAATATGGAAGTGATCTCAAACCTCTGCATTTCTTGACAAATGGCCTTGCGCAGGGGTGGTGAATTACTTAGTGCAGATTTCAAGGTAAATTTGCCCAGAGCACATAAGGTGATTAAAGAAATTCAGGCTGGGAGTTTGGCCTAGTGGTAGAGTGCATGCACGAAGACCAGGGTTCGATTCCTCGGTACCACATACATAGAAAAAAGCTGGAAATGGTGCTGAGTCTCAAGTGGTAGAGCTCTAGCCTTGAGAAATTACAAGGACAGTGCTCAAATAAATTTAAAAAAAAAGAAATTCCTTTGCTTAGCCAAGGGAAAGGTTTTGCATGATCCACTTTTCTCATTTACTAGAAAACAAAAGTTTCCCTTGGGGTGATGAACAACAAAAGAAGCTTATCGATATGTATAGTGCACAAGATGAAACTCTTGCAAATGAGACAAGTTCTGACACTGGACAATATTGTTTGGAGATTTTAGGAATGCAGAAACCTGAGAAACCATAGTGGTGATAGCTTAACATGAATTGCAGGTTCAATGTGATATGTTTGTTTCATCTATTGCTCATTATTGCACAAACAGTTCTACACTGTCCTTGGTGTGTTTGTCCTGGCTATAATAGTGAGAAGAGAAATGTTCATTGAAAGATAATTCAGTTAATCACACTTCTGCATATTCCAATCACAAATGTTTTCTCTTCCTCTGAAATGATGTGTTTGTTCACTTCATGTCATAATTTTAGACCTGACAAAAACTCAGTTTGATTGGTCAAACATAGGGTTCTACAAGTTCTATTTTCCTATAACCTGGTGGGCCACACATGGGATCTAGTTTCTGAGTGAAGAGGGACAGTGAATGTATATGTGTGAGGAATCTTTCCAGAGTTCCACTTGTGAACTGTTTTGGAGAAGAATCAATGTAAATTCTATTGAGTTCTAGACAATGGCTTCCTTCTCTGCAACTTCCTTAATATGACATCAACAACTTTGAGAGGGTACATGGTAATGTTCTTATTTTTCCCAGTCACCAGTGACTTTTTCCAAAACAAAAAACACACACACTCACACACACACGTGCACATAGACCCATTAATCATCCAAACTTGAAAGTTCCCCCAAGAACTGAACGTTATCCAAAAGATATTTATTAGTTATTCCATTTTCTGGATTCATAAGTTATGTGGCAATGAAGTTTTCTCAATATCATCTTCCCTCTTTTAGTTTAATTAATATCACAACAAATTGGTCAAATTATTGTAGATCAGCATATGTCAATGAAATTAGAATTTGCTAGGCTAGAACTCAAGGAATGTTCAGCTTCTGTGGCAATGACATTCTTTCAAATTCCAGGAAAGTATATATTTTTTCTATTATTCGAACAATAAATATTTATAAGTTGAAGATTGTGTTGCCATGCACAGTATTTCCTGAAAAAAATGTAAGCATTTCTTAGTGCCTACTTCACAATATTTCAAATTATCATAGATATTTTCCTTGTATTTATGAGCCCTCCTAAGTATTACAAAATCCTTTACCATATATGTATTGCTGAGTTTTGTTATCATGGGTAACATATTTTATTCTACTGTTCATCATAGCTAAATTGTAATATTTTTGTGATTCCCACAAAAACCCTAAACTATAAGCAGTAATATGCTGGTAAACTCCTTATTCAAATAGAAGACAGAATTTAGAAACAAATCTGGAAAAAATCTTCATAAACATATATCGTGTGCATCTAAAAATCAGATTGAATTAATGTTCACAGCAAAGCCAAAGTGCTAGTCACTGAAGTAAAATGTAAGTTATTGATTTCCTCTAAATGTGGGAAAAGTTACACTGGCCAAATTCAAATACATTCTTGGAAAATATGTTTTGAATAAAAGTTGAATCATCAGGAAATATCGCGTTGGCTCACCATGAATACTGTAGCCTTCAGCTGAAGAGATCAGGAAGAGTGCCAAGAACCAGAGTTCAAGTCCCATGACTTTAAAACAAAATGAATCTTCACATAGGAGGCTCATGACAGTAAGCAGCCTTTTCCACATGGAACTGAAAGAGAAGAGCTCTAACAGTCACTGTGATGGCAAAAAGGCAAACGCTTGTTTTTAGCAAAAATTGGGATCCTTTACCATGGAAATAAATCATATATGTTTCAATAAAGTTCATCAAAGGTATTATTGAAGGTATTATGAATATGTCCCATTTATTTTCAATTTGGTCAAGCAAAAAGAATGTCAATCCATTGAGGGAAGCAACAGAAAGAGAGAGTCACTCCACCACACACACAGAGATGGAGAGAGGTCATTGTATGTGGTTTATTCCCTTAACTACTACCTGGAGAAAAATCACATCATTACTAACATTGAAGTTGTGTGTGTGTGTGTGTGTGTGTGTGTGTGTGTGTGTGTGGATGTGGTGTGTGTGTTTGTGTCTGTGATTTGAGGTCTAGCTTGCTCACATCTGAACATAAGGATCTAGTTTATCTATGCAACCACGTGAACTCCTTATTTGACAACACAAATATGTGGTCTAGCTGTTTTAATTTTTTTGCTGGTTTTCTGGAATACTCACAGTTAAAACCCATCTTTCAATACTCTGTTTATCTAATGGAAGTAAGTTATAGAATGATCAAATCTAATTAAGCCTCATTATTTCACAACACATACTTACATTTCAATCACACCCAAGGATTTATCTGTCCATCATAGGAATTAAATTTTCCAGCAAAGTATGTTTAAAACTACAGCAAAGAAAGTACAGAGCACCTTCATTTACATGAGATTTCTGAAACAGAAGCTAGTTTGTGACCAGATTTTATAAACTCTACTCATGTCAGTAAAAAATTATTTTCCGGGGCCAGGAGTTTGGCCTAGTGGTAAAATGCTTGCCTAGCATGCACAAAGACCTGGGTTCGATTCCTTGGTACCACATACTTAGAAAAGCTAGAAATGGTGCTGAGGCTCAAATGGAAAGTTCTAGCCTTGAGAAAAATCCAAGGACAGTTTTCAGGCCCTGAGCTTAAGCCCAGGACTGGCAAAAAAATACATCTTCCTAAAACTATGAGATAATCTTCTGTACACAGTGTGGTCTAAGATGTCTCCTAATGTATGGTGACTGGCTTCTGCTTGAGAAACAATACAAAGACTTGGGAAAACTCATCTTAAATAATCCAGGCCCAAAGAATCATGGTTTCCCTTATTTCCAATTATTACTACAACACTAGCATTCTCCTGGCAGACGATCAGAATAGTGCAAAACCAAGATACATAGGCCATTTGGGATAGGGTAAATGAAAGGGTCTCCAAGAAAATGAAACCTGAGCTTTGTATGAAGTGATTGTTGTTCCTCATCTACTATGTTATTTCTCTTCTCCTTTGTTGACCTTTGTTAATCTCATATTTTTAAGTTTCTGACTTTATTACGTGGTATATTGTATAATGGTTTTTTTTTTGTTTACTTGAAATAGGAATAGGAGGGTGTCTGGTGAGAGAAATGAGGAAAAAAATAGGAAAGTGTATTAATGTGTGAGAAGTAATACAGTCACTATCTGGTGAAAGTGACTGTACCCACTCTATACATATATCAATAATAAACACTAAAATAGAAAATAAATTTGTTGTATTTACACAATTTTATTTTAAGATTTCTTCATTTAGCATGACTCATATGTCTGTAACAGCTCCTTTTAGCTATTCCTTTAAAATAGATGCACTGCATATTAAAATAATACTGCTTCTGTAAGTTGGACAATAACTTTCTATTTTTCCATCCTGTTCCATACTCTGAATGAGATGTGATTCTTGATGTAATTGGTGCTATGACCTATAAACTCATATTTCTAATAGATAAAATCAGAGTGGTTCCTTCGTTTGTTCTGGTAGTTTTCTTCTCATAAGAACGGAAGTATTGATTTCTTATCTTCTTATTAGTTGGATTAGTGGAAGTGTTCCTGTAGTATTTTTATTCTCTAATTTTAAATATATGTCTTGATTGCTTGAAATACTAAAAATTTGTCTAAGGAAGAGATCATGCCTGGTTTGCTTCAGTCTTTTCTCATATATACAGTTCCTTGATTTATCCTCCTGAAAGGATAGAACTTTTAGAAACATGTCAGTGTAGGCCTGGAAGTTTGGCCTAATGATCAAGTTCTGCCTAGCATTCACAAGTAGATTATCTTCAATTCCGGATACTCTTTCTTCTGCATTGACTAACATGGTATCAATACTTTCTACTTTATTCTTTATCTCACTTCCTTCCAATTGCTTATTTTGATGGTTTGCAAATCTTGTTTTAGATAGTGTATGGGATTATTTAATTCCTTGACTTTCATTTGAGTACTTAGCTCAGCACCTTTTCTCTCTTTGGACATTGAAGAAAATGACTGATAGCATGCTTAGCTCTTTCCCTGGAATGGGCTGTAAACCAACAGACATGGAAAAAGGTATCTGTTGCTTAGAAAAATATATTTAAGTTTTCCAAAAAAGGGAAAATGTGTAACATCCATTTGTCACAGATTATTAGGCCTGAGGCCTCGAGGGTTAACATCACCCATTTGGAGTGGTGGAACCTGTAAAAAAGGGTGGCATGACTTACAGCTCCTAATAATCAGTTTTAGATTTTTCATAGCAACTTGGGGAAATCGGTGGTATAGTCCTCTCCAGTTGACATTCATGAGCTTATGGACAGAGATAGCCTCCTATAAAGTATAACATTCTGGGTCAGAAGCTAATTGGTCAAAGAGGGCATTGCCTTTGGTAAAAATATTTGGAAGGCTTTGATGTCCCCCCCAGATTTTTAATAAACATAGGAGCAATCCTTTGAGCAAATTTCTAGCTTAAATTATCAAGGGAGTGATGGGGTTACTATCAATTTTAAAATGAGCTTATATGAGGTTAGGTAACAAATTGACCACATAAAGGCTATCTGAGAATAGGTTAAGAGGACCAATAACCTCTGATAGTGCTAGGACCAGAACATAAAGTTCCTTAAATTGGGATGAGCCCTGTATTTGTAATTGCCTTTACCTGGGGATAAAATAACAACTGAGGTCCCTTTCTTGCCTCCATCCATGAATACGGTGGGGAAGGAGGGTTGGCTTCTCTTAGAAAAAGTTTTGGAGGTCACCACTCCAGCTGATTAAGGGAGCTCATCCATTTATGGGGACCACAATGACAATACACTTTATCTGGGAAGGCTTACATTGCTAATTCTAATCTAGTGTTATTTCTTTGTAGCCAAGAAAAATCATTAATCCTAAAGGGGACAATAAGAGAGTGGGGTTCACACCCAAAAAGACAGGTGAATACAATACATTCTGCTATCTGGTCAATCATGGAATAAGCTCTAAGCATATCTCCGACTGAGAGGTGAATCCAGTGAAGAGGTTCTACTTCTGGACTAAAAGGCCAGTAAGGAGGATCTCTCCTGATAGAATATAGATATTAGGGGCACAGCAGGATCATACCTCTTTAAGGCTCTTTAATGGTTAATTGAATTTTATTTAGAACCTCTTTATTATCAGCTGACAATGTTACTGTGGAGGTCAGATCAAGATCCTTTAAAAGATCAAAAGGGGTGTGACAGTTGCAGTGGTTATGGGGATCCATGGCCTCCTCCAATTAATTTCATAGAGAAGCTTTTGAAGTTGGGGCAGCGTGTAAGTGTCTTGGATAGATAATTGGGGTTTTAAAGGAGACATAACATCCAGTGTTAGAACAGCTCCCAGGGGGGTATCTTTTGGATTTTTTCTGTGGTAATTTGGAAGCTATTATCTTTTAATAGTTGGAAACATTTATTAAAAGGCAATTAAGGGCTTGAGTGTCTGGGCTTCTTATAATGATATATACATAGAAAAGTAAGCCTGTCTTCTCCTTAAGAGGGGATAAGACTCTAGACATGTAGTCCTGACACATAGAACTATTGGTCACACCTCAAGGTAGTACTTACTGTCCATTCAAAATGCAAATCAGGACCTTTATAATATAATAAAGGAAAGGAGAAGGCAAACTTCTCAGTATCTTCTGGGTGGAGAGGAATAGAGTAAAAACAGTCTTTGATGTCTATAATATGAGATATTGGTCATTTAATGGCAGGTTTCCAGGGAATCCCCCTTTTAAGGGGTCCTGAAAAGTTTCATTTATTTTTCTCAAATCTTGAAGTAGTCTCCTATTGCCATTAGGCTTTTTAATTACAAACACTGCGGAGTTCCAAGGGCTCAAAGTGCATTGGATGTGTCCCAACTGGATTTGTTGGTCAATCAATATGATGAAGTTGCTCTAATTTTTAGCAACATAATGGCCCCTACTCCACCCAAGCACTTCCCCTTTTTTAACGGGGCTGGGGTATGCCTCTCTTGGAGTTTAAAGGCCTGCCCTGAATATCAGCTTGTGATCTTCAGTCTTTAGCCCAGTGAAACCCTTTTTTGGCACTTGGGACAGAGGGAGTGAGGCATGCTGGGGACTAGTGATTTACTGGGTGGAAGCTTGTGTGGCTTATTGGGACAGTCTTTCTTAAAATGTCCCTCCTGACCACACTGAAAGAAGTATGCCCTCTCCCAGGGGGTGCAAACAAGGGTGGCCATATCAACTCTGCAGGAGGCCTGCAGCATGGCTGCCATGGTCTGTGCCTGATGGGATTGAGTACCCATGTCTTGGGTGGCTACAATCCATCTCTCCATAGTTCTTCCTTTTAATTCTGAGCAAGCATTTTGTGCTCATTATTCAGACCTTCCCAAACCATCATCTTAACAAAATGGTCCTTAAGCTCTCCAGGGGGAATGTTCTTTTTATGCTCCCCTCAAATCTATCAATAAAAGTGGACAGGACTTCTCCCAGTTTTTGGTTAATTCCTGCTATAGGAGACTCAGAGGGACCCTTCTCCAGTTTTCTTCAGGCTGCCAGGCCCAGAGATCTAATCTGATCCTCTTAGGGAGGGAGTATGGCTGTCTGCTAGAACTTCATTGAATATTGATCAGAGGTCCCTGCAAGCATCCCCAAGTAATGGGGATGACAGGTTGGGCATGCTCGTTCCTCTCAGCCTGTTGGTGGCATTCTTCCTTATACAGGGTGCATCACTTAATAAAAATAAAAAGGGGACCCAGAAGAACTGCTCAGGCCAGAGCCATCCAATTGGCCACAGTACATGGTTAATGAACAAGGCCTTGGAGAATTATTTCCGTCCAAGGAGCATTAGGGCCATCTTCTAAGATAGCCTTTTTGAGTTCCTTAAGGTCACCAGGCTCCCATGGATACCAGGCCTCAGGATGGTTACTGCCCAGGTTAACATTAACAGGAAATAGGTGGCAGGACTCTGAACCAGGTGGTGGGTAAAACCCTGGCACTGTGGGGGTTGGGAACCTAGCAGGGCAGCCTGACCCAGATCCTTATGTGATAAGACTTCTGAGACCTCATGGTCTGAGTATGATGGGGGAATAACAGAGGGTGATGTAAAAGGATTGGAAGAAGATCTGATATCTGACAAAAAGGATGGAGACTAGATTTGGATCTCCAAGGCCAAGGAGCAGCTTCAAAGCATCTCAAGAGGCTCCTTATCTGAATTCTTATGAGGCGATTTCACATCTCCCTGAGGGGAGTCTGGCATTTCTATTGATGGTGAGAGATTAGGATCTCTGCAGGGAGTAAGGGGCACAACCAGCTTCTCTTTGTTGCCTGAGTTCAAGAGGAATTCAGCCATCAGCTTGGAAAGCCAAGGAGAAAAGCAGCTCTTTAGAGGGAACAAGACTGGATAAACTCCTAGTGGAGGAATCTTCCCTCGATTAATCAGGGCTTTTCTGATCAGTTGTTCTATCTCATGCCAGGTGTTCCAATCAAACAGGTTACTAGCAGGCAGCCATGGGTGACTTTAATTAAGTGTCCCAAGCTTTAACTGCCTGTGCTTCAGAAATCAAGGGAAAGGTCATTCTCAGAAAAAGTCTTTCCCATATTTTATGAGAATGTACTTCCACAGTCCAATTGGTCATCAGTGATAAAAGTTTCTTGAGCATGTGGAGCCCTCACATGGGTGGCAAAAGTCCTCACTCGTGTAGCCTTCACATGGGAGGCAAAACTCCTCACATGGGGCAACAGTTGTTGCTGCTCTTGAGCAACACAGGGATGAGAGGGACACCCAGGACCAGCCTGAAGTCCCTGGAGCCAAGTGAGATGGTATGTATTGATGACCCAGTCCTCCCCCAATTACCAGGGAAAAGAACAATGCTGACCCAGGAGCTGTGTCAGACATGAAAGCGCAGCAGATCTCAGGTTTATTCTGTCAGGCACTTAGTTATATACTGTTGGGGAAAGAGAAGGTGGGAACTTGGAAGCTAGCCAATAGGAAGAGAGCCACTGTGCTATCACTAAGACTCAGGGTAAACTTTTAGGTACTTGGCAGGACCAGTGCAGGAAAGTGCACGGGCTGAGGACCTGCACTGTGGGGCTCAGTTGAGTAATGTACACAGAGATGTCTCAAGACAAGTATGCAAGAACTGAAAGGAATGCCTGCCCAAAGCTTTTAATGGCTGCTGTCTCGGAATGAAGTGTTTTTGCTATACGGGGTCTTTTATTATTCCATATGAAATTTTGGATTGCCTCTTCTATTTCTTTAAAGAATGACATAGGGATGTTGATGGGTATCGCATTGAATTTGTAGATAGCTCTTGGCAAGATTGTCATTTGCACAATGTTGATTCTTCCAATCCAGGAGCATGGGAGGTTTTTCCATTTCCTTAGTTCTGCTTTAATTTCCTTTTTTAGGGTTTTAAAGTTTTCATCAAAAAGGTCCTTGACATTCTTAGTTAAGCTAATTCCTAGGTACTTTATTTTCTTTGAGGCTATTGTGAAAGGAGTTTCTTTCCTGATTATTGCCTCGTTCCTCTCACTGTTGGCATAAAGGGAGGCAGTTGATTTTTGAGGGTTGATTTTATAGCCTGCTATTCTTCCAAAGTTTTGCATCAGCTCAAGGAGCTTGGGAGTAGAGTCTATAGGATTCTTTAAATACAGAATCATGTCATCTGCAAAGAGGGATAGTTTTATTTCCTCTTTCCCTACTTGGATCCCCTTTATGCTTGCTTCTTGCCTTATTGCACTGGCTAGGAATTCTAGTACTATGTTAAAGAGGAGTGGAGAGAGTGGGCATCCTTGTCTCATTCCTGATTTTAGAGGGAATGGCTTTAGATTTTCACCATTAAGTGTAATGCTAGCAGTAGGTTTCTCATACACAGCCTTTATTACATTGAGGAATGTTCCATGGATTCCTAGTTTCTCCAGAGCTTTTAACATAAAGGGGTGTTGGATCTTGTCAAATGCCTTTTCCGCATCTATTGAGACAATCATGTGATTTTTGTCCTTGCTCCTGTTGATGTTTTGAATTATATTAATTGATTTGCGTATGTTGAACCAGCTTTGCCTCCCTGTGATGAATCCAGTTTGATCATAGTGTATAATTTTTTTGATGAGTTGTTGTAGACGGTTGGCCAGTATTTTGTTGAGAAGTTTTGCATCGATGTTCATCAAAGATATAGGTCTATAGTTCTCTTTCTTTGATGAATCTCTGTCTGGTTTGGCGATGAGGGTTATACTGGCTTCATAGAATGAGTTTGGTAAGGAATCTTCATTTTCAATTTTGTTGAAGATCTTGAGGAGTATTGGTGTGAGCTCTCCTTTGAAGACCTTATAGAATTCAGCTGTGAATCCATCTGGCCCTGGGCTTTTCTTAGGTGGAAGTTCTCTAATTGCCATTTCTATTTCAGAGCTTGAAATAGGCCTGTTGAGTTGGCTTAGTTCTTCTTGGTTCAGTGTGGGTATGTTAATATTGGCTAGGATTTCATCCATTTCATCTAGAGTCTCAAATTTGTTGGCATAAAGGTTTGAGAAGTATTCCTTCATGATATTCTGGATCGTGGTAATTTCTGTCGTGATATTACCATTTTCATCTGCGGTTTTGTTTATTTCGATATGCTCTCTTCTTTTTTTGGTAAGATTTGCTAAGGGCTTGTGAATTTTGTTAATTCTTTCAAAGAACCAACTCCTTGTTTTGTTGATTCTTCCTATAGTTTTTTTGGATTCCAAATCATTTAATTTTGCTTTGATTTTAATAATTTGCTTTCTTCTACTGGGATTAGGGTTGGTTTGTTGCTCTTTTTCCAGGAGCTTAAGGTGAGACATTAAATTGTTGCTTTGCAATTTTTCCAACTTGTTGTTGTAGACACTCAGCGCTATAAATTTTCCTCTGAGTACTGCCTTTGCTGTGTCCCAAAGGAGTTGGTATTTTGTGTGCTCCTTACTGTTAAATTTCATAAACTGTTGGATTTCTGTTCTGATCTCTTCGATGACCCATTGGTGATTCAACAATGTGTTGTTCAGTCTCCATGAGTTACAGGGTTTTCGTTGGTGGACATGTGTGTTCAGTTCCAGTTTGATGCCTTTGTTGTCTGAGAGTGTGCATGGAGTAATTTCTGTGTTTCTGAATCTGTCCAGGTTTGTTTTATGGCCTAAGATGTGATCAATTTTGGAAAATGTTCCATGTGCTACTGAGAAAAACGTAGATTGTGTTGTTGCTGGGTGGAATATTCTGCAGATGTCTGTTAGATCTAGTTGTTCTATATAGTTGTTCAGTTCTAAGATTTCTCTGTTGATTTTTTGCCTTGTTGATCTGTCCATAGGTGAAAGTGGTGTGCTAAAGTCACCGACAATCACTGTATTTCTATCTATGTATTGTTTCAGTGTAAGTAAAGTTTGCTTGATGAAGTTTGGAGCTCCGGGATTGGGTGTGTAAATATTTAGGATCGTTATGTCTTCCTGGAGGAAAGATCCCTTTAGTAGTATGTAGTAACCTTCTTTGTCTTTTCTTACTAATTTTGGTTTGAAGTTTATTTTATCTGATATGAGGATGGCAACTCCAGCCTGTTTATGGGAGCCGTTAGCTTGATAGAGTTTATTCGAACCTCTCACTTTCAAAAGATGCTTGTTTTTTTGGGTAAGATGCAAATCAACATCTACATGTCAAACATGTACATTGTTAGCCAACATGAGTCATTGTTATGTTAGATCACCGTTTTAATTTGCTCAAGTCACCAGAATGAAGGACAAGAACCACATCATCATGCCAATTGATACAGAGAAAGTATTTGATGAAATCCAATAAGCCTTTATGATATTAGGTATGAAGAAACTAGGAATCCATAAAACTCCACTCAATATAATAAAGTCATAAAACCCAAATTTAGAGTTATATTTGTTGATGAAAATCAAAGCCATTTCCTTTAAAATCAGGAGTGGACAAGGATGCCTATTTACTCCATTCTTCTTCAATATAGTATTCGTATTCCTAACTAGAACAATAAGGTAAGAAGCAAATACAAATCGATTGGAAACAGGGAAAAAGAATTTACCGGTTTCCTCTCTATGAATGACAGGATGCTGTAGTTAAAGAGCTGTGTAGATTCCACTCCCAGATTGTTTGTGCTGATATAAAATGTTAGTTAAGTAATGGGAAATAAAATTAATCCTCAAAATTAATGTCTTTTCAATATGGCAACAATAAGAAGAGAGAAAATGAAACAAGGAATGCAATTTCTTTGGCAATAGTCTCAAAAAATGACTGGAAAGCCTTCACCCTAGAAAGGGAAGGACCTGTATGATGAAAACCTGAGAAAGAATAACTAAGGAAGAAGGAAAACTACTATTTTCCTGGATGGAAAGATTAGCATTGTGAAAATGGAAAGATACAAGATCAATGAAATATTCATAAAGAACTGTGCCATTCTTTCATGAAATATTGAAGTCATTGAAATGCTTTACAAAAATTATATATGTATATATTAAAAATCCCTAGATGAAAGAATAGTAATAGAGGAATATCACTACCAAATTTCGAACTCTATAACAAAAATATAGTACTACAAGCCACCTCTTATGGGCACAAGCACAGGCTTGAAGACAAATGGAAAAGAAGATTGGTGTAATAAATTTCAAAGTTCTCTTTGTGATTTCATATTTTCATTCTTATTTAGAAAGATTGGGAAAAATGGTGTTGTGTCTTCCAAATGTGTGACTCAATTGCATTAGGTTGAGATACCCATATCAGAAATATCCATGGCTCTTTTGGTACTTGGTGTTCTTTCTGAGATTCCAAAAGAAAATGGAGTTTTAGAGTTTTTGAGTTATGAAATTCTTTAAGAATTGATGTTTGTAGTATTTCATTCACTTTCAATATACTACTAAGAATGTCTAAATTGACGTTTTTTTCATTGAAAAAACGTCATGTTTTATGTGGTCTCAAAGATGGGAATTGGTGAATTAATGTCAAAAAGTGGAAAGCAGAATAACTGACAAGTTACATAAAAATTTTTTCAACTGTATAGATTTGTTCAGTGATTTAAGCCCCAAAAAATTTCTTGTGAAACAAAGTCTCATTATAAATTGGATGTCAGAGTGGAATTACAATAGAAACAAATTCCTTCTTTCCTCATGGAGACCCTGTACAATAATAAAACTTTTGTATATCATTTAAATTCCATACAATCTAGTAGTATTTTTCCATTACTCTTAATCCTAATTCATCAAAGCCATAACAACATGAGAGAAAGTGACAGATTTTAGACACTAAAGAGATTCTAAATGACTTGCATTATTACCTTGCCTCATGGACAATATCTTGATATTTATCCAGGTATCTGCTTATATCTGTAATGGGCTTTTCAAATTTTTCTAAAATATGAGTAATTAATCTTTAAATCAGGTGGAATACATGTTTACTTCACTTTGCCCAGAATGGTTTTTGTTAACTTCATGTTTTCAATTTAGTACATGATTTCCAACTTCATAAATATTTGCTCAATAACAGTACTTATTGGAATCAAATGCCTTCATGTTGTTTTTCATAAATGCATTCCATAATTGAAAATCATAGAACTATACAAAGAAATATAGAACATCCTAAACGTAGAAACATTCTAGGTTAAAATATGGCCTTTGTGGAGGATACCTCCTCCAAAGATATGGAAGTAACCATATTAGTATGGTTGGACATACGACAAAAATACAAAAATGGATAAAGGGGAATTCCATGAAATATACTTCATCAAGTTTCCATTGTACTAGTTTTGGTCAATATATACGCTCACAAGATTGTTGAAATTTTATAATACTATGTCATCAAAAGATGACATTCCTGTATTGTGACCTCATTTTTCAGTTTGTCAATATTTTCTGCTCATTTTACCACATATTTCACATTTTATTGAGTTATCAAAAGAGATATTCTCTGACTTTTTTTCTAAGCCTTAATTCCTATTGACAGGTATTTGAAAAAGCCACTGTTCAAATCTAGGTTGCAGTTTGATTATTCCTTAATTCTCTGGCTTACTTTGAAATCCTTACAGCCATGGCAAACACAGCTATATTGTTTTTTGTTTTCTTATGCAGTTAAATTGGAATGATATTAAGCTAGGTGAACTCAAGCAAGTTCAGCATAGATTGTAAAGTCTTTCCTTGAAATTCCAAGCAATTAATATTTTTCTCTGAAGCATACATATCTGGAAACTTACATATCAAAATTTGGAAATGATGCTATGGCTTAGGTGGTAGGAATTAGGCTTTAAAAAAGCCTGAATTGGAACAATTAACATCATGATAATGGGAACCCTGCCAACGGCTACCTATACATTCAACGCAATACCCATCAATATCCCAATGTCATTATTAATAAAACAGAAGAATTAATCAAAAGATTATATGGAATAATGAAAAACTCTCTATGGCACAAACAGTCATTTAGCATCAAGAACAGCACAGGGGAAAACACAAACCTTAGACTATATTACAGGGATATAGTAACCAAAACATCTTTTTACTGGCACAAAAAAAAGGACTAAGGAAAAAATCAACCCGCAGACCTATGGTCATCTAATATTTGGTAAGGGAGCCAAAAATATGGGATGGAATAAAGATAGCCTCTTCTACAAGTAGTGCTGGTAGAATTGGTTAATTATCTACAGAAAACTAAAGTTGGATCTTTATACGTCGTCTTGCACCTGGATCAATTCCAAATGCATCAAAGACCTTGAGGTAAAAGCAGATACCCTGAAAACTATATAAGAAGGAATTGGAGATACATTAAATCTCATTCACACAGGTCAAAACTTTCTTAACGAAGATGCCAAAACACAAATTATTGTTACAGTATTTCACCTAGTTATGTGATATATTATGTATACACTTATTTGGTTATATGAAATAGGATAGGGAGAGGGAGATATAAGATGAGAGGTGGGGTGGGGAGGAAGAGGACCAAGACATGAGAAAGAATATCAATGTTTGTGAAGCAATGCACCTTCTATCTAATGAATATAATGTAACCCTTCTATTAATTACATTAAAATATATGAAAAAAGCAAGTTTGAGCCAATTTGACTGCATGAAACTGCAAAGGTATAGCTAGCAATTTAAATAGAAAGTGCACACCATAGTAGCAGACCTTCACTAACCATACCAGAAAAGGGCCTCTTATGTAAAATAACCTACAGCTAAGGAAATTGGATCTCTCAAAATCAAACCCTCAAAGAAACAATCATCCTATTAAAAGGTGGTCTACAGACTTAGAGACTTCTCTAAAGAGGAAGTAAGAATAGCCTATAGACATGAAGAAATCCTGGACATCTCTGGGTCTACAAGAAATGCAAATTAAAACAACTTTGAGATTGCACATCACTCCAGTTAGAAGAGACATTATCAACAACCCTAACAACAACAGATGCTGACAATGTGGCCAGAAAGGATCACTGCTACACTATTGGTAGGAGTGTTAACTCAACCACTATGGAAAGCAGTATGGAAATTCCAGAAAAGATTAGTAATTGAGCTCACCTATGGCCCATCAATTCCACTCTTTGGTATTTATCCAAATGTCCAGAAATAAGAACATACTAGGGCCACTAGCACAAGGATGTTTATTGCAGAATTATTGACAATAGTGAAGATATGGAAGCAATGCAGATGCCCCTCAATAAATGATTGGATCGAGAAGATGTAGTATTTATACTTAAAGTAATTCTATGCAGCCATCAGAACTAATGACATTGCACACTTCCTTAATAAAGGAAAAACTTGGAAATAGTTTTAAGTGAAGTAAGGCAGACCCAAAGGAACACTGGCTCAATGGTTTCTCTCATTTGTAATAATAAGTACATATCTAGGACTCTCCTTGCCAAGGTTCACAATGGGTCAAAACTTAGGTACGTAAGGTCATATAGGAGGACTGTAGATTAAATGAACTATAGGATATGGAAAGAAGTTTATCTTGTGTGATTGTTGTTGTTAATTTATAATATTATTTCTCTTCTCTTTTTTTGCCCTCATGGTTAATCTTATGATGTTACTGAATCTGAGTTTGTTACCTGGCAGATTATATGTATGTTTATTTGCTTAGTTGAAATCAGAACAGGAAAAGAAGAATATAAAAATGACTGGGAGGAGGTGGGGAAGGGAAATTAATATAAAAACATAAGAAGGGAATTCATTGTGCAAGAAGTAATGTAACTACTACCTGACCACTGTAAATGTAACACCTCTATATATTACCAAGCAGGAAAGGAAGAAAGGAAGGAAGGAAGGAAAAAAAGGAGAAAAAATCCCATGGAAACTGTTTACATATCCAGTTAAAGCAAGCAAAACTCCAGTTTTAAATAAGAACAAACATTGCACTCTAGAGCTGCACAATCTATAGAGCTCACAATCTTGGACTGCTATTTTCACTCACTTTTCCCTTTTAAAAAGAAACCAATACCAACTCAGTTTTAAGATAGAAACCAATCTCATTCATTTGAGATTTATGTGTCCTCCAGAGGAAAGTTGGCTCTTGACTTTAGCTTGGATGTTGGTGGATGTGTATCCTACCTGGAATGAACTTCAGAAACTCTGACTCATCCTTGAGCCAGTATTGTTTTTGGTAGCATGGAGTGGCCCAGGGTTAAGGTTTCCTCTGAGTTTGTTTGGCAGAAGGGGAAAGTTGACTCATTCTGGGAGGTATTTCTGCTTTCGTGGCAGGGAAACCCATCGCCAAGCTAAGCTGACACTGGTCAGATTACTTTTTGAAAATATCACATCTGACAGAAAATCTCCTGCTCACATTATCATCTAGTTGGTCTGGAAATGTCTTTGCCAGAAGGCAAGATGTCACTGTACTTGGATGGCAGAAAAGCAGCAACATTCCTAGTGCTGTTCTCTGCAATGGAGTGAAACTGTCTTACTGGGGTACTCAGGCTCTCCCTTGGTTTTGTGGTTGGTCTGTGGTCTATGTTTGTGAGGACTACAAGCTTAAGATTTCCACTCATGGTCACATTCCATTTCAGATAAGTAAATGGCTTAGTGCTCAGAGTCTGGCATATTTGTCTTTGATTTGTTCTGTTTCTGGAAATTTTTTAAAGAACATTATGACTGGGACCAAGGAACATTAGGGGTAGGACCTATTCTTTTCTGTAAAATACTTATGGTATTTGCTTTTCTTTTCTCTAAAATGGTGTTTGTTTTGGTGCAAGGTGACAAAGATGCAATCGTAGATTCCTACAGGTGGTTAACCAATGCTATAAGAGCAATTTGTGGAAGGTGTTCTATTTCTTTCACCCAATTTCATAATAACCTGTTTTGGACAAGTTACACAGGCATACATACCTCACAATATATTACTTACTGCACAAAAAGGGTATTAATTTGGTATAAGTTTACAGAGGATCCCTGTTCTACATATTATATTATCATGGTTTTTTTCAAGTCTTCCAAGCACATATAGGATGATTGGAATTGTAACCTCTCCATTTAACAACATAATTGAATTGATATACCCTAACTTCCTAAAGGCATGCAATAATTGTTTGCTCACTTTTGTATGGCATCAGATTTTGTGATCATCAATTAAAGGACTGGCAGAAATTCCAGTCCAAAGAATCTGTGCAGAGTGTATAGTTCACTTTTACTTTAAACAAACTTCAATGTCTTCATGCATCATGTTAGGTGATATTCATCAGTGGGAAAGTTTACAGATTTCCAATCCTTTAATAGTACTTTTTTCATGCTTAAATGTACTGTGTGTGGCATATTAGGGCAAATACTGAATGTCTATGCAGACTGTTTTCATTCAATAAACACTCTAAACTCCTATGACCTCTAATTAAAACAATCAGCATTTAGTTTTAAAAAAACAGTCTCACATGTGGGAGAACATTTACAACTCTGTTGTTTGATTTTTCATGAAATTTTACTTCAGTTGTTACTTTTCAGATTAAAACAGAATGTTAAAATATATAAATCATTACTTTCCATTTCTTGTGTTTCTTGGGTCAAGAAATTGTTTTCTACCTATGTACATTCCTATCAAAATTTCTTTGTAGTTCTGAAATATAAAAAGCTAGTAAAATGCCATGGTTATGTAGACAGTAGCTTTCAGGTACAGTAAACTCGACTATTACAATGTTACTTACATTCATGGAAGTTTGAAAAATAGTAGTTGAGTATACATTAGGGTATAGAATCCAAAATATCAGGCTATGGAGTCCAGTATTGTGACAGATATAATAATGTGATTGTGATGCATTCAGTGAACACGTTTCCCAATAATGAGATATTTTAGGAAAACATTTTCAAGTGACTTATCTATTTTTGTAACATTGCCCCATTTGTTGCACAAAGAATTGTTACTGTTCAGATGCCAATATCTGACATATAATGTTGCCAAACATTTCTGGGGATGAAAGAATCCTTGTGAATCATCAGAATTGATTATTTATTACAATTGATTTTTGCATCATATTTCAAATGTCATATTTAACAAATAATTATTCAAGAAAGGAATCTCCATATTCAATCACTGGCACTTAAATTAAAATTAAGCTGAGGATATGTATGTCATAGATACATATTAATGCATTTAATGAAATATTATTTCTCCAGAGGATATAGTCCATCATAGATTTTTATGTCTATGTAGTTACGTTTATATCTCCAAGACCATGTCCATAATCTTGGGTACTCACATATTGAGTCATCATTCTTGTACTGTTTGGATCTAATATTCACATATTAAGAATATTGACATGTCACTCAAGATGATTCACTTTAGCTTCATCCACTTCCCAGTGAATGCCATTATTTTATCTTGTGTGCCGGCTATGTAGAATTCCATTGTGTATATATACACATTTTTTATCCATTCGTCCACAGCAGGGCCTCTGGGTTGTTCCCATTGCTTGGCTATTGTGAATTATGCATGGATGAACATGGCTTAACAGATGTCCTTATCATATCGTGGGTTATGATGTTAAGGATAGGTGCCCAGTAGTGGTATGGCAAATTCATAGGAAAGGTCTATTTTCAGATCTTTAAGAAACCTCCAAACTGCTATTAAAAGTGGCTGAACTTATTTACATTCCCACCAGCAACACAATAGGGTCCATCTTTCTCCACAACCCCTACAGCATCTGTCATTGTCTGAGTTCATAATATTGGCCATACTAATTGGGGTACCGTGGTCCTTGAATAATGTTTTGTTGCCTAGAAATCAAAATTCCTGATGTTACTTGATCTACTTCTTCAAGCATAATTTATTTATTTATTTTTAACTTAAACTTATTTTATTTATATATTTTAATTAAAAATGTATTTACTTAACATTGTTTTTATTGTAATTAATAAAAGGGTTACATGATATTTGCCAGATAGAAGGTGCATTAATTCACATACATTGATACCCTTTCACATGTCTTGGTACCCATTACCCTCCCCCCACTTTCTTTTCCCCTCTTCCCTATCAAATTTCAAATAACTACAAATAAATTCAATATATCAGATAACAATGTGAGATACTATAACAATACGAGATAGCCAAGGCATAGCAAAAGAGATGAGAGATAACATAGTACATTAAGGACAACAATCATTCATTGTATGACTTTTCTTTTAATATCCTGGAAGTCCTTTCAATTAGCTTCATACTATATGGGCTTATGTATCAAGGTTTTGCTTTATTGCAGATCTCTGCTAGTAGAGCCCAGGGTTTCTACTGATTATGACGAATGAGGGAAACCATTGAGCCTAAGTTCCTTTGAGTCTGGCTTACTTCACTTAACATGATCTTTTCTAAATCTTTCCATTTCCTTACAAATGGGTCGATGTCGTTTTTTCTCACAGCAGAATAGAATTCCACTGTGTACAAATACCGTCTAGGTTGGTTCCATATCTTTGCTATGGTGAACATTGCTGCAATGAACATTGCTGTGCTAGTGGATTTAGTATGCCCTAGATTCTGGATTGTTGGGTAAATGCCAAGTAGTGGAATTGCTGGGTCATAGGGAAGTTCTATGTTTAGCTTTTTGAGGCACTGCCATACTGTTCAAGCATAATTTATTAAGATCCATGTTTTGAAAGTTCTAGTTTAGCATTGATATAGGTTATGATTGTTTAAAAGAGGAAAAATTCTTGTGGTAGTTTCAAACCAATTTTTATCTTATTATTGGCCTATGTGCTCTTAATCACTTTACTTCTTGAATGAGTTCCTACATCACGTGTAATCTTACAAAACAAGTTGTACATTTGTAAGTGAATTTGTTTGATTCTATATTACATCTAATTCTCACAGTTCCTACTTGGTTGTGGTGGTGAAAAAAAAGTATAATTATCAAAATGAAACCTACATAGGGAGAAGAAACCCATGAGACAAAATGCAACACTACAAGTTTGTGACAATGCAAACTGTGGGACTGTTTTCATGAATGTAGTCTATCATCCAGAGAGTTAAATCCAGAAAAATGGCATTTCTCAAAATTACCAATTTTCTAAGTTGCTATGCAAGGTAAATGCAACCATTATTTCAGTAGAGCTGTTATGTGTCTGGAACTGGAATGATCCTTTGTGAAGTTTCAAAACACCTTATTGAGAATTTAAAATCAGGAGTCCAGGAAAATGACCCAACTACAGATTGAGCCAATCCTGATTTCTCTCAAAGAAACCAGTATTAGCAACCTACTGAAAAGTTCACAGCCAAAGAACCACATATTGTGAGTCATAATATTAGATTTTGCCAGAAAGGAAAAAAATAAGCAGTCTAAGAAGAGAGTTTTGTGCACAGCCTGTGGTGAAGCTGGCTCCAGTCTCAGCTATGGTGTTGGTGACTTTCCCTAGAGCAAGGCCACGGGGACAAATCCACTGGAGGCCAACTACCACACTTATCAAATAATCTTCATTGGGGATGGGGTGATTACAAGCAGAAATCTCCATGATGCTGTCTAGAGTCAGAAGCAGATCACAATTCCAAAACCATGGGAAATTCTGAGTTTCCCCAAAAAAGTCATTCAAACTCTTACTTGCTGAAATAAAATAACCAGAGAACTTGAAAGGTCTTCCCTCCCATGAATGTCACCTCCTGATGTGCTGCTGGAGATAGTGGAACACACTGGCAAATCATTCAAATGGAAAACTTATTGTGTGCAGGTGAACAAAACCAAGACATAAAATACACTTGCAGCAATCAGCAGGGACAAAAGCCAAATCTAACAAGGCTGTCATTACTACAGGGCAGGAAAGGACAACCCAGTGTAAATAAGGGATGACTTGCTTGTGCTTACTTCATTTGAGACACCATCTGTGTAGGCAGATGACTTTTGGCCTATTTCCTTATAGATGTATACCTCAATTCTCAGGAAAAGGCTACTGAGAGAAATTTCTGAGCCCTTAGGTACCTTTAAGCGTACTGTGTTTCCTAAGGACCAAGAATATCAGGAGTCATTTGGAAAATCTCTGGGTGTGAATCTGGGCAGGCCTGAATCTTGGCATCCTAACCCAAAAGTTGGATGTAGCATTAATACCTTGAGAATTCATGTGGGCACATGTGAGATATATGGGTTAAGTATCAGTGGCTGACGATGTTTGCTTCAAAATCTCTCTTTGTTTTATATACTCCTAAACTTACTACACTTTATCAGGATGCGGAAATGGAGTACTAAATTTCTTGTAAACAAAACTGCCCGTGCAAAATCTTCTTCCCCAGTGTTAACAGGATCTCTGGGATAAATACCTCGTTCTACCTTCATGCTATTTCTGTTCCATCAGTACCTCACATATTCCAAAAGCAATTCCTAGGAAGAGTCTGAGAAAGTAAAAATGGGGAATTGCAACTTTACAACATTGTTGCTAACACGTTGGTTGCACTCTGGGTAGGTCCCCATTCCAGTGCATATACTCTTTATAACTTGTGACCAGTTCCAGCTGGAAAGACTGTTGACTAGAGGGGAAACTATTGGAGGCAGAGGAGTGCTGCAGAAGTTTAAAGGGAAACACAGATAAAGATAAGAGCAATGGCAATAACTGGGAGAATGGATAGATGTACAGACCTGAACAGTGGTTGGAATTCCTTTGGCTAGCCTGCAGAAAATTGAGGAGTGCCAAAGGCATAATGATTGGCCTGTGGTTATTTCAGAAGAGCATCGGGGAAGGTAGCTCTAAGTAATCAGCTGAGAACAGTTCCATATTGTGTACTGGCTAAAAACTACCCATACAAGCTCTGAGATGACTCTACCCTGAGAAGGGTTTTGCAGACTCATTTTTCAACAGGGCAAAAGAGTCTGATTCATGTCAACTCTTCCTTGGGAATGGGACCCTGCTCTGGAGGAAGAACACCACCAAGGATGAGGCAGATGATTTTCACGAGGTAAATTCATCAGACTTTCTCAGATGAGCAGGATATAGTAATCTAATTAAATCTTTCTACAGAAGGAAAATTGAAACAATATATTGACCAAATTCACATTGCTGAAAATTCTAATACATATTCTATAAATTGAAAACCAACAAAAACATAATATTAGTAGAGGAATGGTACCTAAACAGGGTACCTCGTAATTCAAGCACGAATTTATAAGATGCACTCACTACTGAAATATGACAAATAGTTACAAACACTTTTCAATTCTAACCTGCCATATCAATGGGCCTAATATTGCAATTAAATGATATACAGACTAGGTTCAAAAAATCAACATCCATCATTCTCCTTTATGCAAAAGACACATTTGTTCCCCCACCATTTCAACACACACACACACACACACACACACACACACACACACACACACACACACAGAAAACCTGATATTGAATGGCTGGTATAAAATCTATCAAGCAATTCCCTCCCCCCCCCCACATACAGGCTTGAGTTGCTATTTTTATATCAGATAAGATAGGCTTCACATTAAAATTAGTGAGAAAAGACAAAGAAAACTATTACAGAATAATAAATGCCACATATGCCAAACAGCTAGCCTTATATTTAATGTCAAAATGTTAAAGACATTTTCTGTAAAATTAGTAGTGAGGCAAGTATGTCAACTCTCTACATTGCTGTCCCACATAGTGTTAGGATTCCTAGCTAGAAAAATATGGAAAGATGCAAAAGAAATGGATTGCAAATAGGAAAAGAGAAAGTTAACCTTTTCCTCTTTATACATGACAGGATTCTGAAGTTAAAGAACCCTACAGAATCTACTCTCGAATTACAACTGATAGGAAATTTTGAGAAAGTAAAAGGGTATAAAATTAACCCTCAAAAATAAATGGATTTCTATATCCCAACAATGAGAACAATAAGGCTATAATCAGGAAAGGAATTTTTTTCAATCACCTCAAATAAGTACTTAGGAAATAACACAGCAAGTGAAGGACTTGTATGATAAAAAAATTTAAAAACGTGAAAAAGGAAATTAAAGCCAATGTAACAAATTGGAAAAACTCCAATTCTCCTGGATTGGTAAGATAAATATCATGAAAATAGCAATACAGTTATCTACAAATTTAGTGCAATATCCATTATGTGACAAAGTAGAAATGATAAAGAAGATTAACAGTGATATTCTCAGAACAATTTGTTAGCAATGAATTTTATAACTTCAGAAGGAGTGAAGGAAGGAAAGTGGGAGAAATATATGAAAAGATGTAACTGTTCTTTAAGTAATTTACTCATTACCACATGAATAGAGTTCTAACTCCTGTGTATATTAGATGACAATAGAAATTTTAAAAATTAATATGTGAAATCATTAAAAATGTTAACCATTATGAACAAAGAATTTAAAGCAAGTATAGTCACAATATCTTCTGCCAGAGAGGTCACACTTTTATTTTCCTTCAAAATCTCCTTTTTGAACTGCACTTTAGTTAGTCATAACCACACTAGTAATGCCAGAGGGAAAATGTTCATAAGCTCACTTTTTTAATAATTATCCCTGTATGCACATGTTACCTCAGTGATGTCACTATAAATTTCACTTGTTTCTCTACCAATGGATTGCACTGTCTAGAAACAACTTCACTTATTTCTTTTATCTACAATGACACAGTGCAATATAAACATATTTTTCACAAAACTCAAATCCAGCAGAAATCATTTTTACTTTGAAAATTTTGTTAGATATCACTCTCCCCTATCATTGAGTATATATACAGGAGTCCCATTTTCAAACAGACTTTCAAGTGATCTAACATAGTGTGATTAGCATTTGCTCATTTTGAATAATGGACTCCCATGATTATATCTCCTAATATACCCAAATATTGCTTATGGTGCATGCACAGATCACTGAAAATTCCATCCTTGCTATTATGGCCTAGAAATGTTTTTGCCACTCTTAGTCAACTTGGATATTCTATTGACAAAAAACTTTTTTTCTTTTTTGTAGGTCAAATCCTCTGCCTCGATATAAATAGCTTTAGTTCATTAAGCGGTTATACATTGTTTCTTGGATTTTTGGAGGCTGGAGTTACTTTTTGTGGTCCTGAAGAGCAGAAGTACTCAAAGAAGTACTCTGATGCACTCACTTGAACCACCAAATCAATCTATTACCAAAAACAGAGAAAGGAAATCATCTAGCTATCTAATTATCAATCTCTCCAATTCTATACAGTTAATGGAGCAGATTTATATGTGTGTCATGTATCCATCATATATATATATAAACATATATATATTAACATATATATTCCTTTAAATTAAAAATAGAGAGAAGAATGTATATAATCTCACAAAATATTATTACCTGCAAAATAAAGACAATTCATTTGGTCTAAGATTTCTGATGATGCCTTTCTATATATTATCATAGATTTTTTAAAAATTCTTTTACCCATATATAGGATAATAGGAATTTTAAACTATCTGTTTAACACCTGGACAGAAAATGAACATTGAATCCTAATTTCCGAAACATACAGAATAATTGCCTCTTTGCTTTCTGAAGCACCTGATTTTGAATTTATCAATTTAACAAGTGGCAAGAATTCCAATCCAAGGTAGTAATAACAAAAAATTTTGGTATTGGCAGCAAAATAATCCAGAAGATCAATGGAACAGGTAGAAGTTCCATAAATAAAACTACATACCAATAGTCAACTCTATCTGCAAATATCAGGTAACCCTTTCATAAATTACAATAAAAATATTAAAAAAATAAAGTCTCTTCCATTGTTGATGCTAGGAAAACTATCAGCATGGGATATCATCTTTGATTTCTTTCTTTAGGCATTTATAATTTTATTAAATAATCAATTTGTATCCTTGTTTAGGTTAATTCCTCTACACTATTCTTTTTTTAAAATTTCTCCTTCTGTTTGGGTATTGTTGGAATACAGAAATACTACTGATTTCTCAATTTTAATTTTTAGAGTTTAATTTGTTTAATTTTTGGTTTAATTTGTAAGAGTTTGGGAGTGGAATTTGTTGGGTCAGTTGAAGAAAATATGTCATCTGCGAATAGGAACTTTTTAATTTTCTCTTTCCCTGTTCAGATTCCTTTGATGCTCTAGTTTTGCCTTACTGCTCTGTTGGGTTCTGCACTATATTGAAGAGAATTGTAGAGAATGGCCATCCCTGTCTTGTTCCAAATTTTTAGGTAACTGTTTCTTCTTCATTTAGTATGACACTAGCTGTAGGTCTGTCATATACAGCATTGAATGTTTTAAAGAATGTAACTTCTTATTTTGCTAGTGCTCTCAACATGAATGGATGTTGTATTTTCTCAAATACCTCATCAGCATGTAGAGAAACTATCACATGATTCTTAACCTTAGTTCTTGTAATATGATGTATCACATTATTTTATTTGTGAATGGTAAACCAGACTTGCATCTCTGGGATGAAGCCTACTGTATCATTTTCTTATTGTGACTCTGAATTCTGTTGACTAGTGTTTTATAGAGGATTTTTGAGCTGTGTTCATCAGAGAGATTTGTTTGTAGTTCTTTTTGGTTGGGTCATTTCCTGGTTTGGGGATGAGTGTGATATTGCCTTCAAAGAATCAGTTTGGAGTTGTTACTTTTGCCTCAACATCTCAAAGCATTTCAAGAGAGTAAGCATCGACTCACCTTTAAAAGTTTTGTAGAATAATGCAGTGAAACCATCTGGACCTGGCTCTTCTTTGTTCGCATGTTTCTGATTGCTTCTGCTATCTCATTGTATGAAATTTGTTTATTCAAGGAAGTAGATGTGTAGTTCATTTTACTTTCAACTAACAGTTGTGTTAACGCATACGGTAAAGTGATAGTTTATCAGTGGAAAATTGTAAGATTTCAGTCCGTCAGTAATTCTTTTTTTCTGCTTAAATGTGCTGTGTGCTTACCAATAGGGCTTATCTTGAATACCTATGATGATGGTCTTCATTCAACAAACATTCCAAACCTAAAGATCCTCTAATTATTACCATAAGCATTAATATAGATAAAACTCTTACATTTGGAAGAACAGTTTATAATTCGTTATTTGACCTTTCCTGAAATTTAACTTTGGTTTTCAGTTTTCAATGAAATAAAATGTGTAAGTACATAAACCATTAGTTTTCAAATCTTAGATTTTACAATGGTTATTTTCATTACATATTTAGGGGTAACAAAACTGTCTTCTACTGATGGACAATCCTATCAAAACTGTCTGTAGTTCCTAAAAGTGAATAGGTAATGAAAAGAAATTCCATCGTAACATAGAAAGCAGATTTTTTTATATAGTCAACTGTACTGTTACAGTGCTTTTATTTATATCCCTGGGGGTTTGAATAATGACATTGGTTTATACACTGGATATGAGGTCCAAAATATCAGACCATAGAATCCAGTATTGTGACAGATGTAATAACTTGAAAGTAATGACTTCAATGAGACTACAGTTCCCATTGAATCACAAGAAAGTATTTCCAAATTCCTCATCTATTTATTTAATGATGTTCCATGTGTTGCACAGTTCTGTTACAGCTCATATGTCAGTATCTAGCATATAACATTTCAAATATTTCTGGGGAAGATGCTTCAATTCTAATCATGAGTATTGATTGCTCTGTTTATCAAGGAAAAAACAACAAATGCAACTCATATTTAATAGAAACAGGTGTGCAATGTAAATGGATTGCATTCAATAAAGAAAGGAGAGATGTTAGGAATTGCAGTACATGTCTAACTTTGAAAGAATGACATAAAGAATCAATAATTGACACAATTTCATTTAATTGTTGAAGAATCAGGATTAGGCATAAAGCAAATAGATAAAAAATGTAGCTGCAATGTTTGGTTCATTTGTTAGTATGCAATTTTAATACTAACTAGTGTTTTCAATTATGTAAAGGTTACACTCAATAATTGTCTCTGAACTCTGCAGTTTGTCAAAAAACCATGCAAGCAAGAAGAACTTTTTAATGATATATGACCTGCCCACAAGAGAAATGACTATCCACCAAGAATACTGTACCCAGCTGAGGTCTCAATCATATCTATGGGAAAAACAAAAAGCTTCCCCATCCAGGAAAACAGATAAGTAAAAACTAATAAGAATACTAGGTAATTATATAAAAAATTAAGAAGTCACTGGCCCTAACAACATAGGTCAAATGGCAGGAATTAGAAAATATTTTCCACATCACAGCCTCAATATAAATGGGTTTAACTGTTCAATTAAATAAGGTAGGCTGACTCATTAGTTCAAAAACAAGATCCATCTTTCTGCTGTCATCAATATTCTGTGAGACACTGAAATGAAATCTATCCATAAAGGTAGAGTACTATTGACAAGCTAGAGTTCTTACACCAGCTAAAGTAGATTTCAAACTAGTATTGGTGAGAAGAGACAGAGAAGGTTATAACACATTATTAAAGAGATCTCCTCTTCTAGAGGATATGATGGTTAGGAAAATCTATATATCAAATGCCAGAGCTCCCACTTTCATCAAACAACTTTACATACATTAATACAAATATGGTTTCAAACACAATATTCTCAGTGACTTGAACACACCACTGTCTCCTCTGCATAGATCAACAAGACAAATGCTCAACAGAGAAACCTCAGAATTGACTAATTGCACAGACAAACTAGACCTAATGGACATCTGATGACTCTTCCACCCAGGAAAACCAGATTATACAGCACATGGAAAGTTTTCTAAATTGAGGAACTTTCAGGCACAAAGCAAATCTGTGAAAATTCAGAAACACTGAAATTATTTCCTGCATTCTTTGAGACCACATGTGTATAAAATTGGAATTCAAAAACAATCTCCAACAAAGAATAACTGTAACTTATGGAGATTTAACAACACATTGTTGAATAACCAGTGGATCACTGAAGAGATGAGAACAGTTTATGTTACTAATAAAATGGAGCAAACAAAATACCTGTTTTTTTAAACACCAAAAGCAGTACACTTAAAAATGTATAGCTCTGAGTGTTTCTATTAATAAATAAAAAAATCTCTTACTAATTTTGGTTTGAAGTCTATTTTATCTGATATGAGGATGGCAACTCCAGCCTGTTTATGGGGGCTGTTAGCTTGATAGAGTTTATTCCAACCTCTCAATTTCAAAAGATGCTTGTTTTTTTGGGTAGGATGTGTCTCTTGAAGACAGCAGAATGATGGATCTTGCTTTTTGATCCAACTAGATAGCCTATGCCGTTTAATTGAAGAGTTGAGTCCATTGATGTTGAGAGTTAGGATCGAGAGATATTTATTAGGTCCTACCATTTTTAAAAGGTTTTATTTGGGCCTGTGTCTTGACAGTTCTTGTGGTCCTTAGGTGGTATGCTGTTTAGGTGCCATTTCTTTCCCTATATTGCATTTATTTTGGTTTTCTATGTATAGAACATCTTTCAGAATTCTCTGTAGTGTTGGTTTTGTTGTGACATATTGTTGCAGCTTTTCCCTGGAATGGAATGTTTTTATTCTTCCCTCAGTTATGAATCAGAGGTTAGCTGGGTACAGTATTCTTGGTTAGTAGTTATTTGACTTAAGGGCATGACATATGTGCTTCCAGTCACTTCTTGCTTGCATGGTCTCTGCTGAGTAATCTGGGGTTATTCTGATTGGTTTTCCTTTATAGGTTACTGAACCCTTTTCTCTGGCTGCCTTTAGGATCGTTTTTTTGGTTTCTACTGATCCAGTTCGGATTACGATGTGGCGGTGAGATGTTGTTTTCTGGTCAGGTCTGTTTGGGGTTCTAAAAGCTTCTTGTATCTGGATGGGTCTGCCCTTCTGGATATTTGGGAAATTCTCTGAGATAATTCCCTGAAGTACATTTCCAATACCATTGACCTCTTTCTCCAGACCCTCCTCAATACCGATTATCCTTAAATTAGGCTTCCTAATTGTATCTTGGACCTCCTGAAGCGCTCTCTCATTTTTCCTAGATTTGGATTGACTCATTTTCTGTTCTTTCTCTATAACTAAATTATCTTCAGCCCCCGAAATTCTCTCTTCTGCATTGTCTGACCTGCTATCAAAGCTATCTACTTTATTTTCCCGTGCTACTAATTGCTCATTTTTGATGCCTTGCATCTCTTCTTTTAGATCATGTATGGATTTCTTTAGCTCCTTGATTTTCATTTGAGTGGTTAGCTCAGTAGCTTTATTTTCTTTGAACATTTACTGGAGTTTGGTCACCTTTTTATTTGTGGATTCTATGAATTCATCCATCTTTCTTTGAACAGCCTTTATTATGGCCTCCTTTATGGCTTCTTCTTTTTTACTTATCACCTTGTTTATGGTTTCCTCTTGTTCAGCTATGGCTTCCTCCCTTATCTGTTTCTTTATATTTTCACATTTTTCATTAATGATGTTTATCAATTGCATTTGTACAGCGCTTGGAAGACTCTCCTCTAGGTTTGCCAGTGATTGTTCCATTGGCTGTTTACATTGGGTGGGGGAGGTGGGAGATGTTGTTTCTTGATTTGACATTTTTCTTGAGTTTCTTGTTCTGCCCATTTGAAAATGGGCAAGATTAATACTAAACACAATTGTAGTTTTTCAGATATAACCAACCTAGACCTCTGTAGCTGGCAGACTCTAGATGTTCACAAGTTTTGATTGGTGTTATCACTCTTTCTTTTTGTGCAGTTACCGACTAGTCTAATTATTCACTGATAAGCGATTTATATCCAAAACAATAAGCCTCTCAACCCAATCTCTATTGTCTTTAAGTCCCTCTGAGCCTAGAGAATAAACACCTAGATATACAATGTTGCTCAACAGCCATCAAGTGTAGATCCATGCAGTATAAGTGTTGAAAGAGGAGCAGAGGTCCAGAGATAAAAAATAGAATGAGAGAGGTCATGGGGTAAGTAGGTAGAGTATTTGAGTACAAGGTTTGGAAAGTATTAGAATAAAACTTATGAGTTGCTGTGTGACTAGCTCTTAGCCCAACCAGTGGCCTCACAGTGGACCATGGGATGGATCTGCGAGCTTCCATCTCAGCGCAGTTGGCGGACGTTTTCCTGTGCTGCTTCCAGGTGCAGTCACAAGCCAAGGGTCTGGGGATTGAGAGTTTCAGGAGCTCTCAGCAGGACCAGCAAAAGGCCCCTCTGTTCCCAGGGGCGGGCCCCAGCTGGATGTGGGCTCCAAGGGCGGAGCCTCGCCTTTTTGGTTCTCAGAAGGGGAGCTTGGCTGCTGGTCGGCCCTTCAGATCCCTGCTGTGTTTCCACTGCTTTGTCAGAGTCTGTGACTGTGGGGGGGGCCCTCAGTGGTGTCTTGCTCAGGATTCCCAGCTGGAGATTGCCCCGCTCGAGAATTGAGGGGGGCAGATGCTGGCTCCTATTTACCTGCACCCCCTACCCACTGTTGTAAGGCAGGGTCCCAAAGCCCTCCACTCTCCAGATCCAGTGGCCTGGGTGAGGAGCCTGGTGGGTGGGTGGGAGTTGGGACCGCTCCGCCTCCCCTGGTGGGTGCTGAGTCTTAGGGTCCGCCCGCTTGTCAGTCTCCAGTCAGAGGGCTGGGGGTTGAGCCCGTTGGGCGGGTGGGAGTTGGGACAGCCCCGCCTCCCTTCATCGGGTGCTGGGTCTTATGGGTAGCCCGCCTGTCAATCTCCAGTCAATGGCCTGAGGGAGGGGGATGTTGAGGGGAGGGACAGGATTCTAACTTCCTTGCCCCCCTGCTCCCGCCAGTCTTTCTCGGGCAGGGTGTTGGGGTCTGAGTTAAGTTCTATTGCTTGGCACCCGCGCCGCTTTCCCGATGTGTTTGGGGATGTGCTGTATTACTCACGCCTCTGCGTCCGTCTGCGAGTGCTCCACGGTGGTGGGGAGTCTTTCACTCCCCTCGGGTCTCCGCCGCCACCTGTGTTCTGCATCTGGGTTCCGCTTCTTGCTGTTCTGGTTCCGCGTCTGGGTTCCGCTGCTTCCACCGTTCGCTGGCCAGGTTCTGTGCTGGTTTCTGCAGCCGTTGGCTTATCGTGGCTTTCCGTGGCTTTGGGCGAGAAGTGGGGGAGGGGTCCTCGTGTTACGAATTCTTTGAGAAAGTTGGATGTGAGCTTTATCTGGATTTCTTTTCCGGTTTGAGTCCTTCTACATTGCTTTTTGAGTTTATTGTTGTGAATTTCTTTAGATAGTTGGCTCGTGGGACTCCCTGGTTCTCTCTTTTTGTCAGAGAAAGCTAGGCAGCATCCCTATTGTCTCGGCACCATTTTCCTTCTCCCATGTAAGTTATTTAAAAAAAGATAAAGTCCATAAAAATTTATGAAATACAATAAAAGGAGGTTGGCATTTACCCAACCACCCAGAAACAAGGACATACTAAACCCACTAGCACAACAATGTTCATTGCAGCACTATTCACCATAGCAAAGATATGGAACAAAGCTAGATGTCCCTCAGTTGATGAGTGGATCAACAAGTTGTGGTATTTGTACGCAATGGAATGCTATGCCGCTGTCAGAAAGAATGACATCGCCCCATTTGTTAGGAAATGGGAAGACTTAGAAAAAATCATATTAAGTGAAGTAAGCCAGACTCAAAGGAACTTAGGCTCAATGGTTTCCCTCATTCGTCATAATCAGTAGAAACCTTGGGCTTTACTAGCAGAGATTTTCAATAGAGCAAAATCTTGATACATAAGGACATATAATGTGAAGCTAATTGAAAGGACCTCCAGGATAGTGAAACAAAAGCCATATAATGAATGATTGTTGTCCTTAATGTACTATGTTGTCTCTCATCTCCTTTGCTGTCCCTTGGTTATCTCATATTGGTATAGTATCTCACTTTGTTATCTGATAAATTGAATTTATTTGTATCTGGATATTTGAAATTTGATAGGGAAGGGGGGAAAACCAAGACGGGTGTGGGGTGTGGGGGGGGGAGGGAAATGGGTACCAAGAGATGTGAAAGGGTATCAATGTATGTGAATTAATGCACCTTCTATCTGGCAAATATCATGTAACCCTTTTACTAATTACAATAAAAAAAAACAAATAAAAATCTCAACCCCCAAATTTAATGATGGTCCTTAGGATTCTGTAAAAATAAAAACAAAAAAAATCACAAATCCAGTATAAAGAACTAATTAAAATTAGAGCAGAATTAAAGCAATTAGAGTCCAGAAAAATCCTAGAAAGAGTCAAGAAGGCAGGAGATTATCTCTTTGATAAAAATTCAATAAATTTACAGATGTTTAGCAAATCTTACAAAAAAAGAAAAAAAGAAAGGGAGCACACTTAAATAAATGAAATCATGATGAGAATCGAAATAGCACAACCATAATTACCAAGATACAGTCCATCATACAGGAGTGTTTTTCAAACCTTTATGTCAAAGGATTTGAGAATTTAGAAGAGATGGATGAATTTGTACAAAATATTTACACACGCAAACTAAACCAAGATGATGTAAACTAACTAAACAGATGTATTTCAAGTAAAGAAATAGAAAGGGCAATAAGAAAATTCACATCCAAGAAAAGTCAAGTACCTGATGGATTCACAGCTCAACTCTGTAAGTTCTTCAATGGAAAACTTCTCCACAATCTATCAATTAAATTGAAAGTTAACACTGTTTAGTAAACTCATTTTGGGAAGCCAGCATAACCCTCATCAAAATCAGATAATGGGTTCCCAGTGTTTGGCCTAGATGTAGAATGCTTGCCCAGCATACACAAAGACTGCGTACAATTCTTCAGTACCACATAGAAGAGAAAACCCAGAAGTGGTGCTGTGGCTCAAGTGCTAACTTTGACAAAGTCCAATGACAGTATTCAGGCCCTGAGTTCAAGCCCTAGAAGTGGCAAATGAAGACAAATATGAACAAAACCAGACAAAGACTCCCTAAAGAAAGAACAATCTAGCTATTTCTTTGATGAACAATGATTCAAATCTTGCTATCAAAATACTGGCTAATTGATTTCAACAACTCAGTCAAAAATTATACACTGTAATCAAAGATTATTCATCACAGGCATGCAAACCTGATTTAATAAATGCAAATCAATTGATCCAATTCATCATATCAAGAGGAGCTATGATAAGAACTCCATGAACTTCTCAGTAGATGTAGAATAAAATAATTGACAAGCTCCATGCTCACAGCTCTGGAGAAACAATTGACACATTTCCATGCTTACAGCTCTGAAGAAACTCAGTTTCTATGGAGGTACCTCAGTACAGTAAAGGCTAGTTATGACAAAAGTACAGCTAGCTTACACTTAATGGCCAAAAGCTAAAGCCATTTCTTCTAAAACCAAGAATAAGACAAGACTATTGCTGTTCACTGCAATATTCACATTCCTAGCAAGAGCAATAAATCAAGATGAAAACAGAAAGGGAATCCAAAGAGGGAAAATTGTCATTAAACAGTCCCTCTTTACAGATAATGTATCATTTCAGAGGAAGAGAGAATTTCTGTGCTTGAAATATTCAGCAGTGTGACTGTTTGAATTGTCTGCCAAGGATACCATTTCTGTGTTCACTATTATAGACATAAACTGTTCAAGGACAGGTAAGGATTGATTGTGTTACAGATCATTCTTTATATTAATAATCAACATTTGAAATGCACATATAACATTCAACTTGAAATTGACTCAAAATTACCATCAGTATAGCTTCTCAAGATTTCTGAACTCGTAAAATCTCAGGACAATATTGCATAGTGTGGGAACTTGTCCTGTTTACAAGACTTTCAACTTCTGCATGGTACATATCAATAAACTATTGCTGTGCATCTCCCCTAGGGTAAGTGATGAAGAAAACTTTTCTGTAGCTCTAAAAAAGTAGATCATGAAATAACTATGTCTTTAAAAATAAGGATTTTCTTTGACCATGTTGTACAACTTGGACAAATCTCACTTTGAAACCTACACTAATACGGAATGCACATCTGCAAAACACCGTTTGTCAAGAAGTGCAGAGGCTTGAGATCAACTTCATAGTGCTGAGTATCTTACTTAAATGATTCTGGGTTTATTCTAGGAAGTTATCACAAAATATTTGGCACATCCCATGCCTATTCTGCTAAATTCTGCTTGGGTAAAAAGTGAATGTTGGCTAAGGAAATGGTGACTCACAACAGTTATCCCAGCTACTCAGGTGGCTGAGACCAGGGGATTGAGGTTCAAAGCCCGCCATAAGACTCTAAAACCAACAATTTAATGTAAAACTCTTGGAAAAAGAGCAACAAAGGAATCCCAATTACAGTAGAAGGAAAAAAACTAAAATTAAAGCACAAATAAATGAATTGGAATCCAAAAAAGTATAGAAAGAATCAACAAAATAATGAGTTGATCATTTGAAAAAAATAAGAAAATTGACAGATCGTTATCAAATCTTACCAAAAAATGGAAGGGAGCTCACCAAAATAAACCAAATCATAGAAGAGAATTGAAATATCATTACAGATTAGCAAGCTCCAGATCTGCATAGGGATTAGTTTTCAAGCCTTTATGCCCCCAAAATATGAGAACCTAGAAGGAATGGATGAATTTTTAGCCAATATAACACACCCAAACTGAACCAACAAGACCAAATCCAACGAAGCAAACCTATCTCAAATACTGAAATAGAAATGGCACTTAGTCCTCCCATCCAAGAAAAGCCCATGACCTGTTAAATTCATAGCTGAATTCTATAAGGTGTTCAAAGTAGAGCTCACACAAATACTCCTCAAGCTCGTCAACACAATGTAAAATGAAGGCTCTTTGCCAAACATTCTATGAAGCCAATACAGCCCTCATCCTAAAACCACACATGGCCTCATTAAAGAAAGAGAACTATAGACCAATATCTTTGATGATTATTGATGCAAAACTTCTCAACAAATACTAGCTAACCATATTAAGCAACTTACCAATCAATTATACACTATGATCAAACAGAATTCATCCCAGGAATGCAAATTTGGTTCAATATACACAAGTCAAATAATATAAATCCTCACAGTAACAGGAGCAAGGACGAGAATCAAATGATTGTTTCAATAGATGCAGAAAAGGCATTTGACAAGATCTAACATCCCCTTATGCTAAAAGCTCTGGAGAAACTAGTAAAATAGAGACTGGGTATGACAAACCTACAGCTAGCATTTTACATAATGGTGAAAAACTAAAGACTTTTCCTATAAATCAAGAATGAGAGAAGGATGATCATTCTCTCTGCTCCTCTTTAACATAGTAATAGAATTCCTAGCCAGAGCAATAAGGCAAGAAGCATATAGAGAGTGGATTCAAAGAGGGAAAGGGGAAGTGCAACTTTGCTTCTTTGCAGATGACATATTTAAAGAACCCTACAAACTCTGCTACCAAGTTGTTTGAGTTGATTTGAAATTTTTGCAAGTTAGCAAGTTATAAAATTAAGCCTCAAAAAACTGCTTTCCTGTATGGCAACATTGGGAGGAGCAAGGCTCAGATCAGGAAAGCAACACATTCTGAAATCACCTCCAAAAAAACTTTAGGAATTAAATTAGCTAAGATGTAAAGGACCTCTATGATGAAAAACATTAAAAACCTGAAAAAGGAAATTAAAGCAGACTTGTGGATGTGGGGAAAACTCCCATGCTCCTGGATTGGAAGAATTAGTAACATGGAAATGGCAATCTTGCGAAGGGCTATCTACAAATTCAATGCAATACCCATCATTTTCCAATGTCATTTTTTAAGGAAATAGAAGAAGAAATTCAAAATTTCATGTTTAATTTAATAAAATAGCCCATATACTAAAAATATTTCTTTTCAGAAAGAGCAGTGAAGGAGGAATTTCAATACCAAAGTTTAGAGTCTATTACAGAGCTATAGTAAACAAAAGCACATGGTCAATGCAGAAGAACAGGCTGTGGAGTAATGGAGTAGAACTGTAGACCTAGAAATCAACCCCAGAGCTAGGGACACCTTATCTTTGATAAGGGAGCCAAAAAATTAAAGAAAGACAGCCTCTTCATCAAGTGGTCCTGGCAGAAAAGCTTAACAACCAATAGAAAACTGGAGTTGGCTGCTTCTATGTCACACTGTACTAGGATTAATTACAAATGGATCAAAAACCTTGATGTAAAATCAGATACCGTGAAAACTTTCCAAGAAGGAATGGGAGATGCATTGTGCCTCCTTAGCCCTTTCTGAAACTTACTTAATAAAGGTGCAGAAACACAATAACTTAAGTTTGGACAAAGGGGACTGCCATAAACTGCAGAGATTCTTTATGGCAAAGGACATAGCCAGAAAGATAAATAGAAAGCCCCCTACTTTGGAGAAGATATTCACTGACCATACAACAGAAAAAGGCCTCATATTTAATCTCTATCTATCTATATATCTATCTATATAACTATCTGCTTAAAACATTGAATCTCTTCAAAACATATCTTCCAAGAAATAACTATCCTATTAAAAGATGGGCCAAAGACCTAAAGAGAGACGTTTTTGAATACAAATGGCCTATAAACACATGAAGAAATGCTCAACACATCAGGCCATAGAAGACATGTAAGTCAAAACAACTCTGAGATTCCACCTCAATCCAGTTAGAATATCCATTATCAAGAAATCTAATAATTGATGCTGGTGGCATGTGGCCATAAGGTATCGCTAGGAGAGTAAATTTGTCAACTACTATTGAAAGCACTATTGATCTAAAGAATAACAGATATCTCTATTTCTTGACATTTACCCAAATGTTTGGAACAAGGACATACTAAACCCACAAGCACAATGATGTTCATTGCAGCACTATTTACCACAAGAAAGATATGGGACCATCCCAGATGTCCCTCAGTAACTGATGATATAGTATTTATACACAATAGATTTCTATGCTGCCATCAGATAGAATGACATTTGTAAGGAAATGGAAAGTCTTGGAAAAATTCATATTAAGTGAAATAAACCAGATTCAAAGGAACATAGGCTGAATGGTTTCTTTGATTAAAATAGCTCAAAACCTAGATACATAGGATGAGGCTAAATGAAAGGATCTGCAGGATAAGAAAACAAGAACTTTATAATTGTGTTATTTTATTCTTAATGTACTATTATTTATCATCTCTTTTGTTGTCACTAGGTTAATCTCATATTGTTACATTATCTGACTTTGTTAAGTGATATATTGTATATACATTTATTTTTTAGTTGAAATAGGGAAGTTAAGGGGGAAACAAGATGAGGTGAAGGGATGGGGGAAGTAAATGGGGACAAAATCATGAGAAGGGGTATCAGTGTAGGAGAATGAATGTACCATTTTTCTCATGTATATCACTGTAACCACTCTATTAACTAAAAGAAAAAAGAAAAAACTAAAAGAATAGATAAGACAGTCTTACATGTGGAGAATAATTTGAAACGTGGTTCTTTGGCTTTTCCTGAATTTTTTAGTTACTAATTTTCAAATGAAAACCTTGTTAAAATACATAAACTATCGCTTTCAATTTCTTATGTTGTAATCCAGTTATTTTTATTACATGACTTGACATCATGGAATTACCTTCTATCCATAAAATTTCCTCTAAAATTTTTTTTCAGTCCTTAAATATGAATAGTTCCTGGGAAAATGCAATGGCAAAGTTGGTAGTGTCATTTGGATGCAGTAAATCCTGTTGGTATTTTACTGTTAATACATGTTTGATATGATATAATGACTAAGGTTTATTAATAATACTACTGTGTACAGTAAAGAATCCAAAATAGAAAAACGGAACATGGCGCCAAGACAATAGGGACGCTGCCTAGCTCTCTCTCACAGAAAGAGAGAACCAGGGAGTCCCAAGAGCCAACTACCTTAAGAAATCCACACCAACAAACTCAAAAAGCAATGGAGAAGGACTCAAACCGGAAAAGAACTTCAGATAAATCTCACATCCAACTTTCTCAAAGAGTTCAGAATGTGAGGGCTCCTCCCCCACCCCTTGCCGCCAGCTCTGAGCCGCAGAGGGAGCTGGGCCAGCCAGTCCTGACCTGCAGAAAACAGTATAGGACAAGGCCAGCGAGCCACAGAAGCAGTGGAACCCAGATGCAGAACCAAAACAACAAGCAGTGCAACCCAGATGCAGAACACAGGCCGCAGAGAAGACCCAAGGGGAGTGAAAGACTCCCCACCACAGTGGAACACCCACAGACAGAGCACAGAGGTATGAGTAATACAGCAGGTCCCCAAACCCATCGGGAAAGCAGAGCTCATCCCAAGCAATAGAACTTAAATCAGACCCCTCCTCCCCGCCCAAGAAAGACTGGCAGGAGCAGAGGGACAAGGAATTTAGAATCCTGTCCCTTCCCTCAACAGCCCACTCCTTCAGTCCATTGAATGGAGACTGACAGGGAGGCAGCTCTAAGACCCAGGTGGGAGTTGGGACAGCCCCGCCTCCCTTCAGCGGGTGCTGCTCTTATGGGTAGCCCACCTATCAATCTCCAGTCAATGGCCCGAGGGAGGGGGCTGTGGAGGGGAGGGACAGGATTCTAAATTCCTTGCCCCCCCTGCTCCCACCAGTCTTTCTCGGGCAGGGTGTTGGGGTCTGAGTTAAGTTCTATTGCTTGGCACTGCTCCACTTTCCCGATGTGTTTTGGGATGTGCTGTATTACTCATGCCTCTGCGTCCGTCTGTGGGTGCTCCACGGTGGTGGGGAGTCTTTCACTCCCCTTGGGTCCCCGCCGCCGCCTGAGTTCTGCATCTGGGTTCCGCTGTTTGCTGTTCTGGTTCCGCGTCTTGCTTCTGCTGCTTCTGCCGTTCGCTGGCCCAGTTCTGTGCTGGTTTCTGCAGCTGTTGAGTTCCCAGCCTGGTACCCTCCACTGCCGCCGCTTTTCGTGGATTAGAGCCGGTGTCCGCCCCCACTTTCCCCAGATGGAGCTGGCGCCCGCTCAAGCCGGTTTTCGTGGCTTGGTCCGGCACCAGCTGCCACTTATTGTGGGTTTCCGTGGCTTTGGGCGAGAGGTGGGGGAGGGGTCCTCGCGTTCTGAATTCTTTGAGAAAGTTGGATGTGGGCTTTATCTGGATTTCTTTTCCGGTTTGAGTCCTTCTCCATTGCTTTTTGAGTTTGTTGTGGTGGATTTCTTTAGGTAGTTGGGTTGTGGGACTCCTTGGTTCTCTCTTTTTGTCAGAGAAAGCTAGGCAGTGTCCCTATTGTCTCGGCACCATCTTCCTTCTCCCATGTAAGTTATTTAAAAAAAGATAAAGTCCATAAAAATTTATGAACTACAATAAAAGGAGGTTAACACAGGGAGAATTTAGAACAAGTTAGAGTATGATAAAGATTGAATCCCTGGAAGGGGACCATAGTCAAGTGAATATAGCGATCAGAAAATTCAAATATAAGATTAGAAAGTCTCCAAAGTAAAATCAAAAAACCTAATTTAAGGTTAACTGTTGTTGAGGAAAGGGAAGTTAATGTAATTGAAATAGACTAGTTATTAATATATTACATAAAATCATTGCAGAAAACTACTCAAGTATCCAAAAGCATAGGCCTATCCAGATACAAGAACCCCACAGTGCAGAATGGAAGTGGACATCCCACTGCCACATTTGAATCTAAAAAGGCTCAAAGGAGACCAAAGAAAGGATCCTTGAAGTGTCAAGACAGAAGAGAAAAATGACTTACAAAGAAAACCCAATCAGAACAACCACAAATTTCTCTGCAGAGACTATGCAAACAAGAAGACCCTAAAGACACATAAGTACTAAGAATACTGTACACAGATAAGCTCTTACTCATTGGTGTTGGAAAATTAAACTTTCTACATCAGAGAAAATTTAAACAGAACTTATCAACCACGTCAAAATCACAGAAAATTCTCAAAGATGCTCTACACATATTATCTGTGTAATGTATAGCTGGGTTACAGTTATATTTGCCAGGTAGTAGGTTCATTAACTCTCACTCATTGGTACCCTTTCTCATTTTTATTTTTGTCGGTCATTGGGCATGAACTCAGCCTGGGTGCTGTTTTTCAAAGAGCTTAAAGTGCACCATTAAATTGTTGGTTTGCGATTTTTCAAATTCCTTTTTTTAAAGGTATTTTTTATTTAAGAAATTTATTAACATTGTTTTTACATCATATTTTCAATGTTGTTTTTAAAAAAAACAAGTATTCTAAAAGGGAATTTTGAGATACAATCAGTGGCACTTAGATTTCAGAACATAATTAAAATTAGGCTGAGGGTATGTATATCATAGATACACATTAATAAATGTTATAAAACATGTCTATAGAGTCATAAAGCTTTAGGTCTATGTTGTTTATATTTCCAGTACCATTTGCATAGTATTGGGTATGCAAATATCGAGTCCTTGCTTTTGTCCTGTTTGGTTCAAAGCCACCTATTAAGGATACCATGTGATTTGCTCTAGATTCAACCACTACACTGCAAATGCCATTATTTTATCTTGTCTGTTGGCTATGTACAATTCCATATATACATATATATAGATATATGTATATAACAATTTTTTGTATCCATTTATCTGCAGTAGGGCATCCGGATTGTTTCCATTGCTTGGCTCTTGTGAACGGTGCAGAGATGAACATAGCTGAGAAGGTGTCCTTATCATATCCTGGGTTATGATGTTCAGGATAGCTGTCTAGGAGTGGTATGGTGAAATCCTAGGCACTCAGAGTTATAAATTTTCCTCTAAGAACTGCCTTTGCTGTGTGTCAAAGAACCTGGTATTTTGTGTGCTCTTTTTTGTTGTTGTTGTTAAATTCCGTAAAGTGTTGAATTTCTATTCTGATCTTCTTGATGACCCATTGTTGATTCAACAATGTGTTGTTCAGTCCATGTGTTGTAGGGTTTTCATTGCTGGAAACTGGTGTTCAGTTCCAATTGGATAGCCTTGTGGTCTGAGAGAATGTACAGAATAATTTCATTGTTATTGAATCTGTACAGGTTGGATTTATGCCCTAAAATGTGGTCTATTTTATAAAATGTTCCATGTGCTGCTGAAAGAAAAAATATTACTAAAGGATCGGAAATCTTCTTGTAGTCTCACTGATTTATATCACCTTATGATATGCATGAAGTAAAAAAGTACTTGAAAGTTAAAGTACACGATTCGTATTTGAAATCAGGCCAGTTTTAATATTGTTAAATTCAGAAACATGCTAAAAAGCAATGAATGAATTATTATGTGCCTTTAGGAAATTAGGATTTATTTATTTTTTTATTGTCAGTGTATCACAGAGAGGGGTTACAATTCAAACCATGCTATGGTTTTTGGGGTGATAAATTCATGTTAATATGCACATTACCATTGTGGTATTGTCAATTAGAAAGGTTATTGAAAGATTTATTTCATAGATTATTAATATAAGGAAGAATTGAATAATACAAAATGATTATTCAAAATATTCTCCAAATTTGAAACAATTGCTAAGAAATATGAGGGGCGGGGTGTGGGGGATGGAAATGGGGACCAAGACATGTGAAAAGGTATCAATGTATGGGAATTAATGCACCATCTATATGGCAAATATCATGTAACCCTTCTATTAATTACAATAAAAATATATGAAAAAATAAATATGCACCAGAAGTTGCCTTGATTAAGTTATTCTTCTCGTATAAATTTCTGGCATGACAATCAAATGAAATAAAATGAATTTCTTTTAAATGATATTAAATAGAAAGAAATATAGGAATATGGAGAAGAATTTATTGCTTTGTTCCTTAGGTTTGCCTGCTCTCAGATTTCTACATGTAAATGTTTCCTGTTTACAAACCAACCCCAGAAGCTGTGGGAAAATGAGTGCTTGATACATCAAAAAAAAAGGAGAAAAAATATGTGGCTTTCTACAATTCCACTAGCTGAATTTTGCATTGCTCCCTTACCTTAAGGTTGAGACATTTCAGTCACACTATTTGTAGATGTAAAAATATATTTTGAAACACTAAGAAAATCAGTATCAGAGTGATGAATTATTGGTCATCATGTATCTAGCAAGAAGATGGCTATAAGACAAACATGATCTCTTATTGAAAAACTTACAATTCACTTCATCTTGTTATATTTCATCAATCATTTCTGGAATTGAGAAGATCCATAGGCCATAATAGGCTGTGTTTTCAATAATAATTGGTGGCATTCCTCTTTTTACATTCATAGTCTTTGTGATGACCTGAGGGTTAGTGATTCCCTTCTCAAATCTTAGCTACTCAATGTACTCAAATATGAAGATCAGTGTGTCACAGCCAGTCCAAGTAGGAGAACCCATAAGATTCTAATCTCCAAATAAGAAAACTGGAATTGGCTGCAGAAAACAGGAATTGGCTCTGTGGCTCACACGGTAGGCAGAGGCCTGAGGAGCTCAAGTACAATGACAAGCTTCAGACTTGAAATGGAAGAGAATGAACAATGACAGAACTTTTGTACAATTACTGTTTTATGATAGGATGGAAATTGAAAAACCACCAGTGTATCTGAAGGAATGAACCTTATCCAACTATTTCCTCAACTCCAACTGAAGTAGAGACTATCAAGAGGAATTTGAATCTTGGCAATTCTACTTTTCACTTCTGTCAAAGACGTTGCTTAGTGAAGATTTAAATCCACAAGTGCATCATTTCACTAACCACAGTGTGAGAGATCAAGAAACACAGAGCATTTTCAGTAGAAATTTTATGGATATTCTGGAAAAAATTCCAATGTTCATTTGTCCGGTATGTTTATTTTAATTATGACCCAATAAAATGGTTCAGGTAAAGTAAGTTATTCTTTACTTTTTGTTTTTTGTGGATATCATTATTCTCCAAATTCCACTTATGCTAGGATGTTCCAAGATAAAGTAACAAAGAAACAATATATATTTAAGTGCAGTTCTGGAAGAGAATGATTTGCAAGTTTTAGATAATAAGAGAAACACAGACATGTAATGTTTTAACCTTGAAGGCCCTAGTGGAAAAAAAAATCTTTGAATGAAAATGAACATATGAAAGAAATGGCCCTGGAGCAATGAAGGGGAAAACTTGGCTTGTTGAGAGGTATTTTTAATTCTTGAAGTCTGAAAATTCCATATTAAAGCACAGGAAATATGTCAAAATATTTGACATGTAAGTCTCTTGGAAAATCCACTGTGTCTAGGTCCTACTTAAGTTAGAAATATGTCATGAGAAAAATGTACTAAAAAGTACTAATCCAGTCTTCCTCAGAGAAAATAAATTGCCCAATATTTTGAGAGGACTAGTTGTCTCCCCTAATCCAAATGATGTTCACTATTAAAAACAAGATATAAATTGCTGGAAATGCAAATAAAAACAACTTTAAGATTCTCCCTCACTCCAGTTACAATGGATAGGATCAAGAAATCTAACAACAACAGATGCTGGAGGTGATGTGGCCAGGGGGGATCATTACCTGACTGTTGGTGAAAGTGCAAACTCATTCAACCACTATGCAAAGCAGTATGGCAGTTCCTCAAAAGACTAAACATAGAGATCCCCTATGACCCAGCAATTCCACTACTTGACATTTACTCAATCGTCCAGAAACAAGGACATACTAAATCCACTAGCACAACAATGTTCATTGCAGCACTATTTATCATAGTGAAGATATGGAACCAACACAGATGTCCCTCAGTTGATGAGTGGATCAACAAGATGTGGTATTTATACACAATGGAATTCTATGCTGCTGTTGAAAGAACGATATTGCTCTATTTGTAAGGAAATGGAAAGACTTAGAAAAAATCATATTGAGTGAAGTAAGCCAGATTCAAAGGAACATAGGTTCAGTGGTTTCTTTCATTGTCATGAGCAGTAGAAACCATGGGCTCTCCTAGCAGCGGTTTACAATAGAACAAAACCTAGATACATAAGGCCATATAGAATGATGATAAATGTAAGGCCCTGCAGGATATAGAAACAGAAGCCATATAATGAGTGATTGTTGTTTTAATGTACTATGTTATCTTTTATCTCTTTTGCTCTCTCTTGGCTATCTCATATTGTTATAGTATTTCACCTGGTTATCTGATATATTGTATATATGTGTATTTGGTTATTTGAAACAGGATAAGGAAGGGAGGAAAACAAGATGGGGGGAGGGTAGCGAAAGGAAATGTGGACCAAAGCATGAGAAAGGTTATCAATGTATGTGAAGTAATGCACTTTATATCTGGTGAATATAATGTAACCCTTCTATTACTTACAATAAAAATATATGAAAAAAAGGAAGAAAATAAAAAAAATCCAGGAAAATAAATAAATAAAAACAAGATGTATCTCTTAAAGTCGAGGTTGTAGGCTTACCCACACTTATTTCAATGATGTATTTGATATTAAGTTTTCCTAGGAAATCTTCAACTGTCATTTTGTCCATACAGGTTTCAATATCATTTCTGAGATGATTTTCTGTAAACCAAAAGAGAGATCTGTGGGGAGAAGCAGCAGAATAATGCCTTTCAAATATACATGATTACACACATTTGTTATTTGATAATTTATAGTTCTATAAATTCTTCACTGAATTTAACTTATTATGGCCAAAAAGCTCACAGTTTGCCATCATTTTTAATTTCCAAAACCACATATGAAATTTAAATTCATTACTGAAACTTAAAATTTCAAGTACCATCACCTTATAATATATTTTCCTTTGTTAGCTCTTGACAAAACAAATGATATATTGAGGTAAAGGAAACAAATTAATTATATAAACTGAAAAGTTTTCCATGAATAAAACTGGAAATATATGTACCTTCTTCCATTTTGACAGGCAGATTATTTCCAAAACTTCTGTGTACAATTTTCTTGTTAAATAAAATTACTACTTCAAAATCAAATATTAGTAGCATATTCCTTTTAGCAATGAAAAAACAAATAGGAAAAATCTATTCACCTTATGAAATTTTAGTTTTCACTCTTAATTGCTTTCATGGCTGGAAATAGAGATTGCTTCCAATTCCTAGCCTTCCTTGAGCCTTCTGAAGTGTATAGAGTTCTGACATTTGCACCAAAACACCACTTCAGGCTTTTTCTGGGTATAGAGCTCTGAACAAGAAGAACTCTGGGTTTGGTACATGTTTTCCTATCACTCTATCTCAATGCCACAAGCCTGACCCAATCAACATCTTTGTAAAATACATTTATATCTCTATTTAATAGTTTGCTTAGAAACTTTGCAGGATAAGTGAAGTAAGACTTCACATGTCATTCACATAAAGTAAGGTTACCTTCAGTGTATGAAAGATAAACTATATTTAGAAGAAAAATGGAATCAACTCCCATGTTACTACTACTTTATATTTGATAATTATCTCAAAATATGATTTTAATTAGTGCCCTTGAATAGGCACCGTATAAAACGTTCCAGAGATCATACCATAAAGAGTAATAAATATCTCCTCTGAGAGGATGGAAATTGGTATTTTCTAAAATCTGGAGAAGTAATGGATTCCACTTATTCTGTCCATTGAAAAAAAAGCACCTTTTTTTAGAAAACTCCATTTTACCAGGTTGGACTTTAGCGATAGAAGGGAAAAAGCTTTTCTTTAGAAGGAAATATCCAGCTTAAGCTCAAAGGACCAAGTAATGAATATACATATCAAGGCAGTGGAAGAAGGAAAAGAAGGGAAGGGCCTGTTTCAAATCTCTGAAATTACACTGGACTCACAATGAGGTGTATGACCTAGGTAAGCCTGATATTGAAAACATAATTCAAATCACTGTGTGCCAGTTAAACCTAAAACATTGTTAGGATATGATATATCTTGATTTTAGCATTGGCAGAGTAACAATTATACTAAGGTTAATACATTGTGTTCTTTCCTGGAGGAGTAATCTGTAAACTGTGTTGAAAAGTATTTCTCCTGTGTGGAGAAAAAAGTAATGCAGTCCTAAAATTAACTGAAAGTACAGGTCAAAAATGAGAAGACTAACTAAGGCAGTTTGGATGTTTTTCAAATAAACCAAAATTAGACTGTCTTTATGACCGAAATTGTTGGATCACCTGAGAATCTACTCTGAGCATCATATCCCAGAATATGATAAGGACACCTGAACAGACATATTCATAGCCTGCACTACTCAAAATATCCCAGGGAGGAAACAGCCCAGATGTCCCACTACAGAAGAAAGGATAAAAAAATGTGGTACATATACAATGGAATTCCGCATTGCCAACAGACAAGATAAAATATTGGCACTCACTGTGAAGTGGATGAAAGTATAACAAAACATGTTGAGTAAGATACATCAACACTAAAGAGAGAAAGGTACACGGTCTTTTTGGTATGTGGATATTACATCCAAATAGTACAAAAACAATGACTCAATACTTAGGTACTCAGGTCAGTGACATGATCCTGGAGATATAAATATAACTACAAAGACATAAAAATTTATGATGGGATATATTTTGTCTAGAGACAATATTATATAAATTAATATAGATCTCTGACATATGAATTCTAATTATGTTCAAACATTAATGTGCCACTGATTGCACATAGAGATTCCCTTCTTGAATTCTTGTTTATTAAACATGACATAGGAAATATAATCTAAAAAATCAGTGTTAGTAAAATCCATCAACAAAAAATTCAATTATTTTTAAACTGAAAATTTAAGAAGCTTTCCTTTTAGATGTTCTTTTTCCAATCAAAGTTTAATTTAATGTAAGTGCCTTAAAGTGGTGAATGTTATGTGTCTGTTTCTTATAAACATATATCTATATATAACATTGAATTAATCTCTTCTAGAACCTCAATTAAATATGCACAGTTTTTTTAGTAAAGTGCTTGGAACACACTAGCCTAAGTTTCTTTGGGGGGGGGGGCACAAGGAAATCCTCGAATTGCAGCAGGTAAAGAATCCCTGACTTGACATAACACAGTTTATACTTTCAAAAATAAAAAGAATTCACAGGACAATGATTATCCATAAAATTTCTTCTGAAAAATTCTGGATTCTTCCTGCTCTGTCACACTATTGCTAGTGAAATGATACACTTGGAGATTCACAATGTCCACTAAGCAACAATATCACCCCAAAAAGAAAACCTGAATATACAAGGGAAAAGTTTCTTTTTCTTTTGTACTGCTGAATTAGAGTTGAGGGAATTACTGGATAATGTCCATTCTTTCATATATACTTGTTGTTCTTTCAGGTTCCATCCTTTCTTATTGCAGTGATTGCAAAGAATTTTATTGCTCCTGTTCATACTTCTTGGCCTTCAACTCTGGGCATGGTTGCTGTACCTTAGTTTGCTTGCACACGGCTAGGGCTCCAGCATTTGAGCCACAGAACCCCTTCCAGTTTTGTGGTACTTAATTGTTCCTTTCTAGGTGGATTTAATGCAGATACAACTACTTCAATGTCCTGCATAGGCCGGAGTTTAGAAGTGAGCCACTACTTCTCACCTCACTGCACAGATTTTTTAACAGAAAATATGACCGGACCAAGTATTATTTCATAGCGTGGCCCAGATCTTATGGAACTTCTCAATTCAGAACATAATTAATGAAGTACAACCATATGAAATGAATTCTATATTCTTCAATAGTGAATCGTGTCTGCGTATTTATATAAGGGATTCATGAGATTCTTCGAGGGGATTTGACATTTCCACTTAGAAAGTCATATACAAACTAAATATATACAAGCATTTTCTATTTCATGATATTGAATTAAGTATGAAAATATGTATAACATAAGGACAATAGAACACACAAGGTTAATGAGTAGCATTATAAATAGTGCAATATATTTTCTGGCCTATAAAATTAATGAGCATGCCTTTCAATACTTATATGAACTTGTCCTACATTACAAAAGGCCTCATAGTTATTTGCAGGTGATAAAGTATTGACAGAATATTGGCACCTCATATTTGTAAATATATCAACTTATTAGGACTTATTGTGCTCACTACGGATTTTGCATATTAATCACAATAATGAAGATTCTGTGGACTGCCAACAGTAGTCTTCATCCTTCCTTATGTTGTATTCTGCATACTAGATCTATTAATATTTTCAATATTTTTATGTATAGCGGGCCCGGAATTCACCAAGACAGAATAACTCAGTTGTGAATTGGATTCAGAACTGTCATCATATTGGAGCCACATATCCACCCTGGAAACCTCTCTAAGTAATCAAGGGGAAACTTGTTTCCATTTTTTCTTATCTGAGAAATGATATGAGTTTGTATAATGATGAAATGACAAGGAAAGTAGGACTCACAGGAATGAAAACCTTCTTCCTAAGATCAGATAGCTGATTTTCACAATCAAGAAATAAATACAAAACCATACATTACAGAATGCTGAAACAGGCACCATATTTGAAAGGAAACTACCAAAGTTGGTATTAGATGCGAACAATGTGTTTAATCTTGAGGCTAGCAAGAATCTCATCCTCTCTCATAAAGACAAAGATAAAGAGTTAATTAGAATTTATTTTTGTTAGGTGAGGTCAACTTTGAGTATTGTGCAGTTGACTTGGGCAAAATAATTTTCTCTGGATTTTGAGACAAGAGAATCAAGTACAAGTTCAGAACAGAAAGATTTTCTCTGAGACTCATCTGTAAATGGTTCTGCTTAGAGCATAAAATACTCAGTGAATGGCATGGGTATTGGATCTCGAGTATGTATGAGTCCCACCTATGCACACACACTCAAAAGAGGTCAACAAAGATTGAAGCGAAACCATATGCTGGTGGGAATGTGGCTGTGGGGATATTGCTACTGCACTGCTGGTGGGAATGTGAACTCCTTAAACCAGTTTGGAGAGTTAGGTGGCGATTACTCGAAAGTGTCAACGTAGAGATCCCCTATCATCTAGCATCCCCACAACCTATCTTTTACGCAAATGTCCAGATACAAAGATATACTAATATTACACACAACGATGTTCATTTTCAGCATTGTTTACCATAGTTTAGATATGCCTCTCGGTAGATGATTGGATCAAGAAGATGTATTTATGCACAATGGAGTTATATGCTGCCATCAGAAAGAATGACATTGACTCATTTGTAAAGAAATGTACAGTTTGAAAAAAATCATACTAAATTAAGTAAACCAAACCCAAAGTAGCATATGTTTCATGTCTTTTCTCATTTGTAATAATTACTACACATCTAGGATGCTCATAAGAGAATCACAATAGCTCAAAAGCTGTGTACTTAGGGTTGTACAGGATGTGATTATAGGAAAGGAACTCTAGGACACAGAAGCAAGAAGTTTTCCTTCATGATTTTTGCTCTTCAAGTACTGTGTAAAGTTATTTCTTTTGTCTCTTTTCTTTCCACTTATGGTTGATCTCATGTGGTACCTGTATCTGACTTCGTTACCTGGTATAATGTTTATACATTTATTTGTTTATTTTACATTGAAATGGGGAGGGGAAAACAAGATGATTGTGAATAGATGATGGGAGGGAAATAGGACATAAACATGAGAAGGAGTGTCAAGAATGGAGAAGTAATGTACCCATTACCTGATGAAAATAACTCTAAACCCTATATACATTATCCCAACAATAAAATGAAATAAAATGAAAATATACATCACGTTTATCAAATAATCAATGTTCTTTGCACGATATCTTCATTATTCACAGGGACCTAAGTGCCATTAAATGTGTTTTTTTTGCAATGTATTCCATCTATGTTTATTTCTTGCAGAAATCCACAAAAGTAATTGTTTTGATATGTGTAGATTAGTATAGAACCCACTTACTGACACATATCAACTTTTGAGATTTATTTTTTTTTCCATTAAGAGCTCCTACTTTTCTTTTTTTCATATATTTTTTGTTGTAATTAATAGAAGTGTTACATGGTATTTGCCAGATAGAAGGTGCATAGAAGGAATTGGAAAGTAACAAAGTATTCTTCATATAGATATTTGCCGAAAGTGAGTATACTGGCTCTTGCTATGTTGTATGGTAAATTGGGTATCATGCAGTGTAATATTATAATGACATTTTATCTTTTTAGTGCTTATTTTTTGAATTGCATCTTACTCAACAATTTCCTCACTGTCACGGTGCTCTTCGTGTGCAAACCCACGAGTGCTTTCAGCACATCAATTTGCTTTAGAAATTTAAGTCACCACGGTTAGAGTAATCATATTCCTTGCGCTGTCAGTGACATGTTGAATAATGCTTATTCTGGGATAGAAACAGAAACACTAGAGTGTCTATGAACTGAGGGAAAAACTTGTGAACATTTAGGAGACTACAATATTGTTATTTGGTATTTTGTATGTTATTTTTGAGTGTTAGTGAACATTACAATTATACATAGGTTGGTATGTTTTGCTGTATGATAAGAAAATCCAACTATTTGCATTTACAATCATTATCTTCAGGATGCATGAAGTAATAGTAAGTGCTGTAATCATGTTTATGTTCATGAGAGTTTATTCAATCATTTATCATAACTTCATTCAATCATTTAGGAAACATTTGACTCTCTTGACATGAATTTTTCATGTCCCACATTTTTAAACTGTTACTAATTAAGCAGGACCTTATGATACTTTTCATTATAAATAGTGATGTATAATTTCTCTTAATTATATTTTTGTTTTGATTGTATCAGGATAGAGTAATTATGTGTTCATATTTATTTATTTGCATTCATGTATGTTCACTTTATCTGTTTTTCCATGGAATTGACCTACATTTCTGCCATACCTTCAAGCTGAAAGTGTCACTTCCTTGTACCCTTTGTGATTTTCACACATTCAAATAGAAAAGGAGCTGATTTTTTCTGTGTATGGAATCTGGGAACCATGGCTAATCTCTAGTAATTCTACCTGAATATTTTGGCATTCCATCCTTTGTGATTTTCTTTCAATAAATCTAATTTTAAACACAAATATTTTATGGTCTTCAAATCCATTATAGTAGATGTTCTTTTTTGCGGGGGGGGGGGGGAAGGTCATGGGTCTTGAATTTGGCCTGGGCGCTGTCCCTTAGCTCTGCAGTTCAAGGCTACCACCCTACCATTGAACCAAGCCCCACTTCCTGTTTTCTAGAGTATAAATGGAGATAAGACCCAGGACCTTTTTTGCCCAGGCTTGATCCTCAGATCTCTGCCTCCTGATTAGCTAGATTTAGAGGCATGAGCCACCATGTCAGGCTCAATATATGTTCTTTTTTTTTTAAATCCACTAGCACAACAATGTTCATTGCAGCATTATTTACCATAGCAAAGATATGGAACCAACCTAGATGTCCTCAGTTGAGGTGTGTATCAACAAGTTGTGGTATTTGTACACAATGGAATTCTATGCTGCTGTCAGAAAAAACGACATCGCCCCATTTGTTAGGAAATGGAAAGACTTAGAAAAAATCATATTAAGTGAAGTAAGCCAGACTGAAAGGAACTTAGGCTCAATGGTTTCCCTCATTTGTCATAATCAGTCGAAACCTTGGGCACTACTAGCAGAGATCTGCAATAGAGCAAAACCTTGATACATAGTATGAAGCTAATTGAAAAGACCCCCAGGATATTGGAACAAAAGCCATATAATGAATGATTGTTGTTCTTAATGTACTATGTTATCTCTCATCTCCTTTGCAGTCCCTTGGGTATCTCATATTGTTACAGTACCTCACTTTGTTATCTGATGTATTGAATTTATTTGTATTTGATTATTTGAAATTTGATAGGGAAGGGAGGAAAACCAAGACGGGGAGGAGGGTAAAGGGTACCAAGACATGTGAAAGGGTATCAATGTATGTGAATTAATGCACCTTCTATGGCAAATATCATGTAACCCTTTTATTAATTACGATAAAAACATAAAAAATTTTAAAAAAGAATTTAGTAACGTTGATTTTTACATCATATTTTAAATGACAAGTTTAACATACAAGTCTTCAAGGAGGGAGTCTCTAGTTACAATCACTGGGACTTAGTATTTACAACTTAATCACAATTGGGCTAAGGGTTTGTATGTCAGGGAAACATATTAATTTATGGAATAAAATGTTATGTCTATAGAGTCATAGGTTTTTATGTCTATATAGTTTTATTCATCTACTTCCCTGTGAATTCCATCATTTTATCTTGTCTGTTGGCTATGTAGAATTCCAGAGTGTATATATACCACATTTTCTGTGTTCCTCAATATGTTTTATGGCAATTTGTAGGATGTTCCTTTTTGAATCATGAAACTTTCCGCATCCCTTATACTTTTCATGCTTTTAAATTGTAGTAAAAAATTAGTATAGAATTTGCAGATTAAAGAAATATATTCTACAATCAGTGATAGTATACGTTACATTTGTTACAAAGTACGACAGACATGTTTTCAGGTCTTCTGTGATGCATTTTACAATCTTGATGAAACTACTTCTTAGATAGTTTAGAAAATATGCTGAACATAATATCTGATTTTAATTGAGTAAACTTTGGAGAATTTAACGTAAAAAGATTTTTTGACTGGGGCCAAATTTCACATTTTCACCTAATTTTGAAAATGTCCACACAAAAAATGTCCGACTACAATTGCTGAGAAACTGTTCATACAATTAAAAATTTTCATGGAATGGAATTTTAAAAAAGCATTAAATTGGGATGGGGGGGTCAGCCTAGTGGTAGAGTGCTTGCCTAGGATGAATGAGGACCTGGACTCAATTCCTTGGTACCACGTACATAGCAAAAAAAAAAAAGCCCAAAATGGTGCTGTGGATCAATTGGTAGAGCTCTAACCTTGAGAAAACCAAAGGACTGTGCCCAGTCCCTGAGTTCAAAGCCCAAGACTAGCAAAAAAACCAACAAAGCATTAAATTTTCTTCTTGATAATTTGCAATATTGTACTTTTAAAATTGGATAAATGAATACATATACATAAATATATCTACAACAACTAATAAAGTTATTTGCTTCTATTAGGCAATATACAGAGGCATAAATTAATTTCATTTTCATGCAAATTAATTGTAGTTATTTCTTATTTCTGTCCAGAAATGATTTATAGAGCAAAACGTATGAGTATAGACCTTTTCTACTGTTGCTATGATGTAAAATCCTAAGTCTATTGTGATTCTCAAAAAATGAGTAGGATATCATTTGCACTCTTTCAATCCTCACCAATTTTTTCCATATATTTTATTTTAAATAATAGAAGGGTTACATTATATTCACCAGATAGAAGGTACTTTACTTCACAAACATTCATACCCTGTCTCATGTCTTGATCCTCATTTCCTTCCCCTCACCCCTAATCTTGTTTCCCCACTTCCCTATCTGATTTTGAATAACCAATTATGCATATATGCAATATATCAGATAAAAATGTGAAATTCTGTAACACTATGAGATAGCAAGAGGACAACAAAAGCGATGACAGCTAACATAGTTCATGGAGGACAACAATTACTCATATGACTTTTGTTTCTATATCCTGGAGGTAATTTCATTTAGTGTCATAATATATGGCCTTATATCACTATGTTCTGTTGTATTGTAAATTTCTGCTATGAGAGCTCAAGCTTTGTACTGATTACACAAAATGAGGGAAACCATTGAGCCTATGTTCTTTAAGTCTGGCTTATTTCACCTACTATGATTTTTTTCTAAGTCTTTCCATTTCCTAACAAATGGGGCAATGTCATTCTTCTGGACAGCAGCATAGAATTCCACTGTGTATAAATACCATAGCTTGTTGATCCACTCGTCAACTGAGGGGCATCTGGATTGGGTCCATATCTTTACTATGGTAAATATTGCTGCAATGATCATCGTTGTGCTAGTGGATTTAGTGTTTCCTTGTTTCTGAACAATTGGGTAAATGCCAAGTAGTAAAACTGCTGGGTGATAGGGGAGCTCTATGTGTAGTTTTTTGAGGAACTGCCATACTGCTTTCAATAGTGGTGGAATGAGTTTGCACTCACACCAACAGTGTAGTAGAGATCCTCCCTGGCCACATCCCCACCAGCATGTGTTATTATTAGTTTTCTTGATCCTGGCCATTTTAACTGGATTGAGGTGGAATCTTAGAGTTGTTTTGATGTACATATTTTATGGCCTGATATGTCGAGAATTTCTTCATGTGTCTATAGGCTATCATTATTTCTTCTTCAGAGAAGACTCTGATTTTTTAGTGGGATGGTTGTTACTTTGGAGATGTTTCGGGTTCATTCAATGTTTTGAACTGTTGATATATTATATATTTTAGATATGAGGCCTTTGTTCGTTGTATAGTTAGTGAACATCTTCTCCCACTCTGTTGTCCTTCTAGTTAATTTGTTTGCTCTGTCCTTTGACAAACAGAAACTCTGAAGTTTAATGCAGTCCCACTTATCCACACTTTCTCTGATTTGTTGTGTTTCGTGGTCCTTATTAAGAAAGTTTCAACCTGTGCCAAGGAGACCTAGCTCCTATTTCTTCTTGTAAAATTTTCAGTGTGTCTACTTTTACTACTTCAAAATCCTCACCGATTTAATTGGAAACACTTGCTGAAAAATAATCCTTAATGGAACCCAGTTATGTGTGTATTTATTATTTATTATTTACCCATTGCAAATTTGCATGGTAAAACCTTAGTGAAGTCATTTTTGTATCAAATTCCAAATTTGCCTAGATTTCTTTGTGAATTATTTACCATCCTATTGTTTTCATTTCAGATAGGTTTTTCTTTAATTATTTATCCCATTTTGATTTTTTAATCCTCCAGCATGTGACAAAATAAATTCTTTTTTTATTGAAATTAGTAAAAGGGTTACATGATATTTGCCAGATAGAAGGTGCATTAATTCACATAGATTGATACCCTTTCACATGTCTTGGTACCTGTTTCCCTCCCCCCCACACACCCCACCCATCTTGGTTTTCCCCCCTTCCCTATCAAATTTCAAATATCCTAATACAAATAAATTCAATATATCAGATATTGTACACAAAATAAATTCTTACACAAATGATATATGAATTCTTTTTTGGCAAAATTAAAAGTCTTTGAAAATCATATATTTCTGACATAATTTTCTTGCTTTATAAGGTTTTGACCAATCCTTCGGATTTATATTTGTAATTGGTTATGCCCAAGAATTCTTTTGATGGATTCTGAATATTAGCTGCAGGGAAACACCAGATAATTTATGTATATAAAAATATCATCCAAAATTTATTCAATGTGGGGAAACTAGTACTTGCTGAGAAAGTTACTGTTATGTGCTGGGAAAATGTTAACTGGACATCATTGATATGACAAGGAAAATAACCTTCTTGATCATTTACAGATATAGTTCTATAATGTTGAAGACATGGGACTCAGTGTAATTCAGGTCCCTGTCAAGAATCCTTATATGCTGACTCTAATTGCATTGTCAACTTATGAGCAAATTGCCTCAAATATTTATTCTATACTTAGATGATTTGACATCCTTTTAGACCCCATCCTTACTTCTAAAATGCATAGCCTTTCAATCTGTTTACAAATATTCAAACCTGTCAAAATGGATAATTTTTAAATTTGATACATTCACCTGTAATTTTTACAGGTGAATTATTAGATTTCAGATAGGGAGACAAATATCTGAGAATCATTGTTAAAATGTGATTGTTGGTTTGTATGATCTTATGTAATTATGAAGAATACTTGCATTCTGTGTTTATGAGTACTTGTAGAATCCCTCAGCATATCTGAAATCCTGTTTTAGTTTAAGGGATTTAACTCCAATGTTTGAATGATGGCTTGAAAATAATAGCCTGAAAAAGGAATTATCTGCCTTTTCTTCATTATAGGAATACAACCATCACTGGTCTTACACTAACTCAGTCAAGGTGGAAATTTTGGCAAATTGAATGAATCATTTTACCCAACATCTATTGAAAGCTCCATGTGAGTAATAAAGTTGTTACTAAAAATTAAATTCAGGGAAGAGAGTTTTGCCTGACTGTAGAGTGTTTGCCTAGCTATCACGAAGACCTGGGTTCAATTACTCAGTACCAACCACAGAGAAAAAAAGCAGAAATGGTGCTGTGGCTCAAGTGGTGGAGTTCTGGTCTTGAGAAAGACTAAGGATAATGTTCAGGCTTTGAGCACAAGCCCCAGGATGGGATTTTTTATGGAAGAAAAAGCAGAATCCTCTGACCCTGCATCATGTTGGCATGACACAAATTTGAGTGGTGAAATTGGAATTCACTTTTCTGAAACAGAAGTTCAATCCCTCCCACAGTTGAGCAGCAATATACTTTCTAAACCTTCATGAAAATATTTCTTCACAACAAAAGTGTTAGGAAATTTTACCAAATTATTTTAGAATCAGCTTAATTCAGCTAAATTTATTTCACACTGAGCTGTTGACCTGATATCAGTGTTCTCTAGAAGAATATGTACTTGCTTAATATGTCTGGTCTGACGTGGTCCCCTAAACTTGTCAGTGTGAAAGTGCATTTTAGCTTGAACTTTTCTGATTCAGGTGGCAATTGGAATTAAGACTCCCATAATTCATGGCTTCATCCTTAATCAAGAATATTAAAAATATACATATTCAAGGTGCAACCACGCATTGATTAGTGATTTTCTAAAACCATCTGATAAGAAACCTCTTTCATTATGAAGATGGAACCAATGTCTTTTGTGTATTGTCATGATATCTTAAGCAGAATTCATTAAGAATACAGTAGGAAATGTTCTGAGCAACTAGTCTAGTCACAAATAACTTTATATTCCAGATATCTAACCTCACTTCGACATGTAAATAAAGGTGCTCTGTACTTGTTTTCTATGGTCCTGAAAGCCCAGAGAAGTTTGGTATTAAATATACTTTAATGGAAAGACTAATTCTCCTCAGGATAGAGAAGATTTCACTAATTGTACTTAAACTTCAGCTTGTGTTCAGAAATTTAGTATGGTTACTTACCTAAGATCGCTTCATTATTGAGTGTTCAAATGTGGATTGTATCTATCAGCATTCTGAAAGTCAGTAAAAAAATAGCTAGGCAACAATTGCTGAAATTAGCATTGCCATTCAAAATACACAATTTCTCAATGACACTTCCAAGTTCATATTAATAAAGTGTTCGCATGCTTGTATGTAAATATAGTCTTATTTTCTGATGAGAACAAATTAGTCCTCAAATCACACCAAAAACACCTCAAAGGTTTAGTGACTTGATTTTCTCTATGTAACATTTATGTAGAAGGCTTTCTCTTACTATGTATGTGTGTGGAACGGAGCCTCTGTCTCTTTCTCCTTTTCTCTCCTCCTTTCTGTGAATGCCCGGATCTCCTCTCCTTCCTTGATTGAACTACAAATATAATAGGAAATGTGTGTAATAATTTCAATTCTTTGATAGTGTGTAGAGAAACATACACGATTTATTTCCATGTTAAAGAACCCAAAGTTTATGGGATATGGAGTTTGGCCTAGTGGTACAGTTCTTGCCTGGTATGCATGAAGACCTGAGCTTGAATCCTCAATACCACATACATAGGAAAAGTCAGAAATGGTGCTGTGGCTCAAGTGGAATAACATTAGCTTTCCCAGTAACAATGGTTTGGCCTTGGGTTCATGAAAGAAACAAAAAAAAGCATCCAAAATTTGAAAAAAAATGTTTTCCATTACCCTATATGTTAGATCTCCTTTATTTTCAGTATGATAGGAAAAAGGATGCTTATTATCAATACTCTCCTACATAAGGTTCACTTCAATTCAGAGTATATTTTCCAAGAATTTACTTGATGGATATATGTCTCTTGGGCCAGCAGTGTGGCTTTCGGGCACATCAGTAACTATGGATGAACAAAGCCCTGGCTGGTTTTGTTTGGAAACATATTCCTGGACAAAGCCAGAAACGGTGTTTGGATCAAACTGGACAACACTATCCCTAAGATCGCAAGGGGTCAGATTTCAAGAAGGGAAACCACCCTAGGCCTGGCCAAAAAACTGACTGAGGATAAGAAATAAAACTTCAGAAGGAGAATAACCATACAGACTCCACTCGCTATTTCCTTGAGATGATTCAAAAGGTAGCAGGGTATAAAATTAATCCTCAAAAATCAACTGCCTTCCTATATGCCAACAGTGAGAGGAACGAGGCAACAATCAGGAAAGCAACTTCTTTTACAATAACCTTAAAGAAAATAAAGTACCTAGGAATTAATTTAATTATGAATGTAAAGGACCTTTTTGATGCAAATTTTAAAACCCTGAATATTGAAATTAAAGCAGAACTGAGGAAATGGAAAAAACCCTTCTGGTTCTGCATTGGAAAAATTAACATTTTGAAAATGTAAATCTTGCCAAGGGCCATTTACAAATTCAACCCATCAATATCCCAATGGCATTCTTTAATGAAAGAGAAGAGGTAATCTGAAATTTCATATGGAATAATAAAGACCACATATAGAAAGAATAATTCTTAGCAGAAAGAACATTGCAAGAGGAATCTCAATACCAAACTTTAGATGCTTTTACATAGCTATAGTGACCAAAACAGCCTAGTCAAGTCCAATGACCAATGGAATAGAACAGAGGACCCAGATACTAACCCACAGAACTATGGCCACCTAATCTTCATAAGGTAGCTAAAAAAAATAGAATGGAAGAAAGATAGCCTCTTCAACAAGTGGTGATGGCAGAACTGGTTAAGCACCTGCAGAAAAACAAAATTGGATCCTTCACTGTCAACCAGGATTAACTCCAAGTGGATCAAAAACCTCAAGGTAAAAGCTGATACACTGAAAACTTTACAAGAAAGAATAGGAGATGTACTAGGTCTACCTGACACAAGTCGAATCTTTCTTAAAAAGGACCAAGAAACACAACAGATCAGAGAAAATCTGATAAGTGGGACTGCATTAATCTGCAGAACTTCTGTATGACAAAGGATATAGCTAGAAATTAACTAGAAAGCCTACAGAATGGGAGATTTTCATTAACCATACACTGGACAAAGGCCTCACATCTAAACTATATCAACTGCTAAAAAATTGAAACACTCCACCATTAATCTCGAAAGAAACCACCACAACATAAAAATATACCCCAAAGACTTAGGTTAGGTTCTTCTCTGAAGAAGAAAAGAATGGCCTATAGACACATGAAAAAATGCTCAAAGTATTTGGCAAAACAATGCATATCAAAACAACTCTAAGTTTCCACCTCACTCCAGTTAGAATGGCCATTATCAAGAAATCTAATAACAACAGATGCTGGAGGGGATGTGGCTAGGAGGGATCCCTACTACACTGTTGGTGGGAATGCAAACTCATTCAACCACAATGGAATGCAGTATGGTGGTTCCTCAAAAGACTAAACCTAGAATTGCCTTATGACCCAGCAATTCCACTACTAGACATTCACCCAATTGTCCAGAAACAAGGACATTCTAAAGCCCCGAGCACAATAATGTTCAATGCAGCACTATTTACCATTGCAAAGATGCCCTTTACTTGATGAGTGGATCAACAAGATGTGGTATTTATACACAATGGAATTCTATGCTCCTGTCATAAAGAATGACATTGCCCCATTTGTAAGGAAATGGAAAGACTTAGAAAAATCATATTAAGTGAAGTAAGCCAGACTCAAAGGAACATAGGCTCAATGATTGTTGTCCTTAATGTACTATGTTATCTCGCATCTCTTTTGTTGTACCTTGGTTATCTCATAGTGTTACAGTATTTCTCCTGGTTATCTGATATATTGTATATATGTGTAGTTGGTTATTTGAAGTCGAATAAGGAAGGGAGGAAAAGAAGATTAGGGTTGGGGGGAAGGGAAATTGGGACTAAGACACCAGAAATGGTATCAATGTATGTGAAATAATGCACCATCTATCTGGTGAATATAATATAACCCTTCTATTAATTACAAAAAGTATATGAAAACATAATATTCAATGCTATATATGTCAGACCTTTATCTTTTATCATACTAAATTGAGAAAACCAAGAAGCATTTACCTAAAAATCAGAAAAAAGAAAGGGATGTCCACTCTCTCCACTTCTCTTCGGTATGCTAGAACCCTGCAAAGCAATGAGGAAAGACAAGGACAGAATCCATATTGGCAAAGAGGGAAATTAAAAAAATCCATATCTGCAGATGACATGATCTTTTATTTGAAAGAGCCAACAAATTCCATTCCCAAACTCTTAGAACTAATAAATCACTTTTACAAATTGGTAGGATACAAATCAACATTCAAAAGTCAGTAGTAGCATTTCTGTACACCAACAATTCACAAAGAGATGGAGAAATATAGAAAATGATACCATTTGCAATAGCCCCTCAAATTATAAACTGTTTAGGAATTAACCAAACAAGGATATAACGTAATTATTTATTGAAAACTCCAAATGCCTAAAGAGAGAATTCAAAGATGATACGAGGAAATGAAAAGACATCCCAAGCTCATGAATCGGGAGAATCAAAAATTGATATACAATTTCAATGCTATCACCATCGAAATTCCAAGGATATTTCTTTACTGAAATGGAGGGCATAATCCAAATGTTCATATGGAACACCAAAGACCAAAAAGAGCAATGCAAATGGTATTAAAATACCAGACTTTGAACTGTACTATAGAGTCATAATAATAGCTTGGTGTTGGCATCAAGACAGATTAGAAAATCACTGTGACAGGGTAGTAGATTTTTTTGTAATGCTGATTTAATGTGCTTACCTTCATATAACTTTTCTTTGGAATGAAGTATTCTTGTTTCTCCCTCAAATGTAAATGCTAATTTTGCTGGATATATAAATCTGGGGGGGGGGCAGTTTTTAATCTTCAGGGCAACAAATTTCACCAAGACTTTATTGCATTTAGAGGTTGTGTGGAGAGGTATGCACTGCATGCAGGCTTGTATCTGAAGGAGCCTCCCTACTGCTGGGAGCCTATGGCAAACCAGCACTAGAGGGCCCATCCCACAGAGGCAGAAAATATGCACAGTCAAAAATGGCGCTCTGTTTTACCAGAAATCAGGGGTACACCCTGATTTTCTCTAGTAGAGAAAAACAGAAAGAGCAGTGATAGCAAGCCTGAAATAGCAGGGAGCTGTATATATGTATTTTTGTTGAAACAGCTATCACAGTCAGCTTTGTATTTTATACACTTATTCATTTATATCTGGATGTTGAATTCCATATTATCCACGTGGACATGAAGAAAGACACTCCCATCTACTTGATGCCAATTTTTTCCAGAACAAAATATAGTCTGGGCTTACATGATAAATATCTGTTTAATCTAAACATGTTGTACCGCTATCTTGGCAGCTTTGGCTGACCCTGAGATGCATTCTTCTCTGGTGCCTTCCTCGTGAGGCATTTTGGCTGCCGATGTAGTCCATAAAGTTCAAAAGGATTAAAAAAATACAAGAAATCAGTCGCCAGTGCATAGTAGCTTTCCCTTCTTTTGTCCCTCAACCCGCCCTCTTGGTGAATGCAATGGACTTTGTGTCAAGTGCATATAGGGGCTCGGCCTGTGGCCGGAAGCAAGGGGGCTCCACTCAGTTTTGCGAGGCTCCCAGCGCTGGGCAGTGACCTAGGGCGGTGCACAGGGGAACCAACAATGGCAACATTCAAGTTGGCCAGTGCTGAACTGGTCGGCAGATGTGGCTGTCATACCGGCAAACATTGCTTGGTATAGTGGCCGCAGGTAGCATCTTCAGGAGGGTGGGAGGTTCCAGACTAATGGCCATGATGGCCGTGACAGAGGCCCCCCTCCCATACACTCACTCCCTTGGAGCTCAGAGGCTGCAGCAGCTGTGGCCCTGGCAGACATCTTGGAATGCCAGAGAGCAGGTGAGGCCATGGGCCAAGGCGATGGCCAAGGGATCATAGAGAGACCCTGATCTGCTTCTCAGATTACAATTCTTGACATTTCTCCTTTTCTCATCGAGTACAATCATTTTTAACACCTATGTATTTCTTACTAATTACTACGAAATTTATTTTTTGATTTTCCTTGAAAAGCAGAGCATTCAATATTAATGCTGGGATGAAATCGTCTCTACAAGAAATGGTGAGTAGTGTTTCAGGTTAGACATTTACTTGTGAATTGTAATGGAGTTCTTTGTACAACAAATGGCACACCATTTTATAAACAGATGAAACTTGAATATGTTTTTAGTGAGATTACATAATAATGGGAATCATATGCTCATTAAACTCATTACATGCATGTTATTGTACTATCACAATACAGGACTATATGGCCTTATAGATCAGATTCTGTACCCTGTTATACACACCAATACCAGTCATAAACCTAAGGCATTATATCATTAATTCCTAAAGGAAATTAATAGAATTAGAAGACTAGGCTCTATTGCATCCAAAAGCCATTCATTATATTACCATGGCACTTTTTGCATGAACTTTTTATTTTTGAGTACTACAAGAGGAATTTTGTTAGCAATGTATATGAGTAGAAAACAGTTTTCTAATCCCCCAAAATGTAATGACTATAAACAGTGTATCACATGAGAAATCATAAAGAATTGTTTATTGCTTTTTTTCATTTGAAAAATGATTACAAATGTAAAATTTCAGGAAAAGTCAAAGGACCAAGTTGTAAATTATTCTCCACATGTAAGACTGCTTTAACAAAACTACCTGCTTATTACAATAATTAGAAGAAATAGAGGTTTGCGATTTTATTGAGCAAAAAGCACCTGTATAAATAAGCATTCCCAATAAACCTTATTGTAAACCACAGAGTACACTTAAGAGAAATTACTATATGAAAACTTGCAGGATCAGCAGAAGATGGCAGCACTCTGAAGTTACTTGAGCTGATTTGAAACTTCAGGTATCTAGCAGGGTATAAAAGTAACTCTCAAAATTCAACCACCTTCTGATATGCCCAAAATGAGATGATTGTGGCAGCAATCAGGAAAGCAACCCATTTAGCAAGAGCTCAAAGAAATTAATGAAAAATATAAAGATCTTTATGAGGAAAAATTTAAAATCCTGAAAATGAAAATTAAAGCTGACCTGGAGAAATGGAAAAACCTCCCATGCTTCTGCATTGCAAGAATTAACATGGTGAAAATGGCAATCTTGGTATCCACAAATTCAATGCAATACTCATCAATATCCCAATGTCACTCCTTAAAGAAACAGAAGAAACAATTCAAAATTTCATATGGAATAGTGAAAGGCCCCTTATGGCAAAAAAAAATCTTAGCAGAAAGAACAATGCAGGAGGAATTTCAATACCAAACTTTAGACTCTATTACAGAGCTATAGTAAACAAAACAGCTTGGTTGTGGCACAAGAACAGGCCTGAAGACAAATGGAATAATACTGAAGACCAAGAAATCAACTCACAGACCTATGGCCATCTAATCTTTGACAAGGGAACAAAAAATAGAATGGAAGAAAGACAGCCTCTTCAACAAGTGATGCTAGCAGAACAGGTTAAGCACCTGCAGAAAAATGAAGTTAGGTCCTTCCTTGTCACCTTGCACAAAGATTAACTACAAATGGATTAAAGACCTCAAGGTAAAAGCAGATACACTGAAAATTTGACAAGAAGGAATAGGAGACACACTAGGTCTCCTTGGAACGGGTTGAAATTTTCTGAATGAAGACTCAGAAATACAACATATCAAAGACAGTTTGGAGAAGTGGGACTGCATTAAACTGAAGAACTTCTGAATAGCATAGGACATAGCTAGCAAGGTAAATAGAAGGCCCACAAAGTGGGAGAAGATCTTCATTGAACATACAACAGACACAGGCCTCATATCTAAAATATATCAATGGCTAAAAAATTGAATCACTCCAAAACTAATCTCCAAAGAAAAAAACATCCCATTATAAGATGGGGCAAAGACTTAGGGTCTCCTCTGAAGAAAATACTAGAATGGCCTTTGGAACATGAAGAAATGCTTGACATATCAGGCCATAAAAGAAATGCAAGTCAAAACAACTCTAAGATTCTACCTCACTCTAGTTAGAATGGCCAGGATTAAGAAATCTAATAACAGCAGAAGCTGGCAGGGATGTGGCCAGGAGGGATCACTACTACAGTGTTGGTGGGAGTGCAAACTGGTACAACCACTATGGAAAGCAGTATAGGAGTTCCTCAAAAAACTAAACATAGAGCTCCTCTATGATCCAGCTGTTCCAGTACTTGGCATTTACCCAACCATCCAGAAACAAGGACATAGCAAATTCACTAGCACAACAATGTTCATTGCAGCACTATTTACCATAGCAAAGGTATGGAACCAACCTAGATGTCCCTCAGCTAATGAATGGATCAACAAGATGTAGTATTTTTACACAATAGAATTCTATGCTGCTGTCCGAAAGAATGACATCGCCCCATTTGTTAGGAAATGGAAAGACTTAGAAACAATCATATTAAGTGAAGTAAGCTAGACTGAAAGAACAAAGACTAAATGGTTTCCTTGATTTGTCATAATCACTATAAACTTTTGACTGTCTTAGCAGAGGTTTACAATAAGGCAACTAAAACCTAGATACGTAAGGCCATACAGCATGAAACTAACAGAAAGAAAATCCAGGATATGGAAACAAAGTCATATAATATTTGATTGTTTTTCTTAATGTACTCTATTATTTCTCATCTCTTTTGTTATCCTTGGTTATCTCATATTGTTACAATATCTTACATAGTTATTTGATATATTGCATATATGTTTATTTGTTTGTTTGAAATAGGATACGAAAGAAAGAAAACAAGATGGGAGGAGGGCCTGGAGGAAGGAAATGGGGACAAAATCATGTGAAAGGGTAGCAATATTTGTGAAGTAATGCACCTTCTATCTGGTGATTATAATGTAACCCTTCTATTCATTATAATAAAAATATTTAAAAAACACTGACAATTAAAGAAATGTAGGATAATTCAAAAGATATATTTGCCTGCACCCAATAGCTTGTGCAGATAGAGCAGATATAGAGTGTATCAAATTGGTAAAAAGTCTACATCAAGAGCAGGACATGGTGGCTCATGTATGTAATCCAAGCTACTCAAGAGGCTGATATTCGAGGATGATGTTTCAAAGCCAGCATAGGCACAAAAGGACTTGAGACATTTATCTGGAATTCACCTCTAGGACATGGGAAGTGGGGCTTGACTCAAGAGTATGGCTGGAGCCTTGACCTAAAATGCTGAAAAGCTCACCTACAGAAACCAGTCCAAGCTCAAACACCATGATCACTACTCCCCCCACATAGAAATCCACCCCCAAAATACCTAAAGTACTTGGTGTGATGCTGTCTGCATCTCTGCTTGTCCATAGAGCCTTACTCCTCCATCCGCCCTCACCATGGGCCACCCAGGGAGGACTTGATGGACATCGACATGAGCCCACTGTGGCCCCAGAACTACGTTTTTGGTTGTGAACTGAAGACTGACAAAGATTCTCAATTTGAGGTGGATAATGATAAAAATGAGCAACAGTTATCACTAAGAATGGTTTGTTTAATGGCTGGTGCAAAAAATAAGTTACATATCATTGAAGGAGATTTGATGAATTATGAGGGAAGTGCAATTGAAGTTAAACTGGTAAAGTTGAAAGCTGTCTGCCCCTGGATGTAGCAGCAAGGTTCCACAGAAAAAGGTAAAACTTGCCGAGGAAGAGAAGGAGGAGGATGAAGAAGGTGAGGATGATGATGATGATTTTGATGATGAGGAAGAAGAAAAAGTTCCAGTAAAGAAATCTATACGAGATACTCCAGCGAAAAATCAAGCCAACATGGAAAAGATTCAAAACCAGTAACACCAGATCAGAAAGTCAAAAATCTTTCAAAAAAAGGGAAGGACATTAAAGCAAAAATGCAAGCAAGTATAGGAAAAGATGGTTCTCTCACCAAAGTGGAAGCCAAGTTCATCAACTGCTTGAATTGTTTCCATATGACTGACCAGAAGGCTATTCAAGATTTCAGGCAATGGAGGAAGGCTCTTTTAAGAAAATAGTTTGAACAGTATTTGAAATTTTCTGTCTTATTTCCTTTCTGTAAGTGTTGATATCTTACTGTCTTTTTTATAATGTGAAGTGAAAACTTTCCCTACACTGTACTTGATAAATGTTGCTCAGGCTCTGCTGCCAAGAATGTGTTGCCCCAAATGCCTATTTAGTTTTTTTCTCATATATTTTTATTGTAATTAATAGAAGGGTTAATTTATATTCTCCAGATAGATGGTGAATTACTTCACATACACTGATAACCTTTCTTGTTTCTTGGTCCCCATTTCCCTCATCCCACCCCAGCCCCTCATCTTGTTTTCCTCCCTTCCCTATCCAACTTCAAATAACCAGATATGCATATATAAAATATATCAGATAACCAGGAGAAATACTGTAGTTTTTAGAGGGAACCCTATCTTAGGCGTGGAGTTAAGCATGTATGGAATGTTATGATGATTAGAACTGATGGTCAGATGTGGAAATGATGGGGATACAAAATGCACATGTGAAGTAAACTCAATATTTTAAGAAAAAATACCCGAAATAAATGTAGAACATTTAAAAGGAAAAATGATATTCACATATATGTCTCTTTGACAGGAAATGTTTACTGTTGTAATCTTTCACTTTAGAGGTCTATAGTTGAAAAAAAGCAATTCTATGCTTTGAACTACAAGTGGTCTTAATCAGTATAAGTTTGTTGACCATGATGCCTCTCACAGGGTACAGAGCAGCATGAAATGACAAGAGACAGAATGTGCTATACGTATGAAAATATTAAAAACAAACCAAACTCACATCATATTGTCTGAAGTAAATTATCTCATGTGATTTATGCAGTTTCTACTTTTGTTGAGGAAATTGTGTCTCAGAAACACTAGTTTTTGCTTATTAGACATAACTTTAACTTCACCAGTGTTGTTAATCTGTTAATTTCAACTTTCACATATTTTCCCCCAGTACATTGCCTGATCAACATAGTTTGAATTGCAAAATGTTTGCTATTGTTATATCATGACATGGACTATAGGTATATTTAAGATCTGCAGAAATACATATATATATATATATAAATCTTTTCTATTCTTTTGCCTTCATTGTTAATGAAATGTATGCTCACTCAAGTCCCTAAAAAGATATGTAAATGATAAGTTTTTGTTTGCACAGTACACACTCATATATTAAATGTGCCTACATATTCACATGGGAAATAAGAAGCACAGCCATATAGTGTATTCCATGGGTATAGTGTTTACCTAATGTTTGTGAAACCAAGGCTGCCATTCCTTAGTACCAAATACATGAATTTCCTTAATTTATGCTGTGGCTTGAATTATAGAGTTCAAAGAATGAGAAATCTGAAGGATGGAGCCCATTCTCTGAGATCAACATCAGGATTTACAGAAGAAAAAGAAAAACTAAATAGGAATGAAAATACTGCTGGACACTTGTGTCTCCTTCCTGAAATCACTGTAACATGGGAAGTTTGGGATCTGAGGATCTTGGTTCAAACCTAACCTGTGCACAAAAGACCCTGAGAATATTATTTCCAAGTTACTTGAAAAAAAACTGGAGATGGTGCCGTGGCTCAAGTAGTAGAGCAATGTTGCTCTCCAGCAACACCAGTACAAGAGGCACACCCAGGGGCAGTCTGTAGTCCCAAGGAGTCAAGCTAGATGGCAAGTATCACTAACCCATCCCTCCCCCAATTACCCGGGAAGAAAAAACAACACTGAGCCAGGAGTTGTGTCAGCCATGAAAGTGCAAGAGATCTCATTTATTTTGTCAGACAATTAGTTATATACTGTGGGGGAAAGAGGAAATAAGAAAGGAAAAAGGAACCAATAGAAAAAGGTCAGGGTGCTATCACCAAGGGTCAGGGCAAACTTTCAGGTTTTGAAATACTGGGCAGGACCAGTGCAGGAAAGAGGCAAGAGCTGAGGACCTGTGCTAGGGAAGTTCAGTTGAGTCATTTACATGAAAATACCTCAAGAGAGGTATGGGAGGAATGCCTAACCAAAGCCCTTTAATGGCCACTGAGCCAGAATGGTGAACAGGCCACAACAGAGCAATAGCCTTGAGCTCACGGACAGTACCCAGACCTAGAGTTCAATACCAACGACTGACAAAAAGAAAAGATGAGGGCCAGGAGTTTGGCCTAGAGATAGAATGCTTGCCTCATATGCACAAAGACCTGGGTTTGATTCCTTGATAGCACATACATAGAAAAAAGGCGGAAATGATGTGCTATGGCTCAAGTGGGAGAGCTCCAACTTTGAGAAAGCCCAAGGACAATGCTCAAGCCCTGAGTCCAAGCCCCAGGACTGCCAAAATAAAAGATAAATTGATCATTCACACATGATTATCACCTTTTTCTAGGACTGCAAAAACCTGGTTTCTTTCAGGAAGGACCTAAAAAGAATGTCCAATTCAATGACTCAAATTGTAAACCAATGTATATGTACAATGTACACAGTTGTTAATATACATATATTTAAATTTTTTATTTTAAATTCAAAGGAAAATATATATATTAAGGATACATAGCACACAGGATAGATTAATTATACAGATCCATAAATGATAGAAAAAAGGAAGTCCTGGAAAGCTTTGGTTTTTTTTTTTTTGCTTGACCATCCACTTTACGATTACCTTCTATACTCCAATTCTTCCTTTCTTTGGGCAACAGAAATTCAAGACGAAATTTTAGCTGATGGATAAGCTGTGTTACATTAAATCATTTCAACTGAATAGTCACTGAAATAGATACCTTCTGTAGTTCCAATGAATGCATAAGAAATACAGGACTACCTGTTTTGTTGAGGACCACAAACATTACTTATATTTCTACACGCCTCCAATAATGCAGAAACAATGGATAGCCTTCTATTGAACTGAAAGTATTTATAACAGCTATTAGGCTTTAACCTTTAAAGGAAAATCTGAAGTTCAAATTCAAATTCTCCAATAAAAGGTCCAGTTGGACCAACAGTGGAAAAACCTTCAGATATGTCCAGTCCATAATAATAGGGGAAATATATCAGTATTTTGCACAGTATTCTGTGCAATATACTGCACAACAACCAATGCTATATTATTTACATATAATGCCCATTGGAGCACATTAATCATACCTAAAGCATGCTTGCTACCTAACTTTGTACCCAATGTAAGATCACTAGAAAGTCTGTTTAAATCTTGCATTCCTATTGACTGATAGGGGACAATAATAGCACAGAAGATCTTTTCAAATCAAAGTTTAAATGATTCATGAATGTTGGGGGCCCTGCAGTAAATGTTTAATACAGTAATTGTAGAGAAAAAATGAAAATTAGTCAAAGCAATCCATTGATATTGAAATAGGTGGAATTTATAGTGACAGCACTCAAGATAAACTGGTATAAAGGAATAATGTTAGGAAAAGTGAGCTTATGGAACTTTTCTTTCTATCACTACCAGAGTGGTTACGATATTTGACTAAAGTAGAAGCTATATAGAAAGTTTGCATATGAATATTTCCTTTCAGAAAAAACAACGAAGTGTTTGAAAATAAATAAAAATGTATTCCATCTCACAGAAGTGAGTATAACAAAATCTCAACAATTATACTTGTTTTAAATACTTTTTTATTTCATATTTCCTTCCTGAAAACCTTTATTTTCACTTTACCTTATAGAATGCTTAAGTTGCATTCATGGGATAGTGAGTAAGTTTCTTCTGGAAGATTTTTATATAAGTTTTTCTTCCAGTTTTCCTCCCTCCAGTTCTTCCCCTGTTGTAAAGTTCATTTCCAACATTTTGTCCCATATATATTGTCCTGATTTACCTTTTGGTCTCTATTACATCACTGTGTTTTTTTCCCCTTCCCTTCACTGATTCAAGGAAACAAGGAAATATGTACACTGTACCCCAAGTATAAATACAAATTAAAAAATAATAGGGGAAATCACTGAACGGATTAAAGAAAAGGAAAGAAAAATACAAATGTGGGAAGAAATAATTTTACATAGTACATTGAAAACAACATATATATATATATTTTTATTCTCTTCCCTGAATTTCATTTCACTTATGCAAATCTTATATGGCCATACACACACAGTTGTTGAGCTACCGGGTCTGACTATCAGCAGTTAACATGATTTCCTTTTAATTTTATTGTCTGGGTAATGGTTAAAAGATATATTCCTCAGGAAGTAGTTGCATTACCTCTCAGACATTAATAGCTCTTCTCATATTTTTGTCCCTATTTCCTTCCCCATCCCCTTGCCAATTTTCTTGTTCACCCTTTTCTTTTCCCTGTTTCAAACAAACAAATAAACCTGTACAATATACAAAATAACGAAGTCAAACAGTAAACACATGAGATTATCTATAAGGGGTGAAAAGGGAAAGAAAAATCATAGTAGAATAAGAACAACACTCACAAAGATAAACTTCTTATTTCCATATCCTTGAGATTATTTTGATTAGTTTCATCCTGTATGACCATAAGTACATAGCAATTGTGCTATTGAGAACTCCTGCTAGGAAATTCCTAGATGCATTCTAATTATTAAAATGAAGGAAACAATGAGGTCTAAGTTCCTTTGGTCTGGATTACTTAATGTGATATTTTCCAAGTCTTTCTATTCTTTAAGAATGGGACAATGTAAGTCTCTCTGACAGCAGCATAGAATTCCATTGTGTATCCTCTTGTTCCATTCATTTACTGAGGGGCATCTGAGTTGGTACCATATCTTAGTTATAGGAAATAATAATGCACTGACCACCCTTGTGCTCTTAAGGTTAGTACATCATTGTTTCTGGACATTTGGGTAAATCCTCAGGAGTGAGATCGCTTGATCAGAGTGAAGGTCTAAGTTTAGGAGAAATCTCTATACTGCTTTCCAGAGTGGTTGAATGTGTCATTTTTTTTCTGTCAATATCAGGTTTTTGTTGAATTTTGAAGTGTAGTACATCCTGAAAATTTTCTGTAAGCTAGTGTGATCAATGTACACCTTCAATATTTCCTTGCTGTGGAAGGTTTTTATCTTTCTCTCATCTAAAAATGAGATTTTAGCTATGTTCAGTATTCATGGTTGGTAGTTATTTGCCTTCAGGGCATGGCATTCATCATTCCATAATCTTGCTTGCATGGTCTCTGCAGAGAAATCTGTGGTGATTCCCATTGGTTTTCCCTTCTACTTAATTGTTCTCTTCTCCTTGGCTTCCTTATGGATTCTTTTCTAGGTCTCTATCCAGTGCAGATTAAAATATGGCAATGGATATCCTTTTTTGGTCAAGTCTGTTTGGGGTTCTTGAAGCTTCTTGTATATGGCTGGCTCTGTCCTTCTGGATATTTAAGAAATAGTCTGAAATAATTCCATAAATGCATTTCCAATTTCCTTAGCCCGTTCTCCATGCCCTTCCCATAATTGGACTGCCTAATTGCAACTGGAAGTTCCTAAGAGATTTGTCATACTTCTTGCACTTGGCTTGAATCATTTTCTGGTCTTCCTTTATGAATTATAGGCTATCTTAAACTCTGGAGATTCTCACTTCTGTATTGTATAACCTGCTGGCAGCAATTTCTACATAGTTCTTCATCTATCTTCCTTTTAGTCTGTCATTATTGACGGTTTGCATCTCTTGTTTTAGATCTTGTATGGACTTTCATACTTCCTTGAGTTGAATTTGCTCTCTTTGAAGTCCTTTAATTCAGAAGCTTTAATCTCATAGGACTTCAGCTTTGTGTTTGTGCAAACTATGAATACCTCCATTATTCTTTGATTGGCCTCATCTTGTTTACATTCACATTCATATACATCCTTCTTCATGCTTTCAAAGATTCCATTGATCATGTTTAAGAGTAGCATTTGTAGATTATTTAGAGGCCTTTCCTCTGGGTTTTCCATTGACTGCTCATTTATTTTGTTATTTAGAGTTGGAAATGGGATGTCTTGCCATTTTTCTTGAGCTTCTTATTCTGCCCACTTGGAAATGTAAGCAAGATAAATGTGTCACAAGGTTATGACTTTAGGAAGAACCAGCCTAATCCTCAATACCTGCCCAGATTACAGGTGTTCACAATCTTAGATATTTTCTCTCCATTTGGGAACTTACAAACAAATCCAATAAAAACACTGAACATATTTTAATGGCAAAAATGAGAAACAATCCAACACTATGAGATATTTATCACTCTGGATCTACAACATAATTCAACATATACATTTACATTGTGGTTCAAAAGCAGTCAACTATATAGCCATTATCTATTGATAACCAAGAAAGAGCAAAGGCAAGAGATAAAAAATAATATTGAAAGTCAAGAGAGGGAGTAAAAGAAGTATAATATAGGGAAGGATAGGTATAGAGTGAAGATAACAGTGAATTAAACATAGAGAAAGGAAAAATAAATCAATGAAAAATTTCAATTTAAATGTAAAACATCTAATAAAAAGTAATACACTGTCTTCAAGAGGCATATCTTGTCCCCCCAAACACAGTTTTTGAAAGTGAGAGGGTGGAATAAAGATTACCAAGCTAACAACCCCCATAAACAGGCTGGAGTTGCTATCCTCATATCAGGCAAAGTAGACTTCAAACTAAATCTAGTGAGAAAAGAAAGGTTACTACATACTAATAAAGGGATCTCTCCTCGAGGAGGACATAACCATCCTAAATATCAAACACCTAATCCTGGAGCACCAAACTTACTCAAGCAAACCTTACTTTCATTGAAACCATACCCATATAGTAATACAGTGCGTGTTGGTGATTTTAACACACCATTCTTACCGATGGACAGATCAACCAGGCAAAAACTTAACAGAGAAACCTTAGAATTGAACAACTGTATAGACCAATGAGGTCTAAGAGACATCTACAGATTATTTCACCCAGCAATAACACAATATACATTTTTTTTCAGCAACTCATGGAACATTTTCCAAAATAGACCACATTTTAGGGCATTAAACAAACATGGGCAGATTCAGAAACACTGGAATTATTTCCTGCACTCTCTCAGACCACAAGGGCATCAAATTGGAACTGGACACCAATCTCCACCAATGAAAACTCTGTAACTCATGGAGATTGATCAACACATTGTTGAATCACCAATGGGTCTTTGAGATCAGAACAGAAATTAAACAGTTTATGAAATTTAACAAAAAGGAGCACACAAAATACCAGCTCCTTTGGGACACAGGAAAGGCAGTACTCAGAGGAAAATATATAGCTCTGAGTGCCACCAATAATAAAGTGGAAATATTGAAAACCAACAATTTAATGTGTCACCTTAAGCTCCTGGAAAAAGAGGAACAAACCAATCCTAATTCCAGTAGAAGGAAGCATATTATTAAAATCAGCAGAATTAAATGAATTGTAGTCCAAAAACTATGTAAAGGGGGGCCAGTAGTTTGGCCTAGTGGTAGAGTACTTGCCTAGCATGCATGAAGACCCGGGTTCAATTCCTCGGTACCACATTCATAGAAAAAAGCTGAAAGTGGTGCTGAGGCTCAAGTGGTAGTTCTCTACTCTTGAGAAAGTCCAAGGACAATGCTCAGGCCCTGAGCTCAAGCCAAGGACTGGCAAAAAAACTATAGAAAGAATAAAAAAACAAGGAGTTGGTTTATGGAAAAAAATAACTAAATAGACAGACCCTTAGCAAATCTTACCAATAAAAGAAGGAGCGTACTGAAATAAACAAAATCACAGATGAAAATGGTAATATCATGACAGAAATTACCAAGATCCAGATCATCATGAGGGAATATTTTTCAAACCTTTATGCCAACAAATTTGAGAATCAGAAGAAATGGATGAATTTCAAGCCTTATTAACAGACCCACATTGAAACAAGAAGACCTAATCCAAATAAACAGGCCTATTTCAAGCACTGAATAGAAATAGCAATAAGAGACATGGCAACTAAGAAAAGCCAAGAGTCAGATGGATTCACAGCTGAATTCAAAGCAGAGCTCACACCAATATTCCTCAAGCTCTTCAATGAAATTGAAAATAAAGGCTCTTTGCTAAACTCATTCTATGAAGCCAGTATAACACTCATCCACAATCCAGACAGAAATCATCAAAGGAAGACAACTATGGACCCATTTCTTTGATGAATATTGATGCAAAACTTCTCAACAAAGTATTGGCCAACCGTCTAAAACAACTCATCAAAAAAAATTATACATTCTGATCAAACAGGATTCTTCACAGGGAGGCTTCATCCAATAGATGCAAGGCTGGTTCAACATTCACAAATAAATCAATGTAATACATCACATCAATAGAGCTAAGGATAAAAATCATATAATTTCTCTGAACGCAGAGAAGGCATTTGGCAAAGTACAATGTCCATTCATGTTGAAAACACTCTCATCTCTTTTGTCATCCCTTGATTATCTCAAGTTGTTTTAGTAATTCACCATGTTATCTGATATATTTTATATGTGCTTAAGTGGTTATTTGAAACTCGATAGTAAAGGGGGGAAATCAATTTAGGTGGGAGGATGGTGGGTGGGAAATTGGGACTATGTCATAAGAAAGGTTATCAATGTTTATGAAGTTATGCACCTTCTATCTTGTGAATATAATGTAACCCTTTCATTAATCACTATTAAAAATAATTGTATTCATTTCCTTACTTATGTAACAGTAATCCCACTGTCCACCAGTTTTAGAGTAAAAATGAAGTAAATATAGATAAAAAGTAATACAATAGCATAAAAGAGGAAACATAAAATAGATCAATAATGAACAAGGACATAATTACCATTATTTAAAGACAAAAATAATAATTTGAAAAAAGTAAGATTGAAAATCATTGGAATGAGTCAATAAAAATATAATCTGAATCATGAAAGCACACACTGAAGGAGGATATCTACAAACTGCTTCCACTTTGTTTTTAGGTATGAGCAGATCCACAAGGAAAAAAAAGAGAAGGGGGAGAGATGGAGAAAAGAATGGGTCAAAATGGGATAAGTAAAAATTAGATCAATGAAGAAACTCTTTGGCTTAGAGAATGTAGGGAACAATTTCAGTGTCTCTAAATTTCCAGAGATCTGCTTTGTGCTGTAAAGTGTGATTTATTTCAGAAAATCTTCCATATGCTGCTGAAAAAACTTGTATACTCTTGGATTGCTGAGTGGATAATGTCAGCAGATGATGTCTGTTATGTCTACTTTGTTTATACAGTTGTTCAATTCTGAGGTTTCTCTGTTGTGTTTTTGCCTTGCTGTTCTATCCAAAAGTGACAGTGATGTGTGAGAAACCAGAAATCACAGTGTTTGGATTCATATAGATTTTTAGTGTGTGTAAAGTTTGTTTGGGGAAGTTGGGAACTGTAGCATTTTTGTCTGTAAATATTCAGAATGATTATATCATCCTGAAGAAGAGATCCTTTAGTAGTATGTTACAACCTTCTTCATGACTTCTCAGTAATTTCAGATGGAACTCTATTTTACTTGATGTAAGGGTCAAAACTCCAGCCTGTTTATGGGGAAAACTCCTTGTAGATTTTATTCCAAGTTCTTACTTTCAGAATATTTTTTTTTGGCAGCAAGGTGTGCCTCTTGAAGGCAGCAGAAAAATTGATTTTACTTTGGGTTGAACTATACAATCTATGTAATTTAATTGCCAAGTTAAGTCCATTGATATTGAGAGTCTAATGTGGAAAATATTTTCTAGTTCCTGCGATTTCTTTTACATTTCATGAGGGACTGTGACTTTTCAATTCTTGATATAATTACCTGGCATTCTTTTTAGGTATGATTTCTCTGTCAATATCATGTTTTCAATATGTAGAATGTCTTTGAGAATTTTCTGTAATGCTAGTTTGATCCATTTAAGTTTTAATTTTTTCTTGCTATTTAAGATTTTTATTTTTCCCCAATGAGACCTTAGCTGTCTACAGAATTCTAGGTTATGATTTATTTTTCTTATAGTGAGGTGAACATCATTCCATCTCTTCTTCTTGCATGGTCTCTGCTGAGAAATCTGTAGTCATTCTGATTGATTGCATTGTTTGTGACTCTTCTTTCATGGTTGGCCGCTTTAAGGACCTTTACTCTGGTGTCTATTTATCCTGTACAGATTACAGTGTAACAGTGGGATGTCATTTTCTGATCAAATTTGTGTGGGGTTCTCAAAGCCTCGTGTATGTGAATGGACCTGACCTTTGAAATTTTGGGGCTTAGTCTGAGATTATCACCTTATGTATATTTCCAATTCTATTAACCTCCTCTTTCAGCCCATTCTCAATACTGATTAGTCCTAAATTAATCTTCATAATTCTATCTTGGAGTTTCTGAAGAGCTGTCAAATTACTTCTAGTTGTGTTGAATCATTTTTTATCCTTTGTCTATAAATTCCAGTCTACCTTCAATTTCAAATTCTCTTTTTTGCATTCTCTAATGTGCTACCAATGCTTTCTACTTTATTTTGCATCTGCTCAGCTTCTACTTGATCCTTTTTGATGGCTTGCATCTCTTGTTTTAGATCTTGAAAGAGCTTCTTCAGTGTCTGATTTAGATTTGAGTGGTCTGATTGAAGGCATTTAGGTTGGTGGCTATACTCTTGTTGGAGTTTGTTTGTTTGTTGGAATGGTTTCTGCTTTCTATTTGTTGATATGATTAATTCAACCACTCATCTTTGTTTAGAGTTATCATGGTCACACATAGCCTGCTTCATGCTTTCAAGTTTGTCCCTGATCAGGTTTATCACTTGCATTTGTACAGTATTTTGAGGACTTTCCTTTAGCATTTGCATTGAAGATTCTGTTATCTGCTTCTTTTGAGTTGGAGATGGTGTACCTTAACTTGCCTTTTTTTTGGCTGAGCAGTGATCTTTAGGTTTGTCCTGCAGGAGAAAGTTGGGTGTGTTCAAAAACTTCCATATGGTTGGAGTGTATTTTAACTGAAATCCATGGTCCACTTCACTCTGACCCAGCCTGCAGTTACTATGGTTTTTGCCAGGTCAGCTGAGAGTGGCAGAGATTTGGAGTTGACTCTGGTCTTGTTTACCCAGAGAAGAAAGCTGCTCCACCTAGGAAGGATTTTTCCATCAATGGCAGAAAATCCATAGCCAGGCTAAGCTGACACTGATCAGAGTCCTTTGCCCTTTCGAGAAATGATGCTGTAGACACCATTTCTCAGGTTCAAGATACCTGATAGTTGGTCTGGCAGGGTCTTTGTGAGTAGCTAAGTTTGGGTTGACCTTGACTGGTTGGGGAGGGGCAAGTCTCCCAGTGCTGTTCTGTGAGAAACAGGGAGACTACCTTCTGTGAAGTACTCAGGAATTCCCTTGGTTTTTGGTGTTTTCTGTGATCTCTATCCGTCTGTTGCCATCAGGATAAAGATTTCCACTCATAATCACCTGGACTGTGCTGCAGGTAACTGAAACAATCCGGGCTCAGGCTGTAGTCTCTTGGAAGAGCTGCTCTAAGGGAGTGGCCTCTCATATTTTGGTGTGGATTGAAAATGATGTTCTTTTTATTTGTTATTTTGCCAGTCCTGGGCTTGATCTCAGGGCCTGAGCCCTGTCATTGGACTTTCTCAAGGCTAGAGCTCTACCACTTGAGCCTCAGCACCACTTTTTCCTATGTATGTGGTATCAAGGCCCCCTTCTGAGCTGCTGGTGGAAAAATAAACAACTACAGCTATCCTGGAAGGCTTTTTGGAAGTTCCTGAGAAATCGATAATCAGAGGGACCTTCTTATAAGCCAGCCCATATGACTTGTAGGCATCGACTCATAACCCAGAATGTGAAAAGGACACTTGAACAACCGTGTTCAATGCAATATTGTGCACAATACCTAAATTATAGAAACAATCCAGATGTTCCACTACAGATGAACAAATGCAAAAAATGTGGTATTTATATACCATGGAATTCTACATAGCCAATAGACAAGAAAAAATAATGGCATTTAATAGAAAGTAGATGAAACTAGAGCAAATCATGTGGAGTGAGAGAAGGAAAATCCAAAAAATAAAGTCAATCAGTTTCCTTGAAATGTGGATAAAAGATACAAGCAGTACAAGAATCATGACTCAATACTCAGGTACTCAGGTTCATAGACTTCATAAATTTGGAGATATAAATATAAGTACATAGACAAATACATCCATGATGGGAAATATATTGTGTAGACATATTTTTATTAGAGAATTTGTTAACATTGAGTTTTACATCATATTTCAATTGACATGTTTAACAAACAAGAATTCAAGAGGGAATGTCTATACACAATCACAGGCTCTTAATTTTTAGAACATAATCAAAATTAGGCTGAGAGTTTATATATTACAGATATGTATTAATAAATGTAATAAAACATATCTATAGAGTCATAAAATTTTATGTCTACGTAGTTGTGTTTATATTTCTCGTACTATGTCCATATCATTGGATATGCAAATATTGAGTCCTAGTCCTTGCAATGTTAGGATCTAATTGCCACATATTAAGGATACCATGGACCTTTTGTTCCTTTGGTCTTGACTTGTCTCACTCAACATGATTTGCTCTAGATTCATCCACTTCCCTGCAAATGCCATTATTTTACTTTCTCTGTTGGCTATGTAGAATTCCATTCTATATATATACATATATATATATATACATATATATATCACCTTTTTTTGTATCCATTCTTTTGCAGTAGGGCATCTGGATTGTTTCCATCACTTGGTTATTATGAATAGAGCAGAGATAAACATAGCTGAGCAGGTGTCCTTATCATATCTTGAGATGTCAGGGTAGATGCCCAGAAGTGGTATGGTGGGATCATAGAGTGCCGGGGCCAGCCGGCAGCAAACCAGGGTTCGCGGATTGGGATTCCTGAAATAGGGGCAAGGACTAGGAAAAAATAGAAGAGAGACAAACAGATGGAGTTCGGGAGGACTACAGCCCAAGTCAGCAGTCCAAGAAGACTGTGAGCTCCAGACTGCCGCCTAAGACTCTCTCGTTTATTTTAAGTTCCGACCTTAAATACTCTTCTTAAAACTTGGAGTTGCCAGAGGCTACATTCATACAAAATAGTAAACAAATCACATATAGGATAAATGAGAAAGGATTAACATTGCTTAAAGTCATCATGATAAGAACTGATTGACATTGCTTAAAGTCATCATGATAAGAACTGATTGACTTTGCTTAAAGTCATCCTGATCAGAGTTACTTCCTTGTGTATACAGTTGTGTAGGTCCAAGGTCAGGTCCAAGGTCATTGACCCCACAGTCGGTCCCCAACATCTCCCCCGTCTGTCTTTTAAAAGATGCGGTCTTGCTTGTCTTGGGTTGGGTGGATCGCTGACTCTGCCTTACCCGTCATGGGGAACTTCTTCAGATCAAGCTGAAGGCCCTGTCTTAGGTTGGTCAGAGAGCGTCCCCTCTTATCCCATCCTTGACTGCGATTCCTCTCGGGGGGGGAATTCATCCATCTGGGGCTTAGAACTGCGGAGTTGTTCGATTGGTGACTGTTGCAGATGTGACCATTGGACGGCTACTGGCCATAGGTGTTGATTTGTTCCCAACCATAGCTTCAGTTGTCACTTTACTTGGAGTAGAAACAACAGCAGTTGGCTTGATTTTGGCTGTTGGTGGATCTGAAGTGCTGGCAATTCCTCATTCTTCAGAAGCTGCAGTCGTTTTCAACGTGATCAGTCTCTGCTGTTCTGGGACCTTACTAGTAGGTTCTTGAGGCTCTTTTCTCTGCTCCAAGTGCCTCCCTTTATGGTCTCGGAGTTCTCTCTCCAATCTACTGATTCGACCTTCTTAATGGGACTTAAGAGCTGTCATACAATCATCAAGTACATTTTTTTTGATCTAACATTCCATTCTCCCCCCTCTTTAAAACAATGCAATAATTCAAACATAAATGATTTTCTTGATTAAACCTTGAACATGTTCACTCACTCATTCACACACATTCATACTCAAAGATTTTAAAGTGCACAAAATTAATATTGGCCATTCATTTTCCGGAAGTTTGTGTCAAGAGAGCTTTGCCAATTTTACTCTTGCAGGTGAGAACCAGGTTCAAAACAAAACTTTAGAAAAAACATAAGGATCCATATTTAAAACTGGTACCAATTTCAAAGACAAAACTGGACAAGAAAAAATATGTAACATGAACAAGACAAAGAAACAGAGACTTTTACACTTAACACAAAAACATGAATTCAGGTCTTTTCTGCATTACTGGATGCATTACTGGAGGGTTGGGGGTGAAGGTCCAGTGGGTCGCTGCTTGGATGACCACTGTCACTCTCCACAATCCGAACATAGCGTTCGGGCAGCCAGCGGGCATCATTTTCTTCCTGTGAGAAAACACATACATGCCCTCTACCCCAGGTTAGAACAGGATCTGGTCCGTGCCAATCACCAGTTAGGGGATCCTTCCATTTTACTAAGGCAAAAGCACGCTGCTCTCTTTTTTCCCAGAATCGCTGAGCAGCAGATAAATTATTTGAATCCAGATTCAAAAAATTTAAAACAAATAAAGCATGATTAAGTATATTCACAGGGGTAGCGGGATACGACTCTCCTTTCTGTATTTTAGCAATTTGATGTTTTAATAATCCATTAGCTCTCTCCACGATGCCTTGACCTTGAGGATTGTAAGGAATGCCTGTAATATGAGTGATATTATAAGAATGGCAGAAGGACTGAAATGCTTGGCCTGCATAGCCAGGGCCATTATGTGTTTTTATTTGCGAGGGAATCCCCATCACAGCAAAACATCGAATGCAGTGAGAAATACAATGTTTAGTAGCTTCCCCAGCAAGGGGGGTGGCTAGGATAAAATTAGAATAAGTATCTACAGTAACATGAACATATTTTAATCGGCCAAATGATGGAACATGTGTGACATCCATCTGCCAAATGTGATTAGAAAGCAGTCCTCGTGGATTTATACCTAAATGAGGAGCTGGTGAGAAGGGCACACAGTTGGAGCAAGTTTTAACTATTTGACGTGCCGCTTCTCTAGATAATTTAAACTGTCGGCGCAAGGCTCGGCTGTTTTGATGATGGATGGCATGTGACTGCTTAGCAAGTTCAACTTGAGTTAAATAAACTCTGGTGGAAGAATCAGTAACTGCGTTACCCTCACTTAAAGGGCCAGGAAGATTAGTGTGAGCTCGAATGAAGCCAAAAAAACAGGGGTGGTTGCAAGAACAAAGCAAAGTTTGTACTTGGCGAAATTGGGTCTGGATATTGGAGTTAGTAGTTCCAATAAAGGGAACAGTTTCTATGACTTGAAGAGCACGAATTACATATTGGCTGTCTGAGTATAAGTTAAAGGGCTCATCTTGTAACAGGACGAGTGCTTGTAAAACAGCCTCTAACTCTACCTCTTGGGCGGAGGTAAAACCCGTAACCCAAGATTGAGTTTTCCCATTAATGGTCAAAGCAGCCGTTCCATTAGAGGATCCGTCTGTAAATACTAAAGCGGCAGAAGATAAAGGCGAGGCCCGTACTATGGAAGGAAATAGGAACGTATGACACGTAGCAAATTGGAGGAGTTTGTTAGATGGGTAGTGATGCAAAATTTTTCCCGTATAATTGGCCCAAGCAATGGCCCAAGAATCGCAATGGGCGAATAGCCAATCTTGTTGTTGTGAATTATATGGGACACAGATAAAATGAGGTTCCTGACCTAAATATTTACGGGAATCCACTCGGCACATATGTATCAGATTAGCTACCAATTCGTAGTAGGGGGTCAGCACTTTGCCGGGTGTTGATGGTAGATAAAGCCATAAAAGTGGGCCATCCTGCCACAATACAGCAGTTGGGGAGTGAGAAGTAGCTAAAATGTAAACTCCCCATGGTTTAGAGTAGTCACAATAGTTCACTTGTTGCTGGGAAATTGCCTTTTCTACGATTTGGATGGCCCTCTCGGCGTCGGGATTTAAATTGCGCAAGGATGTAGGGTTGGTATCTCCTTTTAAGAGATCAAAGAGGGGTTTTAACTCTCCAGTGGACAGCTTTAAATAAGGCCGAAGCCAATTTATATCTCCTAAAAATTGCTGAAAATCATGAAGAGTTCTTAAGTGTGAAGTTTTTAATTGTATTTTTTGGCTTTTAAAATAGTGTGGGCCTAATATATGGCCTAAATACGTAAAAGGGGGATGTTCCTGAACCTTTTCAGCTGCTATTATAAGGCCAAAGCGGCTCAGATCTTGCTTTAGTTGTCCAAAGGCTTGTCGTACGACGGTAGGGTCAGAACAAGCCAACAAGATGTCGTCCATATAATGAACAATATAAACAGAAGAGAATTTTTCACGGGTGGAAGAAATGGCTCTAGCTACAAAACTTTGACATAAAGTTGGGCTATTTGCCATGCCCTGTGGGAGCACAAGCCAATGATATCGCTTCATGGGTTCTTTAAAATTAACAGAGGGGACGCTGAAGGCAAAGCGCTTACAGTCTTGAGGCGCCAGGGGTATAGTATAGAAACAATCCTTCAAATCTATAATAATTTTATAAGTATCCTTTGGGATTGCCATGGGGGAAGGCAAGCCGGGCTGTAAGGCTCCCATCAGTTCCATAGTTGCATTTATCTTTCTCAGATCCTGTAACAGCCTCCATTTACCTGACTTTTTCTTTATAACAAAAATTGGAGAATTCCATGGAGAGTTAGAAGGGGCCACATGTCCCAAGTCTAGTTGTTCCTGTACCAGCTGCTGAACTGCAATGATCTTTTCTAGAGAAAGAGGCCACTGTTCGACCCATACCGGTTCTTCCGAGAGCCAATTTATGGGATCAGCATGAGGGGCAGGACAAACAACAGCCCCCGTTAAAGAATACCCTAATCCTTGTCTCGTAGGGTGAGACTGGGGTTGGAGTGGCTCTAGCTCCCCCTGTGCTGCTCGGCCTAGTCCCCTAAAGGGGAGGAGGCCTTGATCAAGTAACTGCTTAGTGACCGCAGCACTAGGACTAAACATATACACTCCCATTTTTTCCATGATATCACGACCCCATAAATTAATTGGCAGATGATCCAAGACAAATGGCTGAAAATGACCAGAGTGCCCTTCTTCATCTCTCCAAACAAGGATCGCACTGCTCTGCTGTGGGTCAGTTGCTTGCCCAATCCCCTGTAGGGAAGTCATAGAGGTTGTCAGGGGCCATTGGGCTGGCCAATGCTTTTTAGATATTACAGACACATCCGCTCCTGTGTCTAATATTCCTTTAAAGGGTTTTTCTTGTATAAATATAGTCATCTCAGGCCTCTCTTGTTTTATGCTTTGTACCCAATAGATATCAGAGGATCCAAATCCTCTCTGTCCGCATGGGGCAGAAGAATTAGCAGTCTCCCCATGAGATAAAGGGACAAGTATTAGTTGTGCTAATTTTTGACCGGCTGGGATTGATACTACGTGTTTCGGGGCAGAGGCCATAACTTTGATTTCTCCAGTGAAATCCTGGTCAATTTTGCCAGGTGTAATCTGTATCCCTTTAAGGGCTGAGCTACTTCGCCCTAACAGCAATCCAGCCACTCCCGGGGGAAGGGGACCGAAGACCCCCGTGGGGAGAGCTTGTGTCCCCATCTCTGGGGTCAATACTGAGCAGGTGGAGGAACAGAGGTCCAATCCTGCGCTGCCTGGGGTGGCACGGAAGAGGCTGGAGACTGATTTTGGGGGGTTGTTAGAAGATTTACTTGTGGCCGAGAAGAGGGAGGGACTGCCCCATGGTTTTGCGGGGCCAGAGGCTGGCCCCTTCTCCAGTTTCCCGAAAGCGGGCAGCCATTGCGATCTGTTCTTGACCTGCAATCTTTAGCCCAGTGCTTCCCTTTACCACAGCGTGGACATGTGCCAGGTAATTTTTCTCTCTTTAACCTGGCCTGGCGTGGGCATTGCGTCATCCAATGTCCTATTTGTCCACAAGAGAAGCAACGCCCTGGGGGTCTAGCAGCCCGGGCCTCTGGCCTCTGGCTTCTATATTTTAGAAATTCAGTAGCAGTCTTTCCTTGAGGAGCGGCGGCTAAAGTAAGGCCTTGTACATGGGAGGGTCCAATATCAGCACATAGTGAAATAAAGTCCGTGATTCCTCCCTTATTCCTATGGGGTCTGATAGCCGCCTGACAGGCGGCGTTGGCATTTTCATAGGCTATGTGTCTAACTATAATATTCCTTGCGTCCTCATCTTGTACTAGGTGGTCTGCAGTCTCCATTAATCGAGACAAAAATTCTAGATAAGGTTCATTCGGTCCCTCTTTAACTTCTACTAAATTTTTTGTACGATTGGAATTACGTAACCTTTTCCAAGCCTCTTTCGCCGCAGCATTTATTTGTAAATAGGCTTCCTTTGCATAACCCAATTGATCTTCGGTGTTTTTATAGATTCCCTCTCCTAACAACTGATCAAAAGTGTAAGGCAGGTTCTTAGACCTATTTGTTTCAATTTTAGCCCGACACTGTGCAGTGAACTCTGTCTCCCATAATAAGTACTCTCCTGCACTAAGGCATGCTCTGGCAAGCCGCTTCCAGTCATTTGGGCATACAATATCAGCACACGCGGCCTCTAATATTACTTGAGTAAAAGGGGCAGTTGGCCCATATTGGGAGCAGGCACTCTTTAAATCCTGCAATAGTTTAACAGTAACAGGTTGATGGTATACTTGTTCATCCTGATCAACTAAACTAGGGAAGCATCGAGGCTCTGAAATAACTTCCCTCTCTCTAGCAGCCTGAGCCAGGTTTAATTGCGATGCACTGTGCCTGGTTGTAGTGCCTGTTAAAAGGGACTTATTGCTAGGGCCTTTAGGCTTGAAAGGTTGGAAAAGGGATTGAGGCCGTAAGGCTGCAGCCGGAGGCGGTGGGTGTGAGGGATAGGATTTAGAATCAGAAACCATAGTGGCCTGAGGGTCATATCTCCTTCCTACTTCTGGAGGGGCTCTCTGCTCTATCCCCATTTTAGATAGTAGATGTAGCATTTCTTCTAATCTCTTTTCTATTGTAGCTATCCGGTCCTCCATCGGCTCATCATAACTTTCCTCCCTCATATTAAAATTTGAATTCTGATACTCAATATCTACTGGTTGTTGTTCCCTTATCAAGATCTCACTTAGACTCTCTTGGGCTGCGGCATATGGCTCAGTCTCAGGTTTTTCAGAAGGGTCCTTTAATTCATAAAGTTCCCTTAATTCAAATTCAGCATTCTCATGTTCAGGATCTATGCCTTCACTTACTAAATTATATACATCAATAGCCTCTACTGGGGTCTTTTCGGGGCCATATACATTATAATAATCTTTAATTCTTTTTCCTATCCCCTGCCAGGCTTTTTGCAATTCCTCCTCTATAGACCTCGGGCATGCCTCCTCGAGAAACTGTAGGAAGCTCTGAAGTGCCCCTTTTTCCACCCACATTCCGTGGGCTTCAAGTAGGCCTGTTAAGATCGGTAAATATGACATATAGCTATTAACTTGACCCATAATTTTTTTTTTCTCCTGACTATACACTCTCCTAATAGTCCTACGACGTGTTACTCACCACAGGGGGGGTCCTTCACCTTGTCCCAGATTTTCAGGTCCCTGTTCGGGCGCCAGTTGCCGGGGCCAGCCGGCAGCAAACCAGGGTTCGCGGATTGGGATTCCTGAAATAGGGGCAAGGACTAGGAAAAAATAGAAGAGAGACAAACAGATGGAGTTCGGGAGGACTACAGCCCAAGTCAGCAGTCCAAGAAGACTGTGAGCTCCAGACTGCCGCCTAAGACTCTCTCGTTTATTTTAAGTTCCGACCTTAAATACTCTTCTTAAAACTTGGAGTTGCCAGAGGCTACATTCATACAAAATAGTAAACAAATCACATATAGGATAAATGAGAAAGGATTAACATTGCTTAAAGTCATCATGATAAGAACTGATTGACATTGCTTAAAGTCATCATGATAAGAACTGATTGACTTTGCTTAAAGTCATCCTGATCAGAGTTACTTCCTTGTGTATACAGTTGTGTAGGTCCAAGGTCAGGTCCAAGGTCATTGACCCCACAGTCGGTCCCCAACAATAGAGAAGGTCAATTTTCAGTTCTTCAAGAACTGTAGAGAAACCTCCACACTGCTTTCCATAGTGGCTGAACTAGTTTACAATCCCACCAGCAGTATAGTAGAGTTCCTTTTTCTCCACAACCCTGCCAGCATCTGTCATTGTCTGAGTTCAAAATCTTTGCCATTCTTTTGGAGTAAGGTGGTATCTTTGGGTTGTTTTATTTGCATTTCCTTTATGACATTGGATGATGAACATTTTTTCATATGCATTTCTGCCATTTTAATCTCTTCTTTTGATGTCTCTCTTTAATTCCCTTGCCCATTTAGTAAATGATTTGTTGGGTTTGGGGGAGATTAGTTTATTGAGTTCCCTGTAGATACTGAATATTAAGAATTTGTCAGATGTATTATTGGTAAATATTCTATCCCAATTGTTTGACTATCTTTCTACTTTTGTGGCTATGATTTTATCTGTGCAGAAATTTTTTATTTTTAGGTAGTCCCATTTATCGAGTCTCTTTCCAATCTGTTGTGACTCTGGGGTTCTGTTCAGGAATCTTTTGCATGTGCCCATGAGTTCCAGTGTCTCTCCAAATCTACCATGTAGGAGTTTCACGGTTTCCATTCTGACACTGAGGTCTTTGATCCACTTTTAGTTAATGCTGGTTCATGGTGAAAGTCTAGAATCAATTTTTAGTTTTCTTCATATGGCTGCCCATTTTTGCCAGCATGAATAATTGAATAGACTGTGTTTGTTCCACTGTATATCTTTGGCTCCTTTTTCAATTACAAGTTGACTATACATATGTATTTCTATTTCTGGACCTTCTATTCTGTTCCATAGTTTTGGAGAGGAGATGGTGCTGAGACAATAGGGAGCCTGCCTAGCTCTCCCCCACAAAAAGAGAGAATCAGGGAATCCCACAAAGCAACTACCTTAAGAAACCTATAACTACAAATTCAAGAAGCAATGGAGAAGTAAATAAACCAGAAAGAAATTCAGATAAAGCTTATTCCAAAGTTCTCCAATAATCTAAAATATGCGGACCCTCCCCCATCTCTCGCAGCCAGCCCCAAGCTGTGAAAGCCATGGTGGTTGGCACTGGGGCCCGGGAAACCCCGAACCCAGCAAAGCCACAATTGGCAGAATCCAGATGCAGTAACCCACAGAATCCAGGCACGGACAGCCTAGATGGCGGTGGACACCAGAGGGGAGGCAAACAACTGTATATCACCATGGAGCAGCTCACAGCCAAATCTGAAAATTAAGTAGTCCAATGAGTTCCCACAAACCTTTTGGGAAAGCAGAGCCAGTGGCAAATTAAGAACTTAACTCAGACCCCTCCACCCCACCGAAGAAAGACTAGCACATGCAGGGGGGCAAGGAATTCAGAATCCACTCCCTTCCCCAATAGCCCCCTCTCCCTGGACATCGACTGGAGACTGATAGATGGGCAGGCAATAAGATCCAGCACCACACCAAATGCGGCAGAGGTGTCCCTGCTCCCACCTGCCCAACAGCCTCCTTTCCCAGGCCACTGAAACTGGAGACTGAGAGATACTGAGACCCTGCCTTCCAAAGGTGGGTGGGGTTGTGCTTGAGTCTGCCAGCCAGCAACTGACTGACCCAAACCTAAGTGGGGCGCCCTCCTGCTGGGAGCCTCCAGCAAGACAGCATCATGGGCCCCCACTGAGGCACATAACAGCATGAAACTGAAGGGCAGAGCAACAGGGCCCTCTGAGAACCACAAAGGCACAACCCTGACCTCAGAGCTCAGATCCTAGGCTGGGATCTGCCCCTGGGATCAGGGCTGAAACCAGTCAGGTTGGTTTAGCTGAGAGCACTCAAGAACTCCCAAACACCAGGCCCTCAGCTGGGACCTGCACCCAGAAACCAGGCGGGAGAGCTAGCCATCCACCAGGATATCTGAGAATGAAGTACACAACTCTATTCAATGGCCCAGTGTGGGGCCACTGGTTGGGATGAAAGCTATCTATGTAGCAGCATACATCCTCACAACAGGCCAAACACCTGCAAAAGCTGAAAACTGTGACCTACTCACGGTGGAATGATTTGGCTTAGAACCAGAGGTATACACAGATTCCCAGAAACACCAGTCCCAAACCAAGTAAAGACCACCACCCACCAACTACAGAGTGAACCTACAACAACAGCCTTTGAAGCCTTAGAAAGCACAAAGACAAATTATAACATATTTAAATAATCAAAGTGCCACATAAAGACCAAAAAGAAACAAGAGTGAAGGGACCAGAGACATGTCACCATCCCAAGAAATGAAACCAGAAAGAGACATGAATATGACTATTCAAGGAACTCATTGTGGACATGACTAAAGCGATTAAAGCAGAATTCCAAAAACAAAAGCAGGTTATTACCAAAGAGCTCCTCAAATTCAAAAGAGAAATAGGAGAAAAGATTAATACATTCTTGTTGGGGACCGACTGTGGGGTCAATGACCTTGGATCTGACCTTGGACCTACACAACTGTATACACAAGGAAGTAACTCTTATCAGGATAACTTTAAGCAATGTCAATCAGTTTTTATCAGGATGACTTTAAGCAATGTTAATCCTTTCTCATTTATCCTATATGTGACTTGTTTACTATTTTGTATGAATGTAGCCTCTGGCAGTTCCCTAGTTTTAAGAAGAGTATTTAAGGTCGGAACTTGAAATAAACTGGGCTGCAGTCTTAACCTGGGCTGCAGACCTCCCGGACCCCATCTGTTTGTCTCTCTTCTGTTTTTTCCTAGTCCCTGCCCCCTATTTCAGGAATCCCAATCTGCAAACCCTGGTTTGCTGCCGGCTGGCCCCGGCACATTCTGAGCAGACATGATCAGCTCCACCATTCAAGCAAAACTGAATGCATTAAGCATCAGATTGACTGAGATGGAGAATTGGATATCTGTAGACATATTTAATATTATGTAGATTGATATGTATCTATGACATGCAAATGTTCAGCTCACCTGTAATTTGGCTATTAAATTTATGTGACAGTGATTTCTTTTTTCCCATATTTTTAGTGTAACTAATCGAAGGGTTACATTGTATTCACCAGATAGAAGATGCATTACTTCACAAACATTGATACCTTTTCTTATGTTTTGGTCCCCTTTTCCCTCCCCCACCCTCAACAGTGATTTCTTATAGAGATTCCATTCTTCAGTATTTGTTTGTTAAACTTGACTCTTGAAACATAATATAAAATAGCAGTGTTACTATGACCCAGCAATTCCACTAGTTTTCATTTACCCAATCGTCCAGATACAAGGACATACTAAATCTACTAGCACAATGATGTTCATTGCAGGACTATTTACCATAGGAAAGATTTGGAAACAAATCCAGATGCCTCTCAGTTGATCAACAAGATGTGGTATTTATACAAAATGGAATTCTATGTTGCTGTCAAATAAAAATGACATTGCCCCTTTTGTAAAGTAATGGAAAGACTTAGAAAAAGGCAAATTAAGTGAAGTAAGTCAGACTCAAAGGAACATAGCCTCAATGGTTTCCCTCATTTGTCATAATCAGTAGAAACCTTGGGTCTCATAGCAGAGATTTACAATAGAAGAAAACCGAGATACAAAACACCATATAATATGATGCTAAATGAAATTACCTCCAGGATGTAGAAGCAAAAGCTATATAATGTGTTATTTATTTTGCTGTCCATTGGTTTTCTCATATTGTTACAATATTTTACTTTTTTATCTGACATATTTTTATATGCTTATTTGTTTATTGGAATTGGATAGGGAAGGTCTGGAAAACAATATGAGGGATGGGAGTGATTTACAATAGAAGAAAAAGTAGACTCATAAGACCATACAGAATGAAACTAAATGGAAGGACCTCTGGGATTAGAAACAAGAACCATATAATGAGTGATTGTTATCTTCAATGTACTATGTTATCTCTTATCTCTTTTGCTGTCCCTTGGTTATCTCATATTGTTACAGTATTTCACCTCGTTATGTGATATATTGTGTATCTGAATATTTGGATATTTGAAGTCAGATAGGGAAAGGAGGAAAACAAGATGAGTGGCAGGGATGGGGGGAGGAAAATGGGGACCAAGACATGAGAAAGGGTATCAATGTATGTGAAGTAATGCACCGTATCTGATGAATATAATGTAACCCTTCTATTAATTACTATAAAAATATATGAAAAAAGAATAAAAAGAAATGTGGCTCCATGTTTCAGAATAAATTGAGGTTTAACTTCACCTCCACAGTTGTCTGAGTGACATCCACAAAACCCTTTTAGTGTTATCCATCTAAAATTAAAATACCAAAAGAAAAAAAGGAATGCACAATATATATTTTTATGTATTAATTAAAAATGTTAAACTTAGAATTCAAATTAAAATGAGGACAAAAAAATTGTCAGTAGAATGAATATTTTGAAATTTCCAGAGTAAATGTTAGAGCAGAGCTCAAATTACTTCTAAGAAGAAAATACTCTCTGATTCTGAAGCACAATATCCTTCACAATTGTTACTTCAGTGAATATGTCAGGGACAGTGAACTCTCTGAATATTTTCCTGCATTCTATCCATTTTGTGACTTTAAATTTCATGCAGATCTGGACCCAGTGAGACACCTTATTTTGATCATGTTTATACTAATTAAGCCCACTTTTGTAGATGAGGGGAAAGACATGGCTCTATTTACATGTTTTGTTTTGTTTTGTTGCAGTCCTGGGCTTGAGCTCAGGGGCCTAAGCATTGTCCATGGGATTTCTCAAGGCTAGAATTCTACCATTTGAGACTCAGCACCGGCGTTTTTCTTTGTGTGTGGTACCAAGAAATAGAACCTGGGTGTTCATTCATGATTGACAGGCACTCTACCACTAGGCCAAATTTCTGGCCCACTTTATTTAATTTTGGAGGTCTTAATTATGAGAATACTAACACAACAATATTCATTGCAGCATTATTTAACATAGCTGAGGTGTGGAAGCAACCCAGATGCCCTGCCGTAGATGAATTTATCAAGAAGATTTATGGCTTATAAAAAATGGAATTTTATATTGCCCTCAGAAAAAATGACATCACTCCATTCCTAATGAAATGGGAAAACTTGGAAAAAGTCACATTAAGTGAAGTAGCCAGACCAAAAGGACCATAGGCTCTATGCTTTAAATCACTTGTAATAATGTAGGATTGTAATATATGTAGGATTCTCTTAGGAGAGAATTACAACAGCCTTCATACAAAAACTCATATGGGCTGACACTAACTGAAATGAACTCTATAATATGGAAATGAGAGTATTATCTTTGTGATTTTAGTTTTCAGTGTACTAGGTGCAGTGTTTTCTTTTCTCTTTTCCCCCATATGGTTAAATGTATCTGACATTTTTATCTGGTGCAGTGTTAACATGTTTGTTTGCTTATTTGAAATAGGGAAGGGAAAGAGGGAATTCAGATGATTAGTAGTTATTGGGGAAAACGATATGGGGAGGATACCATGAGAAGGGGTGCCAATGTTCAAGAAATGATGTACCCACTACCTCATGAGTGTAATTGTAATCTCTCTACATATTACCCCAACCATAAAAAAAACTTTATCCTCAGCCCCCAAAAGAAGAGAATGTGCAAAGGAAAAATACAAGCATTCAAATCCAAGAGAATACATGTCAATGTCACTTTTCCTGTCATATAATCTATATTGATTTCATTTATGTTTGATGTTGACTGGTTACCAGTTTAAAATGATACTAGGTCTGCTTTACCAGGATAACCTATTTCATAATGTCAAAAACAACTTTTGAAATAAACTATTGCTTACTATGCCAAGTGCTGGTCACAAATGGCATTCATAAGCAGCTGTTAAGAAAGCAAGAAAAGAAAGTAAATCACTGGTGCCTAAGCAAGAGTAATGAGAGCTACGGGTTAGGTCAGTTTGCCAGCTGGTGGAAAAGATAAAAATCCTTCCAAAGAAGAAATCTGCTGAATTGCAGCAGTGTTATGAATTCCCGTACAGAAGATTGCATCTTGTAAGGAAGTTTGACTTTATTTTCCAATTTGATTCCAGCAGGATGCATTTTAATGACAAAAGCAAAGCATGCTCTGAAATACTGATACTCTGAAGAAGAAATGAGATTTATATGTGACCACAACAACATGAACACAGGCAGAACAAACACAAACAAGTTGTGATCATTCTCTCTCAGAAGCTGATTGTATTGATTCTGCAACAGTACAATTGCAATTGTGATTGTCACTTCCTCATAAGCTTTGTGATTTTCACATATACAAATAAAAAGATTCAACATTTATTTAGAATATATTTTCCAAGAATATATTTGAATTTTGCCACTGTCCATTTTTCCAAATATAAGGAATTTCAATTAATAACAGAAAAAACATATGAGAAAATGTTCATCATCCATGATCATAAACGAATTGCAAAGGAAAACAATCCACAGTTGCCCCAATTAGAATGGCCAATATTTTGAACTCAGACGATGACAAATGCTGGAGGGATTGTGGAGAAAAAGAGACCTCACTGAACTATTGGTGAAAATGTAAACTAGTTCAGCCAATCTGGAAGGCTGTTTGGAGGTTTCTTCAATTGAAAATGGACCTTCCCTACAATCCTGCCATACCACTCCTAGGCATCTACCCTAAACAATATAAACCAGGATATGATAAGGATATCTTCTCACAATAGTGAAGAAATGGAAGCAACCCAGATGCCCTACTGCAGATGAATGAATACAAAAATATATGGTATAGATAGATAGATAGATAGATAGATAGATAGATAGATAGATAGATAGATAGATAGATAAAATTGAATTCTACATAGCCAACAGTCAAGGTAAAATAGTGGCATTTGCTAGGAGGTGGATGAAATCAGAATGAACCAGGTTGAGTGAGTTAAGACCAAAGAAACAAAATGCACATGATCTCCTTGTTAGGTGGATATTAGATCAAAACTGTCTAATGTCATGGACTCAATATTTGGGTGCCCAAGATTATGGACATGGTATTAGAGATATAAATGCAACTACATAGACATAAAAATCTCTGATGGGCTATATACTTTATAGACAGAATATTTTATTACATAGATTAATATTTATCTATTATATACAAAGACTCAGTTTAACTTTAATTATGTTCTAAAAGTTATGTGTCAGTGATTGTATTTAGGGGTAGCCTTCTTGAATACCTGTTTCTTAAAAATGACATTTGAAAGATGATGTAAAAATCAATGTTAATAAAATATTGAAAAATTTACTAGCTTCATGGGCAGGGGAAGTAAAAATAAACACAAGATTTGACTACAGGATGCAGGAGATCAAATCTCAGTAATTGAAGGTAGTCTAGATTACATAGAGAATGACAAGTAAATTACTGGAAACACATCTAAGACACTTGGCAGAACTCCATGGCTCCAAGGTAAAGTTAGAAAGCCTAAATTTTATTTGTATTAAGGAAGACCTGTAGAAAGATGACCATGGCATAGAAAATCTATTAAATGTTATTGCAGAGATATCCCAAATGTCCAAAAGGACAGGTCCATCCCAATACAAGTTTCCCAAACAGACCCGAGCAGAAGAGGACATCTCACAGCCCAGTAGAATCTATAGAGGATCAAGAGACGAAGAAAAAGATCCTTATAACTTACAGAGAGAAGAAAACAATCACCTACAAAGGAAAAGCGACATGAAAAACCACAGATTTTTCAGCAGAGAACAGACAAGCAAGAGAAGGCTGAAATGATATATGCAATGCAGTAAGGATTAATACCTAGCAACCAGGAATACTTTCTTCAGGTAAACAACCATTCATGGCTGAGGGAAATAGAATCTTCCAAAGCAAGGACAATGGAAACATATCAATCAAACCTGTACTACAGAAAATTCTCAAAGATATTCAACACATTTTAAACCAACACAAAGATGATATTGACAGAGAAATGCTACATACACAGGATCCAAGTAATTCTAGCAAGAATTGACAAGACACAGTCCCTCATGAAATGGATACAATGGCCACTGATAACACCTTTCAATTCAAACCCACATTATCAATGGACTCAACACTTAATTTAAATGATATAGACTGTTTATCTGAATCAAAAATTGACCTGTAATTCTGCTGCTTTCAAGAGAAATGTTTTCTCCTCTCCCCCACAAAAAATAATCTTAAAATTTAAAAGGTGGAATAAAATGAATCAGAAATAGCCCTCATGAATACAGTAGAATTGTCATCCTTTTTTCAGATAAAATAGAATTCAAATGAAGATTATTGAGAAAAGACAAGGGCATTTTTTAAATACGAATAAATGAGAATATAAACATTTTCAACATGTAGACACAGAATGCCAGAGCACCAAACTTCATCAGATATTATTACAATAAAAACAAAAACATATTGATCAAAACACAGTGATCATTGATGACTTTAACATATCTGTGAATATATAACAATGCAAAAACTCAACAGAGTAACCTCAGGAATGCACACTGCATAGAACAATTAGACCTAAGAGACATTTGCAGATCACTCACCCTCCTGCTGGGAGCCTCTGGCAAACTAGCACGAAGGGATCCCCCCACAAAGCCACAGAAGAGAGACTCCCTGCCAAAGCAGCCCAGTACTTCCCTAAAACGCAGCAGGGAACTGAAAGGAAGATCAGCTGGGACCACTAGCTGGTACTCAGAGAGCCATAAAGGCTTGGCTCTCCCCTCAGAGCCATCATCCTCTGCTGGGCCATGCCTCTGGGAACGGGGCCACAAATTAGACAGATTGGTTTAGCTGTGAGCTTCCAGGAGCCCCTAAACCCCAGACCCTCCACTGGGCCTGTCCCTGAGAAAAGGGTGGCAAACTATCCATCCACTGGGCTAGCTGAGACAGAAGTGCACAACTGCATCCTATGGCAAAGAAAAACAACCAGAGCATACCACCTTACCCCAACAAGAATGCCCAAAATTTGAACTGAAATAAAGACAGATGCTGGCAGGGTAGTGGAGAGAAAGGAACCCTATTGCACTGCTGGTGGGATTGTGAGCTACTTCAGCCACTCTGGAAATTAATGTGGAGGTTTCTTAAAAAACTGAAAAGTGACCTTCCCTATGATCCAGCCATACGACTCCTGGCATCTATCCTGAACATCATAACTCAAGATATGATAAGGACACCTGCTCAGGTATGTTCATCTCTACACTATTCACAATAGCCAGGTGATGGAAACAATCCACATGCCCTACTTCAGGTGAATTGATACAGAAAATGAGATATATACTTACATATATATATATATATATATACATATATATATAGATGTGTGTGTGTGTGTGTGTGTGTGTGTGTGTATGAAATGGAATTCTACATAGCCAACAGACAATATAAAATAATGACATTTGCAGGAAAGTGAATTATTCTAGAGTGAATTATGTCGACTGAGACATACTGCTACAGTGTTGGTGGGAGTGCAAACTCGTTCAACCACTATGAAAAGTATTATGGTAGTTCCTCAAATGACTAAATATAGAACTCCCCTCTAACCCAGAAATTCCACTACTTGGCATTTACCCAATTGTCCAGAAACAGGGACATAATAAAGCTACTAGCGCAATGATGTTCATTGCAGCACTGTTTACCATAGAAAAGATATGGAACCAACCCAGATGCCCCTCAGTTGATGAGTAGATCAACAAGATGTGGTATTTATATTCAATGGAATTCTATGCTGCTGCCAGAAAGAATGACATTGCCCCACTTGTAAGGAAATGGAAAGACTTAGAAAAAAAATCATACTAAATGAAATATTCCAGACTCAAAGGAACATTTTTCCTAATCAGTAGAAATCTTGGCCTCTTTTAGCCACAACCTAGCTTCCTGCTTTGTAGTGCAATCCTGGCTTTGAAGCTCCATCCTCAGATCTCAGACCACTGAAAAGCTAGGATTACAGGTGTGAGCCACTATGCCTGGCTTGCACAAGGTCCTTCTTTCTCTTCCTCTCCAGTATGTGCTATAATTTAGTAGAAATGTAAAAGATTTCAGTAGGGAAGGCTGTGAAGTTTTCACACTTAATGAAACTGCATGTTTCCTTTATCTGAAGCAATCAGACATTTCATTAGCAATAGTCATAGTTGCAAAGAATATAGTTCGAAACAGTTCAAGAAAATACATATCGGTGTGAGGAATTAGGTTGTTCCTGTGTATTCAGCAAAGAGAAAACCTGGTCACATCTCAAACACCTTAGACACACATGTGCAAAAATGGAAAAGAGGGTAAGGTAATTATTGGTACCTGAAGAAAAACAGCAAAGACCTAACCAACAGAGAAGGATCCCTTCCTTAAATACAAAACAGAATCCACAACATTGGTCTCTCAGAAAGAATGATCAAGACTTTGTGTCCATTCTACCCATGTTCATCTTATTTTGAGATGGAAATAAAGCTCATTTCTTCTTTTGTCATTAAAATGCTTACTGCTGCAATATAATTGGAAGAGAAAGCAAAAGTTCTGACATGATGCATCTTTCATAATGGAAGTCATAACAACTGTGCTAAAGCATAGGAGATTTATTCTGTGGAAGGAATTCCCCTTTCTGCCATCTGCCATCTTGACATTATCAATAGCTCTCATTCCTACTGTAAAGGCATCAGTGTTTTCCTACGGCTCTTTAACAACAGCATCCTGTCATCCACAAAGAGGAAAGCTGTAATTTCTTTCTCCGTATTTCCAATCGATTTTAAATTGCTGTGGAATTCTAATGTTATATTCAAGAAGAGTGGAGAAAGTTGATATCCTTGTTTCATTCCTGATTTTAGAGGAAATGGATTTGACTTTTCATCATTTAGTATAATGGGTAGCTCTTGGTTTGGCATATATGACCTTGTACTGAGGGGTTCCATGGATTCCTAGTTTCTCCAGAGCTAAGATCATAAAAGCTTGTTGGATTTCATCAACTACTTACTCTGCATCAGTTCCTTCTGGTGATTACAGGAAACTAAAACAGTGACATATCGGAGCAGTGAGTCATATTGGATAACAATGTGCATGTTTGATATGTGGTAGATATAGATTGACATGTATTTTGGTGTGGAGTTTTGCTTCTATGTTTGTTTTGTAAGAAATCTACACTTGTCTTTCTTTAATGAGTCATTTTCTGGTTTTGAAATGAGGGTTATGCTTCCTTCAGAAAAAGAGATTGGTGGAAAACTTTCAATTTCATATTCATGGAAGCCTGGACTGAGAACTATAGGTGTGAGTTCTGCTTTGTAGGTATTTTACATTAGATCAGGACTGGGCTGGGAGTTTGGCCTAGTGGTTAAAGTGCTTGCCTAGTATGCACGAAGACCCAGGTTCAATTCCTTGGTACCACATATATAGAAAAAGCCAGAAGTGGTGCTGAGGCTCAAGTGGTAGAGTTCTAGCCTTGAGAAAGTCCAAGGACAGTGCTCAGGCTCTGAGCTCAAGCCCAGGACTGACAAAAAAAACAACATTAGATCAGGACCTTCCTTACATGGAAGGTCTTTTACAGGCATTCCTATTTCATTACTTGAAAAGCATATGTCAAGTTGTGCTGAAGCCAACTGGCAGCAAACCAGGATTCCTGATTTAGGGGATGAGAACTTGGAAAGGAAGAAAAGAAAAGATGGGGTTAGGAGGTCTACAGCTCAAGTCAGTAGCCCACGATTGTAACCTAAGGCTGTGAGCTTAAGACTGTAGTCCTGTTTATTTTCTAATCCCAGGCTTATATTCTTTCTTGAAACCAGGGAATTGCCAGGGGTTACATTCATACAAAGTGGTAAATCTCAGTTCAGTTAAGCAAGACAAGACCATAAAGGAATAAAGCAATAAATCAACAAGCTCAGGGAGATCAAAATGCAGACATTGTAGCTCAGAGTTCATAGGCACAGTGCCGTACATGACAGCTCATATCTTTATGTGGTTATCTTACGAGTTATACAGATTTATGGGTCAGTCTGTCTCCACATTCTGGCTTCATGCATAGTTGGTTTAGATCTTTCCCATTTAACTTGGGTATACAAATATACCCAGGCCCAGAGTTCAAACCCCAGCACAGTCCAAAAATTCTAGGGAACATTTCAAATGAGAATTTTTGATATTCTACTCATGCCTATCACAAACACCTGAGGATGTAAAAGTAACTGTATAAAAGGTTATTTTTTTCATATTCCATTGCAAAAGATGTTCTGTTTATCATGATGTTCACTAAAAGTTTTACTGGAAATTGAAAACCATATTGCTGTGAAGAAAAATCATCTATTTTACAGCACATGCTTTGAAATAATATTCCAACTTTTGGTAAATTCATGTGCCACAGCACAAAGATGTACTTCATTACTGGAACTCACATTAAAATCTGATTTTTGTAGATATTCACTGTTATACTTATCATTTCTACAGCTTTTTGCCATAAGCATTATGGCTGTGCTAATAAGATCGATATGCAGGGAATTTGGAAGTAGACAGCTATTATGTTGAAGAATGTACACATTGAGAGAAAAGGTACTTGAACAGGACACCAAGAAATTAGATCAAGTATTGGCAGGACACATCCCTAAATAAATAAATAAAATGGCAGTTACTAACAAACACATTTCATTTCAAACCTGTAATATCAATGGATATAACACTTCAGCCAAATGATATAAACTGAATTGCTGATTCAAAATTTGAGATCCATCATTCTCCTCTCCTAAAGAGACATATATGCTCCCCTCCCCCACAAAAGGTATCTTGAAATCAAAGGCTGGAATAAAATCTATGAAGCAATGATCTGCACAAACAGGAAAGAGATGCCATCCTCTACCAGAGAAAATAGACTTCAAGCAAAAATGAGATGGAATAGTCAAAGAAAGTTTTTAACTATGAATAAGGGAGGTTATAACCATTTTAAGCAGCTATACACAGAAAGCCAGAGTATCCAGCTTCATCAAACAGATACTAATGACAGTAAAAAAAGATAAAATAAAATAAAATAAAACTAAACACAGTGATCATTGATGACTTTCACACATCATTGTCATCTCTGGATATATAATAATGCAAAAACTCAACAGAGTAACCTAAGATATGTACAATTGCATAGAACAATTAGAATTAAGACACAGTTGCACATAGGTTCAATGAACATCACAATAATATTCCTCCTCAGCAGCATATGGAACATTTAGATCCCTTTTTAGGGCACAAAGGAAATCTGTGTAATTTCAGAAATTCTGATATCACCTGAATTCTTTCAGAACATAGTGGTATAAAACTGGAAGTCAACACCAAATGCCCACATAAAAATTCCTGCACCCATAGACATGAAACAACATATTAATGAATCACCAGTGAGTCACTGAATATCTCAGAACATAAATTTAAAACTTCATGTTTTATTTTAAAGGAAGCTGTCTGGACTCTGCGGTTGCTGGTGGTTGGTTGCCAGGTACCACCATGGTCATACCTACTATGTTTTTCAACACTGTTATGCACAACAATCTCTACATATATTTGCAGATGAAGTTCTTGAAACAACAGAAAATTTTTATTCTCTGGAGAGAAAGGATTTGGTTATATGTGGTCCTTCTTAAAGAGGATTGTCACAGGACTCATGGCCCAGGTAGTGACTTCAAAAGCAATAATGGCACTGATGGCAAGTCCATCATCAGAGAGAAATTTGAAGATGAAAATTTCATCCTGAAGCATACAAGTCCCAGCATCTTTTCCATGGTTTCTGCTGGACCAAACACAATAGCTCCCAGGTTTCATCTGCACTGTCAAGATTGATTGGTTGGTTGGCAATCATGTGTCCATTGGTAAGGTGAATGGCTTTGGGTCTGTGACTGGCAATACCAGAAACAAGTTCACCATTATCCACTGCAGACATTTTACTTGGTTTATCTCATCCACCACACCATTCCTTCTGTATCTCAGGAGAGCACTATTCTACCTAAAATGCTTGCAATATCCTGGAATCTTTGTGTTCTTACTGCAGTTCCTTGGGACCCATAATTTCCTTACTTCTCTCAAAGTCTAGCTGGATTGCAGAGTGAAGTTCATGATTATGAACAAAAACAAAAGAAAAACAATTCTAAAGAAGGAGCATACAATAGTGTAATTCATTAGGGACAGAGGAAAGACAGCACTCAGTAGAAAATTTATTGCTCTGAGTGCCAATCTCAACAAATTGGAGAAAGCTCAAACCAACAAATGAGGTACTTTAAGTTCCTGCAAAAAATGCAATAACCAAAACCTAATCTGGAAGAAGGAAACAAATTATGAATACTAAATCAGAATTATGTGAATTAAAGTACAAGCAATGCAGAAATAATCAACAAAACCAAGTGTTGGTTCTTTGGAATTATTAATAAATTAACAGAGCATTAACAAATATTATTAAAAAAGAAGAAAATAAACAACAGATTAAAGCTATCAGACACCAATGGAAGTATCAAGATAGAAACCAGAATATAATAGGGAAATATTTTTTTGCAAGTTATTTTTCATTTTATTGTCAAGATAATGTATAGAGGCATTGAACTTACATTCATCAGGTATTGGGTGCATTACTTCTCAAAAATAGCCCTTCTTGCCAAAAAAACAAATGAGAATCTGAAAGAAATGGAATAATTTCTCGCAAATATTGGGTGTGGGAATTATACATGAGCTTGGCCACTCAAGGCTCTATACATTACCTACAAAATAAAAAATGATTTTGAATTGTTCAATTCATTCTTACACAAGTCAAACAAATACTATATTAACTTCTCCATGCACTTTCACATTGACTATATCTAATAGTAATATATGGTTTCAATAATAGGCTTTGAACATATATGTATATATGATTATACATATGCATGTAAAGTTGTATATATTTAATCATGTATGTAATCATGATGTCAGCTTCTCTTTGTCATATTTTTCTTATAGAGTCTGAGATGATCCATTGGGAATATCCTAATCTGTTTTCCTGTTATTTTCCATGACAGTGATTCCTAGAGACAATTTAGGAAGATACGTATGTCTCCATTGAAGGGAGAAAAATAATTTGGGTTTCAACATCTCTGCTGGCTGAGTTTTGCTTTTTTTCCTACTAACTGAATCAAGATATTCCAGTATCAATGTTCATAGTTGCGAAGAATGTATTTGATATACTCCTAACAAAATACATACAGGAATGTCTAGCAGAGAGTTAATTTGGCCACATCCCTTAGACAAAAATTTTGACACACAATGTATAAAAGAATATAAAGAGGTTAAAGGAATTGTGGGTATCTGAAGAAGAAAAGCCCAGACACCCAATCAGAAAAGTAATCTTTCCTTATGTAAAAAGCAAAGAGAACAGAAAAGCAGCTTCTCAGAAAGATGATTTGTGTCTCTTCTGCATGTGTTCATGATATTGTGAGAAAGCTCATTTGTTCTTCAGAATAGAATTTCAGATCATGCTTTGGGTCTTTAATACTGCTGGAATTGAATGAAGTGGATTGCTTTTTGAAAAAACTAGTCCATCAATGTTTTTAAATCGTAAAGTAATGCCATTGATATTGAGGTTTTGGATGGAAAAATGTTTGTTAGTCCCTGCCATTTTAACCACTTCATTAGGAGCAATGTCTTGTCAATTCTTCTTGTAATTACCTGAATTCTGTTTAGGTGCCATTTCCCAATCAATATCATGTTTTTCAATGTATAAAATATCTGTGAGAATGTTCTGTAATGAAAGTTTGGTCAGTGAATTCTATTTTAATTTTCCTGGCTCTGGAAAGCTTTAATGTTTTCCTCAGCTATGAATAAGAGCTTTTCTGTTACAGTATTCTTGGTTGATTATTATATTTTTAGGGCCTGAGATATATCATTCCAAACTCTTCTTGCTTGTATGGTCCCTACTGAGAAATCTGTGATTATTCTGATTAATTTTCCTTTTTAGGTGAGTATTCTCTTTCCCTTGTCCACTTTAAGAATTATTTATCTTGCCTGACTTGCTCCAGTACAAACTATAATTTTGCATTGGAATGTCCTTTCTTGGTGTGGTCTCTTTGGAGATCTACCAGCTGTCGCTTCCGCCTTGACCAGCAAGGAAGACGCGACACAGGATTCTTCTCCAAGTGGTTTATTCAGGAACCCTTAACAAGCTTCTTCCTTTCTCCTTCTTTCTTCTTCTTCTTCTTCTCCCTCTTCCTGGACTATCCCTGGTCTTATATGACCTCCGCCTGGCCAATCCTGAAAAACCACGTGGGAGATGCCAATAGGGCCAACTACGCAGAAGCAAGCCAGAAGCCAAAACATAGCCATATAAGGAGTTGTTTTCACAGAGAGCACTCACCTTCGGGATGGCGGAAGTCGGAAACCGGCGCCATCTTTAAGGCATGGCCCTCGCAGCTCCCCACAGCTCCCCATTTTTTATTTATTAAGCAGCAGGCAAGAGCAGAGGTCAGGGCTCTGCTAAAAATTGTTGTTCAGGACCGTGCACTGGTCTTCACCTGGGCGGTACCTTTCCCAAGGACTACCAGACCTGTCCGATGCCTTTTTACAGAGGGGGGATTTTGGGCATCAATCCACATGCACCCTGACATGCTCTTCTTGGGGCTCGCACCGTGAAGCGATTCCCAAGTGCAGTGCACTTGCCTCGCATCCTGCGCTTACTCTTTAAGTATGACAAGCCACACATAGGGGGACTGTCCTGCTTCTATGGCAGTGAAGGCCTGAACCAGCATAGCCATGTTCCGGCGATGGAGGCTCCTAATGCGGCAAATACACCACAGGCACAATAGGATAATTATGGCCAAAATTCCCATAAGAGATCCCATTCCCACCCACTCTTTCAGGTGTCCAACTGCCGACAGGATCCAGGAAGAAACATCCTGCAGTAGAGCTTCATCACCCCGGGTAGAATTCACACTCATAATGGCAGTCCGCAACTGCATCATTAATACATCAAATTCTCCAGTCCAATTTCCTAAAAGATAACTTGATAATTGTTTAGATAAATTTGCAGCATATGTAAAGTTATTATACACCACATTTGTTACACACAAACCCTCATACTTCTGCTCACATCCCAATTGTGCCAATTGCTACAAGGTGTCCACTTGCTCCTGTACCAAATCGATACACTGATTCAACAACATTAATCCCCCTTTTAATTGGCCATTTGCCACCTGTTGTAAATCTAGGGCTTTAGCAGTGGTGGCAGACAAATCATTCATGTCTCATTAGTTACGGTGAAACACAAAGTTCCTTGTAGGGTGATGTTGCGCTCCTCCCCAATCCCTGCCTCCTCCTTATCTAAAGGATAAAATGGGAGATTAAGTGTCTTATTAGTGGTAAAAAGGCAAGGGAATAAAGCTGCATCATATCTCATGGGCATGGGTCTCAGAAAGGCTAACAGGATCCCCCATCTCAGTATTGCACTCCCTCGCTGAATTGTCAAGCACAGTATCATCAGAAGGAGGAGTATCTGCAGTGTCTTGCATTTCTCCATTTTTGGCTTTCCGTATAAGTCGTTCAGGCACCCACACCGGATCCAAGCGGTCCTGCGGAAAAACACATACAGATACTCGTGCCCATGCCAGCACGGGGTCGGGGCCATTCCAGCACCCCGTGATCACATCTTTCCACATTACAGTCCCTAAATTTGGGGCAGCTGGAGAGCTGTGCTTATCTGCCATAGAACGGTCATGGATATCCAAATTCAAAAAATTCAAGGTAAATAAAGCCAGGGATATTCTCTCTGTAGGAGTAGGGGCTAAGCCCTCTCCCCCTTTTTGTTTTTGTAAAAGTTCCTTAAGAGTGCGGTGAGCACGTTCCACTATACCTTGGACTTGAGGATTATAAGGTAAGCCATGAATTAAGGAAACACCCATACGGGCACAAAATCAGGTGAATTGCTTTCCAGTGTAAGCAGGACCATTGTCCGTCTTTAACATTTGTGGGAGGCCCCAGGCTGCCTATGCCTCAAGGCAGTGGGCAATAACATTCTGGGCCTTTTCTCCGGACAATGGTGAGGCATGAATGACACCGGAACAGGTGTCCACAGACACATGAACATACTTTAAACGTCCAAATTCGGGTATGTGAGTCACATCCATTTGCCAAATTTTCAACGGGAGTAACCCATGTGGGTTCACCCCAACACTAGGAGGGTGCTGGTAAATAACACATTTGGGACAATCCAAAATTACTTGACAGGCATCTGCCCTGGATAAGGAAAAACGGGCCCGTAGTGCCCGAGAATTGACATGGAAGGTCTGATGGAATTCTCTGGCTCTATCCAAAGAGGATACTGACAGGATCCATGGGGCTCTAGTATAAACATCTGCCATATTATTTCCCGCTGTAAGTGGACCTGGAAGACCTGAGTGGGCTCTGGTATGTAGAGGAAAGAATGGACTTCTTCTCTGCCATATTAATATTTGAAGTTGAACAAATAGGGAGTGAACAGATGCAGTCGCCCTTATAGGGCCTACGGCCTCTAACACTTGTAGAGCATTTACCACATAAGCAGAATCAGAAATTAAATTAAAGGGACCAGGAAAATTTTTAAAAGCTTCTAAAACAATCATTAATTTTATTACTTGGGGGTTGCCCAGAGTAAATTGATGTTGAACTTGGGGTTGGGTGTTAACTACATACACACCACTGCCTGTTTTGGACCCATCAGTGAAAATATTTGGAGCACCTGCTATAGGTTCTTTTATGGTAATTTTTGGAAAAATAACTGAGTGTTCCTTTATAAATCCCAATAAAGGATGCTTTGGATAATGATTGTCAATTTTTCCATTGAAGGAGCATTTAAGAACAGCCCAATTGTCAACAGCAGCACATAAAACCTGTACCTGTTGAGAGGTATATGGAACAATAATTATGTTGGGGGCTTGTCCCAAAAATTGAATACTTTGCTGGATACCCTGTAATGCCAATAGGGCAACTGCATCAGGATAGTATCCAAGGGACTTTCCAGGGGACACTCGAGGATGGATCCATAATAAAGGGCCCTTTTGCCATAAAACATCAGTGGGCTGATAAAAGGAGGGAATTATACACAAGGAAAAGGGTTCACCCGCCTTCAACCTACATAGGATAGTATTACTAAGTGCATTCTCTACCTTCACAAGGGCTGAGCGGGCTTTCTCACTCAAGACCCGAGGGGAAGCTAAATCTGAACTGCCCTTAAGAACATCAAAAAGGGGCTTCAACTCATAATTTGGTATACCTAAATAATTCCTTATCCAATTAATATCTCCTAACAATTTTTGAAAATCATTCAAGGTTTTCAAATTATCTATTCTCAAAGTTAACTTCTGTGGCATCACAGAAACGGGGGTAATTTTTGCACCCAAATATTCTACTACCCTTCCTAATTGAACTTTCTCCGGGGTCACATGCAATCGCCGTTGTTGCATGGTGTTAACTAATTCATCATATGCTTCATTCAATATTTCCTCATTTTTTTGCGGCTAAGAGAACATCATCCATATAATGGATTCATTTCAAAGTTGGATACTTTTGTCTAATAGGGCGGATAGCTTGCCCCACATATAGTTGACACATGGTTGGATCCTCATGATTACAAGATGGCACAGTAAAAGCAAAGTGTTCACAATCTCGGGGGTGCAAGGGTATGGAAAAAAAGCAATCCTTAATATCTATTGCTATAATGGGCCAATGCTCGGGCAGGGCGGACAACACAGGTAATCCCCTTTGTATGGGGCCCATAATTTGCATTTGGGCATTAATGGCTCACAGATCATGCAATAATCGCCATTTTCCAGACTTCTTCTTTATAACAAAAATAGGTGTGTTCCAAGGTGACACAGAGGGCCTAATATGACGTAAGTCATATTGTTCTTTCACAAGGGTTTGGGCTGCTGTTAATTTCTTGGAGGTTAACTGCCACTGAGGCACCTGCTCCTCCAGGTCCTCTTCCAAGTAATGGGGACTTGTTCCTCAGCGGCCCCTAGGAAAAACCCAACCCATGTTTATCTAATTTTTTCTGGACCTCAATAGGGTTTTTTTGGCCCTGCAACTTCTTCCCCAGTCCACGGCCAGGATAATATCCCATCTGTAGTATCATGTCTTTGGAGGCAGGTGAATAATCATTGCTAAGACAGAAGCCCATCTCTTTCATTAGGTCACGGCCCCACAATGAGACTGGAAGCTCAAGAACATAAGGCTGAATGGTTCCTGAGTGTCCTTCCTCATCTTTCCAATTCAATTGCCGAGCACTGACATTGGGGGCCCTGGCATAGCCTAGACCTCTCAGAGTCTGATCAGAGGCCTGCACTGGCCATCCCCGAGGCCAGTCCTTTTTGGCTATAATGCTGTGGTCTGCTCCTGTATCTAAAAGTCCAATGATTCTTTTTGCATCTACCTCTAGTTCCATAGTAGGCCTTTCATTCAAGTCTAATGACATACACACCAGTTCCACGCCGGTGGATCCAAAGCCTTTGTCACCCCTGGCGGCCTGCCTGGCAGGGAAAGTCTCATGGAGACTAGGAAGAAGAAGTAATTGTGCTATTCTATCTCCTGGAGAAATAGCCACTATGCCTTTTGGTGCTTCAACCATAATTTTAACTATTCCTGTGTAATCTGGGTCAATGACCCCTGGGTGAACTCTGAGGCCTTGGAGGGTTGCCGAGGAACAGCCAATTAACAACCCCACTCTGCCACTCTTTAGGGGCCCCTGAAAATCTGAGTCCACCAGTTGCACTCCCATTTGAGGTGTTAATATGACCCTGGCGATGGCACGGAGGTCCAACCCCGCTGAACCTGAAGTGGCTCTCCGCAGTCCTTGGGATGGTGTAGGGTAGGCCATCTCTCCTGGGGCGCCCCCTCGCTCTGCCTCTCTACAGCCCCATATATTTGCGGGCCCTGGGGACGTGGGCCCCTCTGGCCATTTTTTGACTGGGCAGGGTGGCCTAGAGGCTGTCCATTTACATCCTTTACTGATTTACATTCATTTGCCCAATGCTTGCCCTTTCTGCATCTTGGACAGAGTCCACGTTGTCTACTTGGCTGGGTCCTTCCTGCTCCTCCAGGTCCTCTTCGTTCTGGACAATCTCGCTTAAGATTTCCCATTTTTCCACATTTAAAGCATGCTCCGATGCATTGCTTTTCTTACTAGTGAGCTGGATTACAGCTGCAGCGAGGCCAGAATTAGTCAATGGGCCCCCCAATTCTCTACAAACTTTCATCCATGCTTCTATGCCTTTGTGTTTATATGGAGTTATAGCAGCCTTGCACTCTTTGTTACACTGCTCATAAATCAGTTGTTTTACTAGGGGCATGGCTCTATCTGGGTTGCCAAAAATTCTCCCCGCTGCCTCAACCATCCCAGCAACAAAGTCCGAAAACGGTTCGGTGGCCCCCTGCAGGATTTCCCCTCGATTAGGCAAGGCTTTCCAGGCTCTAATACAATGTCATTAATTTGCTCATACACTTCCGGTGGATACCCTGTTTGAACGTTAGCAAATCTTCCCTGCCCCAGAAGCATGTCCCTATCCCAGTGTCCGTGACCATTTGCTTGATTAATTGCTGCCTGTTCGTTGGAAAACTCCAACACAAAAGCTCGCCAGTCCAAGTATTGCCCTGGGCTCAAACAGGCACGAGTAAGTCCGGCCCAGTCAGAAGGGGTCATACAATTTCTCTTCAAGGCGTCTACCAGAGCCACTGTAAAGGAGGCAGTTATGCCATATGTTCGAACTGACTCAGCCAAGGACTTAACCACTTTAAACTCAAGTGGCTTGTGATATCTCGGTTGGTTTTGGTCCTGAAAAACTGGACAAGCCAATTCTGTGTGAACTGTCCTCCACATCTCGGGGCAAAATGTGTGACTAACTGCCCCCTGCTGATAAGGAGGTGGATTAAAGGGTGCTGAGGCAGCGGCTGGAGGATCCTTCTCAGGAACCTCCTCCCCTATATTCTTCTTACTGCTCTGCTTCCCCTTCTCTCGTTTTAAACGAGTCTTCCGCATTTGTTGTATCAAGGCCTGTACTTCCTCATCGTCTTCTGAGCTGCTTAGATCAGACCTTCCTTCCTCTTTATACTCAGACAGGTCGGGGTAAAGTCTTCTGGACGCTTTCCCTTTCTTGCTAAGTGAACTTTCACTGTACGCCTTTTCAGATCTTTCCTCCTGCAGCTGTTCTAGTGCCAACCAACCATTTTCCACAGCGTCACAACAGCGCTGGTCTTGAAGACACCCCCTAATCATTTTCCAAATGGTTCTAACTCCAGCTTTTAACGTGCCTTGCTCATAAGCAAAGTCCAAATCCTTCCCTAATTTATCCCAAGAAGCTACTGTAAGGTTCCCTGATACAATAAACCAAGGAGCCACAGTTTCACACTCATTAAGAAATCCTTGCAGAAGGCACCAGGAGTTTGGCCTAGTGGTTAAAAGTGCTTGCCTAGCATGCATGAAGACCCGGGTTCAATTCCTCGGTACCACATACATAGAAAAAAGCCAGAAGTGGTGCTGAGGCTCAAGTGGTAGAGCTCTAGCCTTGAGAAAGTCCAAGGACAGTGCTCAGGTCCTGAGCTCAAGCCAAGGACTGGCCAAAAAAAAAAAAGAAATCCTTGCAGTGTACCCTTTCTTAGTTTCAGCCCCTTAGAACGCAGCAGCTCATCCAGGGCCAGAAAAATTGGATGTGACGTCGTGGCGCCCATGTTCAGTTAAGAAAAATATTTTCACTTTGTTACGCTTTCATTCTTCTTTTATCTTTGTTTCTCCCCGGGTTGCCACTCTCTCTCTTATCTACCGAGTAGAGCCCCGAACTATGCCCGCTTTGACCGCGGATTCCCACTTACCTGGGAACTTTCCGGTGCACCACCCTGACCACAAGAAGTTCTGAATCCTCCGTATAAGTGTTGCCCCGTTCGGGCCACCACTTGTCGCTTCCACCTCGACCAGCAAGGAAGACGCGACACAGAATTCTTCTCCAAGTGGTTTATTCAGGAATCCTTAACAAGCTTCTTCCTTTCTCCTTCTTTCTTCTTCTTCTTCTTCCTCTTCTGGGACTATCCCTGGTCTTATATGACCTCCGCCTGGCCAATTCTGAAAAGCCACGTGGGAGATGCCGATAGGGCCAACTACGCGGAAGCAAGCCAGAAGCCAAAACTTAGCCATATAAGGAGTTGTTTTCACAGAGAGCACTCACCTTCGGGATGGCAGAAGGCAGAAACCGGCGCCATCTTTAAGGTGCGGCCCTCGCAGCTCCCCACAACCAGCTTCTTGTATCTAAATGGGCTTGTCCTTCTGGATATTAGAGAAATCCTCTGAGATCATTTTCTTAAGTACATTAACAATTACATTAACTTCTTTCTCCAAATTCTTCTCTGTACTGATTAGCATTAATTTAGTTTTTCTGTTTGTTCTTTTCGTCCCCTGAAGAAATCTATCATATTTCTTGAACTTGTTTTTCCTAACTTTCTGGACTTTATTAATTCTAAGCTATCATTATTTCCAAAATTTCTTTGCATCATGTAACCTGGTATCAGTATTTTCTACTTTTTCATCTCCCTTCCTTGTAGTTGGTAATATTTGATGGTCTATATCTCTTTTTTTTAGATATTTCAAGGACTTAATTTCTTGATTTGGATATGAGTCCACTTTTTGAAGGCATTTCATCCATCGGCTACACTCCTGTTGGGCTTGCGATGGAATTCATCCAGCTTTCTGTCTGTGGGTACCATGAATTCTTCCATTCATCTTTGTCTAGCTCCCTCAGACTCACACATAGTCTTATACATGCCTTCACACTTTTCTCATTGGTCATGTTTATCACTTGCACTTGGTGGATTATTTGAGGACACATAATAAGTTTTGCATTGACTGTTTGGTTGCCTGTTTTGTTGTGTATGTATATACAAAAACATAAAAGGAAAATATTTCCTAAACCTGATAGTTTTCAGCATAACAATGATAGGTTAAAAGATTCTAAATCAGGTCTGGGAGTTTGGCCTAGATGTAGACTACTTTCCTAGCTTGAAGAAAGAAACAGTTTTGATTCTTAGGTACCACGTACATAGGAAAGCCAAAAGTGCTGCTGAGGCTTAAGTGAGCTCTACACTTGAGCTCAAGCCGAGGACTGGCAAAAAAAGATTCTAAATCTGCAAAGAATATCAAAATATGTGGCACAATTTACAGAAAAGTTGACAAGGAAAATAGAGTCATCAGAAAAGCATTCATAAAAGATTCCTAAGTTACAGTGAATTCAAACTACCTTAAATATTTTCAGATTATGTCTGCAAATTATGAAACAACACTTTTCTTTCTCCCATCAGGGTTGACTACCTGTCAGATTTTCAGCACATAACTGTAAACTTTCTCAAGAAGTTCAAGTATCCACACACTGGACACATTTTGGATGCTAATTTAGTGTAAAGAAAATGTCTGCTGTTTCTCTGCAATTAACATTCAGGCAGTCCCCAGTTAATTCTTGGCGAGAATCAATTATATATGCAAATCCTAGGGATTGGTCAGAATCTTGTAGAGTGAGAAAATTATCCCAGAACTACATGGTTTTCAGACACTTACCAACTTTCCAAAGAAAAAATTGGTAAGAAATTTGTGCAAGAGTTTAAATATGATATCAGATAATAATGGAGTAAAAAAATGTAACGTCACTTTCTATTCAAAGAGAAACCTAACTGAAACAAAAAGAATAGGGTGGTTCATTCTTCACTGAGAACCCTAGGAAGATTTTGATTTTATTTTCAAAGCATCCTCACTGCTGTTTTCCCATGCAAATGTAAAATGTGTGAAGCATTATAAATGCAAATACACCCAGGTTTCCTTAATGATTGAGTGTGAACCATCTATTTTCTAGTGAAATTTGTGAATTTGGATACATAGTATAAATAAAAATTTATTCAGTTCTTTGAGAGTCAAAATATATTTTATTTTATTGCAGAATAGAGCAGAAAAGTTTGCATGCGTGTGTTTTGATTCACGATCATTTTTGCAAGAAAATAGGAAATAATACTATACTTCCTTCCTATGAAAAGGAGACATACATATATTACTGTGTAAGCCCTAAGAATAACAAACTACTTCATTAAATGTAATAGTTATATTACAACTTAAAATGGTACCATGCCGATTAACATGAAAAATTTAATGATTAATTGATCTTTATTTCTATGGAATCTTTTTAATTGTATGGATAGCTTCTCAGGAATTATACTTGAACCCTCTGTCTGAACCCATTCAAAATTAAGTGAACATGCTAAAATTGACCATAATCAAAATCTGCATTTGAAAAGATTGTGTAAAATTCTACAAAATTCACTTCCCATTTAACCCTGTAAAGCTCACTATTGTAAAAAATGTGTAATGTACACAATCCTCACTGATGTATCATAAAGAAAATAAATAACTGAGTCTTGTACCTTACAACAAATGTAACATATATTATCACCTGCTTGCAGAACGTATTTTCTTCAATTTGAAACGAATGTTCTTCAATTCAAAAGAATGAAAAAGATTGGATGGTTATGCAAGATGTATCAAACCAATTGTTATAAACATAATTTAAAGAAAGCATGGTAAATTTAATGCATGGAGTGAAAAAACTTCCAGGTGCATTTCCAGGAAATTAGTTATGATTTCCAAGATTCAAACATAGTAAAAAGAACTGCTGGAATTCCATTTCTAAGTGTGAGTCACACATGTTATAGGACAGTAACTATCATCATTCCAAGGTATGGGAAGGAAATAAGTGCAATTATGTGGAAACAAGTCCCATGTAACTAGTACCAAAATAATTAAAATAAATGTATTAATAAATATGAATATACATGTAAGTAAATATGAATGTGTAAACTATTCTTGATCCAAAACAAGATTATAATGCGGGAGAAAAATTACATCTCTTCAATAACAAACATTAAAGTTCCATAATGTACATGCTATGTAATTAATTACAAGTAAATAACATTGGAGGTTCATAATTCACTTAAAATAAAACCTTCAGAAGGTGTGAAACAATAGCGATTAATATAAATTCACAATTGCAGCCTTGAATAACATTGGATGAAACATAGAGAAAATGATTCCACACAATATTGTTCTTAATGTACTATGTTATACCTCTTGTCTTTTTTTGCCATCATGATTAATCTACTGTATTTAACTTTGTTACCTTGTATAGTGTATATATGTATATTTGAGATAGGGTAGGGAAGGGAAGGAAACAAGATGATTGGGAGGGGGCAGAGGATGGAAGCGGGGGTGGGAAATCATGAGAAGGAGTAACAATGTGTGAGAAGTAATGATCCTACTGCCTGACAATTGTAACTGTAAACCCTCTATATATTATCCCACCAATAAAATGAAATTAAAAAAGAAAATGATTGTACATGCTATCACATGATTGAGATTCTCAATCACAAAGGAAAAATATGCTCATGAATGAATAATATTAATGTCGGCTAACACTAAATTATAAGAGATAAAATAATAAACATAACAAAATATAATGAAAATATTAATACTGTGGTCTCCTAAAGTTTCACCGCTGTGCTCCTCAATTCAAAAGCCCTCTATTACATATTTCTGTTTCTACAGAAGAAAATATCTGATTCACATTTGATCCAAAGTTACCACAGGGGATGTGATTACTAGGAACATGGTTTTACATTGAGAGTTATATCAGTAATCTATAACTGCAAAATACATTTTTAGTGTCACAATGCATTCTGTGGTTCATGTGAACCATGGAGGAATGTATGAAATCCAACATGACAGTGAAATTATTGTGGTGTATGATGAAATTTACAAATGAACGCTAGGAATATCAAGGGACAATAGAAATGATTTATACTAGAAAATACAAGATTCACTCCATGTATTCATAGTTACCCACATATCTGTGCTGTAGAAAAATGTATGTGAGGAAGAGTTCCAGTTTCTCCTCAATACTGTCTGTGCATAAAATAAATTCCAAAATAATTATGGTCAGTAAAAGGGATATATGTCAGTTAAACATAGCCTCATATTAAGAACAAGTTGCTAATTGTGTGCATTCATGCAAAAAATGTACTGAAATTTAGAATATACCTTGAGAAATTTAAAAGCACTTCAGAGATTGTGAATGATTAAGATATTTTCAAAGTTATGATGATTGGATCAATTAGGGTAATACTGTACTTCTTTTCTCTTTATTCCTTTTTTCTGAGTCTGTGCATATGTTGGACTAATACATACTCGAGGTCCAATACTTACCAATTCATCTTACTACACACTCACCCTCCTACCCTTTCCTTTTTGTGTTATCTACTTTCTGTATTCATTCACAATACCATTCATTTCTTTGTGTTTTCTACTTTTCATAAATATTTTTCATACATAATATCATCAAATAGAAAATGCATGTAAAAATTTCTCATAGAGTATTATGTAGTATATATTTGATATATATGGGTCTTATTCCAGTGGAATAAGTCATATCAACGTTCAGTTGGCATGATGATTTCTACATGTAGTAGTCATCCACTTTGTGTTACAGGTAAGTGAGGCATGGAGCCCTTGCTACCTTTGGCTTGTATCAGCAGCTCCATGACACCATGGATCCTGAGATTCCATGATACTTTGAGCATTCTGAAATACTTAAATCACAATGGATACCTTCCTGAGCTTGAGGTCTGTGCACTCCAGATTCTCTGCTTGTAGATTTTATTAGCACAACAATTATTCTTTTGGAAAAATAGATATACAAATTAATACAGATAACCATGAACCACTATGAAAATCAAAGTTAAATACTTTTTTTCAGCATTATAGAAAATTCTCAAGATGTTCAACACATTGAAAATCAATACAAACATGACACTGACAAAGAAATGGCACCTAAAAATTATCCAGCTATTACCACAAAAACTGTAAAGCCACAGGACCCAATGAATCCTTTAAAAATGGCAGGAACTAGTGAATACTTCTCAATCCTAACTCTCACTATCAGTGGACTTAACTCTACAATTAAATGGCATCGACCATCTATTTGGATAAAAAGCAAAATCTATCATTCTGGTGTCTTCAAAAGACATATCTTGCCCCCCAAAACAAATATTTTTTGAAAGTGATAAGTTGGAATAAAATTTATCAATCTAATGGCTCACATAAACAGGGAGGAGCTGCCAGCTTCATATCAGATAAAACAGACCTCAAACCAAAATTAGTGAGAAAAGGCAGAGGAGGTTATTACAAACTAATAGGGGGATGTCTCTTCCAGGAGGACAAAACCATACTAAATACCTACAACCTAAATCCCGGACCACCGAACTTCATTAAGCAAACTTTAGTTGCACTAAAACCACACATAGACCTAAACACAGAGATTGTTGGTGATTTTACACACTTTTACACATTTTTACACGCTTTTACAGTCTCATCAACCAGGGAAAAACTCAACAGAGAAATATCAGAATTGAACAACTGAATACCGCAACTAGATCTAAGAGACATCTGCATATTATTTCATCCAGCAACATTGCAATATACAGGTTATTTTAAAGCAGCACATAGAACATTTTCAAATAAACCACATTTTAGGACATGAAACAAACCTGCGCAGATTCAGAAACACTGAAATTATTCCCTGCATTCTCGCAGACCACAAGGGCATCAAATTGGAACTGAACACCACTCTCCACCAAAGGAAATCTTGTAACTCATGGAGTTTGAACAACACATTTTTGAATCAGTAATGGGTAATTGAAGAGATCAGAACAGAAATTCCACAGTTTATGAAATCTAACAAAAATGAGCACACAAAATACCAGCTCCTTTGGGACACAGCAAAGGCAGTATTCAGAGGAAATTTAGAGCTCCGTGTTCCTCCATTAACAAATTGGAAAAATTGCAAACCAACAATTTATTGTCCCACCTTAACCTCCTGGAAAAAGAGCATCAGACAAACCATAATACCAGTAGAAGGAGGTAAATTTTTAAAGCAGAATTAAATGAATTGAAGTACAAAAAATATAGAAAGAATCAACAAAACAAGTAGTTGGATCTTTGAAAATATTAAGCACATCGACAGATCTTTAGCAAATCTTACCAAAAAAGAAGGGAGCACACCCAAATAAACAAAATCACAGATGAGAATGGTAATGTCATGATAGAAATTACCAAGATACAGAGCATTATGATGGAATACTTTTCAAAACCTTATGCCAACAAATTTGAAAATTTTGAAGAAATTGATAAATTTCTAGCCAATATTAACATACCCACACTGAACCAAGAAGACCTAATCCAAATAACACACTTAATTCAAGCACTGAAATAGAAATGGCATTAAGAGACCTCCCTTCCAAGAAAAGCCCAGGACCAGATGGATTCACTGTTAGAAGGTCTTCAAAGCAGAGCTCACACCAGTACTCCTCAAGCTCTTCAACAAAACTGAAGACTCATTCCATGAAGCCACAACTCTCATCCCAAAACCAGACAGAGAAATATAGACCCATTTCTTTGATGAATATTGATGCAAAAATATCTCAACAAAATACTGGCCAACCTTCTCCAGCAACTCAACAAAAACTCTAATTACTGTGGTCAAACAGGATTCATCACAGGGATGCAAACTGTTTCAACATATGCAATGAATTAATATAATTCAGCACATCAACAGGAGCAAGGACAAGAGTCACATGATTGTCTCAATAGATGTAGAAAAGGCATTTGACAAGGTCTAATATCCATTTATGCTAAAAGCTCTGGAGAAACTAGGAATCCATGGAACATTCCTCAGTATAATAAAGGCTGTGTATGACAAACCCACAGCTATCATTATACTTGATGGTGAAAAGATAAAACCATTCCCTCTAAAATCAGGAAAAAGACAAAGATGCACATTCTCTTGACTCCTCTTTAACACTGTATTAGAATTCCTAGTTAAAGCAAGAAGGCAGGACACAAGAAAAAAGGATATTCAAATAGGGAAATAGGAAGTAAAACTTTCCCTCTTTGCAGATGACATGACTGTATTTAAAGTACTCTATAGATTCAGTTTCTTGAACTGATTTGAAAGTTTGGCAAGAAAGCAGGGTATAAAACTAACTCTTAAATATCAATTGCCTTCCTCTACGCCAACAATGAGAGGAATGAGGCAACAATCAGGAAAGCAACCCCTTTTGCAATAGGCTCAAAGAAAATAAAGTACCTAGTAATTATTCTAACTTAAAATGTGAAGGACCTCAAAAAGGTCCTTTAATTTCCCTGAAAGGGAAAAACACCCATGCTCCTGGATTGGAAGAATTAACATCGTGAAACTGGCAGTCTTGGCAAACTCAATGCAATACCCATCAGTATCCCAATGTCATTCTTTAAAGAATTTTTATATGGAATAATAAAAGACCCAATATAGCAAAAAATTCTTAGTAAAAAGAACAGTGCAGGAGGAATTTCAATACCAAACTTTAGACTCTGTTACAGAGTTATAGTGATAAAAATAGATTGGTACTGGAACAAGAAAAAGTCTGAAGACCATTGGAATTGAACTGAGGACCCAGATAACCAACCCACAGACCTATGATAATGGAGCCAAAAAACAAAAAAAAAACAGAATGGAAGAAAGATAGGCTTTTCAACAAGTGGTGCTGGCAAAACTGGTTAAGCCCATGCAGAAAATTAAAGTTGGAATGCTTTCTGTCTTCCTGCACCAAAATTAACTCCAAATCGATCAAAGTCCTGGGGTTAGAAGCAGATCCACTGAAAACTTTACAAGAAAAAATAGGAGATACACAAGGTTTCCTTGGCTCAGGTCTAAAATTTCTTAGTAATGATCCAGAAACTCAATAAATCAGATAAAGTCTGGATAAATGTGACTGCATTAAACTGCAGAGCTTCTGTTTGGCAAAGGACATAGTTAACAAAAATAGCTACAGAGCCTACAGAATGGGAGAAGATATTCAATAACCATACAACACACAGGCCTCATATCCAAAATATACAACAGCTCAAAAGATTGAATTACTCCAAGAATAATCTCCAAAGAAATAACCATCCCATTAAAAATTAGGCCAAAGACTTAAAGAGAGTCTAGAATGAAGAAGAAATAAGAATGACCTATAGACATATGAAGAAATGCTCTACATCAGTGGCCATAAGATTAAAACAACTTTAACGTTCAACCTCACTGCAATTAGAATGGTCAGAATCAAGAAATCTAATAACAATATATGCTGTCATGGTTGTGGCCAGGAGGGAACACCACTACAGTTTTGGTGGGAGTGCTAATTCGTTCAACTATTAAAGAAAGCAGTATGGCAGTTGCTCAAAAGACTTAACATAGAGCTCCCCTATCACCCAGCAATTCCACTACCAGGCATTTACTCAACCGTCCAGAAACATACTAATATCCACTGGCACAATGATGTTCATTGCAGCTCTACTTACCAGAGCAAACATTTGGAAACAACCCAGATGCCCCTCAGTTGATCAACAAGATGTGATATTTATATACAATGAAATTCTATGCTGCTGTCACCAAGAATGACATTGCCCTATTTATAAGGAAATGGAAAGACTTAGAAAAAATCATCTTAAGTGAAGTAAGCCAGACTCAAAGGAACATAGGCTCAATGGTTTCCCTCATTTGTCATAATCAGTAGATACCTGGCAGAGATTTACAGTAGAACAAAACCTAGATACATCAGGTCTTATAGTATGATGCTAAATGAAAGGACCTACAGGATATAGAAATAAAAGCCATATAATGAGTGATTGTTGTTCTTAATGTACTGTGTTATCTCTCATCTCTTTTGCTGTCCCTTGGTTATCTCATATGGTTTCAGTATTTCACCTTGTTATATGATTTATTGGATATATGGATTTTGCCCCCATATTACTCCCTACAGCCCTCCCCTCAACTTTCTTTTCACTTTCCTATCGTCCTAGTTTAAATAAACAAGTAAACCTATTTGCATTATATTAGATAACCAGGTAAGACACTGTAACAATATGAGATGATATAATATGTGATTGTTGTACTATGTACTATGTTATATCTTATCACTTTTGTTGTCCCTTGATTATTGTTTTTAAATTTCAATTATTTTTGTGCATAGTCTCATGTGGTCATTGACATTTTTGAGTTCTGTATTCACAAGTACTTGTAGGATGCCTCAGAATATCTGATTGTTGCTACTGTGGAGCAACACGGATATGAGGAGGGACACCCAGGGCCAGCCTGAAGTCCCCTGCAGCTGAGCAAAATGGTAAGATCGATGACCCAGCCTTCCCACAATTACCAGGGAAGAAAAAATACTGAGCCAGGAGCTGTGTCAGCCATGAAAGTGCAGCAGATCTCTCTTGTTTATTGCATCAGGCTATTAGTTATATGGTGTTGGGGAAGAAGAAGGTAGGAACAGGGAAGCTAGCCAATAGGAAGAGGGCCACTGTGCTATCACTAAGGGTCAGGGCCAAACTTTTAGGTACTGGGAGAGACCAGTGCAGGAAAGAGCATGAGACCTGCACTGCTGTGGGGGGCTCAGTCGAATAACAGAGGTGCCTTAAGAGAGGTAGACAAGGAGCGCAAAGAATGCCTGGCCAAAGCCCTTCAATGGCTGCTGAGCTAGAATGATGATCAGGCCTCAGAGATGAAGGTCAGGCCCCCAAAACTCCCCCTTTTTTGTTTTTTAAAACAGGAGGGACAAGTGTGCAAAGCCCCTGTATTAGGTCATCCCCTCCAGGGAATCTTACCCATCATTGAATACTCTGCGGCCTTCTGTCCCATGGTACAGATCATCCCTGGGCCTGTCTTAGGTTGTCCCTGCTCCAGAGATCTTATCCGTCATTGGCACTTGGGGAGACATCTAAGGGGAGTCAAGGGATCCGTCCTCATCATAGGACTCTCTTTCTTCATAGGGGTCATTGGTATTGATAGCAAGCCTCTGGTAATGCACATGTACGTTCATCAACTGAATGGATACTGTCCTGCTTTGAATGAATTTTATGATCTTGTGGATAACACAGGGCCCAAAATTAAAAGTAAGAATAAGAGGAGTATAGGACCAAGAAATGGAAGGACATAGGTAGCCATCCGTGTAGTCCGGTCAAGAGGAAGTGGCTTGTAGTTCTTTTCTGTGTCTTAAGATGTCAAGTCCTCCACGATTTTGCAGAACAGCAGCCAGGGAGTCCAATTTTTCCTAAAAGAGTACTAGCAACAACTTGTAAATCATTAATCATCTGTTCAAATAAAGCTTTATAATAATGTAAGGAGATTTCCAGTCCCATCGCCCCAGTAGCAGTCCCAGCAGCCACTCCAAGGCCTATAATCATGGGAATAATTTCAGTTGCTCTTTTAGCTCTCCCCATAATATGCTCAAATGTGGGAATAGGGAGACTTTGATTATTTGGGTGGATTTGAAACATGAGCTCTTGGGAGAAAAGGGGTCAAGATAGACTCTGGGCCTCAGTGGCAAGACGGGTACTGGGTATTATTCTGAGAGGAATTAATAAGTATAGCATTGGCTTGTAAAGGCCCAGGCTTCATACAAAGCCAGCAGTCTCCTGGTAATTTTGGATTTGTAATGATAAGCAAATTAAAGGCAGCTTGCATTATTGATTTTGTCTCGGGGACAAGAAACAGCTTGTCTCTTATTTCAGGTATAGCAAGAAATTGATAGACTGGGGTCTGGTTCTCAAGAATTTTATCTACTATTTTTTAATTAAATACCTTTGAGCTTGATCCAGTATGCCATCCCCATCGGATATACCGACCAGGGCCAGGGGAAGCCAGCACACATGATTGCCCCTGCCTTGTTTAAGGGCAAGGGGGTAGGAGGTGGCCAGAGGTCTGAGGTTTGATCTTCGGGCCAGACCAGCATATATGAGAAAGAACAGGCCCTGGACAGCCAGATTCTCTTCCCTGTATTAGAGTGGCTGCCTTATTACCATTGGAGCAGGTGCCATAGCAAATCTCAGAGAGGGGGAGGTACCATACACACAAGCACTGCATTTGTCCCCAGTGGTGTTTTATAATAAAGCTCTGGCCTGGCTAGGGTCACCAAACCTCGCACTGATGATGGGTATCTTGACTCCAAGAAGAAACAAGATCAACACCGTAAGGTTCATTATTTATTCTGAAAAAGAAGAGGGAGAGAGATCGTCAGGAGGCAAAGAGCCTTCTGGATCCTTCTCAATATTATTGGGGTCCCTTCCCATTTGGGGACAATATTTAAGATCCCTCGCAGGAACCCAATTTGGCTTTGTTTCATCAGTGGGGAAAACATAACCAAATCTTCTTCCAGCTGTAATGTGGGGATAGGGGCCTCTCCACTCCCCATTAAGGGGGTCCTTCCACCAGACATAGACAGTTTGATAGGGAATAGAGGTTGTCCAGTGTTTCTGGAAGGGTGAGAGATGTTCCCCTTTGGCAAAATTTAAAATATTGAGAGTAAACAAGGCCATCTTTAGCTGATCATGGAGGGGGGAGTTTCCCCCTTTTTGTTTTATTAATTGAGATTTAAGGACATGGTTATATCTTTCTACTATTGCCTGTCCTCTGGGATTATGCTATTGCATGTCCTCTGGGATTATGAGGGATATCGGTAGTATGGGTAATTTGCCATTACTTTAAGAAGTCATCAAGACAGTTGCTTAAAAAACACGAACCATTATCGGTTTTTATTTGGTCTGGCAATCTGAGAGTAGCAAAACATTGAAGAAAATGACTGGTAGCATGTTTAGCTCTCTCCCCGGAATGGGCTGTAGCCCAACAGGCAGGGGAAAAAGTGTCTATCATTAAAAAATATATTTAAGTTTTCAAAAAAAGTGAAAATGTATAACATCCTTTTGCCAAAGATTATTAGGCCTAAGGCCTCGAAGGTTAACACCACCCATTTGGAGCAGTGGAACCTGTAAGAAAGGATGGCATGACTTACAGGTCCTTATAAACTTTTTTAGATCTTTAATAGCAACTTGGGGAAATCGGTGGTGTAGTCCTCTCCAGTTGACATGCATGAGATAATGGAAAGAGATAGCCTCCTGTAAAGTGTAACATTCAGGATTAGAGGCTAACCTGTCAGCAAGGGCATTGCCTTTGGTCAAAGTACTTGGAAGGCTTTGATGTTCCCTCAGATGTTGAAGAAACATAGGATCAATCCTTTGTTTAAGCAAATTTCTAGCTTGCATCATCAAAAGAATGATGGGGTTACTATCAAGTTTTATATGAGCTTCTATGAGGTTAGGTAACAAATTGACCACATAAAGGCTATCTGAGAATAGGTTAAGAGGACTAGTAACCTCAGATAGATCTAAGACCAGAGCATAAAGTTCCTTAAATGGCTCTGAGCCCTGTATTTCATGAGACAGGGTCACTGCAGGAGAAGAATTGCCCTTACTTGGGGAGAAAATAACAATGGAAGCCCCCTTCTTGTCTCCATCCATGAATACATTGGGGAAGGAGGGATTGGCTTCATTTAGAAAAAGTTTTGGAGGTCGCCATTCCAGCTGACTAAAGGAGCTCATCCATTTATGGGGACCATAATGATAATCCACATTATCTGCAAAGCCTTCCATGGCTATTGCTAGTCTAATATTATTTCTTTGTAGCCAAGAGAAATCATTAATCCTAAAGGGGACAATAAGAGAGTGGGTTTCACTTCCAAAAAGATGAGTGGATAAATCTCATCCTTTGACAATACAATCTGCCATTTGGTCAACCATGGAGTAAACTCTAGGCCTTCCTCTGACAGAGAGGTGAATCCAGTGGAGTGGTTCCCCTTCCTGGCTTAAAAGGGCAGTAAGGAGGGTCTGTCCTGAAAGGGGCATAGCAGGATCATACCTCTTTAAGGCTGCTTCATTAATAGCTAATTGAATTTTATTTAGAACCTCATTATCATCAGCTGATGTTACTATGGAGGTCAGATCAAGACCCTTTAAAAGATCAAAAAGAGGTGTAAGGTTTGTAGTGTTTTTTGGGATCCATGGCCTCATTCAATTGATTTCACCAAGAAGTTTTTGAAGTTGGGGCACGGTGTAAGTGTCTTGGATAGATAATTGGGGTTTTAAAGGAGACACAACATCCAGTGTTAGGACAGCTCCCAGAAATTTAAAAGGGGGTATCTTTTGGATTTTTTTCTGGGGCAATTTGGAAGCCATTATCTTTTAACAGTTGGAGACATTTATTAAAAAGACAATCTAAATACTGAATGTCTGGGCTTCCCATAATGAAATCATCCATATATACATAGAAAAGTGAGCCTGTCTCCTCATTAAGAGAAGATAAGACCCTAGATATGTAGTCCTGACATATAGGAGGACTACTGGCCATACCTTGAGGTAGTACTGTCCATTCAAAATGCAAATCAGGGCCTTTATAATTTAATGAAGGAAGGGAGAAGGCAAACTTCTCAGTATCTTCTGGGTGGAGAGGAAAAAACCCTCTTTGATGTCTATGATTATAAGATATTCGTCATTAGGAATGGCAAGCATCCAGGGCTTCCCCTTTTGGGGGTCCCGAAAATTTCCATCCTCTCATTTATTTTTCTAAAATCTTGGAGTAGTCTCCACTTGCCATTAGGCTTTTTAATCACAAATACTGGGTAGTTCCAAGGGCTCAGAGAGCATAGGAGATGTCCCAAATGGACTTATTGGTCAACCAAATGATGAAGTTACTCTAATTTTTGGCAAGGTAGTGGCTACTGCTCCACCCAGACAGGGTGACCCAGGTTCCAATGTATTTTTGGTGTTCCAGGAGGAGCAGTGTCCCTTAGGATTGGGGGTGAGGCCAAGAGCAGGAAAGCAATTGATCCCTTCTGATTAGGGTGGTCCCTATAATTTCTTTGACCCTCAAGAGAATATTGCCAATATTCCTTATTATCCAATGGATTATCATAAAAGGCTTTATGCCTCCGCTTCTTCTAATACATCTTGGCCCAGCAAATTGGTGGTTAAGCCTGAGGCCACTAGTGGGTGAACTTCTCCTGTGTTGCCATTGGGATCCTCCCACGTTACCCAGTCAGCCATCTGCTGTGATCCTGTCTGTCCTCCAACCCCCAACAGAGGCGGGCCAGCAACCAGCTTCCACTGAGTAGGAGTTTCATTGTTCATACTCTCCAAAACCATCATCTTGACAAACTGGTCCCTAAGCTCACCAGGGGAGAACTTTCTTTTTATGCTCCCCTCAACTCTATCAATAAAAGTGGACAGACTCTCCTGGTCTTTGGTTAATTCCTGCTATCTGAGTCTCAGAGGTACCCTTCTCAAGTTATCTCCAGGCTGCTAGGCCCAGAGCTCTAATCTGATCATAATAGGGAGAGGATATGGCCACCTGCTGGACCCCGTTGAATATTGATCAGAGATCCCTGTAAGCATCCCAAAGTCATGGGGGTTACAGGTTGGACATTCTGGTTCCTCTCAGCTTGTTGGTGGCATTCTTCCTTATACAGGGCACACCACTTAATAAAAAGGGGCCCGGAAGAACTGCTTTGGCCAGAGCTATCCAATCAGCCACAGTACATGGTCGATGAGCAAGGCCCTGGAGGATTGTTTCAGTCCAAGGAGCATTAGGACCATCTTCTAAGACAGTAGAATCTATTCATATTCTGCAGTTTCATTTTTCATTCTTAGTCACATTTTTGGCCACTCTATGGATTTATTTCAGCTCCTGGACATTTCAACTGTGAGCCTTGTCAGGGATCACAGTCTGAAATTTGAACCAAAGCACCACTTCTGGCTTTTTCTGTGCATATTGTTCCAAGTAATAGAGGCAGTGCTGTATGCATGCACTTTTATCACTCTATCACAAGGTCGCCTTCCTGGATCAATCTACACATCCTTAAAATACTTTCATATCTCTATCATATATAGTAGTTTTCATTTAAGGAGTGAATATTAGAAATGTAGCAAATTTAGTTTGCAGATTAAATGAGGTGACATTTTCTGTGTTACTCAAGGAAAGTAGTATTGTGTTCAGAATATTAACATATTTAGAAATAAAATAAAAATACTTAGGGTTTCCCTCATTTATCATAATCAGTAGAAACTTTGGGCTCTCTTAGCAGAGATTTACAATCAAACAAAATCTCGATACATAAGACCATATAATATGATGCTAAATGTAAGGACCTCCACAATATAGAAACAAAAGCTATATAATGAGTGATTGTTGCCCTTAATGTACTATATTATCTCTTTTGATATCTCATGTTGTTACAACATTTCACCTTGTTATCTGATATATTTTATATATGTTTTATTGGTTATTTGGAATAAGATAGGGAAGGGGGGAATCAAGATGAGTGAGGGAAGAGGGGAGGAAATTTGGGACCATGTCCTGAGAAAGGGTACCAATATTTGTGAAGTAATATATCTTGTATCTGGTGAATATAATGTAACCCTTCTATTAATTACAATAAAAATATATGAAAAAATAAAATAAAAACTAATGCCACATAAGTTCTACTTCAAATTTGATATTTATCTCAAAATATGAATAATTTGAAAATTTTTATACTTTTCTTTCAAAGATGCCCAAGCATACTTTATATCCAGGTGGAAATTAATAGTTTTCCAAATTCAGGTGGTAGACAATTTCAGCATAATGTGTCTTTTGCTTGTGAACAAGAGCCAACACATACTACCAATGTGCTCTGTCAGAGAAAATTTTAAATGTCATGTCAGGGGGGATGGGAATTGCCACTTTGTGAAATTTGAAGAGGTAATGGATTCTGGTTTGTTTCTCCATTGTACAGCATTGAATACTTTCAGAAAACTCTGGGTATTACTTGGTGGGACTTCAGCGATAGAAAGGGAAAAGCCAAGATAGGGAGAGAAATATCAAGGAATATCCATGTGCCAAGCAGTTATCAAAAATAGCAGGGAAAGGGAAGAAGGCAAAAAAGGGAAGGTCTCTGAGAGCTCCCTGGTCTCACCAAGGAAGTAGAGGCCTCTTATTCACCACTTAGGCAAAAGACCCAGAAGGAGGCTTTCCCCTAACAACCTTTCCTTCTCTGTCTTGCTGCCTCTGCATGGGGTCATCATAATTGTGACTCAGCTCACCATCCTTACTCCTGGTGCTACCCTTCCCTGGAGTTTCACTCACTTCTGCATAACACCATGGACAGACTCATTTCTACTGCGAAGGTGGAAGGCAATATCCTTCTTCCTTTGACCCTGTTCTTGGGAAAAATTTAGTAAATATGTGCCAGAATTCAGTGAAGGAATGCTGTGAATGATTTTCACACAGTGTACAACCTCACTGCATCCCTAAACCACCTATTATTTCTAATTGCTTCTTCCCACACCTCTCTATGCTTTCTTTGAACACACATGGTCAGTCATTCAGGACTAAAGTCAATATTTTCAAAGCACAATAGAAAAAGTCTTGAAAACTCGGTAAGTATGCCTTTTTGCATATTTTCTAAATATTGTACCTATTTTCCTAAAACATATTTTTAATTCAAACTCATTTAAACATTATGATTTTCCACAGACATCTTTTCAGACACTTCTCATATGAAGATTGTGAAATAGAAGAACTCACAGAATGATTAATTATAAATTCTCATTACTATATAATAAATATGTACAGATTGTCTAGTATTTTAACCATAACTTACCTTTGTTATATTGTCAGTTAGAAAGGCTCTCAGGAGGGTTACAGAGTACCTTTGGAATTTAAAAGAAAGAACTGAAGAATACAATATGATTCCTCAAAGTAGTATCCAAACACAAAATAATAACTTAGAAATATATACCCCAAATTGACTTACAACATTATTTTTCTTGTATAACAACATTTTCTAATAACTGATCACATTAAACAAATTTCATTTCTTTTAATTGATTTTCATGTAAGCAAAAAGGAATTTGGGCAATATTAAGATGTACATAATTGTATTTGTGTTAGGGTTTGCCTGCTCTCAAATTTCTACATACAGAGGTTATACAAACCAACATGGGATGCTTGGAAAACCGATTACTTGTTATTCCAATTAAACAGAAAATGTGGGGTCAGGAGTTTGGCCTAGTGGTAGAGCACTTTGATGAAGACAGGTATCATAAACATAGCAAAAGCCAGGTGCTCTGGCTGAAGTTGGAGCATTCTATGCTTGATAAAAGAAAAACAAGTATAGTGTTCAGTCCCTAAGATCAATCCTGGGACTGTCAAAATCAATCAATCAATCATGAAAGAAAACATTAATTTCAACATCTATGCTGGATTTTCTGTTTTTCTGAAGCACTTAGACATTTCAATAACATTATACAAATGCAAAGAATATAGTTAGAAACATTATCAAAAAAATCAACGTGAATGTGAGTAATTAGGAGAGCAACATATGTGTTGTAAATAGATGATATGGCCACAATATTTAGACAAATTACATACAGTTTTGTTTAAAATTGAAGAGATGGTAAGGACATTTTTGTTATCTGAGGAAGATAAACACAGGAAAGCACATCAATATCACTTCTTTAAGGAGAAGGCTACTCAAAAATTGTGATTTGTTTTGCATATTCTGAGTGTTTGCATATTCTGGGATTGTGTAACCTGTTTCTCAGACTAGCAACATTTCCTTGCTTGTGTGACTAGTTCCTTGCCAGTACACTTTATGGAACTGCTCTCAGGTGATGGAGTATGAAATACCTTCCATATGTTCTTTTGTAATAATCACAGGACAGTCATTAGGTACTGATTCCTTCTCCTTGGCAATCTTCAATTCATGCAGGCAAGTCCAGCTGCTCTGCAGTGCCATACATATATACATTCTCCCAGCTCCTGCCATTGCTCCTATTTCCATCTATCTCCATCTATCTTTCCCTTTCTGCTTTTCACCTTTCTGCCTCCAGTTTACTTTTTCCTTTCTAATGAGCAGTCTTTCCACCTTGGAAATTACAACCTGTATACATAGAGGTCATTAAGTGTAAAGGATACACTTAGGACATAGCCACACACAATACCAAGTGTTTGCACCTGCATTAGTTGTACCTTATGGGACTTGTAGAATGAACCACTTTTGGTATAGGAGGAGTCTTAATATCGAAGGCTCTGATGGCATAGAAATATTGTGTGTGCATCAGGACAATTTCTTCCTGGTGATCCTGAAACACCAGGGAAGATTTTGCACTTCCCCACCCTGGTAAAGTGTAGTAAGTTGAGTACAGGAGAATACAGATTGATCTAGAAATGAACAGCCAGTTAGTCACTTATCCTTAACCCTCATATTACACATGATCCAGATGACTTTTCAAGGTAGTAGTGTTATGTCCGACCTTCTAATGAAGTTTCCCAGATGCAGGCCTGCACAAATCATGCTCAGAGGCTTTCCAAATGATTTGATCCTCAGGAAATATACAATGCTCAGGGAATCTCAAGGCCATGAAACATCACTCAGCAGCCTTCCCTGAGTGCTCAGGCACTCACACATGAGGGTTTTTTTCATTGACCTAGACCAGATGTCATGTGACAACACAGATGCAGCTCCAGATGAAGTAACCATAGGCTATTCATATTGTACTGCTCTCTTCTCCTTGGTGCATGTCCATTCTCTGATGGCTTTTCTGAAGTCTTCACACCACTTTGTAGGCCTTTATACAGCTTCACCCAGTCAGCTCCTCCTATTGCTGCTCTCTCCTTTTCCATTCCTCATTTTTCCCACAATCACCCACCTCCATCAACTCATTTGTCGTTATCCATGGAACTGCTACCTCCTCTTACACAGATTCGCACTCTCCCCTGGCATCCAGGTATTCACCTTTGTGGGTTGTGGACTAATTCCCAGCTGGTTTCAAGAACATATTTTTCCTCTTGATTTTATTCAGCTGCACATAACTTTTCCATCCGAGTGAGTGGTTTACTAGTAGGGGTCCCTACCCTCAGCCACACACTAAGCAATGACATTTTTATATGGCAAGATGTCCCAATTTTTCTAGGTTTCACAGTTCTTGGTGAAGCAGTGACAATGACATTGTGGAATACGCACTTTCCCTTGGTATTCAGAACGGCCTACAATGTGTGTCTGATCCTAGGCAGCAAGATGCATATTTCTAATTGTAGTCACCTTATCTGAGTTGTAGGTAAAGATGAGAGCATTGCATAGAAAATCTTGTGGATTTACCTCACTGGGCCTACTTTGAGGATGGCGGTCATCCCCACCGCTTGGACTGGAGGCACCTTCCCTATAGACTGTGCTGAAAACTGATCTCTTAAAGTTCCTATTTAACTTTTTCTACTCTGGCCAAAATTTCTATACTATTCTGCCTCTCTTCGACATTACATCGTGGATACTATTTTATCTGAGAAAGCCCTCAACAGTCAATGTGTACATTCTTCAACATAAAAACTGTCCATTTCCAAGTTGTAAAAATAAGACTTAAATTTGAGGCACAGTTATGAAGTTCATCTTTGTGTTTGGGGATATGAAAATACCCAAGTTAACAAAATAGTTCAAAATTTATTGTAAAGTATATAATTTTTCTGCACTAAAATTTGTTTTTCAATTTCCAGGAAAATAGTGTATGCCATGCAGCACAAGGTATCTTTTATAAAGGAATATGAAAAAGTCACCCTCTGCACAGTGTCAGTTTAATTTTACATCCTTGGGTGTTTGTTAACACCACGGATAACATATCAAAAATTAACATTCAAGATTGTTCACTTTTAATTTTTCTTTTGTCCTTAGGCTTGAAATCTGGGCATGGGTGCTGTCCATGATTTTGATTACTCAAACCTACCACACTACTAGTATGCAACTTCAAAGTTTCTGACAGTTAACTGGAGATAAGTGTCTCAAAATCTTGGATGCCCAAGCTCAATCTGAAATGTAATAGTCAAATTTAGTCTGCAGAGCAGCTAGGATTATGCTTGTGAGCCCCTGAAACCCTGCTTCCATTAAGGATTCTCTCTAAGTCATGTATTTCCCAGTAAAATTACTGAGGATTGATATATATTTTGGAAACAAAACACCATTCATCTCTTTAAGGTTCAATGTATATATCTGATCACACACACATACACACACACTATTCAATCTGTAATGCAGGACACTTCACTAGTGAGTATTTACTACATAGTTCAGAAAGTGTTTCAATGTTAAATAGGATCTGGTGGCCTAGCAGTAATAAGAGAATTTTTAAAAATGGATTAAAATAACTAGGTGCCTGATGTACTTGATGGCATTTCACATATTCATTTCATTTTAAATATTTTCAAATGAAGTCAGATTTGCCTAGGGTAAAATCTCACATGATCATCTAATATTTTTGCCATGTTTGGGCCTTGAACTCAGGGTGTGAGCATTATCCTTGAGCTTTGATTGCTCAAATCTGTCTTACATTTCCTTATTCATATGACATTTACTATTCATATAACACATCAAAATTGATGAAACCTAGACATCATAGAGAAATTGCTGTTTTTATGTAACTGGAAACTCTAGATATTATTAAATCAAATAAGAACCAATGAATCTAAAACACTGTGCTAAAAATGGTACCTTGGTGCTTTTGGCCAAATTCAGTTTCTTCAAACATTCCAGATAAAATTATGTCCAAAATTGTTCTGTTATGTTATTCCTACCAAAAGAATGATAGATTACAATTCGTTGCATCACTCCTTTTCTTATTGAGTACTATCCTTTTTACAGAATACCTATTTCTTACTAATTACTATGTAGTTCACTCGCTTTGTTTTTCTTTAAAAAACAGTATTGAATGCTCATGACGGGGATCAAATCTTCTCTCCCTAAAAATGCAGGGAAATGTCATCTGTTAGATATTTGCCCCTGAATTGTCATGGAATTCTTTCTACAAGAAATGGCACACCATTTCATGAACAGGTAAAATAATTTAGAAATGTATTCATGAGATTTCATAATACTGGTTAACTTAAGTTCATTAAACTCATTACATCCAGGTTATTATAACTGTTGCAATACCTGACTCTTTGGCATAATAGTTTGGATTCTATTCCCTGCTCTACAAACCAATACCTTTCATAAGCCTAAGGTATTACATTACCTCATTTTATTGTAAAAGAGCTACTACCTACATTACCATGAATTTCTTTTAATTAACTTTTCATTTTTAAGAACAATAGAGAAATTATGGGAAGAACAGACATATGTAGAAGACACTTTCCAGACTACCAAGAATCTGATGAAAATAACCAAAATATAAATCATGAGAAATGAAAAGTAATAGTTTCTGTATTTTAACATTTTTCATTTGAAAAATGACAACTAAATAATTTGAGGAAAAGTTAAAGAAACAAATTGTAAATTATTCTACACATAAAGACTGCTTTATCTAAACTAACTGCTTATTATAATAATTAGAGGAAATGAATGCTCAAAAACCACTTCATAGGCATTTACAATAAACCTTACTGTGAATCACACACATAAGTTAAACAAAAATAATAGTATTACTGAATGTTTGAAATTTCAAAATATTCATACTTATTAAGACCATCTTACATTATACATAAAGATAACACATTTGATTTGATGTCAAGATAAACTATTCCTGTATTGTTTCAGACTGGAAATCTTGCCAATTGTAACATTTTTTTAATTAAATATCTGATGCTACAAAAAAGTGAGGAATAATTACTGTAGGCCTTTAGGAAATTGGAGTCTATTAATTCAAAGTTATTGTCAGGATATTACATGAAAGAGTTAAATTTAAATCTGGCTATATAAGAAAAAACGATAAGGGGTGGAAACGAGATGCTTGTCAAGGTTACAATATATTAACTGCCTTTACAGAGCATTGTACGCAACAACAAATACCTTGGTGACTTAACGTCTTCTATAATTAAGAAAAATTGTCTGGATGCATGCAACCAAAATGCCAGGTATGTGGTGCAATGAAAATCAAGTTGCAGAATGGTAAGAAAATTCTTCTATCTTGAACAATGAAAAGAGGGAAGTATTTTGAGATAAATGCCAAGAATACAGGTAGAATCACTTCAAAAACCATAAGCCACATGAACATGATTTTAAGCCTCTGCACTTCTTGACAAATGCTCTTATGCTGTGGTGAATTACTTAGTGCAGATTTCAAGGTAAAAATACCCAGGGAGCACAATGTGATTAAAGAACTTCCTGTGCTTTACCAAGGCAAAGGTTTTGCCTAATCCACAAAAGTTTTCTTTGCCGTTTTCCCTGGGGGGGATTCACAACAAAAAGATCTTACCTATATGTGCAGTGCAGATGTGACAAGTTCTGGTGATGTACAATACTGTTTTGAGATTTTAGGAATTCAGAAACCTTAGAAATCATAGTGGTGAGAGCTTTGCATGAATTGCAAGTTGAATGTTATATGCTTATTTCATATGTTCATAATTATTGTAGAAACAGTTCTGGTCTGTCCTTGGAGTGATTTTTCTGGCTATAATTGTGAGTAGAGAAATGGTGTCTATGAAAGATAATTCAGTTAATCACACTTCTGCATATTCCAATTATAGAAGTTATTTCATTCTGTGAAATGATGTGTTTGGTCACTTCACATCAAAATTTTAGACCTGACTGGAACTAAGTTTGGATGAATATATATTGTTCTACAAGTTCTATTTTTCTGTTAAACCACACATAGGATCTAGTTTCTCAGTGAAGAAGGAAAGTGAAAGTATATGTGTGGAGAATCATTTTGAGTTTCTCCTGTAAACTGCTTTGGAACAGAATCAATGCAAAGTCTAGTGAATTCTAGGAAGTATGTCCCTGTCCACAAGTTTCTTATTTTGACATCAATAACTTTGAGAGTACATGGCAGTGTTCTCATTTTTCCCAGTACTCGTGACTTCTTCCAAAACAACACACACACACACTCACTCACACACACACACACACATACACACACACACACAGACCTAATAATCATCCAAAATTAAATTTCCCCAAACTACTGAACCTTATTCCAAAGGTATTTATTGGTTTATCCATTTTTCTGAATTCATAGATTACATGCCAGTGAAGTTTTCTAGAGATCACTGTGTTCCCTCTTTTAATTTAATTACAATCCCAACAAATTGGTCAAATTGTAGGGAGCCCGACCCCTCCCATGCTGTGGCGGGACCTGGCGGAGCGCGTCCCTCTTTCACTGTGGGGCCGCCTGCGGTGCTAGTGGCTGCGTGACTCAGGGATATCCACCGCATGACCAGATGAAGGCTGGCATCCATTTTGGGGAGTGCTGCCATTGTTAGAGGAAGCCTGGTCTCTGCTTGGCCGGATGCATGAAGGGTGCATGACTGGAGCGTGTGAAGCCGTGGTTGGAGGGCCTGGGTGAGCTGGCATGAGTTGATTGGCCCACTGTCTATATATAGCCTCAGGAGAGGAGGAAGGGGGAGGAGAGGCCTCAGAGAGAAGAAGAAGAAGAGAGAGAAGAATAAAGGATCCTGCTGTAGCTGTAATCTGTGTGTCATGCATTCTTTCTTGCTGTACGAGAAGTGCGCTCGATATCTGGTGCTGAGACCTGGGAAACAACATTAAATATTGTAAGTATTTAGAGGTAAGTTTAGGAGAACCCGTTGAGGTTCGGATCTGGATTGGGGTGCCCAAGTTTGCGGAAGTGCGACTATCCAAGTTCACAGAGTGTGACTATCCAAGTTCGCGGGGTGCGACTAAATTGTAAATATACAGACAGGCTGATTCATAGTGATTGCCTTGTTATTAATATTATGGGGTCTGAGGTCTCGTGAAATAGGATGGAATTTACTATTAAAGGGCTACTGAAGGCAAATGGTACCCCCTTAAAATCCTCTACAGCAAGAAAGTTTATCAAGATAGTGGAGGGGAGAGCCCCTTGGTTTCTGGAGGCTGAGGCTATTGATGCTGAAATTTGGACGAGGTTGGGACAGGCTCTCCAGAGGTCAGATGAGGAAACACCACTTCTCCCGGTTGCCTGGCGGTGTGGGGCCTGATTAATACTTGTCTTTCTTCCCCTGGGGAGAGATTTAGAGCTTCTGTAGAAACAGGAAGTGAGATCTTAAAGGAGGAACAGGAGCGGCGCTCTCACTCGAACAGTGGGCGGGAATCCGGCTCCTCTTCAGATGAGGGAGTTAGACAAAGATTTCCTAAGGTACTTATTTATCATTATATGGATGATTTTTTGCTTTGTGACGCAAGTCAGCAAATGCTTCTAGAGGTATTACAGGTAGACAAGGATCAATTGGCTGCGTATAATTTGTTTATTGCCCCTGAAAAAAAATACAATTAGATAAGTTACAGAACTACTTGGGAATGAGATTATCCCCTAGTTTAGTACAATCTTTAAAATTGGAAATTCTATTGGATAATCTACATACCTTAAATGATTTCCAAAAATTGTTAGGAGATATCAATTGGATACGACCTTATTTAAAATTACCCAACTCAGATTTATCCCCACTATTTGAGATTTTAGAAGGGGATAGTGCCCTGAACTCCCTCCGTAAATAAACTCCAGAAGCAAGAGTTGCTTTAAAAAAAGGTACAGCACCAACTACAACTCAGCCAAGTGGTTTGTATGGATCCCAATAGAACTTTTAGTTTTATTGTGCTTCCCACACGGCGAGATCCTTATGGAGTGTTGTGGCAGGATGGCCCATTACACATGATTTATCTTAAGCATATCCCCGGAAAAGTTTTACAAACCTACCATTCGGCCATTGCAGCCCTAATTTTCAATGGCTTGGAGAAAGCCCTAGCTGTTTTTGGTTGTTATCCATCCTCCATTATTACCCCCTTTTCTTTACTACAACTACAATGGTTAGTAAATAACGATGATGAGTGGGCGCTATTATATTGTGCTGTAACCACCTCCTTTGATAACCATTATCTCAAGCATCCTTGGATTTAATATTGCATTAATATGCCTATGATATTCCCCAGGATTACTCATTCTCAACCTTTGCGTAATTGCCCGGTGATGTTTACGGATGGATCCAAAGGTGGAGTGGGAGCTGTGGTATTGGAGGACAAGGAATATGCCTTCCCCACCTCCCACACCTCTGCACAATTGGTTGAATTGGCTCCTGCAGTATATGCCTTCAATTTGGTAGGGGATTGTCCCATTAATATTCTTTCTGATAGCCTATTTATGTTGTTAATTCTGTAAAAATTTTAGAAATAGTGCCTTGTATTCCATCCAACTCCCTCACTGCAGATTGTTTCCGTACCCTACAAACTATTATTCTACAACGTAGTTCCCCTTTTTTCATTGGCCATATTAGAGCTCATTCCTTATTACCTGGGCAATGACTTGGCAGATAAACTTACCAAAACTGTGTTTGCCTTCTTGCAAATTGAGCAGGATAAATTATTTCATAAACAATTTCATGTAAATTCTACCACGTTAAGAGGAAAATTTACAATTCCTTGGGATAAGGCCTGACAAATTGTAAAATCATGCCCCGTGTGTGCTCCGTTATTACCTGCACCTTCCTATGGGGTAAATCCTCATGGTATTCTTCCCAATCATGTATGGCAAACGGGTGTCACTCATTATTCTCCTTTTGGCAAGCTACAATTTCTCCATGTTACTATTGATACTAGCTCTGGAGTGCTTATGGCAACACCTCAGTCCGGTGAACGTGCCAGCCATGCTATTCAACATTGTTTGACAACCTTTGACAGTTGGGGCCTACCTAAAATTATAAAAACAGATAATGGCCCGGCATATACTTCCCACACATTTGCCAAATTTTTACAGCATTTCCAAATACAGTTAATTACCGGTATCCCCTATAATCCACAGGGACAAGCAATCATCGAACGTGCACATTTAACGTTAAAAAATATGTTATTAAAACAAAAAGGGGGAGTTGGTGGAGAATATAGGAGCCCCAAAGATCAGTTAAATATATCTCTTTATACTCTTAATTTTTTAAATTTGGATGATGATGGTCGCTCTGTGGCTGATAGACATTTGGATCCCCAAAGTGAAAAGCGTGCTTGGGTAAAATGGAAGGATTTGCCTTCTGTGCAGTGGAAGGGCCCAGACCCTATCTTACGAAGGGCCCAAGGCGCTATTTGTGTGTTTCCACAGGACAGACAGTACCCAATTTGGATATGAGAAAGATTAACAAGGGCAGTGCCGGAGCCAATAAAAGGAGACCATGAAGTTCTGGAAGCTCTTCCCAGTCATGATGCTCATGGCAGTGATGATTGTGGGGGAGAGGCAGAGAGTAATGTGGACCATGCTGAAAACATTCCCGCTCTCGATTCTGTTGACAAATAGTTCCAGAGTGTATCCTTTTGTGTTTTCCACCAATTCCTCCTAAGAAGGAGGGAGGTGTGTGTATTACTCCTGTTTGTGTTTGGTCTCCCTTTCTGTTTTTGTTGTCTAATTTTTCAGGAGAGCATCTAAATTGTTCACAGCAAACCTGCCTGCTGGAATGGCAGTGTCCACGATAGTGCGGTGCTGATGCGGTTTCCCATGTCCATTCCGATTTCAGCATTGGTGACTGATAAAGACTTATCGGTGGTTCTTAGAGAAAGAAGAGATTTTGGTGTTCTTGCTGCAACTGCTGCCGCTGCTGCCATGGTTTCATTGGCTGTGTCGATTCCCATAGCTACTACTGATGATTGTGAATCAACGGGTTGATTTACTTCAAGAACAATTTTGGACATTTTGCAGGAAACAGCTGGAGTTGGATGCATTTCCACCATGCGAGGGTTATGCATCACCCCCATTCAATATCAGAATTGGACACGTGCTGCTAATTTATCAAAATTATTGGGACAAATGCTACGTGGCACTTGAACTATTCAATTTGAAAATTTGACTGAACAGTTACGTTTGGAAATAATGGCTGTTAATTCCAGTAGAGTAGAAGTTTTGTCCATGCCAGATATGTTATCCTGGATTTCTAATGCTTTTATTTTTGTAAAAGAGTGGGCTGGTTTTGTGGCTCTGGTATACTTGGTAATCCTTGGATTGGTAGTCATGCTGCGAGTGATCTGTGTGATGTGTAACAACATGGCCCGAAAAATAATATCATCAGACTGGCTTTTGCGGCACTATCCTCTGGAGACTCCCCTCAAATCTGGCTCAGCATGCTGGACCGGTAGTGAAAGACAGGTAAGGACAGGGGTAGGCATATACCAACCTAAGACAAAAACCGCAACTTGAGCCTTGAAGCATTTCAATGATGGGTAAGGATATGTCCTGACTCCTAAGACAGCCATGGTCCCTTGCTTCAATAAAATAAAAGAGGGGGAGCTGTGGGGAGCTTGGCCCCTCCCATGTGGTGGCAGGACCTGGAGGCGTGCGTCCCCCTTTCACTGTGGGGCCGCCTGCAGTGCTAGTGGCTGTGTGACTCAGGGATATCCGCCGCATGACCGGATGAAGGCCGGCATCCACTTTGGGGAGTGCTGCCATTGTTAGAGGAAGCCTGGTCTCTGCGTGGCCGGATGCATGAAGGGTGCATGACTGGAGTGTGTGAAGCAGTGATTGGAGGGCCTGGGTGAGCTGGCATGAGTTGATTGGCCCACTGCCTGTATATAGCCTCAGGAGAGGAGGAAGGGGAAGGAGAGGCCTCAGAGAGAAGAAGAAGAAGAGAGAGAAGAATAAAGGATCCTGCTTTAGCTTTAACCTGTGTGTCATGCATTCTTTCTTGCTGGATGAGATGTGCATGCGATATCAAATTATTTCAAATCAAAAAATGTCAGTGAAATTAGAATTTGGTATACTAAAACTTAACAAAGTTTGGCTTTCATGACAAAGATATTCTTTGAAATTTTTTTCTCTATGATTTGAACAAGAAATATTTATAAATCAAAGATTTCTTTGCCACTGCAAGTGTTTATTGAAAGAATCTTATCAATTGAGTGCCTACATCACAATATTACAAATTATTATAGTTATTTTCCTTGTATTTATGAGCTCTCCAGAGTCCTACAAAAGCGTTTACCATATATGCATTGCTGAGTTCTGTTAACATGGGTAACATGTTTTATTCTACTGTTCATCATAGCTATGTTTCAATGTTTTTGTTTTTCCCACAAAAACCCTAAACTGTAAGCAGTAATATGTTGGCATACTCCTTATTCAACTAGAAGATAGAATTTAGGGAGAAGTTTGAAAATTACCTTTGTAAACTTACATTCTTATATATCCAGAAATTGGATTGAGTTAATTTTCACAACAAAACCAAAGCACCATTAACTGAAGTAAAATGTAAGAGATTTCCCCTAAATTTGGAAAAAGTGACAGTGGCCAAATTCAAATACATTCTTGGAAAATATGCATTGAATAAAACTTGAATCAACAGGAAGTGTTATTGTTGCTCAAGCAGTTGGGCTGTAGCCTTCAGCTGAAGAGATCAGGAACAGTGTGAAGACCCAGAGTTCAGGACCCATGAATGACCAAAAAAAATGAATCTTCACATAGGTGGCTCATGACAGTGAGCAGCCTTTTTCACAAGGTACTGGAAAAAGAGAAGCTCTAACATTCATGGCAAAGGCAAAAAATGGAAACTCTTGTCAAAATTTGGATCCTTTACCATGGAAAAATCTTGTATGTTTCCATAAGATCTATCACAGAATAGAAGTTATACATATTTCCTATTTTACTTTCAATTCAATCAAGCAAAAACAGAATGAGGTCAATCCATTAAGAGAAACAACAGAAAGAGAGAGGCATTCTGTCACACACACAGAGATGGAGAGAGGTCATTGTATGTAGTCATTAATAATATTCAGATTTTGTGGTGTGTGTGTGTGTGTGTGTGTGTGTGTGTGTGTGTGATATGTACGTGTGTCTATGATTTGAGGGCTAGCTTTATCACATCTGAAAAAAGAATCTAGTTTATTTATGGAACCAAGTGGATTCCTCATTTGACAATACAAACATGGAACATTCATTTAGAAATTGTATATTTTCATTGGAAATACTAGTTTTATAAAATGTAGTTTAGGTGTTTTAATTTTTTTACAGGTTTTCTGGAACACTTATAGTTATAACCCATCTTTCAATACTCCATTTAGAGAATAGTAATACCTTATGCTGTGATCGAATTAACTATAATTATTTCCGAACACAAACTTACATTTCAATTATGCCTAATGAATTATCTGTCCCACAAATGGAATTAACCTTTCCAACAAATATATTTTAAAACACAGCAAAGCAAGGGCAGAGCACCTTCATTTACATGAGATGTCTGAAACAGAAGGTAGTTTGTGATCAGATTTTATTAATGAAAATTTCTGTGTCCTAAAATTATATGAGAAAAATCCTCTGTAAATGATGTGGCTCAAAATATCTCCTAACATATGCAGAATTGATTCTGCTTAAGAAACCATACAAATTACAGAAAAGATGTTGCCACATTAGTAAGGAAATGGAAAGACTTGGAAAAAATCATATTAAATAAAGCAGACCAAAAGGCACATAGGCTCATGGTTTCCCTGACTAGTGAGAAGTAATGCATTCACGATCTTGTGATCATGACTGTAAACCCTCCATGCATTACCTCAAAAATGAAAAATAGAATAAAAAATAAATATGTTGCTTTTACACATTTTATACGATTTTTTCATTTATCATTACTCATGTGTTAGTGTTGGGGGTTACATTCATATGGTAAATCTCAGATCAATTGAACAGGAGAAGGCCATCTGGATGTAACACCTGGCAGTGCCTGGTCTCAAGAAGGGATATAAGCTTTGAGTTGAGAATAAACGGGGGGGCAGTTGTTGCCTGGGCTGCAGACCTCCCGGACCCGATGTGTTTGTCTCTCTTCTATTTTTTCCAGTCCCTGCCCCCTATTTCAGGAACCCCAATTTGCTGCTGGTAGGCCCCGGCATCTGGTGCCCGAACAGGGACCCTGAAAATCTGGGACGACAGTGGAGGACCCTGCTGTGGTGAGTAAAACATCGTAGGACTATTAAGAGAGGATCTTAAGAGAGTGTATAGTCAGGAGTAAAAATTATGGGTCAAGTTAATAGCCATAGGTCATATGTACCGATCTTAACAGGCCTACTTGAAGCTCACAGAACATGGGTGGAAAAAGGGGTGCTTCAGAGCTTCCTACATTTTGTCGAGGAGGCATGCCCGAGGTTTATAGAGGAGGAATTCCAAAAAACCTGGCAGCGGATAGGAAAAAGAATTCAAGAATATTATAATGTATATGGCCCCGAAAAGACCCCAGTAGAGGCTATTGATGTATGGAATTTAGTAAGTGAATGCATAGATCCTCAACATGAGAATGCTGAACTTTATCTTGAATTAAGGGAACTTTATGAGTTAAAGGACCCTTCTGAAAAACCTGAGGCTGAGCCATATGCTGCAGCCCAAGAGAGTCTAAGTGAGATCTTGAAAAGGGAACAACAACCAGTAGATATTGAGTATCAGAATTCAGGTTTGCATATCAAGGAGGAAAGTTATGATGAGTCAATGGAGGGCCGGATGGCCACGATGGAGAAGAAGTTAGAAGAAATCCTGCATTTTCTATCAAAAATGGGGATGGAGCAGAGAGGCCCCCAGAAGTAGGAAAGAAAGATGACCCTCAGGCCACTATGGTGTCTGATTCTAAACCTTACCCCTCACACCCACCGCCTTCGGCTGCAGCCTTATGACCTCAATCCCTTTTTCAACCTTTAGGCAAGCCTAAAGGCCCTAGCAACAAGTCCCTTTTAACAGGCACTACAACCAGGCACAGTGCATCACAATTAAACCTGACTCAGGCTGCTAGAGAGAGGGAAGGTATTTCAGGGCCTCGATGCTTCCCTAGTTTAGTTGATCATGATGAACAAGTATACCATCAACCTGTTCCTGTTAAACTATTGCAGGATTTAAAGAGTGCCTGCTCCCAATATGGGCCAACTGCCCCTTTTACTCAAGTAATATTGGAGGCCGCGTGGTATTGCATGCCCAAATGACTGGAAGCGGCTTGCCAGAGCATGCCTTAGTGCAGGAGAGTACTTATTATGGGAGACAGAGTTCACTGCACAGTGTCGGGCTAAAATTAAAACAAATACGTCTAAGAACCTGCCTTACACTTTTGATCAGTTGTTAGGAGAGGGAACCTATAAAAACACCGAAGATCAATTGGGTTATGCAAAGGAGGCCTATTTACAAATAAATGCTGCGGCGAGAGAGGCTTGGAAAAGGTTACGCAATTCCAATCATACAAAAAATCTAGTAGAAGTTAAACAGGGACCAAATGAACCTTATCTAGAATTTTGTCTCGATTAATGGAAACTGCAGACCACCTAGTACAAGATGAGAACGCAAGGAAGATTATAGTTAGAGACATAGCCTATGAAAATGCCAATGCTGCCTGTCAGGCGGCTATCAGACCCCATAGGTATAAGGGAGGAATCACGGACTTTATTTCACTGTGTGCTGATATTGGACCCTCCCATGTACAAGGCCTTACTTTAGCCGCCGCTCCTCAAGGAAAGACTGTTACTGAATTTCTAAAATATAGAGGTCAGCGGCATTCTCGGGATGCTAGACACCCAGGTCGTTGCTTTTCTTGTGGACAAATAGGACATTGGATGACGCAATGCCCATGCCAAGCCAGGTTAAAGAGAGAAAAATCACCTGGCACATGTCCACGCTGTGGTAAAGGGAAGCACTGGGCTAAAGATTGCAAGTCAGCAACAAATCGCAATGGACGCCTCTTTTCGGGAAACAGGAGTAGGGACCAGCCCTTGGCCCCGCAAAATCATGGGGCAGTCCCTCCCTCTTCTCAGCCACAGTGCATCTTCTAACAACCCCCCAAGATCATTCTCCAGGCTCTTCCATGCCACCCCAGGCAGTGCAGGATTGGACCTCTGTTCCTCCACCTGCTCAGTATTGACCCCAGAGATGGGGACACAAGCTCTCCCCACGGGGGTCTTCGGCCCCCTTCCCCCGGGAGTGGCTGGATTGCTGTTAGGGCGAAGTAGCCCAGCCCTTAAAGGGATACAGATTACACCTGGCAAAATTGACCAGGATTTTACTGGAGAAATCAAAGTTATGGCCTCTGTCCCGAAACACGTGGTATCGATCCCAGCCGGTCAAAAATTAGCACAACTAATACTTGTGCCTTTACCTCCCGGGGAGACTGCTATTTCCCCATGTGGACAGAGAGGATTTAGATCTTCTGATATCTATTGGGTACAAAGCATAAAACAAGAGAGGCCTGAGATGACTATATTTATACAAGAAAAGCCCTTTAAAGGAATATTAGACACTGGAGCAGATGTGTCTGTGATATCTAAAAAACATTGGCCAGCCCAATGGCCCCTGACAACCTCTATGACTTCCCTACAGGGGGTTGGGCAAGCAACTGACCCACAGCAGAGCAGAGCGATCCTTGTTTGGAGAGATGAGGAAGGGCACTCTGGTCATTTTCAGCCATTTGTCCTGGATCATCTGCCAATTAATTTATGGGGTCGTGATATCATGGAAAAAATGGGAGTGTATATGTTTAGTCCTAGTGCTGCGGTCACTAAGCAGTTACTGGATCAAGGCCTCCTCCCCTTTAGGGGACTAGGCCGAGCAGCACAGGGGGAGCTAGAGCCACTCCAACACCAGTCTCACCCTACGAGACAAGGATTAGGGTATTCTTTAACGGGGGCTGTTGTTTGTCCTGCCCCTCATGCTGATCCCATAAATTGGCTCTCTGAACAACCTGTATGGGTCGAACAGTGGCCTCTTTCTCTAGAAAAGATCATTGCAGTTCAGCAGCTGGTACAGGAACAGCTGGACTTGGGACATGTGGCCCCTTCTAACTCTTCATGGAATTCTCCAATTTTTGTTATAAAGAAAAAGTCAGGTAAATGGAGGCTGTTACAGGATTTGAGAAAGGTGAACGCGACAATGGAACTGATGGGGGCCCTACAGCCTGGCTTGCCTTCATCCATGGCAATCCCAAAGGATACTTATAAGATTATTATAGATTTGAAGGATTGTTTCTATACTATACCCCTGGCGCCTCAAGACTGTAAGCGCTTTGCCTTCAGCGTCCCCTCTGTTAATTTTAAAGAACCCATGAAGTGATATCACTGGCTTGTACTTCCACAGGGCATGGCAAATAGCCCAACTTTATGTCAAAGTTTTCTAGCTAGAGCCATTTCTTCCACTCGTGAAAAATTTTCTTCTGTTTATATTGTTCATTACATGGATGACATCTTGTTGGCTTGTTCTGACCCTATCGTCGTACGACAAGCCTTTGGACAACTAAAGCAAGATCTGAGCCTCTTTGGCCTTATAATAGCAGCTGAAAAGGTTCAGGAACACCCCCCTTTTACGTATCTAGGCCATATATTATGCCCACACTATTTTAAAAGCCAAAAAATACAATTAAAAACTTCACACTTAAGAACTCTTCTTGATTTTCAGCAATTCTTAGGAGATATAAATTGGCTTTGGCCTTATCTAAAGCTCTCCACAGGAGAGTTAAAACCCCTCTTTGATCTCTTAAAAGGAGATACCAACCCTACATTCTTGCGCGAATTAAATCCTGACGCCAGGAGGGCCATCCAAATTGTAGAAAAGGCAATTTCCCAGCAACAAGTGACCTATTGTGACTATTCTAAACCATGGGGAATTTACATTTTAGCTACTTCTCACTCCCCAACTGCTGTATTGTGGCAGGATGGCCCACTTTTATGGCTTTATCTACCATCAACACCCGGCAAAGTGCTGACCCCCTACTACGAATTGGTAGCTAATCTGATACATAAGTGCCGAGTGTATTCCCGTAAATATTTAGGTCAGGAACCTCATTTTATCTGTGTGCCATATAATCTACAACAACAAGATTGGCTATTCGCCCATTGCGATCCTTGGGCCATTGCTTGGGCCAATTATACGGGAAAAATTTTGCATCACTACCCATCTAACAAACTTCTCCAATTTGCTGCGTGTCATACGTTTCTATTTCCTTCCATAGTACAGGCCATGCCTTTATCTTCTGCCGCTTTGGTATTTACAGATGGATCCTCTAATGGAACGGCTGCTTTGACCATTAATGGGAAAACTCAATCTTGGGTTACGGGTTTTTTCCTCCGCCCAACAGGTGGAATTAGAGGCTGTTTTACAAGCACTTGTCCTGTTACAAGACGAGCTCTTTAACTTATACTCAGACAGTCAATATGTAATTCGTGCTCTTCAAGTCATAGAAACTGTTCCCTTTATTGGAACTACTAACTCCAATATTCAGACCCAATTTCACCAAGTACAAACTTTGCTTTGTTCTCGCAACCACCCTTGTTTTTTGGCTTTGTTCGAGCTCACACTAATCTTCCTGGCCCTTTAAGTGAGGACAATGCGGTCACTGACTCCGCCACCAGAGTTTACTTAACTCAGGTTGAACTTGCTAAGCAGTCACATGCCATCCACCATCAAAACAGTTGAGCCTTGCGCCGACAGTTTAAATTATCTAGAGAAGCAGCACGACAAATAGTTAAGACTTGCTCCAACTGTGTCACCAGCCCCCCATTTAGGTATAAATCCATGAGGACTGCTTTCTAATCACATTTGGCAGATGGATGTCACACATGTTCCATTATTTGGCCGATTAAAATATGTTCATGTTACTGTAGATACTTATTCTAATTTTATCTTGGCCCCCCCCTTGCTGGGGAAGCCACTAAACATTGTATTTCTCACTGCATTCGATGCTTTGCTGTGATGGGGATTTCTTCGCAAATAAAAACAGATAATGGCCCTGGCTATGCAGGCTGAGCATTTCAATCCTTCTGCCATTCCTATAATATCACTCATATTACAGGCATTCCTTACAATCCTCAAGGTCAAGGCATCGTGGAGAGAGCTAATGGATTATTAAAACATCAAATTGCTAAAATACAGAAAGGGGAGTCGTATCCCGCTACCCCTGTGAATATACTCAATCATGCTTTATTTGTTTTAAATTTTTTGAATTTGGATTCAAATAATTTATCTGCTGCTCAGCAATTCTGGGAAAAAAGAGAGCAGCGTGCTTTTGCCTTAGTAAAGTGGAAGGACCCCCTAACTGGTGCTTGGCATGGATGGACCCGATCCTGTTCTAACCTGGGGTCGAGGGCATGTATGTGTTTTTTCACAAGGAGAAAATGACGCCCGCTGGCTGCCTGAACGCTGCGTTCGGATCATGGAGAGTGACAGTGGCCATTCAAGCAGCGGACTCACTGGGCCTACACCCCCAACCCTCCAGTGGTGCATCCTGCGACATGGGAAGGACCTGAGTTATTTGTGCATGTCAATTGGGACTGCTACTGATCCACTTGTTCCACACATTCATATGAGCTGTGTTTCTCCTCCCTTTACTATTATGTAGGGACCTTTTAACATATTCATTGACTCTGCACAATTTAATATGTGACATTATTTTGTCTTTACCAGCCCTCTTCTTAATAACCTTTTTTGTAAAAGATGCCCAGGTGAAAAGCAAAGGCCTCCAGAGGTAAGTAGAAGTCGGCCGACCCCCCTGTATGTCTGCGTTTTATTTTATTTTGTTTGTTTGTTTGAAAAGGTGCACTGTGGGCCTAAAACAGAGGCCTGGGTGGTCAAGGGACACCTTGACCCCCCCTCCCCTTCTGAGTTTCTTGTCAATAACAAGGCATACCTGAGAGTCCCACCAGCAAGACATGTCTAAATCTAAAAATAACTGTTTGGTGAAAACATTCATTTGAGCTCATGTTTTTTGTGTTAAGTGTATCTGATTGAGTCCAATTTTCTTGTTCTATGTCAATGTCTGATTATTTACAAGTCTCCGTTTCTCTGTCTTGTTCGTGTTACATATTTTTCCTTGTCCAGTTTTGTCTTTAAAATTGGTACCATTTCTAACTATGGATCCTTAAGGTTTTTCTGTGCATACTCAAGCACACATCCTTGTTATTTATTTGAACATTTCTGGGCATAGCATGGCCGCTCCCCCATGTCTGCAGTTGTAACAAGCCCTGGAAAAATAAATTCCAGCTAAGTTGCCTTGCAAAAAGTTTTGTTTTGAACCTGAATCTCACCTGTAAGAGTAAAATTGGCAAAACTCTCTTGACACAAACTTCCGGAAATTGAACGGCCGATAGTAATTTTGAGCGCTTTATGATCTTTGAGTATGACTGTGTGTGAAAGAGTGAGTGAACATGTTCAAGGTTAAATTGTCAGCATGCTGTATAAAACAATGGATACATTTATACTTAAACACAAAGACAATTGGGTAAATCTAAGCTTAAAACTTCAAGAAAAATATTAGGTTTGAATGTTTTACAATGTCTCAAAGAATTATTGTGTTGTCTTAAAGAAAAACTGGTAAATATTTTTTTAGATCCTGAAATCTGCATTTTATTGCAGGGCATACAGCTGTTTACATTGTAAACATTGTATCCTGTTCAGCACAGAGGTGTTAGGGAATTTGGGATTTATTACTTTAAGTTAAAGTTTGGAAACATGTATTAGAGATTTAAATGTAAAATTATTCATTAACATCAGAAACTTTGCCTTTCTTGCAAACTGACACTAGAAATCTGATAGTAAAATGTGGATAATGTGATTAGTATTTTAAAGGAATGTTTAAAGGTTTATCTCCATGCTATTGGGTGTATTTTAAAAAAGAGAGGAAACTAAGTCCAGACTTAGACTTTTGGTGTCTATAGTTCTTGAATTAGGGAAAAACTGTTATTTGAGTTTAAACTGTTGTTGGCGTTCTAGACAGTAATCTAAACTGCAAAAGAGCCCTTTTTCTAAAAGGCAAGAGGAGTGGCTTGGGCCCTAGGGGGCCTGAAGGCAGAAGGAGTTCTTTGTGCCCTTAAAGGTTTTTTCAATTGCAAATAAAGGCTAAGGTGTTAATTGTTTCAGCCAGTATCAGTAAAAGTTATTAAGAACATTGGAAATGGGTTTCTAAACAATATTTGAAAGTGAAGTTGTCTTAAATGTTTAAAGAAAGAGAAAAAAGGAAAATTAGGACTACCAAAGTAATTGCTTAATTGCTATTTCAGCTTGCTCTTGTAAGTTACCTTATAGCAACTTCCAGCTAGCCCATGGAGAAGGACAGTAATCCTTATTCAGATGTAACTTTGGCTTTTACCAGGTTCTAGGTAAGCTCATGCTTAGAGACTATTTCTGTGTTGACCACCTTGTTGCTTTAATTGGAGTAACGTGGCCTTTTGTAGGTCTCACTGATCTGAAAACTGCAGTTTTGAGCCAACCCCAGGCAAAGCGAAGTCCCTGTGAGACTGTGGTGTCTAATCTGGCAGCAGAGTGCTAATTGAGGCAGAGTTGCTTTGGAGCTCAAAGTGGCAGAGTGCTAGCCTTGAGCTGGAGAGCTGAGGGACAGTGCCCAGGCCCCGAGTTCAAGTCCAGCAACCAAGCAAGTGAAATGCCAATGGGATATTTATCCCTGTGTGGAAAGACACTACTGAGACAACGAAGCATCCAGATGCAGAAAGCCTCTGCGTGAATGGCAGAGATGGTGTCAGATCCTAGAGTCACTCGTGCTTGGCCATTCAATATTAATCAGAGCCGGGAGGTCATAGAATAGTTTGTAAGCATGCCTTACTAATGCCCGTGCCTTTCATAACTGGGCAGGAACTTGTCAATCTTCTGTGATAGTGGGTAGTTTAAAGTCCTAATTGAGCGAATTTTTTATTTGACACCAGCCACAAATTCAGGAAAGTTTGTGGATCTGAGGCTTGTGTCTCTATTAATGTGTTTACATCTGACAACTAGAGCATTGTTTAAGGTTGCAGAGATTTAGTTCCCCAGACAATCAGGAAAATGCCTTTGCAAATGGGTGTTAAGTAAGCTAAACTATTGTAGCTAAAGAAGGTTTGTGCAGTTGTTAAATGTTGAATATGATCTCCAGTTTGGAGCAAATTATTATTCCTGATATCTAATCCTTGCAATCCCTGATAAAACAGGCTAGGCTTCTTAAGGTCCCTGGTCAAGCAGAGAGACAATGCCCCTGAGTCAGCTTGAAGAAGTCACAGAAGCTGAATCTCCGCCCATCAATCCCCTTTAGATGAAGGGACCAGTCATTTTTGGAAAGTGAGACAGGATAATTAGAGATAATTAGAGATAGTGGAAAGAATAGAAATTGCACTTGTGTTTCTTTTAAAATAAAGATGGGGGATATGTTGGGAGCCAGAGTGGAATCAAACTGTACTTTGATTTGCATCAGATAATTGCTTGATTGTCTTTTTGATTTTGGCCTTCTCCTGTTCAATTGATCTGAGATTTACCATATGAATGTAACCCCCAACAGTTCCCTGATTAACCATCTGGATGTAACACCTGGCAGTGCCCTGGTCTCAAGAAGGGCTACAAGCTTTGAGTTGAGAATAAATGGGGGGGGGCAGTTTTTGCCTGGGCTGCAGACCTCCCGAACCCGATGTGTTTGTCTCTCTTCTATTTTTTCCAGTCCCTGCCCCCTATTTCAGGAACCCCAATTTGCTGCCGGTAGGCCCCGGCATGTTAGTAACAGCGTCTTTTAGCTATTGCTTTAAAATGAATGTAATGGAAATTTAAGGAAATACTAGTGCTCTTTTAATTTGGACAATAACTTTGTATTTTTCCTCTCTCCCATACTCTGAATAAGATGTGATTTTTTGATACCTATCACCCTCTATTTTTTGGTGCTCTGACCTATGATCTCATATTTCTAATAGATAAAATTAGAATGGATCCTTGGTTTGTTCAGTGATTTTTATTTTCATTAGGATGAAGTATGATTTCTGGATTACTGTAAATGTTCCTGCAGTATTTTTATTCTCTATTTTTAAGTGTATATCTTGATGGCTTGAAACACTAGAAATTTGTATAAGAAAGAGATCATGTTCAGTGTGCTTAGCTTTTTAGCATATATACAGTGCTAGACATATAGCAAATGCTTTGTTTTACCCTCCTTAAAGGATTGAAATTTTAGAAAAAAATTCATTTCAGGTCTGGGAATTTGACTGTTTGCCTAGCATTCATGAAGCTCTGGGTTCAATTCTTCAGACCACATATACAGAAAAAAAGGCAGAAGTTGTGCTGAGGCTTAAATGGCACTAGCTTTCAGAAAGTTCAAGGACAGTGCTCAGGTCCTTAGCTCAAGCCCAGGACTGGGGAAAAAAAGAATAACATTCATTCCTATTCTTTTGTGAAATTAAATGATTTTGACCTTGAGAAGGGAAGAAAACATAAAGAAAACCACTCATATCAAAAGGCATCATATGTATGACTTGAAAGAAAATGTTTTCTTATTTTTTTTTTGCTGCCCATTGAACAGTTTCACTGGTATGTGAAAAAGATAAAAGAAAAGAATGTATGTGTCATAAAAATGGGAAAATGTGAACTTAAGATATATTATTTGCACATTTTAGCCACTTGCACATTGAATTAAATCACTGATTATGCTAAAGTACTACTAAATTTAGTATATATGGAATTCCACATGATCTATTTGTCTAAAAACAAACTTGTTGAACACCAAAATTATTGAATGCAATATTACAAAATTTATAATAATGACTAGTTTGATCCAGTAATATTCAATACATGAGCTAACTTTCTGTTTTTTTCTTTACATCTATCTTTTTTTAACTACATAAATAGATTTATTCTGTGATATTCTCATAGCAATGAAATCCTCCCTTGATACATTTTTCATATATTTTTATTGTAATTAATAGAAGGGTTACATTATATTTCCCAGATAGAAGGTACATTAATTCACACACTTGGATATCCTTTCTCATGTCTTGGTCCCTATTTACCTCCCCCGCAACCCTCACCCCTCATCTTGTTTTCCCCCTTTCCTATCCAATTTCAAATAACCAAATACAAAGTAAGATACTGTAACGTATGAGATAATCAAGGGATAGCAAAATAGATGAGAGATAACAGTACATTAAGGACAACAATCACTCATTATATGGCTTTTGTTTCTATATCCTAGAGGTCCTCTCATTTAGTGTCATACTATATGGCCTTATGTATGTAGGTTTTGCTCTATTGAAAATCTCTGCTAGGAGAGACCAAGATTTGTACTGATTATGACAAATGAGGGAAACCATTGAGCTAAGTTCCTTTGAGTCTGGCTTACTTCACTTAAGATGATTTTTTCTAAGTCTTTCCATTTCCTAACAAATGGGCCAATGTCATTTTTTATGAAAGCAGAGTAGTATTCCATTGTGTACAAATGCCACATCTTATTGATCCATTCATCAACTGAGGGACATCTGGGTTGGTTCTATATCTTTGCTATGGTAAATATTGCTGCAATGAACATCATTGTGCTAGTGAATTTAGTCTGTCCTTGTAAGTGGAATTGCTGGGTCATAGGGGAGCTCTATGTTTAGTCATTTAGGAACTGCCATACTGCTTTCCATAGTGGTTGAACGAGTTTGCACTCCCACCAACAGTGTAGTAGTGATCCCTCCTGGCCACATCCATCTTTAAATCTATCTTGATGAAGCTTTCTCTAATGAATTCCTACTGTCAATTCCATGCTCTAGTAATGTGCTGAAAACTTAATTTCTTATTTGATTTCTACTTCACTGTGTTCCTCTATACTAAACTCATTGGAACACATAGAATTTATTCAAGATTGCCACTATTATATGCCACTATTACATAATACTTATATCCTCTATTGATAAGTTCCAGTATTTTTATGATTCCTCTTACAGTCTTCCTCCAAAATGTGTACATTTGTACATGGGTAATACATTTTTTGTATTCCATAACTAAAGAATTAGTGAACAGAAATAGACTTCTTTTTAGTGCTCTATATTATTTACTAGCAAGAGGGACCATTAGCTGTCCCAGAGTTTCTATTTTTAGTTTTCTCATTTTTTTCTGTATTCTTATATGAGAGAAAAGCAAAACTTACAATTTATTTAAAATTAGGCTTAAAATAATCATCTTCTGGATTGTTGCAACACTATTTACCATAGCAAAGATATGGAACCAACCCAGATGTCCCTCAGTTGATGAATGGATCAACAAGATGCGGTATTTATACACAATGGAATTCTATGCTTCTGTCAGAAAGAATGACATCACCACATTTGAAAGGAAATGGAAAGACTTAGAAAAAATCATATTAAATGCAGTAAGCCAGACTCAAAGGATCATAGATTCAATGGTTTCCCTCATTTGTCATAATCAGTAGAAACCATGGGCTCTTCTAGCAGAGATTTACAATAGAACAAAACCTACATACCTAAAGCCATATAGAATGATGCTAAATGAAAGACCTTTAGGATATAGAAACAAAAGCCATATAATGAGTGATTGTTGTCCTTAAGGTACTATGTTATCTCTCATCTCTTTTGCTGCCTTTGGTTATCTCATATTGTTACAGTATTTTACTTTGTTATCTGATATATTGTTAATATGCTTATTTATTTGAAATTGGATAGGAAAGGGGGGAAAACTAGATGGGGTTGGGGGTGGGGGGGGAGAGAAATGGAGACCAAGACATGAGAAAGAGTATCAATGTGAAGTAATTTACCTGCTATCTGGTGAATATAATGTAACCCTTCTATTAATTAAAATAAAAATATATGAGAAAAAACTAATCGTCTTTGGGTCCTCAGTTCATACAACGCTGGATTGCTAAATATTTGTTCTACATAATTGTTCTAGACAATGATGCAAAAGGGTGATGGGAGAAGGGAAGGTGGGAAGAAAAGTCCTATTATGTGTTATCAAGGTTTAAGGAATAATATATCCACTACCTGACAAATATAAGTGCAATCCATCTGTACATCACCCCAATAATAAAATACAATAAAAAGAAAAAATAATGAAATAAAGGTATAGGCAATTAGAAGGGAAGGAATGCAAAACTGTCTAGGCAAAACATGAGACATCTGTCTTGACTGTCTGGTTCATACATAAAAAAAATCAACTTAATTTTCATTTTTATGTGTGAAAATCACAAGGGATTTCAGGAAAATAAGTGCACTTATGTGGAAACAATAATTTCAATATTAGAATATATAAATAATTAAAATAAAATATAAGTATACACATATAAATGAATGTGCAATTGTTTATCCACTGATAAACTCTAAATAAAATCCTAATACAGAGAAAAACTGCATTTCTATTCAGTTATGAATGTTACAGTGAGTTTCTATAATGTATACACAATAACTAATGGCAGGGAAATAACATAGGGGATTTAAATATCAGATGAAGAAGGTCAAACATTTCTTTGTGGTGAAAAATCCAAGTAGTGATAAATTTAAACATGATTATAACACTTAAACCTAAAATGCTAGTATGGGAATTAATGCACCATCTATCTGGCAAATATAATGTAACCCTTGTATTAATTACAATAAAAAATATATGAAAAAACCTAAAATGCTAACATTTGAAATTCTCTAAACAATGCAGAAAAATAGCATGACAAAGTTGTAATTGTGATATTGGCTAATGTTACCATTAGGAGTGGCATATTATGTTAAGGTTTTACAACGTGCAAATAATTGTGAGCAATTTTCTATTGTATAACCAATTCATGTATGTCCTGAAAAGCACACTCATAAATTTTACTGTCGTATCATTTCTAATGCTACTGAATACTTTTGTGTTTTGTAATTCCTTGTATCATACATATTTTCACAGTTGACTCAGTATCATGAAATAGGACATTCATGTATGCATTTACTTTGTATATAACTTCTTGAAGTCATCCCAAAGTCTCCATGAAGAACTTACATAAAAATTCAGACAGACTCTACTATTTAAAAACTTAAAATGCACTGCATATTGTTAGATTTCATTAATAATTTTAAAAATCAAAAAGTTCAATAGGCTATAATGGACTATGTTATTTACTGATAATTGGTAGAGAAATATTGGATTTTTTGTTTTTGCCAATCCTGGACTTTGATTCAGGGGCTGAGCATTGACCTTGGATTCTTTCTCTAAAGGCTAGACATTTACCACTAAGCCTCAGCATCATTTCTCCCATTTTTCTATGCATGTGGTACCGAGTAAGTGAACTGAGATCTCCATGCATGCTAGGCAACACTCTACCACTAGGCCAAATTTTTGTCCCTGCAATATTGGATTTTGACATGTATTTTTAGTACACTTAAGATGGCAAATGTTCATATCTAATAATGAATGCCCTTATAAGCTATTACCACACAGGGACATTCACACTTATTTTACATGTGACTTCTCTAGATAAAAATACAGTATTGTATTCCTAGTTAAACTAGAGCAGTGGAAGGGCAAAATGAGATATAAAGCAATTTCTTTCCTTTATCCCAATTTTCCTCTGAGGAAAGAATTTGCCCTTTATTTTTAGATGATCTCCATCCAAGTGATGTTTGCTATTAGAAACAAGATATATCACATCAAAATGAAGTTCATAATCTTCAAGGGCCCACACTGATTTCAATTGTGTTTTAGATATCAAGGTTACTGAGGTCATTTTTTTGCCAGTCTTGGGCATGAACTCAGGGCCTGAGCACTGTCCCTGGATTTTCTCAAGGATAGGGCTCTACCACTTGAGCCACAGCACCACTTCTGGCTTTTTGCTATATATGTGATACCGAGGAATTGAACCCGAGTCTTTGTGCATGCTAGGCAAGCACTCTACCACTAGGTCAAACTCCCGGCCCCCCAGAGGTCATTTTCAACGGATGAATTTTCCATACAAGTTGTGATATGGTTGCTGAATTAATCTCAGGGAAATAGCGAGCATTGAAGGGACATAAAGCCAGTTTGCCTGGAATAAAAGGATGATTATATGTCACAAAATTTCAAATAAACAAACTACCATTGGTATTTATTTTAGATTTAGCCGCTTGTTTCAATGACCCTGGTCTCAAATGCCAATGAATTATATATCATAGACAAAAAGGTTCCAATCATTGCGCCTTCCATATTTATGGCATCCATAAAAGTGCAAAGGAGATTGACTATAGAAATGTTCATTGAAGAGAAAGAGGATTAAAGTCCCAAATAGCTGTTAACCTTCAAATACTATGTAGTTTTAATGAAACAAATCTATTAAGTCACTCTATTAAGTAGACAAAAGAAATATATGTGATCTCTCTTTTGTCCTCGCTTTGGGACCTTTTTCTGAGTTGAAACACTTCTGTTACAATAACCAGTCATAAGAAAACACAGTAGATGTTCTAACTTATGACTTTAAATTTACTATTATTTTACTTTTCTTATAGAGACTAGCCAAATATTATACAAAAACAGGAATAATACTTTGAAATACGGGTCTCATTGAAATAACTTGTCCAGTACAAAACATCTTATTTAGGCTCTACAGTGTATGTAGCACTCTATTTATACACAGAGTGGAATGCAATTGAATTGTCTCAGAGGTCAGGGAAGCAATACCAAAAAAAAACCCTTGAGGTTCCGGCGGCGAAGGTAGCCCTGCAGCCCAACCTGGGTCTCGGCGGCGCCGTCGTCGTCACCCTCTACAGGATGGGCTTCCCGGAGGCCGCCAGAACACAGAAGATTGCGGCTGTACCCACCAGCTCTGCAGGCAGCGGATTCAAGGCAGACCTTATCTTCAAGGAGATTGAGAAGAAGCTTGAAGAAGAAGGTGAACAGTTTGTGAAGAAAATTGGTGGTATTTTTGCCTTCAAGGTGAAGGATGGCCCTGGGGGTAAAGAAGCCACTTGGGTGGTGGACGTGAAGAACGGCAAAGGATCAGTGCTTCTGAACTCAGATAAGAAGGCTGACTGCACAATCACAATGGCCGACTCAGACTTGCTGGCTTTGATGACTGGGAAAATGAATCCTCAGTCGGCCTTCTTCCAAGGTAAATTGAAAATCACTGGCAACATGGGTTTGGCAATGAAGTTACAGAGTCTTCAGCTTCAGCCAGGCAAAGCTAAGCTGTGAGGACCACCTCTGACAGCTGGAGAAACCAAGATGAGATATCTAGACCTATCTTCATTTCCTGTATTATCACAGCCTAGATCAAAATCATACACGGGCAACTAGCATAAGTTAGACTTGTTAAATCGAGGTGGTGGATCATGATTTCCCTAAACTCTGGGTATACAGGGTCTTGTGGTGTATGACTGCTTGGTGGAATTGCATACAATTATGCATGACAAAGTTAATATGGCAATTATGGTTTGGAGTGAGTTTGAGTTTCAGAATAAAATTAGGAACAGTATAATCTTAGGGATTATGTAAACAAAAGCTCTTACTTTGCTTAGAACTAACTATATATAAGGTTCATTCTACTGAAGATTCAATTTAAGAATTTTCTTTGGGCCCAGCCTAGTGGCTCATTCCCGTAATCCTAGCCACTCAGGAGGCTGAGATCTGAGGATCACGGTTCAAAGCCAGCCCAGGCACTGAAGAATGTGAGACTCTTATCTCTAATTAACCAGTAGAAAACGGGAAGTGGGCTGTGGCTCAAGGGGTAGGGCTGTAGCCTTGAGCTGAAGAGCTCAGGGTCAGTTCATAGGCCCAGAGTTCAAGTCCCATGACCGACGGAAAAAAAAAAAAAAGAATTTCCTTTGGGAGAACTAGGGTGAAAACGGAATACTAGTAACTGAGCCTCAATTAATGTTGTACACTTGATAACTTTCATGTATTTTTCATTACTAGTTCTTAATATTCTGCATCTGCATTGGGATTAAATGGGGAAAAGAACATAAAAGTTTTGCATATCATACCATCAGAAACTATCCTCCTCCCCCCAAAAAATTATGATCAAAGCTTGGGGGAAATTTTGTAGTGGAACACAGGCCTATTTTTAAAGTAAAAACTATTTTTAAAGTGGGTTTATTTCTTGAAAAGTCAGGGTATTAGAATCATATAATGTTGAAAATACATTTGTTTTTCAGAAGCACAGTTTTCACATTATTTCATTAAATTTATGAGGTTCTCAGCCTTTTACCTATGCTTAAGTAATTATACATATTTGCTTTTTCTTTATATTCTAATGTTATTTCTTTCTAATTCTAATGCTATTTCTTATTCCTCAGACACACATGGAATAAAAATAATGCTTTTGGAAGAATATTTAATAGAAAATAAAGTAGCTCTTCCTGAAAAAAAAAACCCTTGTTCTTTCTGTCTGGGCATTTTCACCATTACTTCACTAACATATGCTACTAATTAAAAATAATTTACTAATTGCTTCAGACACTTGAGAAATTGTGACACACCACCATTTTCAAGTGATGTACTACCCTTCTGATTTCACCAGGTTATCATACAGTTGATGCAATAACCTTTTGTGATTCCTCAAAAAAAGAAAAGGTTGTAAAGAAGTAGTAAATATATTTGAACAATACAAACCTTTAAATATTATTACATTTTACAATGTTGCATTACTTTAGAATCCCTAGCATGACAAGAATTAAACCAGGACAAAGAACAGGACTAGAGGAAATGAGCAGGACAAACAATAGTACTAGAAATTCATTTCTGAGATACAGCCATATCCTGTTAGGGAGTTCATTTTTCAATATTTTTGGAAATTTCTTCACTCATTTAACTTATTATGTCATAAAGGTTCCCAGTTTACTTGCCTTTTTACTTTCCAAATTCACATATGAAATTCAAATTCATTATCAAAGACTTCAACATTTCAGATGCTATTTCTATGAAACATACTTTGTGAGCTCTTGACAGTGTACACTAAGTTTCAGCAAAAGGAAAAGAAAAAGAACATTTATAATACTAACTGAGGTGCTTTGTTTAAGTGATATGAGAACAATATGTACCATCTTCCATTCTGACAGAAAGGTTAGTTTCCACAAATCCTGTGGGGAGAAAAATGCACTTAGTATAATCATGACTAAGTGCTTAAAAAACAGATATTAGACACATTTTCACTGTAGTAGTCTGAAAACCAATAGATTTAATTAGCCTTGAGCCATTTTATTATTGATTCTTAGTCACATTTTTGTTGCTCCCCTTGGGATTGATTTCAGCTTCTGGAGATTTTAAATCTGAGCCTTTTCAAGGATTAGAGTTCTGAGATTTGAACCAAAGCACCACTTCTGTCTTTTACTTCTTATGTGGTTCCAAGCATATAAGCCCAAGCAGGCTGTATGGATGTATTTCTATCACTCCATCAAAAAGCCACAGTACTCCCCCGAAGTACCCATTGTTAAAATACCTTCATTTCTCTATTTCATGTATATTGGAAATCTTTTCAGGAGTTAATATTAGAAATTTAGTGAACCTGGTTTTTCCAGTCTTTACAGATTATGAGGTAACATTTCCGATGTTATTCAAGGAAAGTAGGATTACATTAGAATATTAAATATTCAGAAGTAAAATTGAAACAAACCTCACATAATTTCTACATGAAATTTGATACTTATCTCAGAAGATAACTTCATTGAATAATCCCTTTAATAGTTATATTAACAGAGGCTCAGGAATTTTATATTCATGTGGAATTTTCTGTTATTCAACTCAGTTGGTAGAAAATTTCAGCATAAAGTGCTTTTGATCATGAACCAGAATTAGAACATAGTACGACGTTTATGCTGTGACATACATAATCATATCTGAGAGAATTATACATGTCATATCAAGGAGGAAGGAAATTGGTACTTTCTGAAATTTTAAGAGTTAATGGATTCTGGTTCGTTTGTCCATTGTACATGAGTGAGTACTTTCAGAAAGCTCTGGGTACTACCTGGTGGGTACTACTTTAGGGATGGAAAGGAAATAGCCAAGATCAGGACAGAAATATCAAGTAATATCCATGGGCCAAGCAGTTAACTTGCACAGCGGGGAGAGGGAAGAAGGCAGAGAAGGGAAGGGGCTGCTAACGATCGCTGAGAGATCCCTGGACTCACCAAGGAAGTAGAGGACCCTTCTTCACCTCCAAGGCAGAACACACAGAAGGAGGATTTCCCCTAGCAAGCTTTTCCTCTCTGTCCTGTCACCTCTGCGTGGGTTCATCGTGATTGTGACACAGCTCATCATCCTCACTGCAGGTGCACCCAGTCCGGAAGTTTGGCCCACTCCTGCATAACTCCATGGACAGACTCATTTCCACTGGGAAGACGGAAGACAAGATCCTCCTTCATTTGACTCTCTGTTCTTGGGAACAAGTTAGTAGACATTCAGTGAAGGAATGCTGTGAACGCTTTTCACACAGTGTGTAACCCCACTTCATCCCCAAACCACACATTATTTCTAATTGCTTCTGCCCACATCTTTGTATGCTTTATTTGCAAACACCTGGTCAGTGATTCAATTCTGAGTCATGATTTCTTCTGTTCAATTTTGAAAGCACGATATCTCGAAAAACATGGAATTTCAATAGTTAAGAACGTTTGTGTGTGAATCATTGTACATTCGTAAATTCCTCTAGATCATGAGATGTGCTTAATAAAGACAGAAAGTTTTTCAATTTTTTAATAATAACATATAAGGGGTTATGATTACACTCACCAGATATTAGGAGCATTATTTCTCACACAGTGATACTCCCCAGGATTTTTTTCACGTTTGTCTCTCCCATTCCTCCCACTCATCTGGTTTTCCCCCACTCTTTACTATTTCAAATAATCAAATGAATATACAATATATTATATAATATACAGGTATATTAACAATAAGAGGTAGACAAAGGCCAAAAAAAGAGAGGAAAAGTAGCATAGCACATTAAAAACAACAATCACTCACATATCTTAGAGATACTTTCATTTAGTCTCATCCTATATCGCCACATGATTTTAGGATTTCCACTATTGTAATCCTCTTCTAGGAGATTTCTTTATCTATAATAATCATTGCCATGGGGGAAACCATTTATCTTATAAGTTCCTTATGTTCCTTTGTGTCTGGCTTATTTCAATATTAATATTTTTTTCTAAGTCTTTCCATTTTGAATGATGATATTAATGCAAGACGATAAACCAATCTCACCATGAAAGATTCAATTCGGATAACTTTCTAGTCCATTTGAAGATGAACATGTATGTAAAGTCTTCATTAAATCGTGTGTGTCTTTACTGCGTATTTCCCTAATATTTGAACATTTCTTCATAAAACATATTTTCTAATCACCATCATGTAAAGTAATAAACAATCACATTAGTATTTTCTAAACCAATCTTCTCAGCATCTTTCTTTAATTAAAGAATGAAAAACAGTCATAACATTAAAAAAAAGGTGTAGGTAAAATAGTAAAGAGAAAATAAAAACATCTTAAAATGCAAATAAAAAAGGGTAGAAGAAACAAAGAAAAAATGCAAAGAAAAAGAACAACAACAACAACAAAAATGGTATTCTTCAGGATTTTTTTGAGAGGGGCAAGGCAGGTTAGGAAACTTGTGTCTCCTCTATATTTGGGATCTGAACACTTCAGAAAGTCTTTTTCTCTTGTGATTTGGCTTTGAGGTTTTTGGATCCGATTGCTTCTTTGGGAAAATGAAGCTGAAAGATTCATGGGCAGGTTTTGTTTACCAGGCTTGGGGCCTGGCGCAGGGGATGGACTTCAGCAGTGCTGGGGTCAGATTTCCAGCTAAGGGATCTCAGGGAAATCCTTTGCCCTATATATTGATGGCACTGTCAGCAACACCTCTCAGGCTCTAATTGCTTTGGCCGGGTCTTTGCCAGCAGTCAAGATGGCACTGCTCTCAGCTTGTGGGGGAGGGGCTACCTCCCAATGCTGTTCTGCGAGCAGAAGTGGAAACTTCTCCTGTGAGGTATTCACAAATTGCTGGATTCTCCAGTTCTGTGAAGCTGGCAGGTCTGTGCATGACCGGTGTCAGCTCTGGGGTCATGCAGGCTCTGTGTGGCTCTGTCTGCAGCAGGCAGGTCTGCAGTGCCGAGAAGCTCTGCTGCTCATATTCAGAAGAGGTGCTTGGTCTCCACGGCCACTCCTAAGCTAAATGAAAGGACCTCTATGATACAGAAACAAAAGCCATATAATAAGTGATTGTTGTCCTTAATGTGCTATGTTATCTCTCATCAGTTTTGCTGTCCCTTTGTTATCTCATATTGTTACAGTATTTCACTTTGTTATCTAATATATTGGATATATGCATATTTGATTATTTGAAATTGGATAGGTAAGGTGGGAAAACAATATGAGGGTGTGCCGGGGCCAACCGGCAGCAAACCAGGGTTCGCAGATTGGGGTTCCTGAAATAGGGGACAAGGACTAGGAAGAAAAAGAAGAGAGACAGACACACCGGGTCCGGGATGTCCGCAGTCCAGGCAAAGACTGACTCGACTGCCGCGTTTATTTTCCCCTCCCCCTTCTTCCCTCCTCCTCTCCCAGGGAACCTCCAGGTGTTACATTCATATGGTAATTCTCAGGTCATTTACATAGAATAGGGCCAGAAAGCAATAAGACAATATAGCCATCGTCTGATGCAAGTCAAGGTACAGTTTGATTCCACTCTGGCTCCCAACATGTCCCCCGTTTTTTATTTTAAAAGAAACACAAGTGCAATTTTTACTCTTTTCTATACCCCTAATTTATCCTGTCACATTTTCCAAAAATGACTTTGGTCCCTTGGTCCAACGGGGATTTGATGGGCGGAGATTCAACTTCCGTGACTTCTTCAAGCTGACTCAGGGGCGCCGTCTCCACGCTTGACCAGGGACCTTAAGAAGCCTAGCCTGTTTTATCAAGGGGTTGCAAGGATTAGACACCAGGAACAACAATCTACTCCAAACTAGAAATCATACTTGACATTCAACAACTGCACAAACCATCCTTGGCCACAACAGCGCAGCCTACCTAGCACCCATTTGCAAAGGCTTTTTCTTGATTGTCTGGGGAACTAAATTTCTGCAACCTTAACAATGCTTCAGTTGTCAGATCTAAACAGATTAATAGAGACACAAGCTTCAGATCCACAAACTTTTCCTGAATTTGTGGCTGGTGTCAAAAATAAAAAAATTCGCTCAATTAGGACTTTAAACTACCCACTATCACAGAAGATTGACAAGTTCCTGCCCAGTTATGAAAGGCACGGGCATTAGTAAGGCATGCTTACAAACTATTCTATGACCTCCCGGCTCTGATTAATTTGAATGGCCAAGCACAAGTGACTCTAAGATCTGACACCAACTCTGCCATCCAAGCAGAGGCTTTCCTGTCCCGGTAGTGTCTCTCCACACAGGGATAAACATCCCATTGGCATTTCACTTTGTTGGTTGCTGGATTTGAACTCAGGGTCTGGGCGCTGTCTCTCAGCTCTCCAGCTCAAGGCTAGCGCCCTGCCACTGTGAGTCCCGAGCTTGGTGCTTGAGTGCTTCCCCCCAGCTTTTCAGCTCAGAGCTAGCACTCTGCCACTTCGAGCTCCAAAGCAACTCTGTCCCAGCATCCTGCTGGCAGATTAGACACCACAGTCTCACAGGGACTTTGCTTTGCCCGGGCAGGCTCAAAACTGTGGCTTTCAGATCAATGAGTCTACAAAAGGCCACTTTACTCCAATTAGAAGCAACAAGGTGGTCAATACAGAAATAGTCTCTAAGCATGATCTTACCTGGAACTTGGTGAGGGCCAAACTTACATCTGAATGAGGATCTGCTGTCCTTCTCCATGGGCCTTCTGGAGATTGCTATAAAGTAACTTACAAGAGTAAGCTGAAATAGCAATTAAGCAATTACTTTGGTAGTCCTGATTTTCCTTTTTTCTCTTTCTTTAAACATTTAAGACAATTTCACTTTCAAATATTGTTTAGAAACCCATTTCCAATGTTCTTAAAACTTTTGCTGATACTGGCTTAAACAATCAACACCTTAGCCTTTATTTGCAATTGAAAAACCTTTAAGGGCACAAAGAACTCCTTCTGCCTTCAGGCCCCCTAGGGCCCAAGTCACTCCTCTTGCCTTTTAGAAAAGGGCTTTTTTTTTTTTTGCAGTTTAGATTACTGTCTTAAACTCCAACAACAATTTAAACTCAAATAACAGTTTTTCCCTAATGCAAGAACTATAGACATCAGTGCACCAAAAGTCTAGGTCTGGACTTAGTTTCCTCTCTTTTTTTTTTTTAAATACACCCAATAGCATGGAGATAAACCTTTAAACATTCCTTTAAAATACTAATCACATTATCCACATTTTACCATCAGATTTGCAAGAAAAGACAGACAGGCAAAATTTCTGACGTTAATGAACAATTTCACATTTAAATCTCTAATACATGTTTCCAAACTTTAACTTAAAGTAGTAAATCCCAAATTCCCTAACATCTCTGTGCTAAACAGGATACGATGTTTACAATGTAAACAGTTGTATGCCTTGCAATAAAATGCAGATTTCAGGATCTAGAAAAATATTTACCAGTTTTTCTTTAAGACAATGCAATAATCCTTTGAGACATAGGAAACATTCAAACCTACTAATTTTCTAGAAGTTTAGACTTAGATTTACCCAATTGCTTTTGTGTTTCAAATGAGCTCAACCATTGTTTTATACAGCATGCTGACAATTTAACCTTGAACATGTTCACTCACACCCATTCGTACACACATTCATACTCAAAGATCTTAAAGCGCGCAAAATTAATATCGGCCGTTCATTTTCCGGAAATTTTAGTACCATGAGGGTTTTTTTGTTGTTGTTGTTTTTTGTTGTTTTTGTTGTTGTTGTTTTTGCAAAGCTTATTCTTGGAGGTGACAACCAGGTTTTTTGTTGTTGTTGTTGTTGTTTTTGTTTTTAAACAAAGCTTTCTAACAAGGCAACTTAGCTGAAATTTATTCTTCCAGAGTTTGTTTCTGATATCAGACATATTACTTTTTGCAGATGAAAGTTGGGTGGGAGTCTTAAACCTAGGAGAACTAAGACAAGTCTGTGTCCTGTCACCAAGTGTCTCTAGACTGTCACTTCAGCAGGTTGTAGGAAAAAGGAAACTGAACGAAGCCTGCAGCTGCTTTGTCTGGCCTCTGCTCACCTCAGCTGCAGCGGATTGGGAGGGGCCATACCAGGCCCAGAAATGTTCAAATAAATAACAAGGATGTGTGCTTGAGTACGCACAGAAAAACCATAAGGATCCATACTTAGAAATGGTACCAATTTTAAAGACAAAACTGGACAAGGAAAAAATGTAACACGAACAAGACAAACGGAGACTTTTAAATAATCAGACATTGACATATAACAAGAAAATTGGACTCAATCAGATACACTTAACACAAAAAACATGAGCTCAAATGAATGTTTTCACCAAACAGTTATTTTTAGATTTAGACATGTCTTGCTGGTGGGACTCTCAGGTATGCCTTGTTATTGACAAGAAACTCAGAAGGGGAGGGGGGGTCAAGGCGTCCCTTGACCACCCAGGCCTCTGTTTTAGGCCCACAGTGCACCTTTTCAAACAAACAAACAAAAATAAAATAAAATAAAATAAAATAAAATAAAATAAAATAAAATAAAACGCTGACATACAAGGGGGTCGGCCGACTTCTACTTACCTCTGGAGGCCTTTGCTTTTCACCTGGGCATCTTTTACAAAAAAGGTTATTAAGAAGAGGGCTGGTAAAGACAAAATAATGTCACATATTAAATTGTGTAGAGTCAATAAATATGTTAAAAGGTCCCTACATAATAGTAAAAGGAGGAGAAACACAGCTCATATGAATGTGTGGAACAAGTGGATCAGTAGCAGTCCCAATTGACATGCACAAATAACTCAGGTCCTTCCCACATCGCAGGATGCACCACTGGAGGGTTGGGGGTGTAGGCCCAGTGAGTCACTGCTTGGATGGCCACTGTCACTCTCCACGATCCGAACGCAGCGTTCAGGCAGCCAGCGGGCGTCATTTTCTCCTTGTGAAAAAACACATACATGCCCTCGACCCCAGGTTAGAACAGGATCGGGTCCATGCCAAGCACCAGTTAGGGGATCCTTCCATTTTACTAAGGCAAAAGGACGCTGCGCTCTTTTTTCCCAGAATCGCTGAGCAGCAGATAAATTATTTGAATCCAAATTCAAAAAATTTAAAACAAATAAAGCATGATTAAGTATATTCACAGGGGTAGCGGGATATGACTCTCCTTTCTGTATTTTAGCAATTTGATGTTTTAATAATCCATTAGCTCTCTCCACGATGCCTTGACCTTGAGGATTGTAAGGAATGCCTGTAATATGAGTGATATTATAGGAATGGCAGAAGGATTGAAATGCTCGGCTTGCATAGCCAGGGCCATTATCTGTTTTTATTTGTGAGGGAATCCCCATCTCAGCAAAGCATCGAATGCAGTGAGAGATACAATGTTTAGTGGCTTCCCCAGCAAGGGGGGTGGCCAAGATAAAATTAGAATAAGTATCTACAGTAACATGAACATATTTTAATCGGCCAAATGATGGAACATGCGTGACATCCATCTGCCAAATGTGATTACAAAGCAGTCCTCGTGGATTTATGCCTAAATGGGGGGCTGGTGAAAAAGGGACACAGTTGGAGCAAGTCTTAACTATTTGCTGTGCGGCTTCTCTAGATAATTTAAACTGTCGGCGCAAGGCTCGACTGTTTTGATGATGGATGGCATGTGACTGCTTAGCAAGTTCAACCTGAGTTAAGTAAACTCTGGTGGCTGAGTCAGTAACTGCATTGCCCTCACTTAAAGGGCCAGGAAGATTAGTGTGAGCTCGAACAAAGCCAAAAAAACAGGGGTGGTTGCGAGAACAAAGCAAAGTTTGTATTTGGCGAAATTGGGTCTGAATATTGGAGTTAGTAGTTCCAATAAAGGGAACAGTTTCTATGACTTGAAGAGCACGAATTACATATTGACTGTCTGAGTATAAGTTAAAGGGCTCGTCTTGTAACAGGACGAGTGCTTGTAAAACAGCCTCTAATTTCACCTCTTGGGCAGAGGAAAAACCTGTAACCCAAGATTGAGTTTTCCCATTAATGGTCAGAGCAGCCGTTCCATTTGAGGATCCATCTGTAAATACCAAAGCGGCAGAAGATAAAGGCGAGGCCTGTACTATGGAAGGAAATAGAAACGTATGACACGCAGCAAATTGGAGAAGTTTGTTAGACGGGTAGTGATGCAAAATTTTTCCCATATAATTGGCCCAAGCAATGGCCCAAGAATCGCAATGGGCGAATAGCCAATCTTGTTGTTGTAAATTATATGGGACACAGATAAAATGAGGTTCCTGACCTAAATATTTACGGGAATCCACTCGGCACATGTGTATCAGATTAGCTACCAATTCGTAGTAGGGGGTCAGCACTTTGCCGGGTGTTGATGGTAGATAAAGCCATAAAAGTGGGCCATCCTGCCACAATACAGCAGTTGGGGAGTGAGAAGTAGCTAAAATATAAACTCCCCATGGTTTAGAATAGTCACAATAGGTCATTTGTTGCTGGGAAATTGCCTTTTCTACAATTTGGATGGCCCTCCTGGCGTCAGGATTTAATTCACGCAAGGATGTAGGGTTGGTATCTCCTTTTAAGAGATCAAAAAGGGGTTTTAACTCTCCTGTGGAGAGCTTTAGATAAGGCCGAAGCCAATTTATATCTCCTAAGAATTGCTGAAAATCATGAAGAGTTCTTAAGTGGGAAGTTTTTAATTGTATTTTTTGGCTTTTAAAATAGTGTGGGCCTAATATATGGCCTAGATATGTAAAAGGGGGGTGTTCCTGAACCTTTTCAGCTGCTATTATAAGGCCAAAGAGGCTCAGATCTTGCTTTAGTTGTCCAAAGGCTTGTCGTACGACGATAGGGTCAGAACAAGCCAACAAGATGTCATCCATATAATGAACAATATAAACAGAAGAAAATTTTTCACGAGTGGAAGAAATGGCTCTAGCTACAAAACTTTGACATAAAGTTGGGCTATTTGCCATGCCCTGTGTGAGCACAAGCCAGTGATATCGCTTCATGGGTTCTTTAAAATTAACAGAGGGGACACTGAAGGCAAAGCGCTTACAGTCTTGAGGCGCCAGGGGTATAGTATAGAAACAATCCTTCAAATCTATAATAATCTTATAAGTATCCTTTGGGATTGCCATGCGTGAAGGCAAGCCAGGCTGTAGGGCCCCCATCACTTCCATTGTGGCATTTATTTTTCTCAAATCCTGTAACAGCCTCCATTTACCTGACTTTTTCTTTATAACAAAAATTGGAGAATTCCATGGAGAGTTAGAAGGGGCCACATGCCCCAAGTCCAGCTGTTCCTGTACCAGCTGCTGTACTGCAATGATCTTTTCTAGTGAAAGAGGCCACTGTTCAACCCATACCGGTTGTTCAGAGAGCCAATTTATGGGATCAGCATGAGGGGGAGGGCAAACGACAGCTCCCGTCAAGGGATACCCCAATCCTTGTCTCGTAGGGTGAGACTGGGGTTGGAGTGGCTCTAGCTCCCCCTGTGCTGCTCGGCCTAGTCCCCTAAAGGTGAGGAGGCCTTGATCAAGTAACTGCTTAGTGACCGCAGCACTAGGACTAAACATATACACTCCCATTTTTTCCATGATATCACGACCCCATAAATTAATTGCAGATGATCCAAGACAAATGGCTGAAAATGACCAGAGTGCCCTTCCTCATCTCTCCAAACAAGGATCGCACTGCTCTGCTGTGGGTCAGTTGCTTGCCCAACCCCCTGTAGGGAAGTCATAGAGGTTGTCAGGGGCCATTGGGCTGGCCAATGTTTTTAGATATCACAGACACATCTGCTCCAGTGTCTAATATTCCTTTAAAGGGCTTTTCTTGTATAAATATAGTCATCTCAGGCCTCTCTTGTTTTATGCTTTGTACCCAATAGATATCAGAAGATCTAAATCCTCTCTGTCCACATGGGGAATTAGCAGTCTCCCCGGGAGGTAAAGGCACAAGTATTAATTGTGCTAATTTTTGACTGGCTGGGATCGATACCACGTGTTTCGGGGCAGAGGCCATAACTTTGATTTCTCCAGTAAAATCCTGGTCAATTTTGCCAGGTGTAATCTGTATCCCTTTAAGGGCTGAGCTACTTCGCCCTAACAGCAATCCAGCCACTCCCGGGGGAGGGGGCCGAAGACCCCCGTGGGGAGAGCTTGTGTCCCCATCTCTGGGGTCAATACTGAGCAGGTGGAGGAACAGAGGTCCAATCCTGCACTTCCTGGGGTGGCACGGAGGAGGCCGGAGACTGATCTTGGGGGGTTGTTAGAAGATGCACTTGTGGCCGAGAAGAGGGAGGGACTGCCCCATGGTTTTGCGGGGCCAGGGGCTGGCCCCTCCTCCAGTTTCCCGAAAGCGGGCGGCCATTGCGATCTGTTCTTGACCTGCAATCTTTAGCCCAGTGCTTCCCTTTACCACAGCGTGGACATGTGCCAGGTGATTTTTCTCTCTTTTGCCTGGCCTGGCGTGGGCATTGCGTCATCCAATGTCCTATTTGTCCACAAGAGAAGCAACGCCCTGGGGGTCTAGCATCCCGAGAATGCCGCTGACCTCTATATTTTAGAGACTCACTAACAGTCTTTCCTTGAGGAGCGGCGGCTAAAGTAAGGCCTTGTACATGGGAGGGTCCAATATCAGCACACAGTGAAATAAAGTCCGTGATTCCTCCCTTATTCCTATGGGGTCTGATAGCTGCCTGACAGGCAGCGTTGGCATTTTCATAGGCTATGTGTCTAACTATAATCTCCCTTGCATTCTCATCTTGTACTAGGCGGTCTGCAGTCTCCATTAATCGAGACAAAAATTCTAGATAAGGCTCATTTGGTCCCTGTTTAACTTCTACTAGATTTTTTGTACGATTGGAATTGCGTAACTTTTTCCAAGCCTCTCTCGCCGCAGCATTTATTTGTAAATAGGCCTCCTTTGCATAACCCAATTGATCTTTGGTGTTTTTATAGGTTCCCTCTCCTAACAACTGATCAACAGTGTAAGGCAGGTTCTTAGACCTATTTGTTTCAATTTTAGCCCGACACTGTGCAGTGAACTCTGTCTCCCATAATAAGTACTCTCCCGCACTAAGGCATGCTCTGGCAAGCCGCTTCCAGTCATTTGGGCATGCAATACCAGCACATGCGGCCTCCAATATTACTTGAGTAAAAGGGGCAGTTGGCCCATATTGGGAGCAGGCATTTTTTAAATCCTGTAATAGTTTAACAGGAACAGGTTGATGGTATACTTGTTCATCATGATCAACTAAACTAGGGAAGCATCGAGGCCCTGAAATACCTTCCCTCTCTCTAGCAGCCTGAGTCAGGTTTAATTGCGATGCACTGTGCCTGGTTGTAGTGCCTGTTAAAAGGGGCTTGTTGCTAGGGCCTTTAGGCTTGCCTAAAGGTTGAGAAAGGGATTGAGGCCGTAAGGCTGCAGCCGGAGGCGGTGGGTGTGAGGGGTAAGGTTTAGAATCAGACACCATAGTGGCCTGAGGGTCATATTTCTTTCCTACTTCTGGGGGGGCTCTCTGCTCTGTCCCCATTTTCGATAGAAAATGTAGGATTTCTTCTAACTTCTTCTCCATCGTAGCCATTCGGCCCTCCATTGACTCATCATAACTTTCCTCCTTGATATTCAAACCTGAATTCTGATACTCAATATCTACTGGTTGTTGTTCCCTTTTCAAGATCTCACTTAGACTCTCTTGGGCTGCGGCATATGGCTCAGCCTCAGGTTCTTCAGAAGGGTCCTTTAACTCATAAAGTTCCCTTAATTCAAGATTAAGTTCAGCATTTTCATGTAGAGGATCTATGTATTCACTTACTAAACTCCATACAGTAGCAGCCTCTATTGGGGTCTTCTCGGGGCCATATACATCATAATAATCTAGAATTCTTTTTCCTATCCGCTGCCAGGCTTTTTGGAATTCCTCCTCTATAGACCTCGGGCATGCCTCCTTAAGAAACTGTAGGAAGCTCTGAAGCACCCCCTCTTCCACCCACGTTCCGTGGGCTTCAAATAGGCCTGTTAAGATCGGTAGAAATAACCCATGGCTATTAGCTTGACCCATAATTTTTACTCCTGACTATACTCTCTTAATAGTCCTACGATGTGTTACTCACCACAGGGAGGGGTCCTTCACCTTCGTCCCAGATTTTCAGGGTCCCTGTTCGGGCGCCAGATGCCGGGGCCAACCGGCAGCAAACCAGGGTTCGCAGATTGGGGTTCCTGAAATAGGGGACAAGGACTAGGAAGAAAAAGAAGAGAGACAGACACACCGGGTCCGGGATGTCCGCAGTCCAGGCAAAGACTGACTCGACTGCCGCGTTTATTTTCCCCTCCCCCTTCTTCCCTCCTCCTCTCCCAGGGAACCTCCAGGTGTTACATTCATATGGCAATTCTCAGGTCATTTACATAGAATAGGGCCAGAAAGCAATAAGACAATATAGCCATCGTCTGATGCAAGTCAAGGTACAGTTTGATTCCACTCTGGCTCCCAACAAGGGTGGGTCGGGCGGAGGGAATTGGGGACCAAGACATGAGAAATGGTATCAATGTATATGAAGTAATGCACCTTCCATCTGGTGAATGGAATGTGACCCTTCTATTAATTACAATAAAAAATATATGGAAAAAAAGAATTCCAGCAAAAGCCTTTGAAGTCTAAGTCTTCAAAGTGAGGATTTCAAAGTGAATTATGTGAAATGAACCTTTCTTGCATAAAATCTAAAGGTCATTTGGATGACTGGCTGGTGGCCTGGGTGATGGCATACATTTGTTGGAAGTAAAGACAGTGTGACTGGTCACTCGGGCCAAGTCAGACAGGTGGCTGAGAACAAGAGGAGCGCCACCTGATCATACCAGGGCATTTGTCTTGGGCTTAGGAAGCTGTTCTCTGGCTCTGGTTTGTCATTAAAAAACTGGATGACAAAATAGCGCAATACATTTTCTCCCTGGGACTCAGTTTCCTGCCAGCCAAACAAGGAGATTGAATGTAATGAGCACTTTGTCCTATCAAATGTGGTGATACTGTCATTTCAAATAGAAGTTCTGCAAAATTCTTTTTGGTATTGGGCTATGCCTGCCTTCTACATGTTTCCTTCTCAAAGGGCTTATCAGAATCCACCCAAGCCCAGACAATGTCTTTTAACAATACAGGCATATTTTAATTACATGTCACAGAGACACTATTAAATCATGATGGATGCATTTAATGCTGTTACACCTTATTTATTAAATTGCCAAAGTTACCAATGGAAGCTCTATAGCTACATGGCCTACTTTCATATGGCATTTCATTCTAGTGACTGTTGATTTGTTTCAAGGAGAGAAAACACAGGAAGTATTACAGAAAGAAGTAAGATCTGAGTTCCCTACATGAGCTACTTATTGAAGGAGAAGCTTCACATTTTAGCCATTTCAACTCACACTCCACCCTTCCTATAAAACCTGATTCCTGAAGCACACTAACCAGGGGGCCCTTCAGTCAGGTCATTAAAGCTTTTCACTAGATACCCACTCCTGTCTGAGGAACTGATTTCACAACTGAAAACAATAAATGTCTTACAAAGATAATAAGAAGGTACATGCCAAGTTCAACCATTTAATCTCTACACCTCATTACTTTTTCAGAAGATCCAAATAAAAATGTCTGACATGGTTTTGCAAACAATATATTAGCTCAAGTTTGGTTAAGTTCAGACCAATTTCCAACAGTGGATGAGAAGACTTTAACTTATGTATTCTTTGTAAGAGGGAGGTGCCAGAGATAGCATCTAATTATTTCTAAGCCATAAAATAAAATGAAAATATAAACAAAAAAAGAATGAAAAACAAAGGCTCACATTATGATTAAATACAGACAGCTTCACGTGAATATGTATATTCATTTATTTATCTGTCTTTTTGTCTATCTACATAGATACGTATTTGCAGCCCATTATTCTAACTTAAATTTCCTTTGTTTTATTGTCAATGTGAAAGGGTATGGAGTAGTTTATGCAGTATATTTTGAATTACATAGGAAAGAACTGAAGAATTCTTATTGATCAAACTACAGTTTGGTAATATGTCCCTGGAGTTGCCTTGTGTAAGTATTTCTGTATTGTTAATAATATTCTCTATAATGACAATCCATCAAATCAAACAAAATCAGTGAAATGACAGAATAAAATAAAGTGATAAATTTCTTACAAATTATTTTACTTGAATAAAAGTAATTAGTAATTTTTAGTTGGTGCTACTATTTGCCTGCTTTTAAATTTCTGCTTCTATATGTTTCCTGCATATACTCCAACCTGGAGACCTCTGAGAAAAATGTACCATAATAATAATAAGGAAAGTAATGAAAATTTCAATATCTCTGCTGCTGAATTTTTCATTTTTGCTAATTACTGAAGCATGGAAACATTTCCCTAATCATATTCATAGTTACAAAAATACATTTTGAAACACTTTTAACAAAATTCTACTAGAGTGAGGAATGAGGATGACAACAAGTGTCATAGATTGGGAGAAGATCTTCACTTTCCATGTAATAGACAAAGTCTTATAGCTAAAATTTATCTACAGCTTAGAAAATTAAGTTGATCAGAAAACAAAAACAAAAACAAAAAAAAACCTCTCAGAGAAATGGCCATCCCATTGAAAATTGGGCTAAAGACTCAGAGAGAAATTTCTCTGAAGAGGAAATAAAAATGGCCTATAAACACACAAAGTAATGCTCAATATTTCTTTCCATAAAAAGAATGCAAATTAAAACTACTTTGAGATTTCACCTCAACTCAGTTAGAATGGGCACTATCAAGAAATCTAAAAACAAACGCTGCTGGCTTGGATGAGGTCAGAAGGAATGTCTATTGAACTCGGTGAGAATTAAAATTAATCAACCAACCTGGAGAGCAGTAAGAAGTTTCCTCAGAAGACTAGACCTAGAGCTCCCCTCTGACCAGGCAGTTCCACTCCTGGCCATTTACATGAATCTCCAAAAACCATTTCGGTCAGCATACTTTGTGAAAGAGGCAGTGTTTAATTCATACTTTTTTATTTGGCTCCTTATCAAACATAATATATCCATAGGTCTGTGGATTGGTTACAATGTTTATTCCATTGTATATCTCTAGTTCTTTTGTTGAGCATATCTGATTTAATTTCTGGATATTCCATTCCATGAGTCAAGTCTTTTTTTGTGTCAATACCTTTTTTTTTTTATTATGGCTTTATATAGACTTTGAAGTCTGGTTTGTAATACCACCTGCATTAATCTTTCATCTGGAATTGCTTTCTGTATTTTATGTGTTTTCTTGTTTCAGATGAACTTTCAGAATATGTTATCTATGTCATTGAAGAAATTCCTTGGGATTTAAATGGAGATTGCATTGAAATTTTTCCATGTGCCCATTTTCACAGTACTGATTCTCCCTATCCTTGATCATGAGATTTCTCTCAATTTCTTTGTATCTTCCCTAATTTTTTATTTAGGTTTTTATATTTTTCATTAAATAATTCTTTCACATCCTTGGTTGGGTTAGTTCCTAAATATTTTATTCTTTGGGGGATATTGAAAATGGGATCATTTTCCTGATTTCTACTTGTGTCTGTGTATTTTTGGCATACAGAACGTCTACAGAATTTTACAGGTTGTTTTTGTATCTTGCCATTTTGCCAAATAGGTTTATTAGTTCTAAGACTTGGGAATGTTATATATTGGGTCATTCGGGTACAGATGATGTCATAAGCAAATAGGGATAGTTAATTAACTCTTTTCAAATGTGGGGCCCATTGAAGTTGTCTTGCTTTACTGATCTGGCTAAGGTTTCCAACACTATGTTGAAGAAAATTGAATAGACCAGGCATTCCTGTCTGATTCATGATTTTAAGGTAAAGGTTTCTAGATTTTTTTCCAGTTAGTGTGATACTGATGTTGGTGTGTTCTATATGGATTTAATTAAATAAGGTACATCTTATTCCTAATTTCTCTAGTGTTTTCACCATTAATGGATGAGGCATCTGTCAAATGCCTTCTAATCTAATTGTATGGAATTTCAATGAATATCTTGCCAGGTTAATGGAACTTTCTCCAGTTCTACCCTAACATAATTCTACTTTCACTGAAAATTGGTGATCTGCAATATTTTTACCGATTAGTTTTTCTTAATTTTAACTAAATGAAAAGAGGGAACACAATAATAGGTAGGAAATTTCACTGGCATATAATATAAAAATCCAAGTAATGGAAAAACTTTAATAATTACCATTCACATATTCTTCAGTATATTTGTCATGTTTTAAATTTAATATTTTAGTGGATTCTGTCTGCGTGTTTTTGTGTGTTTGTGTAGTGACTGTGAGAAATATGAAGACTTCCATGTACCCTCCCAATGTTGTCAAGAGATCCAAATACAGTCATCATGGGTGACTTTAACACACCACTCTCACCTGTGGAAATATAACCATGTATAAATTCAATAGAGTAAACTCATAAATGTTAAATTGCATAGAACAATTAGACCTAAGAGACATGTGCAGATCAGCTCACTGAACACCACCAGAACACCATCAAAACATTTTCTAAAATACATCATGTTTTAGGACACAAAGCAAACATTTGAATTCAGAAGTACATTATTACCTGCATTCTCTCAGTCCACAGTGGTATAAAATTCAAAGTCAACAACTAAATAAAAACATAGAAAATTCTGTAACTCCTGGAGATTAAATAACACATTCTTAAATTGTTAGTGGAAGAGAAATTCAAAACTTAATAATATTTTGTTAAAAAAAGTGGTTTGCAGATGACGCTGTCACTTTGACCACCTACCAGCCATGGGAACCCTTCTGTGTTATTTAACAATGTCACTGATGGAAAGCTTTTGGGACACGTCTGCTATGAGCTATTTCCTCATGATGTTCCAAGACAGCAGAAAATGTTTATGCTCTTAGTACTGTAGAGAAAGCATTTGGTTATAAGGGATCCTGCTTTCACAGGATTATCCCAGGATCCATGTGCCAGGGTTGTGAGTTCACATGTCATTGAGGCACTGGTGGCAAGTCCATCTTCAGAGAGAAATTTGAAGATGAGAATTTCATGCTGAAGTGCACAAGTCCTGACATCTTGTCCCTAGCAAAGGCTGGATCAAAGACAAATGGGTTCCACCTTTTTTATCTACACTATGGAGACTGATTGGTTGGATGAGGTCTTTGGAAAGGTGAAAAAGGTATGCAAGTTGTGGAAGCCATGCAGGGATTTGGATCTGGGAAGCCCAAGAATTTCGCCATTAATGACTTTGGAAAATTGTAATACATTTGACTTAGTTTCATTTAATCATCACACCATTCCTTCTGTAACTCAGGAAAGAACCCTTCCACCAGTATTTTGTAATATCCTGTAATCTTTGTGTTCTTATTGAAGTTCTTTTGGTACCATGTTTTCCTTATTCCCCTCCAAGTGTAGTTGGATTGCAGAAGGACATTTATGATAATGAATAAACACTGAACAACAAAAACTAATAGCACTAATAAACAAATTCATTTGGGTAAGAGATTAGGCACTACTCAAAGGAAACTTCATTGCTCAGTGTGTCAACCTCAACAACTTCAAGAAATCTCAAATCAACTGTTTAATGATGTACTGGAAAAAGAGCAAAAATCGCAGTCCTATTCCAGCAGAAGGAAAAAAAATATGAAAGCTAAATTTTAACTAAGTGAATTAGAAGCCAAAGAATTAAAGAAAGAATCAACAAAATAAGCAGTGGATCTTTCAAAGAATTAACAAAATGGACAGAGCCTTAGCTTAATATATATATATATATATAATATATGTGTTATATATATATTATAGAAAGAGAGAGAAAAGAAAAATGAATGCAGTCACACCAATGGAATTATTAGGATAGAAATCAGGAAGATCAAGAATAGATAAAAGGAATAACTTTTCAAATAATTATTGCAACAAATTTGAGAAACAGGAGAAATTGAATAATTTCTAGCAAATTTTGATATACCCAAATTTAACTGAAAATATCTAATTCAAGTGAACACTTTTTTTGAAGTAATGAAATGGAAAAGATTTTCCATGTAAGAAAGCCTCAGGATCTAATAAATTGACTGCCTAATTGTAAAAGTCCATCAAAGCAGCACTCACACCAATAGTCCCCAATACATTTCCTCACTCCAAAACCTGAAAAGGACTCATCAAAGTAAGACAAGTGTAGATTCATTATTTCAATGAACATGAGTGCAAAAGTTCTTGCAGGCCAATCAACATCTACAACATATCAATAATTCACATTGTTTTCCAATATGACTCACTATTGAGAGGCATTGCTGGTTTAATTTACTTGTGACAATTAATATGACTAATATCACCAGAATGGAGGACAAGAACCACATGGTCATCTCAATTGATGTATTTATGAAATACAAGAAGCATTTATGATATTAGCTCCAGGAAAATTTGGAATTTATGGAACACCACTCAGCATATGTAAAACCTAGAGCTACAATTATACTCAATGATGAAAGGTCAAAGCCTTTCTCTCTAAAATCAGGAGTGAATCAAGAAGGTCCATCTCTCCATTCATCTTCAAAATAGTATTAGAATTCCTAGCTAATTGATTACAAATAGAGAAATATTCCACCTTTGTGGAGGACTTCCCAATTACTTGAGCTAATATAAAATATTAGTAATGGGATATACAATTATTTCTTTAAATCAATATCTGTTATATATGCCAACAATAAGAAGAGAGAAGGAGAAACCAGGAAAGCAACTTCTTTTGCAATCCTTAAAAAACTTACATATGAATAACTTACCTCAGAAAGGGAAGGAAATCTATGATGAAAACTAGGAAAAGAGAAAAGATGTACTAAGGAAGTGGAAAACTCCATGTTCATAGATTGGGAGAGTTATCAGTGTGAAATGCAAAGACATTCTTTAATGAAAGAGAGGAATTAATCCAAAAGTTCATGTAGAGTAATTAAATCAAAAACCCCATATGTGAAAAAGAATCCCTAGAAGAAATAGCAATAGAGAAATATTACAACCAAACTTTAAATGCTAAAACAAACTTAGACTATTAAATGCCACTTAGTATACTGATAAAAAAGAACATTTGGATGGAAGAAAGAGAATTCTTCAACAAATGTCTCTGGTAGAATTGGTGAACCACGTGTAGGAAAATACAGTTGGAACCTTATATGAACTCTATATTTATAATGAACTCTATTTTGGAGAAAACAATCCTAATATACTGAACATTTTACAGGAACAAATAGGTTCTACCATAAGGATCTTTGGCATTGTAACTTTCTTTTAAAAAGTGCCAAAAACATTCATATGTTGGAGAATTGGGCGGAAGATGGCGGCGGTTCAGTTGGAGTCTTTCTGAGCTCTCGCCAAGATACCAGTTTGGGCAGCGTAGGGGACAGTGCACACCTCAAATCGAGCCTAAGTAAGCTTTAGGGACACACAGATCTCAGTCACAGAAGAAAAAGGCAGAAATCCAGCACAAAGAAGACAGCGGGGACCAGTTCCTGCCACTCGGAGCGACCGCGGAGACAAAGCGGCTCTTCTGAATCTGAGCAGCAGAGCTTCTTGGTGCTGTAACCCACCAGTTGCAGACAGAGACACACAGCCTGCAGGAGCCCAGAGCCGACACCCGGCTGTGCATGGACCTGCCAGCTTCACGGAACCGGAGAATCCAGCAATTTGTGAGTACCACTGAGGAGAAGTTTCCACTTCTACTCGCTGATCGGCATTGGGAGGGAGCCCCTCCCCCACAAGCTGAGTGCAGCTCCATCTTGACTACTGGCAATGACCCAGGACAAAGCAATTGGAACCTGAGAGGTGGTGCTGGCGGCGCCATCTTTCTTACTGACAAAGGATTTCCCAGAGATCCCTTAACCGGATGTCCGGCCCCAGAGCTACTGAAGTCCATCCCCCTCACCAGGCACAAGCCTGGTAAACAAAACCCGCCCACCAATCTTTCAGCTTCCTTTTCCCAAACAAACAATCAGATCCAAAAAAACTCATAGCCAAATCACAAGAGAAATATACTTTCTGAACTGTTTGGACCCCGAATTTAGTGGAGACACAAGTTTCCTATTCTGCCATCCTGCCCTGATCCCACCCCCCCCCATAAATATCCTGAAGAAGACCTTTTTTTTTCATTTCTTTTTGTTGTTGTTGTTGTTCTTTTTCTGTGTTTGGGTTTTTTTTCTTTTTTTTCTTCCATCCCATCTTTAAGTTGCATTTATAGGTTTTCTTATTTTATCTTTACCATCCTACCTACACTTTTTTTTTCTTCTCTTTTCTCTCCCACATCCCTCTGACACTGTGGACATTCCGGGAAACATAGTGACATCTCTGGGTACAGTCTGAATACAAATGATATCTATATTGATACAGTCACCTGCTTTTCAATCTCCTGGTCACAATCCTAGTATTTCTTAAGAGCTCACAATAGTGAGGAACCTCCCCCCACCATTTCCTTTCTTTCTTTCTTTCTCTTTTTTGATTTTTTCATTGTTCTTTTTGCTTTTTTGTTTTTCTTTTTTATTGCTCTGTTTTTTGTTTTGTATGTTTTTTGTTGTTGTTCTTGTTTTGTGCTTGTTGTCATCTTAATTTCCGGTTTTTCCTTCTTTATTTTTAAAATATTCCATCATTGAAATCTCATTTATCTATCTCCCTCTTTTCTCGATATATTCTTCTAATTATCCTTCTTACTTTCATAAGTTTTAGCTAATACTTTCCAAACTTTGTATTCAAATATGCTACCTGCTAAAGAACTTAGGTCAGATATCCTTATGCTATACCTGTTCTTCATTACTATAATAATCTTACACTCCTACGTTATTCCTCTTGTACCTCCTCTGATCTCTCTCATACTATTTTTCTATCTCTGGTCATCCGATCATTTTTCAACCCGTATAATGCATGGATCTATACTTGATGGCTGTTGAGCAATGCTGCATATCTAGGTGTTCAATGATACTCTAGGTCCAGAGGGACTTAAATACAATAGAGATTGGAGTGAGAGGCTTATTGCTTTGGTCATAAATCGGTGAGCAGTGGTTGTATTAGTCTGGACTGCAAGTGTACAAAAAAAGTGATAATACCAATCAAAAATTGTGAACATCTAGTGTCTGCCAGCTAAAGAGGTCGAGGTTGGTTATATCTGAAAAACTATAATTATGTTAAATATTAATTGTGCTCCCATTTTCAAATGGGCAGAACAAGATACTCAAGAAAAATGTCAAATCAAGGAATAACATCCCCCACCCAATATAAACAGACAATGGAACAGTCACTGGCAAACCTAGAGGAGAGTCTTCCAAGTGCTATACAAATGCAATTGATAAACATCTTTTAATGAAAAATGTGAACATATAAAGAAAGAGATAAGGGAGGAAGCCATAGCTGAACAAGAAGAAACCATAAACAAGGTGATAAGTGAAAAAGAAGAAGCCATAAAGGAGGCCATATTAAAGGTTTTTCAAAGAAAAATGGATGAATTCATAGAAACCACAAACAAAAAGGTGACCGAACTCCAGCAAATATCCAAAGAGAATAAAGCTACTGAGCTAACCACTCAAAAGGAAATAAAGGAGCTAAAGAAATCCTTACATGATCTAAAAGATCATGATGCAAGGCATTAAAATGAGCAATTAGAAGCAAGGGAGACGAAGAATAAAGTAGATAGCTTTGATAGCAGGTTAGACAATGCAGAAGAGAGAATTTCTGGGGCTAAAGATAATTTAGTTGTTTTAGAGCAAGAACAGAAAACGAGTCAATCCAAATCTAAGAAATATGAGAGAGCGCTTCAGGAGGTCCAAGGTACAATTAGGAAACCTAATTTAAGGCTAATTGGTATTGAGGAGGGTCTGGAGAAAGAGGTCAATGGTATTGGAAATATACTTCAGGGAATCATCTCAGAGAATTTCTCAAATTTCCAGAAGGGCAGGCCCATCCAGATACAAGAAGCTTTTAGAACCCCAAACAGACCTGACCAGAAAAGAACATCCCACCGCCACATTGTAATCCGAACTGGATCAATAGAAATCAAAGAAAGGATCCTAAAGGCAGCCAGGGAGAAGGGATCAATAAACTATAAAGGCAAACCAATCAGAATAACCCCAGATTTTTCAGCAGAGACCATGCAAGCAAGAAGTGTCTGGAAGCATATATGCCATGCCCTCAAGTCAAATAACTACCAACCAAGAATACTGTACCCAGCTAAGCTCTCATTCATAACTGAGGGAACAATAAAAACATTCCATTCCAGGGAAAAGCTGCAACAATATGTTGCAACAAAACCAACACTACAGAGAATTCTGAAACATGTTCTATACATAGAAAACCAAAATAAATGCAATATACGGAAAGAAATGGCACCTAAACAGCATACCATCTAAGGACCACAAGAACTGTCAAGACACAGGCCCAAATAAAAGCTTTTAAAAATGGTAGGACCTAATAAATATCTCTCAATCCTAACTCTCAATATCAATGGTCTTAACTCCCCAATTAAATAGCATAGACTGTCTAGTTGGATCAAAAAGCAAGATCCATCATTCTGCTGTCTTCAAGAGACACATCTTACCCAGAAACACAAACACTTTTGAAAATGAGCGGTTGGAATAAACTCTATCAAGCTAATGGCCCCCATAAACAGGCTGGAGTTGCCATCCTCATATCAGATAAAATAAACTTCAAACTAAAATTAGTAAGAAAAGACAAAGAAGGTTACTACATACTACTAAAGGGATCTTTCCTCCGGGAAGACATAATGATCCTAAATATATACAGACCCAATTCCAGAGCACCAAACTTCATCAAGCAAACTTTACGTTCACTGAAACCATACATTGATCGAAACACAGTGATTTTTGGTGACTTCAACACACCACTCTCACCTATGGACAGATCAACAAGGCAAAAACTCAACAGAGAAACCTTAGAATTGAACAACTATATAGACCAACTAGACATAACAGACTTCTGGAGAATATTCCACCCAACAACAACACAATATACGTTTTTTTCAGCAGCACATGGAACATTTTCCAAAACAGACCACATCTTAGGCCATAAAACAAACATGCACAGATTCAGAAACATTGAAATTATTCCCTGCATGCTCTCAGACCACAAAGGCATCCAATTGCAACTGAACACATCTCTCCACCAATGAAAACCCTGTAACTCCTGGAGATTAAACAACACACTGTTGAGTCACCAATGGGTCATCGAAAAGATCAGAACATAAATCCAGCAGTTTATGAAATTTAACAATAAGGAGCACACAAAATACCAACTCCTTTGGGACACAGCAAAGGCAGTATTCAGATGAAAATTTATAGCACTGAGTGCCTAAAAAACAAGTTGGAAAAATCGCAAACCAAAAAGTTAATGTTTCACCTTAAGCTCCTGGAAAAAGAGCAACAAGCCAACCCGAACCCCAATAGAAGAAAGCAAATTATTAAAATCAAAGGAGAATTAAATGACTTGGAATCCAAAAAAACTATAGAAAGAATCAACAAAATTGACAAACGCTTATCAAACCTTACCAAAAAAAGAAGAGAGCATACTGAAATAAACAAAATCGCAGATGAAAATGGTAATATCACGACAGAAATTAACAAGATCCAGAGTATCATGAGGGAATACTTCTCAAACATTTATGCCAACAAATTTGAGAATCTGGAAGAAATGGATGAATTCCTAGCCAATACTAACATATCCACACTGAACCAAGAGGAACTGACGCAATTAAACAGGTCTATTTCAAGCACTGAAATAGAAATGGCAATAAGAGACCTTCCACCTAAGAAAAGCCCAGGGCCAGATGGATTCACAGCAGAATTCTATGAGGTCTTCAAAGCAGAGCTCACACCAATACTCCTCAAGCTCTTCAAGGAAATTGAAAATGAAGGTTCTTTACCAAACTCATTCTATGAAGCCAGTATAACGCTCATCCCCAAATCAGGCAGACATTCCTCAAGAAAGAGAACTATAGACCTATTTCTTTGATGAACATCGATGCAAAACTTCTCAACAAAATACTGGCCAACCGTCTACAACAACTGATCAAAAAAATATACACTATGATCAAACAGGATTCATCACAGGAGGGAAAGCTGGTTCAACATACGCATATCAATTAATATAATTCTACACATCAACAGGAGCAAGGACAAAAATCACATGATTGTCTCAAAAGATGCAGAAAAGGCATTTAACAAGATCCAGCACATCTTTATGTTAAAAGCTCTGGAGAAACTAGGAATCCAAGGAACATTCCTCAATATAATAAAGGCTGTGTAGGACAAACCCACAGCTAGTATTATACTTAATGGAGAAAAGCTAAAGCCATTGCCTCTAAAATCAGGAAAGAGACAAGGATGCCCACTCTCTCCACTCCTCTTTAATATAGTAGTAGAATTCCTAGCCAATGCAATAAGGCAAGAAGCAAGCATAAAGGGGATCCAAGTAGGGAAAGAGGAAGCAAAACTATCCCTCTTTGCAGATGACATGATTCTGTATTTAAAGAATCCTATAGACTCTACTCCCAAGCCCCTTGACCTGATTCAAAACTTTGGAAGAGTAGCAGGCTATAAAATTGACCCTCAAAAATCAACTGCGTTCCTCCACGCCAACGAGAGGAACGAGGCAAAAATCAGGAAGGCAACTCCTTTCGCAGTAGCCTCAAAGAAAATAAAGTACCTAGGAATTACCTTAACTAAGAATGTAAAGGACCTTTTTCATGAAAACTTTAAAACCCTGAAAAAGGAGAGTAAAGCAGAACTAAGGAAATGGAAAAACCTCCCAGGCTCCTGGATTGGAAGAATCAATATCGTGAAAATGACAATCTTGCCAAGGGCTATCTACAAATTCAACACAATACCCATCAATATCCCAAAGTCATTCTTTAAAGAAATGGAAGAGGCAATCCAAAATTTCATATGGAATAATAAAAGACCCCATATAGCAAAAACACTTCTTAGCAGAAAGAACAGCGCTGGAGGAATTTCAATACCAAACTTTAGACTCTATTACAGAGCAATAATTATCAAAACAGCTTGGTACTGGCACAAGAACAGGCCTGAAGACCAATGGAATAGAACTGAGGACCCAGATATTAAACCACAGACCTATGGGCACCTAATCTTTGACAGTGGAGCCAGAAAGATAGAATGGAAGAAAGATAGCCTCTTCAACAAGTTGTGCTGGCAGAACTGGTTAAGCACCTGCAGAAAACTAAAGTTGGATCCTTCTTTGTCACCCTGCACTAGAATTAACTCCAAAAAGATCAAAGACCTGGAGGTAAAAGCTGACACACTGAAAACTTTACAAGAAGGAATACGAGATACACTAGGCTACCTTTGCACAGGTCGAAACTTTCTTAATAAGGACCAAGAACCACAACAAATCAGAGAAAGGCTGGATAAGTGGGACTGCATTTAACTGCAGAGCTTTTGTATGGCAAAGGATGTAGCTAGTAAATTAATTAGGAAGCCTACAGAGTGGGAGAAGATCTTCACCAACCATACAACGGACAAAGGCCTCATATCTAAAATATATCAACAACTCAAAAAATTAAATCACTCCAAAACTAATCTTCAAAGTAACAACCATCCCATTAAAAGATGGGCCAAAGACTTAAAGAGAGTCTTCTTGAAGAAGAAACAAAAATGGCCTATAGACACATGAAGAAATGCTCAACATTTCTGGTCATAAAAGTAATGCAAATCAAAACAACGCTAAGATTCCACCTCACTCCAGTTAGAATGGCCAGGAGCAGGAAAACTAATAACAATAGATGCTGGAGGGGATGTGGCTAGGAGGGATCACTACTACACTGTTGGTGGGAGTGCAAACTCGTTCAACCACTATGGAAAGCAGTATGGCAGTGCCTCAAAAGGATAAACATAGAGCTTTCCTATGACCCAGCAATCCCACTATTTGGCATTTACGCAACCATCCAGAAACAAGGGCATACTAAATCCACTAGCACATCAATGTTCATTGCAGCATTATTCACCATAGCAAAGATATGGGAACCAACCTAGATGTCCCTAAGTTGATGAATGGATCCACAATATGTGGTATTTGTACACAATGGAATTCTATGCTGCTGTCAGAAACAATGACATCGCCCCATTTGTCAGGAAATGGAAAGACTTAGAAAAAATCATATTAAGTGAAGTAAGCCAGACTCAAAGAAACTTAGGCTCAATGGTTTCCCTCATTCATCATAACCTGTAGAAACCTTGGGCTCTACTAGCAGAGATTTGCAATAGAGCAAAAACTTGATACATAAGGCCATATAGTATGAAGCTAATTGAATGAACCTCTAGGATATTGAAACAAAAGCCACATAATGAATGATTGCTGTCCTTAATGTGCTATGTTATCTCATCTCTTTTGCTGTTCTTTTGTTATCTCATATTGACACAATATCTCACTTTGTTATCTGATATATTTGATACATTTGTTTTTGGTTACTTGAAATTGGACAGGGAAGGGGGGGAAAACCAAGAGGGGGGAGGAGAAGGTAATGGGACCAAGACATGTGGAAGGGTATCAATGTATGTGAATTAATGCACCTTTTATCTGGCAAATATCATATTACCATTTTATTATATACAATAAAAAAATTTTAAAAAAAACATTCATATGTTGTTGATCCTAGAGCTTTAACTCTAGGCAAGGGCACTGTCTCTGAGCTCTTGAGATCAAAGCCATTTTCTAACCCTTGAACCAATCAGACATTCTGTAGGCTAATTGGAGAAAATTATCTCATGAACTATGGAGGCCTGCCTGGCTTTCAATGGTGATCTACTGAGTTCACCTTCCAGAGTAGCTAGAATTACAATCATGTTCAACTAGTACCTGGGTTCATTTGATAATATTTAAAGTGCACTTAATATGTGAAATTTCATCTAGCACATCAGGCTCTCATTTATTTGAATAAAGCTTTAAAAATTGCATAGCTACTACAGGGCCATAAGGCCCTGACTAATATTAAAACAGTTTCTGACATGCCTAGATGTGGGAGATACTAAATGGGTATGTGGACTATGGATCTCCCAGAGGAACCGTAATCCCCACCCGAGGGATATACACCTGCAATTGAAGATGTTGCCTAAATCCTTTCCCCTCACTTATTTTTTAAGGTTTAGGGAGGATATGTTGGGAACATTCTCCCCCTCTCTGAATTCTTAGCATAAGAATGTGCCTGCATAGTTCTTTGCCCTAAGGGCAACATTTTGTAATTAGGTCACTAAGCAACTCATGCCTGCTTGTGTTGATATGCAAAGATCTTACCATTGGACATCCTACCCTGAGCTGTATCCCAACCCCCTCTTGCCTCTCCTGAAGATGCATATAAACCCCTGTGTGAAAAATAAAATTCACAGCCTGATAAAAAAAAACAGCTTCTGACATGTGTCAAATACTCACAAGTGAAGTGCAATGGATTACAAATTGAGTGAAGTAATTTATCACATAATCCAAAAGAATTCATCCACATTTTTCTTGGCTGCTTGATTTTAGAAACATTTCCTGAAATGAAAATACCTGCAACAATAAGTCCAAAGAGACACAAATTAGGTATATGAGAGACAAATATTTAAATGAATATGATAAGGAAACATAAATACCCAGACATATAATTACATAAATTCTGGTACAAGTACAATTAATGTGTCTTCCTTTTGTGTGCCTTCATTAACAAAATACTTATTTAAAAATATGGTTTAAAGTGAAAAACACAAAGGATATGGAGAAATTATAATCAGCATTTCTGGAGCAACAGTCTATAACCTTTTTCAATTTTGGAAAGACATGCGTCCCATTGTTTTTAATCTGAATATTAAAAGCTTGTACAAAAGTACAAGGATGATTGAAATGATTCATTGCTTAATTCGGTTTCATATGTACAATCCTATTCATATGACACACCAATTCCAAAACAGATGATACTTACAGAAAAATTACTGTCCATTATTGCTACATAATGGGAAATTAATGAGAATTAATAAGAATAAACGGATCTAAATCAATTAAAACTTCTACTTTAGTGCTTTTGACCAGACCCAAACTCTTCAACAAAGACAAGTGAAACCCTTTCAAGTACTGAAACTTCAAGTCATCCTTTCAAAGAGAGACATAGATTGCAATTCTTGGCATCTCTTTTTTTCTCATTGTGTGCTAACTTCTTGTATTGTGTTACTATGACATTTGCTTGTTTTGTTGTCCAAGTCAAGTAGAACACTCAATACTCATAACTGACATCAAATCTTCTCTTGCCACCAATGTGGGGTAGAGTAACATGTTAGATATATGCATCTGAATTGGAATACAATTCTTCATGAAACAAATGGCACACCATTTCATAAACACATAAATTAATTTGGAATCATTTTCTTGTTTCCACAATAATGGGAAACTTATGGTCATTGAAGTGATAACTGTCAGAATACTGTCCTCTATTTCCTGATATTTTGGATTCTTTACACTGTATACATACCAGTACATTAGTAATAATAATAATGGTAATAATAATAATACTGATTTCTTATATGGTAAATGTAAGAAGGAGTATTGTGTGTGTGTGTGTGTGTGTGTGTGTGTGTGTGTAGTTTTGCTGAATTCAAAAGCCATTACCTACATTACAATAATAGTATTTTTAGTTTCATTTTGAAGAACTACACAGGAGTTTTAAAGAAACATATATTAATAGGAGACAGTTACCTATCATCAGAAATATATTGAAAATAACTAACATATAAAATGAGAAAATGAAACTAATGGTATATGTATTTGGACAGTTTTATATTTGTCTAGTTACAACAAATAAAATTACAGGAAATGACAAAGGAACCCACTGTAAAATATTCTCCACACATTAGATTGTTATCTAAATTAGTTTAATGTAATCATTAGTGCACATGTATGTTAGAAATGTGCATAGAACAAAAACCATTTTCATAGCTTCTATGATAAGACCACTGTACATGCTGTTGCTTAAAATGTCTCCTAATGTATAATGGTGTATTCTGATTGAAATATACAAATTATACAACATGTATTGTTTCCACCACAATAATATATGAGCCTTCATTTCAGTAATGTTTTATTTATCATGGAAGTCTATTTCTAATGACCTGAATGAGAGAAATTCATTCTTGTAATCCAAATTATTGTTATTATAAATACAAGGTAATATTTGAATTCCAACACTTTTCAGCAAGTATGTATTTTCCTAGAGAACTTCTGTATCAGAACAAACACACACCATGAAAAAAAATGAGCTGCCCTAATTTCAGCTAAAAATTATTTAGAAAAATTTCCTCATTCTTTTTTTCTGAAAAAATATTTTCATGCAGGTTGAAAGAGTGTATTTTTTCTTCAATGGAAGGGATTCAACTTCCATTTCAGAAAAGTTAATTCCTATTCTTCAGCTTACATTGAGGTCATTTCAATATGAAGCAGGGTCAGAGGATTCCCCTGCTGATTATAACTTCATGAATCACATGCTGCCTTTTATTTTCCTAAACAATTAAGATACTAGGTAATAGATTGGATGAAACAAAATATATAAGAGGTTTATTTGATTTTGATAGTAGTCTAAAGGCCAAAAAGACTTCTTAAATTGAAGGTTTTAATTCCTCTAAATTTCCACTGAAATTCTATGCCACATGAGAAGCAATTGTTCTGTTGTAAATTTTTCTATATTATGAGACATTGGAAACATTTTCTTTTCAGGCTAATGATTCCAGCCCAGCATTGTTGGTTAAATTCCTTCATTTGCAACAGTCTCTATTGGACTTCAATATTTAAATAAGGTGTCTGATTAAACCAATGTCTCTGGAAGGCAATCAGAGGCTGATCCTTGGAAAAATTTAAAATGTTTAGTGTAGGCATCGCTGTCCTCAATTAATCATAGGGCTTGCCTCCCCTTTTTGTTTTATTAGTTGATTTGTAATGTCTTATTGTGTCTCTTAATTATACCTTGTCCCATTGGATTATATGGTATCCCAGTGGTATGTTTAATATTTCAAGATTGAAAAAAATTTGTAATGATTTGCTCATAAAACAAGGCCCATTATCCATTTTTACCTGTAGGGGTAACCCCAAGATAGTAAAACCTTGTAAAAAAAATGGTTTTCAGCATGCTGGGCTCTTTGCTGGAATGTGCAAGTGTGTGAATGAGTATCTATAGACATAAATATTATTTATGTATTATAATTTCCCAAAGGGTGCATTATGTATTACATCAGTCTGTCAGATAACGTTAGGTTTAAAACCCTGGTGATTGACACCAGGGGATTGTAGAGGTGGGAACTGTAAAAATGGCATGCATGATTTACATGTTCTCATGATATTTTTTTTAAGTCTTTTATGGGAATCTGGGGAATCTCTGATGCTACCCTCTCTAATTTAAGTGAGTCAGTTTATGTAACCTGAATTAAAGGTCTTGCTGAAGCTGAGCGGTAGCTGTAATAATCCCATTGGTTGCAAATTGACCAGCCATTTGATTCCCTTGCGTCAGCCTCCCAGGCAAATCATGGTGTCCCCTGAGTTGCTGTAAAAAAAATGGATTTAGCTGTTTTGTTTAACAGAAATCTGACTTGAATCATTAAGGAAGTAATGGGATTTTTGTCCAGTTTTATATAGGCTGATATTAAGTTTGTAGCAAGATGACTACATATAGGCTATGAGAAAACAAGTTCGTTAATCCATGAACATGGGTTAAGGCCAAGGCAACTGCATACAGCTCCTCAAATGGTGAAGATAGTGGGTACTTTTCCTTTCTTTGGTAGGGAGAGAGGCAGGGCATATCACTACAGCAGATCCCGCCTTTCCCCCATCTATTATTACATTTGCTCTTCCAGGGAGGGGCCTAGTGGAAAACAGTATGGGGGGTGTCCATTGTAACCTTGAGAATGATGACACCCATCTTGAAGTACCGTAATGGCACTTCACCTTTCCCATGAAATCTCCCAAAGAAATGGCAACCTGACCATGGTTTCTTCTGACCCACTCAAAGTCTGACAAGTGGTAAGAGATTACCATCACATCCAGACCTTGACCTTAATGCCTCAGGGAAGTATCTCTGCCCTAGATCAGACAACTGGTCAAGCTGTGAATAAACTCTACAAGCCCCTCCTATCAACACATGTATCCATTGAAGTGGCTCACCTAGCTGTGTAATTGCTGCAGTAATTAGGTTGGAGCCAGGAAGAATCGACAGACAGAGGGAGCATTAGGGATTATAATGAGCCAATTGTGCTGCATTTAAGGCTATCTGAATCTTATTAAATATCAATAGATGTGATGGAATCATGGTAATAACAACCTTATGGGGCCTTATCCTTTAGAGAATCCAAAAACAGAAGGAATTCTTCTGTAGGCAGGTGAAGCCAAGGTCTCAACCAATTGAGCTTACCTAACAATTTCTGTAATTTTACCAAGGTGTAGGATGATTGAAACTGTCATTAGGGTTTCAGAGGACAGGCAGAGTCCAGTCTAAATTCATCCTCCAGGATCTTAAGGGGGAACAAGATCTGGATCTTGTCATTATTTGTATGCAATCCTCCATTCTGTAAAAGAATCTGGAGTTCATTATAGGCAGAGCTTAATGTCTCAATGTCAGTTGCTCCAATAATAATATCCATGTATACATATATAGTTTTATCTGATCTCCTCCAAAGGGTTTGCAAAATTTGTGAAATATAATCATGAAAAAAGGCTGGGCTATTGGCCATGACTTGGAGCAGCAGCACCCAGTCATATCTTTCATCTGGCCCCTGGAAATTGATTGAGGGAATGGAGAAGGAGAATTTTTTGCAATCCTGGGATTTAGAGGAATATAAAAGAAGTAATCTTTGATATCAAACACAATGAGGCTCAAGTCTTGAGGAATGGAGGATATCCAAGGCATCCCTCACAAGGGGGCACCAACATGAACCATCCAGACATTAATATTTCTTAGGTCCTGTAATATTCTCCATTTCCCCCAGGACTTCTGTATGACAATCACAGGACTAGTCTAAGGGCTTAGAGAGCCTGATATGCCCTAGAATCAGCTGTTCTGATATTATCTCTCTTAGTTTTTGTAATTTATATAAAGGAAGTGGCCACTGTTCCACCCAAACTAGAGGGCCCAGAAGCCATTGGACGTCAGGGGGGTGATGGAAGGAAAAGTGGCCTTTAGGATTAGGAGTGAGGCCTTACACAGGGTGCAGGAGTGTTCCACCTTCCAGCCTCCAAAGGTGGGTCCCCCACTATAGTTACTAAGAAGGCCTGATAGACCGAATTGCTATTGATCCTTCTGCTCTAGGCTATCAATATATATCTTTGGTGGTCTGTGGTGATGAATGCCTCTGCCTCTCCTAAAATATCCTGTCACAGTAGGTTGGCTCTTAGACCAGACACCACTAGGGGGCACACCTCTCCCCAACTACCATCCACATCCTTCCAAGGAAGCAAGTCTGTGGCCTCTTCAGACTTGGTGACACCTCCCACCCTTAACAACTGGGGTCCGGCCATCAATTTCCACTGGGGAATAATCCCCTCCTTTCTTAGTACTGTCCGATCTGCTTGGGTGTCAATCAGGCAGTAGAACCTTTTCCCGTTATGAATATATCCATTTTTGGCCTAATTCCTGGGACTACTGGGAGGATGCAGTGAACCCTAGGTGGATCTCTAGATGAGATGCCTCCTTTGGGTGAAGGGGCTGGAGGATGCACCATCATTAGTTTAAAGGCTTTCTCTCGATATCAAATTTAGATTTACAATTTCTTTGCCTATAGAATCCTTACCTGCATCAGGACAGGGTGTTTTAGATGGAGTTTGGCCTTTGGTCCAGCTTGAAAGATGTCCCTGTGAGAGATCAGGTCTTATATGACCCCTAGGGAAATCTCTTTTGAAGTGGCCTCGCTGGCCACACCCATAACAGACTCCTCTTCCAGCCCCATTGAAAGAGGTAAGAGTGGTAGTAAGTGAAGCTATTTGGGCTTGGTGGGCTTGAAGGAATACATCCTTCCAACTCTCCAAAGATCTGCTTTGTTCCTGCACAGGCCAGTTTGTGGTCTGTGGTCATCCCCTCACAGACCAGCATCTTGACAGACTGATCTCACAGGGGTCCCGGGGGAACTTTTTTTGGAGGCTCCACTCTACTCTTTCCATGAAGGTAGCAAGATCCTCAGTAGCCTTCTGAGTGATTCTTGGTATTGGAGGCTCTGAGGGGACTTCTTTCATTTTTTTTCTATGCAGCCAGTCCCAAAGCCCACACCTGTTCTTGGAAGGGAGCAAGGATAGAAGCCTGCTGGAGGCCTGGGATCACTGGATCCTGATAGCATCCCATAAGTCACAGGGACTGGGGGATTAACAGCCTGGTTCCTCCTGGCCTGGACATGGCACTCCTCATTAAAAAAGGCACAGCATTTGAGGTACAGGGGTCTAGGGAGCACAGTCTTAGTTAAATTTTTCCAGTCTTGGGTGGTACTCTGCTGTTGAGCCAGGCCTTGGAGGATGGTCTCATTCCAGGGCAAATTAGGCCCATTTTCAGAGACCACTTTCTTAAGCTCCTTTAAATCTTGGGCCTCCCAGGGATACCATAGGGATAGTCTATTGCCCTCAGGGTTAGCATTTATGGGGGAAAGATATGCATGGAGGGATGAGCTTAATCTGCTCTTCCAGTTTAGAGGCGGAGACACCACTGATTTTATAGAATGGCGGCTTCACCTGCTCTTCTGGTTTGACACAAGGTAATGAAGTTTTCACGGGAAGAGGGATGGTAATATGGTGGAGGTAACCCCTTACCCCAATTGTCCGTTGCAAGTTCCAAGGCAGGAGCACTTGGTGTAGGGCTCAGGGGCTTGGCCCCAGGAGCCAAGGGGACCAACATTCCCTCCTCAGGGTGAGGATTTAAACCTTTTTCCTCCTGATCTGCAGAAGGGCTAACTCGCCCTGACCCTCAGTACTTCTCAAATAAAGGTTTTCTGGGCTGGGTTTCCCTTCAAGGCCACCTTGGGGGCATCTCTGCTGTCCCTAATTGTCTCCTTAACTGAGCCAGCACAGAAGTGGGCCTTGAGGGCAAATGAAATTAGGTACACCTGAGGTACACAAGTTAATTTCCCTCATTCCAATCAAGCATTCTATGCAGTTACAGGTGGCCCAATTAAAAAGGTTGGCAGCCATTAACCAGGAGGTTGCACATGTTAAGTCCTCCTAGGCCTTCTCAGCTAGGAGATCCAAGATCTCCAAGTCTCAGCTTATAAGCATAAATCTCAATGCCTTGACCTGTGGGTCCTCATGCTTGGTGTAAGATTGCCTCATCTTTTCAGGGAGACCCTTACCTCATAACTCACTTGGCTTGACTAACCAATGGTTTTGCTTTTGATGAGCACTCTTTTTCTGTCCCCAGTTGGGTGCCAGATATTGGGGTTTTTAGTCCTTGGTCCCTGTTAACCCCCATCAGTCTTAGGGAGAACAAACCCAACTTGGATGAACTGAGAAAGGAGAGGGCCGACTGACCACCCGCACCCAGCCCTCCCTCCCTGGGGGACAATCAGATTCACCAGGGAGACCAGTCAAGCAGGAATTCACTTTTTCAGGACGTTCATTCAGCTAACATAGGATTCAGGAGCCTATGAGCACAAAGGTGGGCAAGGGAGGGGAAGTACTCTCATTGAGGAAGTAAGATGCATGTGCTGTCCAAGAGGGCAGAAGGGTTAGATCCTGGAGGTGGCCTTACTATCACAAACCACAGCCTTCCAGCCAGTGGAAGGCACCATCTCAGCCAGGTACAGTCCAAAGACTAGGAATGAGCAGTGGGCTATAAGTTAGGCCTCCTTTTAAAGCATAGGTTTCCATTTCCCTGAAGTGATGTGACCTATATTCATATATTTATCTTTCTCATTGAAATCCACTAATTCATAACAGCTTCATTGTTTCAATTTAAAACTCATCTAATTTGACATCTCCCACTATCCTGCAACAAACTGAAATGGCATACTTTTTATAGTAAGAATGATTGATAAAAGAATCCCAAATGTGATAAGTATAGAATAAATATGTGCAGAAATTTACACATAAGTTGACCAGGAAATTAGTCAGCATAAGGATTCATGAAATAGCCCTGAGTTACAGTGGGATGACTTTACCTTGAAAATTTCATTTCAAACTATACCTATAAGTGATACAAAAGTATCATTCCTTACTCATTAATTTTGTCCCCTTGTTGTAATGTCAGCACATCTTCTTTTCCAAAAGTGCAAGTTTCCATATATTGATGAACATTGGATGATATTCTGTGTATACATAACATGTCTGGATTTTCATTGCAACTAAAATTCAGAAGCAATCACAGAGTTTTTTGGGACAACCAATAACTCATGCCAGTCCTAGAGTGAGAAACCTTCTAAACAAGGAGTTGATATGAAGTTTGTTTAAGAGTTCAGATACCATAATATCTTGTCATATACTAGAGGAGTAAAAGCTATGCAGAGACAAGAGAATAGAATTGTTAGTTTTTCACAGAGAAACCTAGGCATAATTCAATTTCATTACACAAGTTTCCTCATTTCTGTTTTCTCATGAATCATTGTAAATACAAACACACCTGGGTTCCTTTAAGGATTCAATGGGAGCAATGTATACCTAAAATTTTAACATACTACTATGCCAATTACCATGAGAAATTTAATAGTTTCTTCAACTTCATTTCCATTGAAACTTAATTATGTGGACATCTGCTCAAGAATTATACTTGCATAGTCTTGATCTTGACACATTCGAATTAGTTTAACATGTGAAATTTATTTCTAGTCACAATATCCACAGAAATCATCAATAAATAAGGCCCATAATGTTTACCCTATGGAATAAATTACAGTCAAATAAGATGGAAAATTCAAAATTTATGTCAAGGTAGTTAAACTTTTCTGGATCTGAAACATTGGAGTGATAAACGCAAGCGTAATTGTATATCCAAATTGCAATTCTCAAATCACAGAGAAAAATATGCTACCATTTATATCATTGTAATGTTGGCTAAGTGTACCTTGGTTATGAGACAAAATAAAAAATAAAAATACAGTTTTCTACTAAATGTTCACAGTTGTTCTCCTAAGTTCATAAACACTCCACTTTTTCTGTCACGGTGTATTATTGAATAAGTGACTCAGCATAAGGAATAGGATTGCTAGACCATGGCTTCACAATAAGAGCTCTACCAAAAATCTACATTTGAAAAAATAGCTGTGACCTATCAAAATGTATCCTAGGGTCATGTGGACCACAGAAAATGAAAGATACTCATAGCAAAAGAAAGATAATACACATCAAAGAAAGGTATCCCTTAAACAAATCCCTTATAGGAATTTTAGACTTACTCCCTCAAGCAACTTGATGTGGGGCTTAAAACACTCTGAATGTATGAAGTCAGTGATGACAATGAAGTTGTTTTAGAGGAAGGTACAATTTACAAGCAAACACTAACAACATCAAATGCCAATAAAAATGATTTACACTTCCATAAGAAATCTCTTTACAAGATCAATGTTACAGAGACAGAGCTTAGAACAGAGACATACCTCTGCAAAGCACCTCTGAGTTGTCCATCTTCCTTCTGCACTCTGCTATCACACACCATGGGCTGCTGGTTTTTAACTGGCTGCTGTGGGGTATAACAGAGGAAACCAGAACTTTAGACTTTATTCTTCTTATAGAAACATGTTATCTCTCATCTCTTTTGCTGTCACTTGGTTATCTCATATTGTTAAGTATCTCACTTTGTTGTCTGATATATTGGATATATTTGTATTTGGTTATTTGAAATTGGATAGGGAAGGGGGAAAATAAGATGGGGGTGGGGGGGAGGGTAATGGGGACCAAGACATGTGAAAGGGTATCAATGTATGTGAATTCATTCACCTTCTATCTGGCAAATATCATGTAATGCTTTTATTAATTACAATAAAAATATCAAAAACGATGGCCAAAAATAAAAGAAAGATGATGCTGAACGTGTCGCTGCACAACACAGAGCCAAGGCAGGAAGAAGCAATCAACTCTCAAACATTTTTTTTGTATTTCAATCTTTCTAATGCATATATAGTGTATTTCTGTTTTTCTTTCTTTTTATTTTTCTTTTTTTCATATAATTTTTATTGTAATTAATAGAAGGGTTACATTACATTCACCAGATGGAAGGTGCATTACTTCACATACATTGATACCCTTTCTCATATCTTGGTGCCCATTTCCCTCTCCCCACCCCCACTCTCATCTTGTTTTCCCCCCATTCCTATCCAATTTCAAATAACCAAATATGCATATCATCAGAGACATGTGAAACGCCAAAGCCAAGGCATTGCTTTGCTAAAGGCTGGACAGAGAAGGCTGTCAACCACGTTCACTAACACATAAAGTTAAAAAGAACCATTGACATGGTGATGGAATGAAGAATAAAACTTACTTAGAAATATGTGATGGTGGCAGTGTAAGAAACTCACTGATAAAACATACATACCCATGTATCTCATAAAACCACAGATTGTGCATCAGTCAAGGAAAAGTTTAAAGACAGGTTTAAGGGTTCAGTAAGACAATAAACTATGTGTGCAATTGGAGGGGTGTGAGCTCAGTTTATAAACCCAGAGGTAGGATACTCAAGTTAGAGAGTCAGAGTTTCTTTCTAAGTGGTGATAAACAGACACAGAAAAGAAACTCAGACTTTTACTTGAAGGAATTATGAATGTTGAGATGGAATAAATGAAAATGTAATGATAATGGGATAGCTAATGTGTAATACATGTAAGGCATCATTTACAAAATTTCCAACCAAGAGGAGAAGAGGAGGAGAATGTGGCCAGAAACTCAAGGCAAATCCTACAAAATTAAGAAGAGCAAGGGAAGGGGTGGGTAGGGAATGGATGGGTGAGAATGTTGAAAGCGGTAATATTGTCCAAGATGCATTGTATTCATAAACTGCTTTGTTAAATTGCAACTCATTTCTACAACTGCTTATAGCTAATTTAAAAAAATTAAAAAAGGATAAAAGCCAAAAAAATGATTTACACTGAAGAATACCCAATTAAATTTCCTATTCTCATTAAATTCAGTGTACTCAACCTGTTCACATACATATGTGAGGAAGAACTCCAGGTATTCCTCAATTCTTTCAGTTCATAAGATAAATTATAAAGTTCTTATGGATCAGTGAGTAGGATATGTGTTAACCTAAGCATACCATCATATTCACAACAATATTTTTAATTCTATGGATTCATAGAAAAATAATTTTACACTTGGAAGAGCCCGTGACATACTTTAATGGCCCCAAGGACTTCGGAATTATTAAGATATTTGGAAATAGCTTTGATCACCGAAAACATATGACAAATATTGCGTGTGTTTTATCTTTAATCCATGGTGAGTTGACCTCTTTCACGCATCTGTGCATGTGTCAAACTAAAACACACTCCAGGTCCAAAACCTATGGGTAAACATCCACAAGGATAATGCTGTGCCATTTTTGCTTTTATCAGGACAATTTAGAAATTAGTCTCAGAGTTAATTTTTCCTCTCTGAAAAGTGTACTTGATTCTCCTGTTTCAAAATCTGGAAAAGACAGGATTATTTACCCAGTCCTCTGTCAGTGCTCAAAATTGCTTTCACAAACCAAACTGAATGCAAATTTACTACTGGAACTGGTCTTATAAGGGAGGATGAGATTACTCCTAGCCTCAAGATTTAACACAGCTGATTCATCTAATACTGTTATGGGGTCAGGTGGAAGGGGTTCCACATTCCTCCAGGTGGGGATTCCATGTCCTACCAGAATCCACCACACAGAGACAGTCTCATATAAAAAGATGAATTTATTGGGGAAGTAGATGGTGCACTGATGGGCCAGTGGAAATTGATGATGAACTGACTAGCCAGGGACACAGTGCAGACTCGGGAGCTGACACTGTGACCCCGAGCAGTGCTCACACTGGGTTTTAAAGGGCAAAACCCATGTGGTCAAACCTGGACACATAGGTGGCCAATGGGATAGAGACATACACAGAGGGACCATTGCCAGCTCCAGACACACACAGGTAGCCAATAAGGCTACAGCCCACTGTTTGAATTTACCTATCACCTTAATTGGAGTTGGCACACAAATTGGGAGGTCTCCACACAAAGCAGACCCACCCCCACCCAAGCGGATATCCCTTCTCATGGGGGGTGGGGAGAAAGTCAAAGTTGCCCCTCCCTGGAAGGGCAAAAGTGGCTGGGCTATACCAGATATCCCTCATAATAGCGGGTAGGGAGGTCAAGGTGGCTGCCCTGTATCATTATTAAGCTTTTCTCAATGGGGCAGGGAACTCTTAGCGCATTAAGGATGGTGCCAGTCCCTCCTCCCCTTTTGTAATGTGTGGTTTTCTATTTGACTTCCTAAAGAGAAAATAAGTTATTTGATGCTAGCCAGAAAGATTGAATAACTGTGAGTCCTGTTCTCTTTGCCATTTCATCAACATACAAATCACTTCATTCTCAGATTTTTTTTAGTTTTTCAACACACAACAGAAAATGGAAAACAATAAATTCTCATATTGCTATGACACTTCCAGAGTAGACAATATGTTTATCAAATATGTTGGCTGGCTATCTTGACATCAATTTGCAATTGAATTGATTGATGTTGGGAGCCCGAGTGTGGAGTCAGGCTGATTAATTAATCTGCATAACTCAGTAAGATAACCACACAAAAATATGACCTGTCATATATGGTGATGTGCCTAAGAACTTTTCAGCTACGTTGTCTGTATTGTGAGCTCCCTAACCTTATCAATTTATTGCTTTATTGTTTTATGGCCTTATCCTGCTTAACTGATCTGGGGTTTACAGCTTTATATGAATATAACCCCTGGCAGTTCCCTGGTTTCAAGAAAGTATGTAAGACTATCTGATATATTGGATATATGCCTATTTGGTCATTTGAAATTGGACAGGGAAGGGGGCAAACAAGATGAGGGGTGGGGGTAGGGGGAGAGAAATGGGGACCAATACATGAGAAAGGGTATCAATGTATATGAAGTAATGCACCTTCTATCTGGCGAATATAATGTAACCCTTCTAGTAATTACAATAAAAATATATGGAAAAAAATTAAAAAAGAAAGAAATGGTGCTACAGCCTTAAATTCACAGCCTTTTCGGGCTGCTGACTTGGCCTGTAGACCTGCCAACCCCATCTGTTGTTTCTTGTGTATTTCTTTTCCAAGTCTTCACCCCCTAAATCAGGTACCCTACTTCGCTGCCGGCTGGCTCCAGCACATTAATGTTGGTAGTGTCAAGCTGAACATATGAAAAAAATTAAAAATATCAATAGATGGACTTCACAGAGTCTAAAATAAAAAGGAACGAGGACTCTTTGCTTTCAACAGAAACTTTATCACGTTCAATAGAAAAATGGTTCATGGAAAATTTCTAGCAAAGGAAATAGGTGCTACTTCACTGATAAGTTTATAAACTTGCAGGGTCATTAAGAGTTACACAGTATAATATTGTATAATCTGAAAATACTGTCATTTTTATTGTAGAGCAAGTTCATGTATGTGCTGAAAAGTGTACTCATAAATTGTACTGTCAAGTATAGAAACAATACCATTGTGAATACTATCCATTGGTTTTGTGCTGTTTTCCTTACATCATGAATATTTTATACTTAAATGAATACCATGAATTGGGAACTGCATGTAAAATAAATCTAAAGGGAAAAACATTTTCTCTACTACACATTTAATTCATATATGTGTTCTTCAAGTGTAAATATTTTCACCTCAAAGGCTCACATGAAGCATTTTCCTAAAAATGTGGACAAGATTGTCTACTGAACAATTTGCAACTCACATTATATTGTCATATTTCATTGATCATTTTCAGAATTGAGAAAATCCAATGGCTGAAGCAGGCTGTGTTTTTTATTAATGTAGGTACAATTCCCATTTTAACTTTGAAAATCTATGTAGTGAACAGGGGACTGGTGCCTCAATTCTGAAATACTAGCTATGCAGGATGCTGAAATAGGAGGATTATGAATGTAAGCCAGCTCATGTAGGAAAGTTCAGGAGATTCTAATATCCAATTATGCATGACAAAAATAGGATGGTAGAGCCATAGCCTTGTGTTGAGGCACTTAAGAACTGCATACAGGCTCATAGTTGAAACCAAAGTGATGATCAATAGCAACAAAACTTCTAGACAATCTCTGCATTAGGAAGAAATGAAAATTGAAAAATCCATCAGAATGAACGGACATTATACAACAATTTCTTCAACCCCAATAGAGCAATAAGCAATGAAAAAGACCTATGGTCCTATCTGTTCTAGTTTTCAGTTCTTTCAGTGATGTGGTTACTTAGTTCCCTGCCCTGTCAAGAAGAAAATTTTGGGAAAGAAACTTCAATATTCATTTTTATCCTGTGTGTTTACTTTTATATTTGCAGAACAATGTGTGTCAGGTGAAGTCAGTGATAATTTACATGATGTTGCTTGAAGATTTTATTGTACTCCAAAAAAATCAAGGGGTAGGATATTCTAAGCATTCTACCAAATGAATATATATATATATATGTATTTATATATATATTCAATTGGAATTCTAGAAGAGATAATTTTTTCTTTATATATCTTTGAAGAGAAACACACTCATCTGATGTTCACATATATATATATATATATTCAATTGGGATTCTAGAAGAGATAATTTTTTCTTTATACATCTTTGAAGAGAAACACACTCATCTGATGTTCACCAAATAAAGGAACTGGCATTAAACTAAACATTGATTGGAAAAACAAACATGCAGGTGTAAAAGGCTTTCAACTACTGAGAACAAATAAAATAATTTGGTAGGAAGGAAGATGGCGCTGAGACAATAGGGACGCAGCCTAGCCCTCTCTGACAAAAACAGAGAACCAGGGAGTCCCACGAGCCAACTACCTAAAGAAATCCACAACAACAAACTCAAAAGCAACGGAGAAGGACTCAAACCGGAAAAGAAATCCAGATAAAGCTCACATCCAATTTTCTCAAAGAATTTGGAATGCAAAGACCCCTCCCCCACTTCTCGCCGCCTGATCCAAGCTGCAAAAGCTGCAGAAAGCCATGAAAAGCGGCAGCTGGCACCTGACCAAGCCGTGAAAAGCGGCTTGAGCGGGTGCCGGCTCCAGGGTGGGAAAGCGGCGGCGGGAGCCAGCTCTAATCCACGAAAAGCAGCGGCAGTGGAGGGCTCCAGGCCGGGAGCCCAATGGCTGCAGAAACCAGCACAGAACCGGGCCAGTGAATGGCGGAAGCAGCAGAACCCAGACGCGGAACCAGAACAGCAAGCAGCGGAACCCAGACACAGAACACAGGCGGTGTCGGAGACCCGAGGGGAGTGAAAGACTCTCCACCACCGTGGAGCACCCGCAGATGGACGCAGAGGCATGAGTAATACAGCACGTCCCCAAACACATCAGGAAAGCAGAGCGGGTGCCAAGCAATAAAACTTAACTCAGACCCCAACACCCTGCCTGAGAAAGACTGGCGGAAGCAGGGAGGCAAGGAATTTAGAATCCTGACCCTACCCTCAACAGCCCCCTCCCTCAGGCCATTGACTGGAGATTGACAGGTGGGCTACCCATAAGACCCAGCATCCCACCGAGGGAGGCGGGGCTGTCCCAACTCCCACCCGCCCAACGGACTCAACCCCAGCCCTCTGACTGGAGACTGACAACTGGGCGGACCCTAAGACTCAGCACCCCACCAGGGGAGGCAGAGCTGTCCCAGCTCCCACCCACCCACCAGGCTCCTCTCCCAGGCCACTGGATCTAGAGAGTGGAGGGCGTTGGGACCCTGCCTAACAACAGTGGGTAGCGGGTGCGGGAAAATAGGAGCCAGCATCTGCCCCCCCAAACTCCTCAGCGAGGCATCCTCCAGCTGGGAATCCTGAGCAAGACACCACTGAGGGGCCCCCCACAGTCACAGACTCTGACAAAGCAGTGGAAACACACCAGGGACCTGAAGGGCCAACCAGCAGCCAAGCTCCCCTTCTGAGAACCAACAAGGCATGGCTCCGCCCTTGGAGCCCACCTCCACAGCTGGGCACCGCCCCTGCGAATAGAGGGGTCTCCTGCTGATCCTGCTGAGAGCCCCTGAAACTCTCAATCCCCAGACACTTGGCTTGGGGCCGCCCCTGGAAGCAGCACAGGAAAATGTCCGCCAACCGCGCTCAGACGGAAGCTCGCAGAGCCATCCCATAGTCCAGTGTGAGGCCACTGGTTGGGCTAAAAGCTAGTTGTGCAGCAACACATAAGTTTTATTCTAATACTTTCCAAACTTTGTACTCAAATACGCTACCTACTTACCCCCTGACCTCTCTCATTCTCTTTTTCTATCTCTGGACATCTGTTTGTCTTTCAAACCTTATACTGCATGGATCTACACTTGATGGCTGTTGAGCAACACTGTATATCTAGGTGTTTAATTATTCTCTAGGCTCAGAGGGACTTAAAGACAATAGAGATTGGACTGAGAGGTTTATTGTTTTGGGTAAATCGCTTCTCAGTGGATTATTAGACTGGTCGGTACCTGCACAAAAAGAAAGAGTGATAACACCAATCAAAACTTGTGAACATCTAGAGTCTGCCAGCTACAGAGGTCTAGGTTGGTTATATCTGAAAAATTATAATCGTGTTTAGTATTTATCTTGCTCCCATTTTCAAATGGGCAGAACAAGAAACTCAAGAAAAATGTCAAATCAAGAAACAACATCCCCCACCCCCCCCACCCAATGTAAACAGCCAATGGAACAATCACTGGCAAACATAGAGGAGAGTCTCTCAAGTGCTGTACAAATGCAATTGATAAACATCATTAATGAAAAATGTGAAAATATAATGAAAGAGATAAGGGAGGAAGCCATAGCTGAACAAAAGGAAACCATAAACAAGGTGATAAGTGAAAAAGAAGAAGCCATAAAGGAGGCCATAATAAACGTTTTTCAAATAAAGATGGATGAATTCATAGAATCCACAAATAAAAAGGTGACCGAACTCCATCAAATGTTCAAAGAAAATAAAGCTACTGAGCTAACCACTCAAATGGAAATCAAGGAGCTAAAGAAAACCATAAATGATCTAAAAGAACAGATGCAAGGCATCAAAAATGAGCAATTAGAAGCAAGGGAGATGAAAAATAAAGTAGATAGCTTTGATAGCAGGTTAGACAATGCAGAGGAGAGAATTTCCGGGGCTGAAGATAATTTAGTTATTATAGAGAAAGAACAGAAAATGAGTCAATCCAAATCTAGGAAAAATGAGAGAGCGCTTCAGGAGGTCCAAGATACAATTAGGAAGCCTAATTTAAGGCTAATTGGTATTGAGGAGGGTCTGGAGAAAGAGGTCAATGGTATTGGAAATATACTTCAGGGAATCATCTCAGAGAATTTCCCAAATATCCAGAAGGGCAGGCCCATCCAGATACAAGAAGCTTTTAGAACCCCAAACAGACCTGACCAGAAAAGAACATCCCACCGCCACATTGTAATCTGAACTGGATCAATAGAAACCAAAGAAAGGATCCTAAAGGCAGCCAGGGAAAAGGGTTCAGTAACCTATAAAGGAAAACCAATCAGAATAACCCCAGATTACTCAGCAGAGACCATGCAAGCAAGAAGTGACTGGAAGCATATATGTCATGCCCTTAAGTCAAATTACTACCAACCAAGAATACTGTACCCCGCTAAGCTCTCATTCATAACTGAGGGAACAATAAAAACATTCCATTCCAGGGAAAAGCTGCAACAATATGTCGCAACAAAACCAACACTACAGAGAATTCTGAAACATGTTCTATACATAGAAAACCAAAATAAATTCAATATAGGGAAAGAAATGGCACCTAAACAGCATACCATATAAGGACCACAAGAACTGTCAAGACACAGGCCCAAATAAAAGCTTTTAAAAATGGTAGGACCTAATAAATATCTCTCAATCCTAACTCTCAATATCAATGGACTTAACTCTCCAATTAAACAGCATAGACTGTCTAGTTGGATCAAAAAGGAAGAGCCATCGTTCTGCTGTCTTCAAGAGACACATCTTACCCAAAAAAACAATTTGAAAGTGAGAGGTTGGAATAAAATCTATCAAGCTAACGGCCCCCATAAACAGGCTGGAGTTGCCATCCTCATATCAGATAAAATAGACTTCAAACTAAAATTAGTAAAAAAAGACAAAGAAGGTTACTATATACTACTTTTTTTTTTGGAGTTCGGGAGGTCTGCAGCCCAGGTAAAGGCTGCAGCCCAGTTTATTTCAAATTCCGACCTTAAATACTCTTCTTTTTTTTTCAATTGTTTTATTGTAATTAGTAAAAGGGTTACATGATATTTGCCAGATAGAAGGTGCATTAATTCACATACATTGATACCCTTTCACATGTCTTGGTACCCGTTTCCCTCCCCCCCACACGCCCACTCGTCTTGGTTTTCCCCCCTTCCCTTTCAAATTTCAAATATCCAAATACAAATAAATTCAATATATCATATAACAAGGTGAGAAACTATACCAATATGAGATAACCAAGGGACAGCAAAGGAGATGAAAGACAACATAGTATATTAAGCACAACAATCATTCATTATATGGCTTTTGTTTCAGTATCCTGGAGGTCCTTTCAATTAGCTTCACATCAAGCAAACTTTACTTACACTGAAACCATACATAGATCGAAATACAATGATTGTCGGTGACTTTAACACATCACTCTCACCTATGGACAGATCAACAAGGCAAAAACTCAACAAAGAAACCTTAGAACTGAATAACTATATAGAACAACTAGATCTAACAGACATCTGCAGAATATTCCACCCAACAACAACACAATATACGTTTTTCTCAGCAGCACATGGAACATTTTCCAAAATAGATCACATCTTAGGCCATAAAACAAACCTGGACAGATTCAGAATCACTGAAATTATTCCATGCACACTCTCAGACCACAAAGGCATCAAATTGGAACTGAACACACATCTCCACCAACGAAAACCCTGTAACTCATGGAGACTGAACAACACATTGTTGAATCACCAATGGGTCATCGAAGAGATCAGGACAGAAATCCAACAGTTTATGAAATTTAACAGTAAGGAGCACACAAAATACCAACTCCTTTGGGACACAGCAAAGGCAGTACTCAGAGGAAAATTTATAGCGCTGAGTGCCTACAACAACAAGTTGGAAAAATCGCACACCAAGAAGTTAATGTCTCACCTTAAACTCCTGGAAAAAGAGCAATAAACCACACCTAATCCCAGTAGAAGAAAGCAAATTATCAAAATCAAAGCAGAATTAAATGATTTGGAATCCAAAACAACTTTAGAAAGAATCAACAAAACAAGGAGTTGGTTCTTTGAAAGAATTAACAAAATTGACAAGCCCTTAGCAAATATTACCAAAAAAAGAAGAGAGCATACTGAAATAAACAAAATCGCAGATGAAAATGGTAATATCATGACAGAAATTACCAAGATCCAGAACATCATGAGGGAATACTTCTCAAACCTTTATGCCAACAAATTTGAGAATCTAGATGAAATGGATGAATTCCTAGCCAATATTAACATACCCACACTGAACCAAGAAGAACTAAGCCAACTCAACAGGCCTATTTCAAGCTCTGAAATAGAAATGGCAATTAGAGAACTTCCACCTAAGAAAAGCCCAGGGCCAGATGGATTCTCAGCTGAATTCTATAAGGTCTTCAAACCAGAGCTCACACCAATACTCCTCAAGCTCTTCAACGAAATTGAAAATGAAGGTTCCTTACCAAACTCATTCTATGAAGCCAGTATAACCCTCATCCCCAAACCAGACAGAGATTCATCAAAGAAAGAGAACTATAGACCTATATCTTTGATGAACATCGATGCAAAACTTCTCAACAAAATACTGGCCAACCGTCTACAACAACTCATCAAAAAAATTATACACTATGATCAAACTGGATTCATCACAGGGAGGCAAAGCTGGTTCAACATATGCAAATCAATTAATATACTTCAACACATCAACAGGAGCAAGGACAAAAATCACATGATTGTCTCAATAGATGCAGAAAAGGCATTTGACAAGATCCAACACCCCTTTATGTTAAAAGCTCTGGAGAAACTAGGAATCCAAGGAACATTCCTCAATGTAATAAAGGCTGTGTATGAGAAACCTACTGCTAGTATTACAGTTAATAGTGAAAATCTAAAGCCATTCCCTCTAAAATCAGGAAGGAGACAAGGATGCCCACTCTCTCCACTCCTCTTTAACATAGTAGTAGATTTCATACCCAGTGCAATAAGGCAAGAAGCAAGCATATAAAGGGGATGAAGGGGATCCAAGTAGGGAAAGAGGAAATAAAACTATCCCTCTTTGCAGATGACATGATTCTGTATTTAAAGAATCCTATAGACTCTACTCCCAAGCTCCTTGAGCTGATTCAAAGCTTTGGAAGAGTAGCAGGCTATAAATAAAACCTCAAAAATCAACTGCCTTCCTTTGCGCCAACAGTGAGAGGAATGAGGCAATAATCAGGAAAGAAACTCCTTTCACAATAGCCTCAAAGAAAATAAAGTACCTAGGAATTAGCTTAACTAAGAATGTAAAGGATCTTTTTGACAAAAACTTTAAAACCCTAAAAAAGGCAATTACAGCAGAACTAAGGAAATGGAAAAACCTCCCATGCTCCTTGATTGGAAGAATCAACATTGTGAAAATGACAATCTTGCCAAGAGCTATCTACAAATTCAATGCAATACCCATCAACATACCAATGTCATTCTTTAAAGAAATAGAAGAGGCAATCCAAAATTTCATATGGAATAATAAAAGACCCCATATAGCAAAAACACTTCTTAGCAGAAAGAAGAGCGCTGGAGGAATTTCAATTCCAAACTTTAGACTCTATTACAGAGCTATAATTCTCAAAACAACTTGGTACTGGCACAGGAACAGGCCTGAAGACCAATGGAATGGAACTGAAGACCCAGATATTAAACCACAGACCTATGGCCACCTAATCTTTGACAAGGGAGCCAAAAAAATAGAATGGAAGAAAGACAGCCTCTTCAACAAGTTGTGCTGGCAGAACTGGTTAAGCACCTGCAGAAAACTAAAGCTGGATCCTTCTTTGTCACCTTGCACTAGAAATAACTCCAAATGGATCAAAGACCTGGAGGTAAAAGCTGACACACTGAAAACTTTACAGGAAGGAATAGGAGATACACTAGGCCTCCTTGGCATAGGTTGAAACTTTCTTAATAAGGACCAAGAATCACAACAAATCAGAGAAAGGCAGGATACGTGGGACTGCATTAAACTGCAGAGCTTTGGTAAGGCAAAGGACATAGCTAGTAAGCTAATCAGGAAGCCTACAGAGTGGGAGAATATCTTCACCAACCAAACAATGGACAAAGGCCTCATATCTAAAATATATCAACAACTCCAAAAATTGAATCACTCCAAAACTAACCTCCAAAGTAACAACCATCCCATTAAAAAATGGGCCAAAGACTTAAAGAGAGTCTTCTCTGAAGAAGAAACAAAAATGGCCTATAGACACATGAAGAAATGCTCAATATCTCTGGTCATAAAAGAAATGCAAATCAAAACAACTCTAAGATTCCACCTCACTCTAATTAGAATGGCCATGATCAGGTAAACGAATAACAACAGATGCTGGAGGGGATGTGGCCAGGAGGGATCACTACTACACTGTTGGTGGGAGTGCAAACTTGTTCAACTACTATGGAAAGCAGTGTGGCAGTGCCTCAAAAGGGAAAACATAGAACTTCCGTATGACCCACAATTCCACTACTTGGCATTTACCCAACCATCCAGAAACCAGGACATACTGAATCGACTTGCACAACAGTGTTCATAGCAGCACTATTCACCATAGCAAAGATATGGAAACAACCTAGACGTCCCTCAGTTGATGAGTGGATCCACAAAATGTGGTATTTGTACACAATGGAATTTTATGCTGCTGTCAGAAAGAATGACATCACCCCATTTGTTAGGAAATGGAAAGACTTAGAAAAAATCATATTAAGTGAAGTAAGCCAGACTCAAAGGAACTTAGGCTCAATGGTTTCCCTCATTTGTCATAATCAGTAGAAACCTTGGGCTCTACTAGCAGAGATTTGCAATAGAGCAAAATCTTGATACATAAGGCCATATAATGTGAAGCTAATTGAAAGGACCTCCAGGATATTGAAACAAAAGCCATATAATGAATGATTGTTGTCCTTAATGTACTACGTTGTCTCTCATCTCCTTTGCTTTCCCTTGGTTATCTCATATTGGTATAGTATCTCACTTTGTTATCTGATATATAGAATTTATTTGTATTTGGATATTTGAAATTTGATAGGGAAGGGGGGAAAACCAAGACGGGTGTGGGGTGTGGGGGAGAGGGAAATGAGTACCAAGACATGTGAAAGGTATCAATGTATGTGAATTAATGCACCTTCTATCTGGCAAATATCATGTAACCCTTTTATTAATTACAGTAAAAAATATGGAAAAAAAGAAAATAATTTGCAGTTTTTTAAATGATTTATTAGTTCACTTTAGATTGCCTTTCTTTTTATGTATGAATTAATTTTATTTCCCATTCTTATTCTGAAATTCAATTTAAAGGTGCAAAATTTTAGTAGAGTTGGCTATGGATAGTTTTCACACATTTTTCAACTACATTGCATCCCTAAAGTACTGATTATTTCTAATTGATTCTGCCCATATGTTAACATGTTGTCTATTGTGCATGCCTTAGAAGTGATTCAAAGCCTAGTCATTATTTGCACACTTCAGTTTTGAAAGAAAGGTATCTGGGAAAAACAGAAACATAGCTACTTGATAAAGCTTGCATGTGAATCATTTGGACATGAGGAAATTCCTCTTGATCATTAACAGTGCCTAAAAAAATGATGTTAATTGTTTTCCAAAACAAATCTTACCTTGAAAGATTTTATTGGGCTAACTTTTGCCATGTTTACAGATAAATAATATAAAGTCCTAAGGAAAACCCTGTGTTTATTTGTATGTTTTGGTATTTGTTCACATCTTCCTCAATCATATCTTTCATTTACCATCATGTGAATTAATATGAAAATATATTAGAATTTTTCTAACGCATCTTGTCAGATTCTTTCTAAAAAACAGTATGAAAAAGAGATCACACAATGATTATAGAGAGATTCACATATATATGTAGATTCATATATTTATTTGTAGCTTATTATGTTAACCAAAAATTTACATTTGGTATTTCCAATTAGTAAGCTTTTTCAGGGGTTTATACTCTTCTGAAGTGTCTGAAAATTGAATGATACACACTGATTATTAAAAACATTCTCTAAACCTGAAACAATTCGTTAGAAATATGTACAATGAATTTCGATATAAAATTTATTTTTAGTACAAATTCCATTTTCTAACATGATAATTGAATACACCAAATAAAAGAATGTATTTCTTTCAAAAGTTTATTAGTGAAATATAAAGATATTATGGGAATAATGAAATGTACATATTGGTAGGAGGATTTGGTAGGAAGATTTGCCTGCTTTCAAAATTCTACATTTAAAAGTTTCATGTGTACAAACCAAACCAGATAGTTTTGGAAAAATGAGTACCTGATTTGCTAATTAAAATAACAAATAAGTTGTTACTTTTAATATTTCTGCTGGGTGAAATTTGCTTCTTTCTATCATCTGAAACATCAAGATATTTTAGCAATATTCATCTTTGCAACGAATATGGCTTGAAACAGTTTTAACAAAATTGACAGAGGAATGAGAAATCTAGATGTCAGCTCTGTCTTGCCAATAGTTTTTGTGGTCACACCGTTAGACAAAAAAATTAGAACCATATGTCTAGAAAAGAGGGTAAGGGAATTTTTTTTGTATCTAATGGACTTAAGCCTACCCACCAGAGCAAGTACTATCTCTTAAATGGAAATCTAAGTGTCCTCAAAATTTGCTTTTTGGATGATTATGTTTTGCTTATTTCTTTTCTGCATTGGTTCATATTATTGTGAAATGCCTAACAAAGGTAATTTCTCCTTAATGATGTCAGGATTTCTGACCACCTATTGCTTTTGTTCAGTAAAATGGATACTGCTGGAATCAAATTGAAAGATAAAATCAAACTTCTTGGTATGATGTTGTGTTTTGGAATACTGGATTTTGTAACAAGGGTTCTACAATTCACCAGATTTTTTCCCAGGAAGGAATTCCTTTTTTTCCATCAGCCTCTTGAGCTTACAAATATCTCTCATTGCTACCAGTTAGGCGTCAGTGTCTTACTGTCTTCAAATCACTGCTATATATGAATTATGTTTCTGAACATTTGTCACTGTAAGAAGTATAGGTTAATTAAAAGGTTATTTGCCAGCACCAAATACCTTGTTCTACTAGAGTAACCCTAAACTAGTATCAAATGGGCTAAAAGTCCACATGAAATATACATGAGATCAATGAGGAATATTTGAAAGGAAAAATGATACTAACATATAGTCCTCAGAATTGGACTGCCTGCTATTATCCTTTCAATTAAAGTTTCAGTAAGGTACAAAAGAAATTTTTATGTTCTGTACTACAAGTGGTTTAATTAGTGTAAATATGGTCAAAATAGTGCCTCTCACTGGATCAAATTCAGCATGAAATGACAACAGAGAAATTTTGATGAGTGCATAAAATATTTAGAGAATGGGAAATCCTTCACATATTGACTGGAATAAAGTTTTTGATGTGATTTATACAGTCAGTAATTGTTTTGAAAGTCATTGTGCTTCAAAATCAGATGGTATTTGCTTCTTAGAATTAATTTTCAATTCACTCAGGGTGTTTACTCGGGTAATTTCAACATTCCATTTCTATAGCAAACATTTCCTCTCATGTTTTGGCTGAACAACCCAATTTGAGTTTTAAAATATGTGATATTGTAACAATAATGACTATATTGATAGTTTATTCCATAGGTTACATATGAACATAATAGTCACACAAATACCTTTCATTCATTCTCTTCAATTTTCTATACTCTTTGATTGAATGTATAAAAGGCTACAGCTACATTTGAGAGGTAGTTGGTATATTACTTCTTAAACTTTGATATTTCTAGCCATGTTTTCTCCCAGTTTTCTTTTGCTCTTCCTTCCCTATTTCAAGTACAAAAAAATGAACTTATAAACAATGTAGCAACTAACAATTTCAGATAGAATTAGAACAGGAGGTTAACCATAAGGGTAAAAAAAGATATAAGAAATATGTTTATATAGTACATTAAGAACAACAATAACAAACATAAACCTCATATTTCCCTATGCTGAAATTCTTTTTGCTTAGCGTCATCATAAATGCCAATATACACATAGCTTCTAAGCTACTGTGATCCTCTGCTAGGAGAATCATAGTACGATTTGGTACAATTGAGGAAAACCATGGATCCTGTATTTATTTCAGTCTGGATTTCTTCACTTAATAGGATTTCCTCCAAGAAATTTACATTTAATTACAAATGGAACAAATAATTTTGTGATGACAATATTGAATTCCATTGTTTGTACATTTCAAATCTTCTTAATCCACGCATCTACTGAGAGGCATATAAGTTGGTTCCATATATCAGCAATGGAAAATAATGATTCAATGAACATGGTTGTGCTAGTGGAAATAGTTTGTCTTTTTTAAATAAATATTTGGTTAAATGTCCAGGAGTGGGAATGCTCCTCTATGACATAGAGGAGCTCTACACTTAATCTTTCAGGAATTGTCATAGTGCTTCATGGTTGGTTTATCCTCCCACCAACTGGTTAGTAGTGTTCCCTCCTGGCTACATCCCCGACAGCAAGTGTTGGCTTAGATTTCTTGCTAATGGCCATTCTAAGTAGAGTGTGATGGGACCTCAACGTTTTTTCATGTGTGTTTCTATTATCACTAGAGATATCAAACATTTCCTTATGTGTCAATTGGTTATTTTTTCTTCCTTTCCACATAAGTCTTATTTAAATTCTTTACCACACTGTCTAATAGGATGGGTTGTTCTTTGTGTATTTGTTTTGGAGAGATTCAATTTTTTGAGGTGTAGGTATATTTTAGATATGAGGACTTATCTGTTCTATGGTTTGTGAGGACTGGGTGACCATAGGTCTGTAGGTTGATTTGTAGGTCTTCAGTTTTAATTCACTGATGCTCGGGCATGTTTTTATACCAGTATCAAGATCTTTTCATTACTGTAAGGTTATATTAAGATCAAAAGTTTGGTATTGTAATTCATGCAGGACTATTCTTTTTTCATATATTTTTATTGTAATTAATAGAATGGTTACATGATATTTACCAGATAGATGATGTATTAGTTCACATACATTTATACCATTTTACATGTCTTGGTCCCCGTTTCCCTCCCCCCACTCCCACCCTTCATCTTGTTTTCTCCCGTTCCCTATCCAATTTCAAATATCTAAATACAAATATATCCTATATATCAGGTAATAAAGTGAGATACTGTAACAATATGAGATAACCAAGGGACAGCAAAAGAGATGAGAGACAACATAGTACCTTAAGAAACAAAGACATTCTAAATCCACCAACACAACAATGTTCTTTGCAGCACTATTTACCATAGCAAAGATGTGGAACCAACCTAGATGTCCCTCAGTTGATGAGTGGATCAACAAGATATGGTATTTGTACACAATGGAATTCTATGCTGCTGTCAGAAAGAATGACATTGCCCCATTTGTTAGGAAATGGAAAGACTTAGAAAAGATCATGTTAAGTGAAGTAAGCCAGAATGAAAGGAACTTAGGCTCAGTGGTTTCCTTCATTTGTCATAATCAGTAGAAACTTTGGGCTCTCCTAGCAGAGATTTGCAATAGAGCAAAACCTTGATACGAAAGGCCATATAGTATGATGCTAAATGAAAGGTTCTCTAGGATATGGAAGCATGCAGGACTATTCTTTATGCTCACAATATTTTTCTTTTTTTATATACCATTTGAGTTTTTGGATTGTTTCCTGTATTTCATTAAAGAACTACTTTGGAATATTGATGTGCAATGCAAAGAATTCATAATAGCCATTGGTAGAATTGAAAATATACCATTATCATTGGCATTCACAAAAAGCTCTATTGGGAATTATACAGTACAAATAAGCAAAGAAAAATATTATTAAAATTTGAAAATCTCAAGTTATCCTCATCTCACATTTTGCAGGAAGACAATTTTTATTTGAAAATGAATGTAAACTAATCTTACATTGTTGTGTAATGAAAATCTTGCCAGTTATAAGATTCTTTGATTAAATATCTATTGCTACAAATAAGCAAGGAACCATTTCTGTGCTTTCAAAAATTTAGGATTTTGATTTTCTTAAATAAACATAGGCTGGCCACATTGAACTAAGAAGAGATAAGTCAACTGAACAAACCAATTTCATACAATGAGATGGCAGAAACTCTCTGAGACATGCCACCCCAAAACAGTCCAGGTCTTGACAGTTACAAGATTTTTATGGATAAATTAATACCAATTAATTTTCATAATTTCTTTCATATGGATTGGGTCTTGGCTTGTTGCTCTTTTCTAGGAGCTAAAAGTATATCCTTAAATTGTTGCTATGGGATGTCTCCAATTTGTTGCGGTAGACACTCAGAAACAGATATTCCTCTGAATATAGCCTTTGCTTTGTTCTCTAGAACCTTGTATTTTGTCTGCCCCTTGTTTTTTTAATGCTATGAACTTTGAAATTTCTGTTCTGAGCTCTTTGACTGACTGGTGATTCATCAATGTGCTCTTCAATCACCATTAGATAGAGGATTTTCTTTTGTCATTTGTTTTGTGTTCCAATATTGTAGTATTGTTGTCTGAGAGAATGGAGGTAATATCAATACTTCTGAATTTACACAGATTTGCTTTATCATCTATTTTGTCCTATCTGGGCAACTATTTGAAACAATTTTGCAATATGATTATTGTGGGGCTGAGAAGAACATCTATTCTGGTGGTGTTGTATTAATCTGAAGATATCTGTTAGACCTTCTTGGTTTATGTAATTGTTCCTTTCTATGGTTAGTTTTTAGAATTTTTGCCATTATGTACAGGTGATAGTGGCATGTTAAAATCACCAGGTATCACTGTGTTTGTTTGTGTGTGTGATTTTACAGTAAGTTGTATGTTTGACAAAGGTGGGTGCTCTGGTATTCTATAAATAGATGTTTAAAATGATTATGTTCTTGAGAAGAAGGGACTTTTTCATATATTTTATTGTAATTAATATAAGGGTTACATTATATTCACAAGATAGAAGGTGCATTACTTCACATATATTAATACCTTTTCTCATGTCTTGGTCCTCATGCTTCCTTGTTTTTTCTCAGTAATATAAATTAGATGTATATTTTATTTGATATAAACATGGCAACTATATCCCTCTTGGTGGCTTCTGCTTGATAAATTTATTCCAGCCTTTCAATTTAAGGATTGGTTCTCTCTTCTTGAGGGGTCATATTTGTCTCTTGAAGACAGAGGAAAGATGAATCATGCATTTTGATACAAGTCATCCTATGCCATTTAATTGGAGAGTTACATCCATTGATATTGAAGATTATGTTTGAAAGGAGTTTGTTAGTTCCTGTAATTTTACCTATTTTCTTAGGGGCTATCTTTTGTCAGTTCTTCCTACAATTTTCTAATACCATATGTGGGCACAATTTTTTGTGTCAGTATTATGTTTGCGTTAGTTTTCATTGTATAGGATATTTTTGAGAGTTTTCCATAATGCTGGTATGTTTGATTTATTGTTGCCCTATTTTTTCCTAAGGAAGGTCTTTTTCCCCTTAGCTCTGAATGAGGCCTCGCTGCTTGGAGGTTAGTTGTCTTTAGGGTATGGCATGCATCAATCCAGGCTCTTCTTGCTTGCATGACCTCTGCTGAGAAATATGTGCTTATTCTGATAGATTTTTCCTTGTAGAGGATTGTAGCCGTTTTCAGGATTGTTTCCTTGGTGTCTATTGATCCTATAAGGAGTTGAATGAGGCTGTTTAATGTCCTTTTCTTGTCTGGTATGTTTGGGCTTGTTAAAGCTACTTGTATCTGTGTGGTCAAGTCTTTTTGATAATTCTGATCAGTATGTTTTCTTTTCAATTAGCTTCCCTCTCTAGACCCACGTTAATATCAATTCACCTTAAAATTAGGCTTTCTGATTTTATCTTGGAGCTCTTGAGATCTGCCAAGTGTCTTAGAATTCTTTTCAATAATTTTCTGGTCTTCTACCCAATCTTATCTATCTTCAATTTGGATATTTGTTAGTCCACATCATTTAACCTGAGTTCAATATTCCCTGATCCCTTTAGCTTTTATGGCTTCTTAAATATTTATAATTATTTTATTATTAAGTAATGTATAGAGGGGTTACAGTTATATACACCAGATATACAAACATACACAAAAGAGGTAGAAATGATTGATTACAAAAATAATAGAAGAAAAAGAAAAAGAAAAGAAAATATTGGAGAATTAAAACAATAGTATGAGTTAAGTGAGTATAGGAAGAAGGAGAAAAGCAATTAGTGGCTGTTGGTTATGATTCAATGTTGATTATGTTCAATGCTAGAGACCTAGCATTGACCAGAAGCAAAATGAAGTAATGAAAGGAAAATACACTGAAGGAATATAGTGAAGAGATCAAAATGGTAATTGAAATAATGGAAACAATGAAAAAGAAATACAAAGTTAAAAATTCTAATAAAAATGGAAATATTTTTCTTCTTTTTTTCTTTTGTTTTATTGTCTGGATAATATATAGAGGGGCTGCAATTCCATTCATCATATCATAGGTGCATGCACTACTTCTTGCACATTGATATCCCTTTTCATGTTTTTGGTCCCAGTTTCCACTCTCAAACCCCTCCCATTCATCTTGTTTCCTTCTTCCCCTCTCTATTTCAAATAAAGAAACAAACAAAAATATATTATACAAGGTAAGAAAGTCAGATCAAGTAACAAAATTATATTTCATTGCATTTTGGAGTTCTTGGTTCTACCCTGTTTCCAATATTTATCTCTTTAATATTTAATATTTACTCTCTCTAATACACTTGTGATGATCAATTTTCCTTTGGCTTAGATGGTTTTCAAAACAGTTTGAGCACCAGAAAACTTTTTGCCTTTCATAAGTGGAGTTTATGTGATTCTATTCCCAGTCTACATTACAGACAGAACAAGATGTTTTATGTGTCCTATTGGATTCCTACTGAAGCCAGAATGACTTTAGGGATGTAACCTTTGTGGAATCAGCGTTTCTCCCAGAGGGGCTCCCCTCTCACAGCTCCTACCATTGCTCTTCTCTCCATTTATGTTTCCCTTTCCACCAAGGCCTCCCCCACATACCGTAGCCTGCTCTAGCCAGCAGTCTTTTCCCCATTGAACTTACATCACTTGTGTATACAGGTCACTACATGGAAAGGTATATGCCATAGAAAGGGGGCCTCCCATTGTCCATTCCAATTATTGTCACCTGTCTCATTGATAGTAAGTGGGTTCTCTCCAAGTAGTACTTTCTGAGCCTGATAGAAGGAATCACTTCTGATATAGGGTGAACTTAACATGGAAGGCACCAATGGCATAGAAATAGGGTGAGTGCAGTAGGAGGTTTTCTTCTCCGGATCCTGTAACACTGAAGAGGAAGGTTTTGCCATACCTGTTTTGTCTACAAGAATGTTTGAACAATTTTTCCCATCCTGAAAATGTTTAGAAAGTTGAGGATTATAAAGAACAGATAGACCTCAACCCTATAAAACAAATCAAGCAGCCACCAATACTTAACCCACATGTCTAGCCTATCCCAGATGACTTGTCAAGAAAATAATGCTGTGTCCAACTTTCCACTGATTCTCCTCAGTTGCAGGCCTGTAGGCCTGCCCATACTCATATTTGGAGGGTTTCCAAATAATTTCTGACCTCATCTCATTATTCCTCAGGAGAAAAACATTCAAATTATTATCAGCAAACCTCACAGCTGAGAAATTTCTCTAAAGACTCTTCACTAGAGAGCTGACATCCTTAGCTATGAGAAGATTTCACAGGGATTAGGCCAAATGCCATCTCCCCACAGTAATTTACATGAAGAAAGTCAAACTTTGCTGGACTCTGAAGCAGAGTTATGCAAAATGTAAACATAAGCACAGCACTTAACAATGTTTTGTTTCAGCATGTAGGAATGATTTTATATATGAATCACACAGAAAAATAGGCTGACACATGTATAATTGTAATGTTGGCTAAACCTCACATATAAGAGAAAAATAATAATATATAAAATAAACATGATGCACAATACTTAGGAATAATAATACCTAATAAATACAAAATTAGACATAATGCATAACAATCTAAGTTCACAGTTGTTCTCTTTGATCATAGGCATTCTATTAAATTGTCCTGCTTCAGTAAGAGAATAAATATAATTCAACCTTTGATTCACAGTTAGCAGAGGAAATATGATAACCAGGATAAATGTTTTACATGATGAGCTCCACTAATAACCTGTAATATGAAAATATGGTTACCCACTGAAACACATGTTTTCAGTGAACCACAGAAAATGTCACAGTGAAAATGCAAGATAATCCACACCCAGGAAAGATATTCCTTCAACAAATCCCTTTAATTCCTTTAGTAATTAAAGAATTTTGGGCAAAATACCTTAAGCAAAATATTTTTGTGCTGAAAACACTCATGTAGTAAGGTATGAATTCCTACATTACAATGAGGTTATCCTAGAGTAAGATGCATGAACACAAAGAAGATAAAATGCCAATACAATTTCATTTACATTACATGATAATGAATGAACTGATAATGTCATAGCAATAGGCAGCATACTCAAACTGTGCAAATATTTTTGATAGGTACCCTTTAACTTCTCCTCAATAATTTCTGTGGTTAAAATAAGTTCCAACGTTATAACAAGTCAGTAAGAGGAATATATACTAGCTTATCCATAACTTCATTCTCAATTTCTTCATTGTATGGATTCAAGCAAAAAATTGACATGTAAAAATTTCAATGATCCTCAGTTAATAATTAAGATATTTTGCATAGAGTGTTCATTATTTGGGAAAGTTGATGAATATTATGTTTTCTCTCCAATGTTTCCTGAATTAAATTCTTTATCTATTAAAGAATATATTAACATTGATTATTACAGCATATTTCAAATGATGTGTTTAACAAACAAGTATTCAAGAAGGGAATCTCTATATGCAATCACTGGAACTTAGATTTTAGAATATAATTAAATTTGGCTGAGGTTTTATATTTCATAGATACATATTAATCTATTAATAAAACATTATGTCTAGGCCGAGAGTTTGGCCTAGTGGTTAAAGTGCTGGCCTAGCATGCATGAAGACCCGGGTTCGATTCCTCGGTACCACATATATAGAAAAAAGCCGGAAGTGGTGCTGAGGCTCAAGTGGTAGAGCTCTAGCCTTGAGAAAGTCCAAGGACAGTGCTCAGGCCCTGAGCTCAAGCCCAGGACTGGCACAAAAAAAAAACAAAAAAAACATTATGTCTATAGAGTCATACATTTTTATGTTTATGTAGTTGTGTTTATATTTCCAGTACCATGCCAGTATGTAGTCCTTGTTCTTACACTGTTTGGATCTACTAGCCACATATTAAGGATGCCATGCACCTTAGTTTCTATGGTCTTGACTTGTCTCATTCAACATGATTCACTCTAGACTCATCCATTTTCCTGGAAATGCCACTATTTTATCTTGTCTGTTGGCTATGCAGAATTCCATTTTGTATATGTACCATATTTTCTTTTTTATTTATTTATTTATTTATTTATTTATTTATTTTTATTGTAATTAGTAAAAAGGTTACATGATATTCGCCAGATAGAAGGTGCATTAATTCACATACATTGGTACCCTTTCACCTGTCTTGGTACCCATTACCCTCCCCCCCACACCCCACACCTGTCTTGGTTTTCCCCCCTTCCCTATCAAATTTCAAATAACCAAATACAAATAAATTCAATATATCAGATAACAAAGTGAGATACTGTAACAATATGAGATAATCAAGGGATAGCAAAGGAGATGAGAGACAACATAGTACATTAAGGACAACAATCATTCGTTATATGCCTTTTGTTTCAATATCCTGGAGGTCCTTTCAAATAGCTTCATGTTATATGGCCTTATGTATCAAGATTTTGCTCTATTGTAGATCTCTGCTAGTAGAGCCCAATGTTTCTACTGATTATGATAAATGAGGGAAACCATTGAGCCTAAGTTTCTTTGAGTCTGGCTTACTTCACAATATGATTTTTTCTAAGTCTTTCCATTTCCTAACAAATGGGGTGATGTCATTCTTTCTGACAGCAGTATAGAATTCCATTCTGTACAAATACCATATCTTATTGATCCACTCATCAACTGAGGGACATCTAGGTTGGTTCCATATCTTTGCTATGGTGAATAGTGCTGCCATGAACATTGTTGTGCTAGTGGATTTAGTATGCCCTTGTTTCTGGATGGTTGGGTAAATGCCAAGTAGTGGAATTGCTGGGTCATAGGGGAGTTCTATGTTTAGCCTTTTGAGGCAATGCCACACTGCTTTCCATAGTATGTACCATATTTTCTGTATCAATTCATCTGCAATAGGGCATCAGAATTGTTTACATCGACTGGCTATTGTGAACAGTGCAGAGATAAACAAAGCTGAGAGGGTGTCTTTATGGATGGTGTTCAGGTTAGTTCTATGGCAGGATGTTAGGAGAGGTCAATTTTCAGTTAAAAGAACTCCATATTGCTTTCCAGAGTGGTTGAACTTGCTTACAATCCCACCAGCTATGCTAAGTAGAATTCCATTGTAGAATTCCATTGTATATAAATACCACAATCTTGTATCCATTCGCCTTTAGTGTGGCATCTGGGAAGATTGCATTTTTTTGGCTGTTTTGAATATTACAGAGATGAACTAGGATATCTAGGTATCCCTGTCATTTCCAGGATTATGACACCTTGGAGTGGTAGGGAAGGTCTTATTTTCAGTTTTTTTAGGACATCCTGACTGACTGACTTCCAGATATGTTTTACTATTTTATATTTCAACCAGCAATGCAGTAGTGTTCCTCTTTCTCCACATCCACACTAACATTTGTCATTGCATGAGTTCAGGTCATTCAGCTTGTGGTAAGGGGGAATCTTATGGTAGTGTTTATTTGCATTTGCCTTACAATCATGGATGATGAACATTTTTATCATATGTAGCTTTGTCATTTTATCTCTTCCTCTGGTAAGTTTTGTTGCCCATTTTGCAATGTGTTTGCTGGATTGGGGGTATTACTTTCCTGACTCCCTGTGTATACTGGCCACCAAGCATCTGTGTGATATATAATTGGTAAAAATATTATCTTACTTGGTTGGTTGTCTTTTTACATTAACAATTATCTCTTTTTCACTGCACAAACTCTTTTATATTTAGGTAGTCATATTTTCGAGTCTTTCTTCAATCTACCATGACCCTGGACTCAGTTCAAGATTTTTTTTGCAGGGTCCTATGAATTCCAGCATCTCTCCTACTGTGCTGTGTATCAATTTCACAATTTCATTTGAGATATTGAGGTGTATGATCCATTTTGAGTTAATGTTTATGCATGGGAACTGACTGGGATCAATTTTAGTTTTTTGCATGTGGCTCCAATGGAAGAGACTGTGTTAATTCAATTGTATATCATTGGTTCCTTTGTCAAATAAGTTGACTATAGGTATGTAGTTTTAATTGTGGAAGTTCTACATGTTCCATTGATCTTCTGGACTATTTTGCTGCCAATAATAAGCTATTTTTGTTATTATGGTTCTACAGTAGCGATTGAAGTCTGGTATTATTATACCATCTGCATTGGTCTTTTTGCCTGAAATATTTGGTTGAAATTCTTTGTCAGTGTTTGTTCCATATGAACCCTTGGGTTATGCCCTCAATTTCAGTAAAGAAATGTCCTCGTGATGCTGTCGGGAATTGCATAAAATTGTATATCAATTTTGGGAGTATGGCCTTTTCACAATGTTGATTCTTCCAAACTATGAGCATGGAATATCATCTTTGATTTCTTTCTTTAGACATTCATAATTTTATTAAATAATCAATTTGTATCCTTGTTTAGGTTAATTCCTATACACTATTGAATGGGATTGCTTTTTTTATTTCTCCTTCTGTTTGGTTATTCTTGGCATAGAGAAATACTACTGACTTGTGAAGTTTAATTTTTAGAGTTTAATTGTTTAATTTTTAGTTTAATTTGTAAGAGTTTGGCAGTGGAATTTGTTGGGTCATTCGAAGAAAATATCATATCATCTGCAAATAGGAATTTTTTAATTTTCTCTTTCCTGTTCAGATTCCTTTGATGCTCTAGTTTTGCTTTACTGCTCTGTTGGGTTTTGCATTATATTGAAGAGAACTGGAGAGAATGGCCATCCTTGTCTTGTTCCAAATTTTTGGGTAAATATTTCTTCTTCATTTAGTTTAACACTAGCTGTCGGTCTGTCATATATGGCATTAAATGTTTTAAAGAATGTAACTCCTATTCTTATTTTGCTAGTGCTCTCAACATGAATGGATGCTGTATTTTCTCAAATACCTCATTATAATGCAGAGAAACTATCACGATTCTTAACCTTAGCTCTTGTAATACGATGTATCGCATTATTTGATTTGTGAATGGTAAACCAGACTTGCATCTGTGGGATGAAGCCTAGTGCATCATTTTCTTATTGTGACTCTGAATTCTGTAGACTAGTATTTTATTGAAGATCTTTGAGCTGTTTTCATCAGAGAGATTCATTTGTAGTTCTTTTTGGTTGGATCACTTCCTTGTTTGGGGATGAGTATGATATTGCCTTCATAGAATCAGTTTGGAGTTGTTCCTTTTGCCTCAACTTCTCAAAGCGTTGCAATGGTGTAAGCATCAACTCACCTTTAAAAGTTTTGTAGAATAATGCAGTGAAACCATCTGGGCCTGGGCTCTTCATTGTTTGCATGTTTTTGATTGCTTCTGCTATCTCGTTGTATGAAATTGGTTTGTTCAAGGGAGTAGATGTGGAGTTCATTTTACTTGCAACTAAAGGTTGTGTTAATGCATACTGTAGGGTGATATTCATCGGCAGAAAATTTTAAGATTACAATCTCTTAGTAATTCTTTTTTTTCTGCTTAAATATACTGTGTGCTTACCAATAGGGCTTATCTTGAATGCCTATGATGATGGACTTCATTCAACAAACATTCCAAAATTAAAGGTCATCTAATTATTACAATAAGCATTAATGTAGATAAAGCTCTTTCATTTTGAAGAACAGTTTATAATTCATTATTTTGACCTTTCCTCAAATTGAACTTTGGTTGTCAGTTTTCAATGAAATAAAATGCATAAGTACATAAACCATTAGTTTCACTTCTTAGATTTTACAAGGGTTATTTTCATTACATTTTTAAGGTTAATAAAACTGTCTTGTAATGTTGGACAATAGTACCAAAATTCATTGTAGTTCCTAAAAATGAATAGGTAATGAAAAGAAATTCCATTGTAATATAGAAAGTGGTTTTTTTCTATATTCAATCGTACTATTACAGTGTTTTCATTTATATCCCTGGAGGTTTGAGTAATGATATTGGTTTATATACTGGGTATGAGGTACAAAATATCAGGCCATAGAATCCAGTATTGTGACAGATTTAATAACTTGAAAGTAATGACATTCAGTGAGGTTACAGTTCCCAGTGAATCACAAGGAAGTATTTCCAAATTCATCATCTGTTTATTTAATGATGTTCCATGTGTTGCACAGTTCTGTTACAGGTCATATATCAATATCTAGCATATAATATTTCAAATATTTCTGGGGAAGATGCATCAATTCTAATCATGAGTATTGATTTCTCTGTTTATCAAAGAAAATAAAGAAAATGGATCGCACATGAAATAGAAATAGGTGTGCAATGCAAATGGATTGCATTCAATAAAGAAAGGAGAGATGTTAGGAATTGCAGTACATGTCTATCTTTGAAAGAATGACATAAATAATCAATAAGTGACACAATTTCATTTTAATTGTTGAAGAATCTGGATTAGGCATAAAGCAAATAGGTAAAAAATGTAACTCCATTGTTTGCTTCATTTGTTCTTATGTGATTTTAATGCTAACTAGTGTTTCCAATTATGTAGAGATTACACTCAATAGTTTGTCTATGAACTCTGTGGTTTTTCAAAATTTGTGGGCCATATGAATATGATGGTAACCATGTGACTGAGCTTTGGATTTTGCAAAGAACACAAACTTTATGATTATGTCCTTGCAAGATCTAAAACAAGAGTTTTAGACCATCAAATATTATCAACTAGAAGGAATATAAAAAACAAATTCTAAAGAATTGATAACATGTTAGAAAATGAAGAAGATAGAATTACTGAAATTGAAGAAAGACTGACGATAATAGTCAAGCAACAGAAAATGATTCAAAGCGAGTTGAAGAAAGAAGACAGACTTTTTCAGGAGTCCAAAATACAATCAAGAAGCCTAATTTAAGGCTGAATAATATTAAGCAGGGTCTATGGAAGGGGGTTAAAGGAACTGAAAATATACTTGTGGGAAACCTCTGAGAAATTTGCAAATATCCAGAAGGACAGGCCCAACCACAAAGAAGACGTTTAGAAAGCCGCAAAAGGACCTGACCAAAAATGGAGATTCCATTACCACATTATAATCCACACAGGATCAATAGAGACCAAAGAAAGGATTGTTAAAGCAGCCAAGTCAAAATAAGAGTCACAAACCAGTGAAAATCCATCAGAGTAAACATAATTTTATCAGAAAGAAACATGCAAGCAAGAAGACCTTTTCAATGATATATGAACTGCCCACAAGAGAAATGACTACCCACCAAGAATACTGTACCCAGCGGAGTCTCAATCCTATCTATGGAAAAAACATAAAGCTTCCTTATCCAGGAAAAACTGAAACAGTACATCTATATATTGACAGATAAGTCAAAACTACTAGGAATACTGGGCAACTTTATCAAAAATTGAGAAGTCACTGGCCCTAACAACATAGGTCAAATGGCAGGAATGAGTAAATATTTTCCACATCAGACCCTCAATATAAATGGGTTTAAATGTTCAATTAAATAATGTAGGCTGACTTATTAGATCAAAAACAATATCCATTTTTCTGCTGTCATCAAGGGACATGTGTCGCCAAAAATAACAAATATTCTGTGAGACACTGAAATGAAATATATCAATGAAGGTAGAGTTCTATTGACAAGCTAGGTTTCTTACACCATGTAAAGTAAATTTCAAATTAATATTAGTTAGAAGAGACAAAAAAGTTTATAACATATTATTAAAGGGATCTCTTCTTCTAGAGGATATGGTGATTAGGAAAATCTATAGATCAAATGCCAGACCTCCCACTTTCATCAAACAACTTTACATTCATTAAGCCAAAGATGGTTCCAAACACAATATTCTCAGTGACTTTAACACACCACTGTAACATTTAGATAGATCAACAAGACAAAAACTCAACAGAGAAACCTCAGAATTGATTAATTGCACAGACAAACTAGACCTCATGGACATCTGATGACTCTTCCATCCAAGTAAACCAGAATAGATAGCACAAGGAAAGTTTTCTAAATTGAGCAACTTTCAGGCACAAAGCAAATCTGTGAAAATTCAGAAACAGTGAAATTATTTCCTGCATTTTTGAGACCACATTTTTATAAACTTGGAATTCAAAAATAATCTCCAGCAAAGAAATACCTGTAACTCATAGAGATTTAACAACACATTGTTGAATAACCAGTGGATCACTGAAGAGATGAGAACAGAAATTTACCAGTTTATGTTACTAATAAAAAGGAGTGCACAAAATACCTGTTTTTTAAAACACCAAAAGCAGTACTCAGTTAAAACTTTATAGCTCTGAGTGTTTCTATTAACAAATAAAAAATCTCAACCTCAAAATTTAATGATGCAGCTTAGGATTCTGAAAAAGAGAAACAAATAAATTGCAAATCCAGTAGAAGGAAACTAATTAAAATTGGAGCAGAATTAAACCAATTACAGTCCAGAAAAATCCTAGAAAGAGTCAAGAAGACAGGAATTTAGCTCTTTGATAAAAATTCAATAAATTTACAGATCTTTAGCAAATCTTACAAAAAAGGAAAGAAAGAAAAGGAGCACAGTTAAATAAATGAAATCAATGATGAGAATGGAAATCTCAGAACCATATTTACCAAGATCCAGAGCATCATATAGGAGTGTTTTTCAAATCTTTAAGTCAAATAATTTGAAAATTTAAGAGAGATGGATGAATTTGTACAAAATGGAAATAGCCCAAACGTAATTAACAAGATCCAGAGCATCATTAGGGAATAATTTACAAATCTTTAAGTCCAAGAATTTGAGAATTTAGAAGAGATGAATGAATTTATACAAAATATTTACATACCCAAAATAATCCAAGATGATGCAAACTAACTAAACAGATGTATTTCAAGTAATGAAATAAAAAGGGCAATATGAAAATTCTCATCCAAGACGCGACCACAGGCAGCAGAGGAGACCCGAGGGAAGTGAAAGACTCCCCAACACCATGGAACACCCGCAGACGGAACGCAGAGGAATGAGTAATACAGCTGGTCCCCAAACACATAGGGAAAGCAGAGGGGATACCAAGCAATAGAATTTAACTCAGCCCCCTCCACCCCACCCAAGAAAGACTGGCAGGAACAGGGAGGCAAGGAAGTTAGAATCCTGTCCCTTCCATCAACAGCACCCTCCATCATGCCATTGACTGGAGATTGACAGGCTGGCTACCTAAGACCCAGCACCCCACCAAGGGCGGCAGAGCTGTACCAACTCCACACGCCCAACGGGCTCAACTCCCAGCCCACTGACTGGAGACTGACAGGCAGGAGGATCCTAAGACTCAGCACTCCACCAGGGGAGGCAGAGCTGTGCCAGCTCCCACCCACCCACCAGGCTCCTCTCCCAGACCACTGGATCTGGAGTGTGGAGGGCGCTGGGACCCTGCCTTACAACAGCAGGTAGGGTGTGCAGGAAAATAGGAGCCAGCACCTGACCCCCCCTTAATTCTTAAGCGGGGCCTCCTCCAGCTTGGAATCCTGAGTAAGACAAAACCAAGGGGCCCCCCACAGTCTCAGACTTTCTGCCAAAGCAGTGGAAATACAGCAGGGATCTGAAGGGCCTACCAGCAGCCAAGCTGAACTTCTGAGAATCAGAAAGGTGAGGCTCAGCCCTTGGAAGCCCAGGTCCTCAGCTGTGCCCCACCCCTGGTAACAGACCTCTCCTCTGCTGGTTCCTGCTGGGAGCCCTTGGAAACTCTCAAACCCAGACCCTTGGCTAGGGGCCGCCACTGCAAGCAGCACAGGAAAATGTCTGCACAGTGTGCTCAGACTGAAGCTCGCAGATCCACGCCATTGTACATGGTGAGGCCACTGGTTGGGCTAAGAACTAGTTGTGCATCAACACAAAAGTTTTATTTTAATACTTTCCAAACTTTGTACTCAAACATGCTACCTACATACCAACTTAGGTCACTTATCCTTACGCTATATATTTTCTTCCTTACTACAATATTGTTACACTCCTACGTTAATCCTCTTGTACTGCTCTCATTCTATATTTCTATCTCTGGACCTCTGTCCAACGCTTATAATGCATGGACCTACACTTGATGGCTGTTGAGCAATACTGTATATCTAGGTGTTTAATTATTCTCTAGGCTCAAAGAGACTTAAAGACAATAGGGATTGGATTGAAAGGCTTATTGTTTTGGGTTATAAATCACTTATCGGTGGTTGTATTTTACTGGTCTGTAAGTGCACAAAAAGAAAGATAACACCAATCAAAAAGTGTGAACATCTACTGTCTGCCAGCTACAGAGGTATAGGTTGGTTATATCTGAAAAACTATAACGGTGTTTAGTATTAATCTTGCTCCTATTTTAAAATGGGCAGAACAAGAAAATTCAAGAAAAATGTCAAATCGAGAAACAACATGCCCCAACCAATGTAAACAGACAATGGAACAGTCACTGGCAAACCTAGAGGAGGGTCTTCCAAGTGCTATACAAATGAAATTGATAAACATCATTAATGAAAAATGTGAGAATATAAAGAAAGACATAAGGGAGGAAGCCATAGCTGAACAAGAGGAAACCATAAACAAGGTGATAAGTGAAAAAGAAGAAGCCAAAAAGGAGGCCATAATAAATGTTTTTCAAATAAAGATGGATGAATTCATAGAATCCACAAATAAAAAGGTGACCAAACTCCAGCAAATGTCCAAAGAAAATAAAGCTACTTTGATAACCACTCAAATGGAAATCAAGGAGCTAAAGAAAACCATACATGATCTAAAAGAAGAGAAGCAAGGCATCAAAAATGAGCAATTAGAAGCAAGGGAGATGAAAAATAAAGTAGATAGCTTTGATAGCAGGTTAGACAATGCAGAGGAGAGAATTTCTGGGGCTGAAGGTAATTTAGTTATTAGAGAGAAAGAACGAAAAATGAGTCAATCCAAATCTAGGAAATATGAAAGAGTGCTTCAGGAGGTCCAAGATACAATTAGGAAGCCTAATTTAAGGCTAATTGGTATTGAGGAGGGCATGGAGAAAGAGGTCAATGGTATTGGAAATATACTTCAGGGAATCATCTCAGAGAATTTCCCAAATAACCAGAAGGGAAGGCCCATCCAGATATAAGAAGCTTTTAGAACCCCAAACAGACCTGACCGGAAAAGAAAATCCCACTGCCACATTGTAACCCGAATTGTATCAATAGAAACCAAAGAAAGGATCCTAAAGGCAACCAGGGAAAAGGGATCAATAACCTATAAAGGCAAACTAATTAGAATAACCCCAGATTTCTCAGCAGAGACCATGCAAGTAAGAAGTGGAAGCCTATATGTCCTGCCCTTAAGTCAAATAACTACCAACCAAGAATATTGTACCAAGCTAAGCTCTCATTAATAACTGAGGGAACAATAAAAACATTCCATTCCAGAGAAAAGCTGCAACAATATGTAGCAACAAAACCAACAACACACAGAATTCTCAAAGATGTTCTATACATAGAAAACCAAAATAAATGCAATATAGGGAAAGAAATGGCACCTAAACAGCATACTATCTAAGGACCACAAGAACTGTCAAGACATAGGCCCTAATAAAAGCTTTTAAAAATGGTATGCACTAATAAATACCTCTCCATCCTAACTCTCAATATCAATGGACTTAACTCTCCAATTAAACAGCATAGGCTGTCTAGTTGGATCAAAAAGCAAGAGCCATCGTTCTGCTGTCTTCAAGAGACACATCTTACCCAAAAAAACAATCATCTTTTGTAAGTGAGAGGTTGGAATAAACTCTATCAAGCTAACAGCCCACATAAACAGGCTGGAGTTGCCATTCTCATATCAGATAAAATAGACTTCAAACTAAAATAAGTAAGAAAAGACAAAGAAGTTTACTACATACTATTAATGGGATCCTTCCTCCAGGAAGACATAACGATCCTAAATATTTACCTGTGCAATCACAGAGCTCTGAACTTCATCAAGCAAACTGTACTTTCACTGAAACCATAAATCGATCACAACACAGTGATTGTTGGTGATTTCAACACACCACTCTCACTTATGGACAGATCAACAAGGCAAAAGCTCAACAGAGAAACCTTAGAACTGAACAACTATATAGACCAACTAGACCTCTGCAGAATTTTCCACTCAGCAACAACACAATATACGTTTTCTCAGCAGCACATGGAACATTTTCCAAAATAGATCACATGTTAGGGCATAAAACAAACCTGCGCAGGTTCAGAAACACTGAAATTATTCCATGCACACTCTCAGACCATAAAGGCATCAAATTGGAACTGAACACACATCTCCACCAACGAAAACCTGTAACTCATGAAGACTGAACAATACATTGTTGAATCACCAATGGTTCATCAAAGAGATCAGAACAGAAATCCAACAGTTTATGAAATTTGACAATAAGGAGCACACAAAATACCAACTCCTTTGGGACACAGCAAAGGCAGTACTCAGAGGAAAATTTATAGCACTGAGTGCCTACAACAACAAGTTGGAAAAATTGCAAACCATCACGTTAATGTCTCACCCTAAGCTCCTGGAAAAGAGCAACAAACCAACCCTAATCCCAGTAGAAGAAAGAAAATTATTAAAATCAAAGCAGAATTAAATGATTTGGAATCCAAAACAACTGTAGAAAAATCAACAAAACAAGGAGTTGGTTCTTTGAAAGAATTAACAAAATTGACAAGCCCTTAGCAAATTTTACCAAAAAAAGAAAGAGAGCATACTGAAGTAAACAAAATCACAGACGAAAATGGTAATATCACAACAAAAACTACCATGATCCAGAATATCATGAGGGAATACTTCTCAAACCTTTATGCCAACAAATTTGAGAATCTAGATGAAATGGCTGAATTCCTAGCCAATATTAACATACCCACACTGAACCAAGAAGAACTAAGCCAACTCAACAGCCCTCTTTCAAGCTATGAAATAGAAATGGCAGTTAGAGATCTTCAACCTAAGGAATCCCAGGGCCAGATGGATTCACAGCTGAATTCTATAAGGTGTTCAAAGCAGAGCTTACACCAATACTCCTCAAGCTCTTCAACAAAATTGAAAATGAAGGCTTTATACCAAACTCATTCTATGAAGCCAGTATAACCCTCATCCCTGAACCAGACAGAGATTCATCAAATAAAGAGAACTATGGACCTATCTCTTTGATGAACATCGATGCAAAACTTCTCAACAAAATACTGGCCAAACTTCTACAACAACTTATCAAAAAATTATACACTATGATCAAACTGGATTCATCAAGGGGAGGCAAAGCTGGTTCAACATACACAAATCAATATAATTCAACAAATCAACAGGAGCAAGGACAAAAATCACAGGATTGTCTCAATAGATGCGGAAAAGGCATTTGACAAGATCCAACACCCTTTATGTTAAAAGCTCTGGAGAAACTAGGAATCCATGGAACATTCCTCAATATAATAAAGGTTATTTATGACCCCTCCCCCACCTCTCGCCACAGGATCCAAGCCGCAAAACCCACGGATAACCCCGGAAAGCCGCAGAAAGCCACGGAAAGCTGCCGAAAGCGGCAGCTGGCGCCAGTTCAAGCCAGGAAAAGCTGCTTGAGCGGGTGCCTGCTCTACGCCGGGAAAGCGTCGGCGAGCGCCGGATCCAAGCCATGAAAAGCAGCGGCAGTGGAGCGCGCCAGGCCGGGAGCCAAAATGCTATAGGAACCAGCACAGAACCGGGCCAGTGAACAGCAGAAGCAGCAGAACCCAGACGCAGAACCAGAACAGCAAGCAGTGGAACCCAGACAGAGAACATAGGCGGCGGCAGAGACCCGAGGGGAATGAAAGACTCCCCACCACCGTGGAGCATCCACAGATGGACACAGAGGCGTGAGTAATACAGCAGGTCCCTAAACACATCGGGAAAGCAGAGCGGGTGCCAAGCAATAGAACTTAACTCAGACCCCAACACCCCGCCCAAGAAAGACTGGCCGGAGAAGGGGGGCAAGGAATTTAGAATCCTGTCCCTCCCCTCAACATCCCCATCCCTCAGGCCATTGACAGGAGATTGACAAGCAGGTTACCTAACACCCAGCACCCCCCCAAGGGAGGCGGGGCTGTCCCAACTCCCACCAGCCCAATGGGCTCAACCCCCAGCCCTGTGACTGGAGACTGACAAGCGGGCGGACCCTAAGACTCAGCACCCCACCAGGGGAGGCGGAGCTGTCCCAGCTCCCACCCGCCCACCAGGCTTCTCATCCCAGGCCACTGGATCTGGAGAGTGGAGGGCGTTGGGACCCTGCCTTACAACAGTGGGTAGGGGGTGCAGGAAATTAGGAGCTCAGTTTTTGAGTGGGGCATCCTCCAGCTGGGAATCCTGAGCAAGACAGCACCAAGGGGCCCCCCACAGTCACAGACTCTGACAAAGCAATGGAAACACAGCAGGGATCTGGAGGGCCGACCAGCAGCCAAGCTCCCCTTCTGAGAATCAAAAAGGCGAGGCTCTGCCCTTGGAGCCCACTTCCTCAGCTGGGCCCCGCCCCTGAGAACAGAGGGGTCTCCTGTTGGTCCTGCTGAGAGCCCCTGAAACTCTCAATCCCCAGACCCTTGGCTTGGGCCCACCCCTGGAAGCAGCACAGGAAAACGTCTGCCAGACGGAAGCATCCAGATCCATCCCATGGTCCACTGTGAGGCCACTGGTTGGGCTAAGAGCTAGTCATGCAGCAACACATAAGCTTTATTCTAATACTTTCCAAACTTTGTACTCAAATACACTACCTACTTGCTCCCTGACCTCTCTCATTCTATTTTTATATCTCTGGACCTCTGTTCGTCTTTCAACCCTATACTGCATGGATCTACACTTGATGGCTGTTGAGGAACACTGTATATCTAGGTGTTTAATTATTCTCTAGGCTCAGAGGGACTTAAAGACAATAGAGATTGGATTGAGAGGCTTATTGTTTTAGGTATAAATCACTTATCAGTGGATGTATTAGACTGGTCGGTAACTGCACAATCAAAACTTGTGAACATCTAGAGTCTGCCAGCTACAGAGGTCTAGGTTGGTTATATCTGAAAAACTATAATCCTGTCTAGTATTAATCTTGCTCCCATTTTCAAATGGGCAGAACAAGAAACTCAAGAAAAATATAAAATCAAGAAACATCATCCCCCACCAAATGTAAACAGACAACGGAATGGTCACTGGCAGAACAGAAATCCAAAAGTTTATGAAATTTAACAGTAAGGAGCACACAAAATACCAACTCCTTTGGGACACAGAAAAGGCAGTACTCAGGAAAATTTGTAGCGCTGAGTGCCTACAACAACAAGTTGGAAAAATTGCAAACCAACAAGTTAATGTCTCACCATAAGATCCAGGAAAAGGAGCAACAAACCAACTCTAATCCTACTAGAAGAAAGCACATTATTAAAATCAAAGCAGAATTAAATGATTTGGAATCCAAAAAAAACTATAGAAAGAATCAACAAAAGAAGGAGTTGGTTCTTTGAAAGAATAAAAAAAATTGACAAGCCCTTAGCAAATCTTACCAAAAAAAGGACAGAGCATATCGAAATAAACACAATCGCAAATGAAAATGGTAATATCACAACAGAAATTACCAAGATCCAGAATATCATGAGGGAATACTTCTAAAACCTTTATGCCAACAAATTTGAGAATCTACATGAAATGGATGAATTCCTAGCCAATATTAACACACCCACACTGAACCAAGAAGAACTAAGCCAGCTCAACAGGCCTATTTCAAGCCCTGAAATAGAAATGGCAATTAGAGAACTTCCACCTAAGAAAAGCCCAGGGCCAGATGGATTCACAGCTGAATTGTATAAGGTCTTCAAAGCAGGGCTCCCACCAATAGTCCTCAAGCTCTTCAACGATATTGAAAATGAATGTTCCTTACCAAACTCATTCTATGAAGCTAGTATTACCCTCATCCACAAACCAGGCAGAGATTCATCAAAGAAATAGAACTACAGACCTATTTCTTTGATGAACATCGATGCAAAATTGTCAACAAAATACTGGCCAACCGTCTACAACAACTCATCAAAAATATTAGACACTATGATCAAACTGGATTCATCATGGGGAGGCAAAGCTGGCTCAACATACACAAATCAATTAATATACTTCAACACATCAACAGGAGCAAGGACAAAAATCACATGATTATCTCAATAGATGCAGAAAATGCATTTGACAAGATCCAACACCCCTTTATGTTAAAAGCTCTGGAGAAACTAGGAATTCATGGAACATTCCTCAATGTAATAAAGGCTGTGTATGAGAAACCCACTGCAAGTATTACACTTAATGGTGAAAATCTAAAGCCATTCCCTCTGAAATCAGGAATGAGACAAGCATGCCAACTCTCTCCACTACACTTTAACATAGTACTAGAATTCCTAGCCAGTGCAATAAGGCAAGAAGCAAGTATAAATGGGATCCAAGTAGGGAAAGAGGAAATAAAACTATCCCTCTTTGCAGATGACATGATTCTGTATTTAAAGAATCCTATAGACTCTACTCCCAAGCTTGTTGAGCTGATTCAAAGCTTTGGAAGAGTAGCAGGCTATAAAATCAAACCTCAAAAATCAGCGGCCTTCCTGTATGCCAACAGTGAGAGGAACAAGGCAATAATCAGGAAAGAAACTCCTTTCACAATAGCCTCAAAGAAAATAAAGTACCCAGGAATTAGCTTAACTAAGAATGTAAATGACCTTTTTGACGAAAACTTTGAAACCCTAAAAAAGGAAATTAAACAGAACTAAGGAAATGGAAAAACCTCCCACGCTCCTGGATTGGAAGAATCAACATTGTGCAAATGACAATCTTGCCAAGAGCTATCTACAAATTCAATGCAATACCCATCAACATCCCAATGTCATTCTTTAAAGAAATAGAGAGGCAATCCAAAATTTCATATGGAATAATAAAAGACCCCATATAGCAAAAACACTTCATAGCAGAAAGAAGAGCGCTGGAGGAATTTCAGTTCCAAACTTTAGACTCTATTACAGGGCTATAATTCTCAAAACAGCTTGGTACTGGCACAGGAACAGGCCTGAAGACCAATGGAATAGAACTGAGGACCCAGATATTAAGCCACAGACCTATGGCCACCTAATCTTTGACAAGGGAGCCAAAAAAATAGAATGGAAGAAAGACAGCCTTTTCAACAAGTTGTGCTGGTAGAACTGGTTAAGCACCTGCAGAAAACTGGATCCTTCTTTGTCACCTTGCACTAGAATTAACTCCAAATGGATCAAAGACCTGGAGGTAAAAGCTGACACACTGAAAACTTTACAGGAAGGAATAGGAGATACACTAGGCCTCCTTGGCACAGGTCGAAACTTTCTTAATAAGGACCAAGAATCACAACAAATCAGAGAAAGGCTGGATAAGTGGGACTGCATTAAACTGCAGAGCTTTTGTATGGCAAAGGACATAGCTAGTAAATTAATTAGGAAGCCTACAGAGTGGGAGAAAATCTTCACCAACCATACAACGGACAAAGGCCACATATCTGAAATATATCAACAACTCGAAAAATTGAATCACTCCAAAACTAACCTCCAAAGTAACAACCAGCCCATTAAAAAATGGGCCAAAGACTTAAAGAGAGTCTTCTATGAAGAAGAAACAAAAATGGCCTATCGACACATGAAGAAATGCTCAACATCTCTGGTCATAAAAGAAATGCAAATCAAAACAACTCTAAGATTCCACCTCACTCCAGTTAGAATGGCCAGGATCAGGAAAACGAATAATAACAGATGCTGGAGGGGATATGGCCAGGAGGGATCACTACTACACTGTTGGTGGGAGTGCAAACTCGTTCAACCACTATGGAAAGCAGTGTGGCAGTGCCTCAAAAGGTTAAACATAGAACTCCCCTATGACCCAGCAATTCCACTAATTGGCATTTACCCAGCCATCTAGAAACAAGGACATACTAAATCCACTAGCACAACAATGTTCATTGCAGCACTATTCACTATAGCAAAGATATGGAAACAACATAGGTGTCCCTCAGTTGTTGAGTGGATCAAAAAGATGTGGTATTTGTACACAATGGAATTCTATGCTGCTGTCAGAAAGAATGACATCACCCCATTGGTTAGGAAATGAAAAGACTTAGAAAAAATCATATTAAGTGAAGTAGGCCAGACTGAAGGGAACTTAGAATGGTTTCCCTCATTCGTCATAATCAGTAGAAACCTTGGGCTCTAGTAGCAGAGATCTGCAACAGAGCAAAATCTTGATACATAAGGCCAAAAAATGTGAAGCTAATTGAAAGGACCTCCAGGATATTGAAACAAAAGCCATATAATGAATGATTGTTGTCCTTAATGTACTATGTTTTCTCTCATCTCCTTTGCTGTCCCTTGGTTATCTCATATTGTTAGAGTATCTCACTTTGTTATCTGATATATTGAATTTATTTGTATTTGGATATTTGAAATATGATAGGGAAGGGGGGAAAACCAAGATGGGTGTGAGGTGTGGGGGGGGGAGGGAAATGGGTATCAAGACATGTGAAAGGGTATCAATGTATGTGAATTAATGCACCTTCTATTTGGCAAATATCATGTAACCCTTTTACTAATTATAATAACAAATAAATAAATAAATAAATGAAAAAGAAAAAAAAGCTATTTATGACAAACCCACTGCTAGTATTATAGTTAATGGTGAAAATCTAAAGCCATTCCGTCTAAAATCAGGAAAGAGACACGGATGCCCACTTTCTCCACTCCTCTTTAACATATTATTAGAATTCCTAGCCAGTGCAATGAGGCAAGAAGCAGGTATAAAGGGGATCCAAGTAGGGAAAGAGGAAATAAAACTATCCCTCTTTGCAGATGACATGATTCTGTATTTAAAGAATCCTATAGACTCTACTCCCAAGCTTGTTGAGCTGATTCAAATTCTTGGAAGGGTAGCAGGCTATAAAATTAACCCTCAAAAATCAACTGACTTCCTTTATGCCAACAGTGAGAGGACAAGGCAATAATCAGGAAAGCAACTCCTTTCACAATAGCCTCAAGGAAAATAAAGTACCTAGGAATAACCTTAACTAAGAAAGTAAAGGACATTTTTGATGAAAACTTTAAAACCCTAAAAAAGGAAATTAAAGCAGAACTAAGGAAATGGAAAAACCTCCCATGCCCCTGGATTGGAAGAATCAACATTGGGAAAATGACAATCTTGCCAAGGGCTATCTAGAAATTCAACGCAATACCCATCAATATTCCAATGTCATTCTTTAAAGAAATAGAAGAGGCAATCCAAAATTTCATATGGAATAATAATAGACTCCATACAGCCAAAAACACTTCTTAGCAGAAAGAACAGCATTGGAGACAGCCTCTTCAACAAATTGTGCTCACAGAACTGGTTAAGCACCTGCAGAAAACTAAAGTTGCATCCTTCTTTGTCACCCTGCACTAGAATTAACTCCAAATGGATCAAAGACCTGGAGGTAAAAGCTGACACACTGAAAACTTTACAAGAATGAATAGGAGATACACTAGGCCTCCTTGACACAGGTTAAAACTTTCCTAGTAAGCACCAAAGCATCACAACAAATCAGAGAAAGGCTGGATAAGTGGGACTGCATTTAATTTCAAAACTTTAGTATGGCAGAGGACATAGACAGTAAATTAATTGGGAAGCCTACAGAGTGGGAGAAGATCTTCACCAACCAAACAACGCACAAAGGCCTTATATCTAAAATATATCAAGAACTCAAAAAATTGAATCACTCCAAAACTAATCTCCAAAGTAACAACCATCCCATTAAAAAATGGGCCAAAGATTTAAAGAGAGTCTTCTATGAAGAAGAAACAAAAATGACCTATAGACATATGAAGAAATGCTCAACATCTCTGATCATAAAAGAGATGCAAATCAAAACAACTCTAAGATACCACCTCACTCCAGGTAGAATGGCCAGGATAAAGAAAATTAATAATAACAGATGCCGGAAGGGATGTGGCCAGGAGGGATCAATACTAAACTGTTGTTGTGAGTGCAAACTCGTTCAACCACTATGGAAAGCAGTATGGCAGTGCCTCAAAAGGCTAAACATAGAGCTCCCCTATGACCCAGCAATTCCACTACTTGGCATTTACCCAACCATCCAAAATCTAGGGCATACTAAATCCACTGGCACAACAATGTTCATTGCAGCATTATTCATCATAGAGAAGATATGGAACCAACCTAGATGTCCCTCAGTTTATGAGTGGATCAACAAGTTGTGGTACTTGTACACAATGGAATTCTATGCTGCTGTCAGAAAAAATGACATCGACCCATTTATTAGGAAATGGAAAGACTTAGAAAATATCATATTAAGTGAAGTAAGCAAGACTTAAAGGAACTTAGGCTGAATGGTTTCCCTCATTTGTCATAATCAGTAGAAACCTTGGGCTCTACTAGCAGAGATCTGCAACAGAGCAAAACCTTGATACATAAAGCCATATAGTATGAAGCTAATTGAAAGGATCTCCAGGATATTGAAACAAAAGCCATATAATGAATGATTGTTGTCCTTAATATACAATGTTATCTCTCATTACCTTTGCTGTCCCTTGTGTATCTCATATTGTTATAGTATCTCACTTTTTTATCTGATATATTGAATTTATTTGTATTTGGTTATTTGAAGTTTGATAGGGAAGGGGGAAAATAAAGTGGGGGTTTAGGGAAGGGTAATGGGTACCAAGACATGTGAAAGGGTATCAATGTATGTGAATTAATGCACCTTCTATCTGGCAAATATCATGTAACCCTTTTATTAATTACAATAAAAATAAACATAATAATAAAAAAAGAAAGAACCATCTATTTCTTTGATGAACAATGTTTCAAAACTTGGAAACAAAATACTGGCTAATTGATTTCAACAACTCAGAAAAAATTATAAACTGTTATCAAACATTATTCATCACAGGAATGCAAACCTGATTTAATAAATGCAAATCAATTAATCCAATTAATCGTAACAAGAGGAGCTATGATAAGAACCGCAATGATCATCTCAGTAGATGTAGAAAAAATAATTGACAAGCTCCTACATACTTCAATGCCTACCACTCTGGAGAAACTCAGTTTACTGTAGCTTAGTACAGTAAAGGCTGCTTATGACAAAAGTACAGCTAGTTTACACTTAATGCCCAATGCTAAAGCCATTTCTTCTAAAACCAAGAATAGGAGAAGACTATTGCTGTTCACTGCAGTATTCACATTCCTAGGAAGAGCAATAAATAAAGATGAAAATGGAAGGGGAATCCAAATAGGGAAAGTTGTCATTAAACAGTTGCTCTTTGCAGATGATATTATCCTACATTCATAAAAACTAACACCCAATATGTAATTTACTCAAAGTAATTCAAACTTTTACAAATTAACAATGAATAAAAATAACCCTCCAAAATCAATCATTTTCCTGTAACCAAAAATAAGACCACCTAGGCAGAAATGAGAAAAACAACTCCTTTTGCAATATCTCATAAAAATAAAATACCTGGAACAAGGAATTTGGCATAGTGGTAGAGTGCTTGCCTAGCATGCACAAAGAGCAAGGTTCGATTCCTCAATAACATGTACATAGAAAAAGCTGGGATTGGTGCTAAAGCTTAAATGGTAGAGCTCTAGCCTTGAGAAAGTCCAAGGACAGTGCTCAGGACCAGAGTTCAAGCCAGGACTAACAAAAGTAAATAAATGAAATAAGATAAAATAAAATAAAATACGTAGGTATTAAATTCACTAAGGAAGTATAGGAACTGAACGAGAAAAACTTTTCCAGAAAACAGAAATTAAAGCAGAAGGAAGGAAGTGGAAATACGTCCCATGCTCCTGGAAGGAAGAATTAATATCGTGAAAATGGCAATGCTGCCAAGGCTATCTACAAATTCAATGAAGTATCCATCAATAACCCAAAGTCATTCTTTAAGGAAATAGAAGAAGCAATCAAAAAATTCTTATGGAATAATGAAAAACCTTGTAGAGGTCTTTCTGCTACCATTTCTTGGTAGAGTGGAGAGGGCTGGAGGAATGACAATACCAAACTTCAGACTCTATTACAGAGCTAAAGTAATGAGAACAGCTTGGTACTGGCACAAGAAAGGTTCTGAAGACCAATGAAAGAGAACTGAAGACCCAGAAAATGAATCCCCAGACCTAATGGTCTTTAATGAGGAAGCTAAAAATAGGATCAAATAAAATAGACATTTTAACAAGTGTGCTATCAGAAAAAAAATCATGTTGGATGACTATAGGTCATCCTGCATCAGAATTCATTCTAAATCAAAGACCTTGATGTAAAAGCACATACCCTGAACAATGTCCAGGGATGATTGGGAAATACACCTTGAAACTAGTAGAAATTTTCTTAATGAAGTCCCAGAAATAAAACGAATTGAAGTTTGGATAAATGGGATTGCATTAAAATGCACAGATTTTGCATGACCAAGGACATAGCTAACAAGGCAAATAGGAACCCTCTAGTGTAGAGAAGATCTTCACTTGCCATTCCACAGACAAGAGCTTCATATCCAAAATACTCCTAGAGCGCAAAAAAATTCCATCTCTTAAAAACAAATTATCAAAGAAATAACAATCCCATAAAAGGTGGGCTGAAGTTTTAAAGGCCTGTCTGAAGAAGAAATAAGAATGGCCTATAGATACATAATGAAATACTCCACATCTCTAGCCATAAAAGAAATGCAACTCAAAACAATTGACATTCTTCTCCCACACCAGTTAGAATCGTCATTACACAGAAATCTAATAACAACAGATGCTGGAGGATATGCCACTAGGATGGATCAATACTAGACTGTTGTTGGGAATGTAAACTAGTTCAACCACTCTTGAAAGCACTATGGTGATTCCTCAAAAGAGATCCCCTAAGACCTAGCAATGCCAATTACTGGCATTTACCCAAATCCCTAGAAAGTAGAGTATCCATGGCTACCACCGTATGATTTATTGCAGCATTATTTACTGTTTAATCAACCTAGATGCTCTCAGTAGATGAATGGAAAGAGAAAATGTGGCATTTTTAAAGTATTTTTATTGTGTTTAATAGAGGGTTACATTATATTCACCAGATAGAAGTGCATTACTTCACAAACATTGATATCCTTTCTCATGACATGGTCCCCAATTCCCTTTCAGCCTCCCCTCACTTATCTTGATTTCCTGCCTTCCCTATCCAATTTCAAATAACCAATTAAGCATATATAAAATATGTCAGATAACAAGGTGAAATATTGAAACAATATGAGATAACCAAGGGGTGGCAAAAGAGATGAAAGATAACATAGTACATTAAGGACAACAGTTACTCATCATATGGCTTTTGTTTCCTTATCCTGGAGGTCCTCACATTTAGTGTCATACTATTTGGCATTATGTTTGTACATTTTGTTCTATTGTAAATCTCTGGTAGGAGAGCCCAAGATTTCTACTGATTATGACAAATGAGGGACATTATTAGGCCTATGTTCCTTTGAGTATGGCTTATTTCACTTAATATGATTTTTTTAAAGTCTCCATTTCCTTACAAATGGGGCAATGTTGTTCTTTTTGCAGCATCTAATGTTGTTGTGATCTAATGTTCTGGTGTATTGTATATATTTTCACCTGTTAATTCGAAATGGGGAAGGGAAGGGGAAAACAAAGAAGATTGGGAGGAATGAAAAGGAGGAAAGTGGTAGAAAATCATGAGGTCTATCAATATTCAGGAATAATGCATCCACTCCCTGATGTATGTAGTTGTAACACCTTAATACAATATCTTGACAATAAAAAAGCTACACATATATGACCATATAGCTAAGACTAAGTGACCAGAAATTCTAGGATATGCAAACATTGAGTCCTTGCACTTGTACTGTTTGGATCTAGTAGCCACATATTGAGGAGACAATGCAGCTTTTGTTCCTTTGGCCTTGACTTGTCTCACTCAACATGATTTGCTCAAGATTCATCCACTTCCTTGCAAATTATTTTATCTTGTGTGTTGGCTATGTAGAATTCCGTGTGTGTGTGTGTGTGTGTGTGTGTGTGTGTGTGTGTATAGATAGATAGATAGATAGATAGATAGATAGATAGATAGATAGATATAGATATAGATATAGATATAGATATAGATATAGATATAGATATATGTAACATTTTCTGTATCCCTTCATCTGCAGTCTTGGGTTATGATGTTCAGGATAGATGTCCAGCACTGATATGGCAGGATTTTAGGGAAGGTCAATTTTCAGTTATTTAAGAAACATCCACACTGCTTTCCAGAGTGGCTGAACTAGTTTACAATCTCACCAGCAGTGTAGTAGGGTTCCTTTTTCTCCACAACCCTGCCAGCCTCTGTCATTGTCTGAGTTCCAAATTTAGGCCATTCTTATTGGGGTAAGGTGGTATCTTAGTGTTGTTTTTATTTGCATTTCCTTTATGACCATAGATGATGAACATTTTCTCATATGTTTTTCTACTATTTTAATCTCTTCTTTTGATAAGTTTCTCTTTATTTCCCTTGCCCATTTAGTGATTGGTTTGTTGGGTTTGGGGGGGATTAGTTTCTTGTGTTCCCTGTAGATACTGGATATTAAGCATTTGTCTTGTATCTAATCATAGTGAAATTTCAACAAATTTCGTGTTAGTTTCAAACTGGATTTTATCTTACAATTGGCATATTCAATCTCAGTTTCTTTTATTTTCTATTTTGATTTCAAAATCAAGTGTAATCTTAAAAAGGAATTTGAACATTTGTAAAAGGATAGGTTATTGATTCTGCATTAAGTCTAACATACGCATTTCTTACTCTGATGTGATGGTTTAGAGATAGTAGAATTGTGAAATTTTATCCATATATTTTATGGTAATTAATAGAAGGATTACATTATATTTGCCAGATAGAAGGTGCATTACTTCACATACATTGATACCCTTTCTCATGTCTTGGTGCCTATTTCCCTCCCCTCAACCCCTACCCTCATCTTATTTCCCCCCTTCCCTATCCAATTTCAAACAATGAATATATCATAATGTCCAATATATCAGATAACAAAGTGAAATACTGTACAATGTGAGATAACCAAGAGACAACAAAAGAGATGAGAGATAACATAGTACATTAAGGACAACAATCACTCATTATATGGGTATCTATATCCTAGAGGTCCTTTCATTTAGTGTCATTCTAGGAATGTCTCAGATGATATATGACAATGGAATTGTGTGAAAGTACAAACAGAATGTGTTTGAGATTGTACTCTTTTACCCATAAATATAAACCAAGAAAGAATGAATTCCTTAAATTTAGTATCTTTCTTTTTAAATGTTCAGGGCAGGGAAATACAGCCAGTATTTCTTCAGTAGAGCTATTATCAAGATCTATGTTTTGACATTAAGAAGAGCTTTTGTAAAAATACAAAACGTGCTATCAAGAATTTAAACTGAGGGGACGGGAGTTTGGCCTAGTGGTTAAAGTGTTTGCCTAGCATGCATGAAGACCCGGGTTCAATTCCTTGGTACCACATACATAGAAAAAAGCCGGAAGTGGTGCTGAGGCTCAAGTGGTAGAGCTCTAGCCTTGAGAAAATCCAAGGACAGTGTTCAGACCCTGAGCTCAAGCCCAAGACTGGCAAAAAAAAAGAATTTAAACTGAGGACCATGGAAAAAGTGCAGGTTGAGACAACCTGAGTTGTTGCCCAAACCCAATTGTAGCAATTTACTGACAAGTTCACAGATAAACACATCTAGTGAACAGTGATTTCAGCCAGAGGAGAATAAATTCCACACTGTGCTTGTTAAAAGAGTTTAGAGCACCGCCTGAGGAGAAGCCCTCTCCAGTCCCAGAGCTGGTGCTGGTGGCCTTCCCCAGAGCAACCCAACTGGGATTAATATTTCAGAGGCTGAATCCGTAGTTCTTAACATACCTGCAATGGGGATAGCATGACTACAATCAGAAATGTCCATGCTGTTCCCCAGCATCAGATACACATAAAAGAGAGTCCTCCAAACCATGGGAAAGTGTGAGTGTCATCCCAAACTCCTTCTCACTCCTTCTTGCAGCACTGTAGTATGAAGAGGAAATGAAAGACCTTGTCCAGTGTTGATCTCAGTGCCTGGGTCATTGCTGAGCATAGTGACATGTAGTCCATTCAAATGGAACATTGTATGAAACTCAAAAGAACCAACAGATCAAATACATTTGCAAAAATCAGAAGGCAAGAAAACGCAACACAACATTGATGTAATTATTTGGCACTAGTGGAGGGTGACTGGAGTTCCAACATGGAAAAAGTGCAGGTGGTGGGGGAAGCTGGTGGTGAAACAATTTGAGACAGCTGACAAAGACAGGAAAAATGGGAGGAGTGTGACAGTAGAGCTAACACACCACCTGCATGGTGGTGAGAACCATTTTGAAAAGCCTGAAGAGAATGAAAAAAAAAAACAAGGAGAAGAGATCAGTAAAACATTATCAGCCTGGGCTTACTTCATTGGCTGCCCCATCTGTGAGAACAGATGATATTTGACCTATGTCCTTGGGAAAAGCATTCATAGGTGAGTGCCTCAGGACTTGGGAAAAGGCTGCTGAGAAATGTTCCTTTGCCCTGGGGTTCACTGAGCATACATTTAGTGTCTGTAACCTGAGAACTAAGAAGGTCTGGAATTATCAGGGTAGAAACCTACAGGAAAGTCTGCAAAAAGCTCTACAAATGATAAAGAGAAGGTGGAAAGGAATAGTAAGTGTGTAACTGGGGTTAATCATACAATAACAGAGAAATTCAATTCAGTTAAACCATGTGAGGGAGATCACAAATAAGCAAATCAAGGAAGCAAAAGTAAAGATAAGGTATAAAACAAGAGATGCACTCCATCAAAAATTACCAAATACAAGGAAGGGAAATAAAAATAAAACCAAAATAGTGAAAATTTTGAGTGGGTTAGATTACACAGATGACCAATCCTCTGGCATGGAACATAGTCAAGTTGATATAAAGACAAGAAAATTAATGTAAAGAAACATTACACACTGAAGATTTCAAGATCTCCAAGATAAAAATCAGAAAACCTAATGTTAGGACTAATCAGTGCTGAAGAGAGCCTGGAGAAGGAAGTTAATTACATTGAAATATATTACATATTAATATATTGCATGACATCATTTCAGAAATCTACCCACATATCACAAAGCATAGGCCCATCCAGATATAAGAATCCTAAAAATTAGAACAGATGTGGATGTCCCACTGCCATTTTAGAATCCATAAAGGCTCAATAGACACCAAGGAAAGGGAGAAGAGAACAACCACCTACAAAGAAACAACAATCAGAACAGCCACATAGTTCTCTGCAGACTATACAAACAAGAAGACCCAGGAATGATTTATGTCATGCCCTCAAGGCACATAATTACTAACCAAAAATGCTGTACACAGCTAAGCTCTTATACATTGGTGATGGGAAATTAATCCTTGTACAGCACAGAAAATTCAAATACAACTTATCAACCACACTGCAGCACAGGATATTCTCAAACATGTTCGCCACATTGAAAATGACCACAATCATGATATAGAGAGAAATGGTACCTAAATGGTATGACAAATTCAATGCAATACTCATCAATAGTCCAATGTCCCTCTTTAAGGAAATAAAGTGAAGTATGAGTTTCAAATAAACATAGGCTCCAATGTTTTCCTCATTTTCGTGAATATAATTACCCCTTCCCATGCTTTTCTTCCACTTTCCCTCCACACTCCTCTCCCACTCATCTTATTGTTCCTTTAATTTTCCATTTTCAAATTCATAAATATACAATTATTTATGTATTTGAAAATTATCCTGTATTAAGAAAGTTTCAATCTAGGCAAAGGAGTTCTAGAGTATCTTCAATTCCTTCCTGAAAAGTTTTCAGGGTATCTGCATTAACGTTAATATCCTTGATCAATTTGGAATTAAAACTGGAACAGGGTAACATGTAAGGATTCAACTTTAGTATTCTACAGGTACTTAACCAATTCTGCCAGCACTATTTACTTAAGAGGATGTCATTTTTCTATCCTGTTTGTTGGGGGTGTGTCCTTTTAGGAGATAAGTTGTGTGTGATTTGTCAGTTCATTTCTGGGTCTTCATTTCTTTTCCATTGTACATTAAGTCTTGTTGTGCTGCAAGGACCAAGCTATATTTACATCTGCAGTTCTGAAATACAGTCAGCTACTTTGTATTGATATTCTTCCAGCACTGTTCATACTGGTTAGCTTGAACTATATAGGGTCCTTTATTATGCCAAAGAAATTTTTAGATTGCTTTTTCTATTTTACTAGGAAATGACATTCAGATATTGATTTATAGTGCACTGAAATTGTAGATCGCCCTTAATGCATTTCCATTTTTAAGATGGTAAAGCTCCAACTCCAGGAACATTGGAGGTTTTACCACTGTATAATTTGCCTTTAATTTGTACTGAGGAGGGCCTGGAGAAGGAAGCTAAAGAAATTGTCAATATATGGAATCATAGGAGAGATATCCCCAGTTATGCAGAAGGACAGGCCCATCCAGATACCAGAAGCTTTTAGGAGCCCAAAAGACCAGAGCAGATTATATTACACTAGCACAATAGAATCCAGACATAATCAGTAGAGGCCAAGACCAGGATCCTTCCAAAAAAAAGACAAAAAAAATACCTCCAAAGAAAAGCCAATCAGTATAACCACAGATTTCTAAGCAGGGCCTTGGAAGGAAAAAGAACTTTGGATAATAGATGCCAGGCCCTCAGACAAATAACTATTAAGTAAGAATAATGTATCCCGCTGGGCTATCATTCATATCCAAGTGAAAAAGTAAAAGCTGTCCACAGTGGGAGAGAATTGAGACAGTATATATATTAACAAAATTAGCATTATTTAAAACTCTCAAAGTGTTGTACACGTAGACTCAAGAAGAAAGCCTAAGGCTAGTACACAGGCCCTGATTTCATGCCCCAGGATTGTCAAAAAATGGACCCAAAGTTTGCAAAAAGCATTTGCCATTACCCTGAACATTATACCTCCTGTGTTTCCAGTACCACAGGAAATATGCAGACTATTGACAATACTCTACTATGTGAAAATTCACTTGCATTTAGAATGTATTTTCGAAGAATATGGCCATAATCAGTACATCCAAATACACTTTCACTCTCCCTCTTGATTCACAAACTATATCCAATCTTTAGCCTTAGCAAGTTATAAGAAAGTGAAACAAGTAGGATCAACTAGCATGAGTCCTTGTCATGTCTAAAATTTTGATGTGAAGTTTAGGAATGTATCATTTCAGAGGAAGAGAGAATTTCTGTGCTGAAATATTCAGCAGTGTGACTGTTTGAATTGTCTTCCATGGACACCATTTCTGTGTTCACTATTATAGACATAAGAAACTGTCCAATGACAGGTAAGGACTAGTTGTGTTACAGATCATTCTTTATATTAATGATCAACATTTAAAATGCACATATCACATTGAATGTGATAACTTAAAGTTACCATCAGTATAGCTTCTCAAGTGTTCTGAACTCCTAAAATCCCAGGACAATATTGCATAGTGTGGGAATTTGACCTGTTTACAAGAGTTTCAACTTCTGCATGGCACATTTCAATAAACTATTGCTGTGCATCTCCCCTAGGGTAAGTGATGAAGAAAACTTTTCTGTAGCTCTAAAAAAGTGGATCATAACATACCTATGTCTTTAAAAGTAAGTATTTTCTTTGACCATGTTTTACAACTTGGGCAAATTTCACTTTGAAACCTACACTAATACGGAATGCACATCTGCAAAACACCATTTGTCAAAAAGTACAGAGGCTTGAGATCAACTTCATACTGCTAAGTTCTTATTTAAATGAATGTGGGTTTCTTCTAGGCAGTTATCACAAAATATTTGGTGCACCCAACTCCTGTTCTGTTAAATACTGCTCGGTTAAAAAGTGAATGTTGGCTAAGGCATTGGTTACTCACACCAGTTATCCCAGCTGTTCAGGTGGCTGAGACCTGGGAATTGAGGTTCAAAGCTAGCCCAGGCAGGAAAAGCCATGAGACTCTAAAACCAACAATTTAATGGTACACTTTAAGCTCTTGGAAAAAGAGCAAAATAGGAGTACAAATTACAGTACAAGAAAGAAAATTATTAGAATCAAAGCAGAATTAAATGAATTGGAGTCCAAAAAAACTATAGAAAAAACAACAATACAAGGAGTTGGTCATTTGAAAAAATTAGTAAAATTGACAAATCCTTATCAAATCTTACCAAAAAATGGAAGGGAGCTCAACAAAATAAGCAAAATCATAGATGAGAACTGAAATATCATTACAGATTACCAACCTCCAGAGCAGCATAGGGACTGGTTTTCAAACCTTTATGCCCCCAAAATATGAGAACCTGGAAAAGACAGATGAATTTTTAGCCAATATTAACTCACCCAAAATGAACCAAGAAGACCAAATCCAACTAAACAAACCTATCTGAAATACTGAAATAGAAATGGCACTTAGAACTCCCATCCAAGAAAAGCCCATGACCTAATAAACTCATAACCAAATTCTATAAGGTGTTCAAAGTAGAGCTCACACCAATACTCCTCAAGTCTTCACGCAATGTAAAATGAAGGCTCTTTGCCAAACTCATTCTACGAAGCCAATATAGCCATCATCCCAAAACCACACAGAGCCTCACAAAGAAAGAGAAATATAGGTCAATTTCCTTGATGATTATTGATGAAAAACTTCTCAACAAAATACTAGTTAACCATATTAATCAAGTTACCAATCAATTATACATTATGATCAAACAAAATTCATCCCAGGAATGTAAAGTTGGTTCAACATACATGTCACATAATATAAATTCTCACAATAACAGGAGCAAGGACAAGAATCAAATGATTGTTTCAATACATGCAAAGAAGACATTTGACAAGATCCAACACCCCTTATGTTAAAAGCTCCAGAGAAACTAGGAAACCATGGAACATTCCTTAGTAAAATAAAGATTGGTATGACAAACCTACAGCTAGAATTTTACATAATGGTGAAAAGCTAAAGACATTTCCTATAAATCAAGAATGAGAGAAGGATGACCACTCTCTGTGTTCCTCTTTAACATAATAATAGAATTCCTAGTCAGAGCAATAAGGCAAGAAGCATAAAAAAGGGGATTCAAATAGGAAGATGGGAAGTGCAACTTTGCCTCTTTGCAGATAACTTATTTAAAGAACCCTACAAACTCTACTCCCAAGTTGTTTGAACTGAAATGAAATTTTGGCATGTTAGTAGGGTATAAAATTAACTTTCAAAAATCAACGGCTTTCCTGTATGGCAATATTCAGAGGAGAGAGGCACAGATCAGGAAAGCAACTCCCTTCTGAAATCACCTCCAACAAAAAACTACTTAAACATTAAATTATCTAAGAATATGAAGGACCTCTATGATGAAAACTTTAAAAACCTGAAAAATGAAATTAAAGTAGACTTGTGCATGTGGGGAAACTGATTGGAAGATTTAGCAACATGAAAATGGCAATTTTGCCAAGGGCTATCTAAAAATTCAATTCAATAACCATCATTTCCCAATGTCTTTTTTTAAGGAAATAGAAGAAGCAATCCAAAATTTCATATGTAATAATAAAAGACCCTGTATACCAACAACATTTCTTTTCAGAAAGAGCAGTGAAGGAGGAATTTCAATATCGAAGTTTAGATTCTATTACAGAGCTATAGTAAACAAAAGCACTTGGTCAATGCAGAAGAACAAGTTGTGTACTAAAGGAGTAGAACAGAAGAGCCAGAAATGAACCCCAGACTTATGGACACCTTATCTTTGATAAGGGAACCAAAAAATTAAATGGAAGAAAGACAGCCTCTTCAGCAAGTGGTCCTGGCAGAACTGCTTAACAACTAATAGAAAACTGAAGTTGGCTCCTTCTATGTCACACTGCAACAGGATTAATTACAAATGGATCAAAAACCTTCATGTAAAACGTGATACCATGAAAAATTTCCAAGGTGGAATGGGAGATTCACTGTGACTCCTTGGCACTTTATGAAACTATTGTAATAAAGGTGCAGAAACAAAATAAATTCAGTTTGGACAAAGAGGACTGCCATAAACTGCAGAGCTTTTTTATGGCAAAGGGCATAGTTAGAAAGATAAATAGAAAGCCCCCAGTGTTGGAAATGATATTCACTGACCATACAACAGAAAAGGGCCTCATATTTAATCTCTCTCGCGCTGTCTCTCTTTCTCTTTCTATCTATGTATCTGCTTAAAACATTGAATCAATTCAAAACAAATCTTCCAAGAAATAACCATCCTATTTAAAGATGGGCCAAAGACATGAAGAGAGATGTTTTCGAATACCAATGGCCTATAGACACATGAAGAAATGCTGAACACATCAGGTCAAAGAAGAAATGTAAATCAAAACAACTCTGAGATTCCACCTCACTCCAGTTAGAATGTCCATTATCAAGAAATCTAATAACTGCTATTCCTTCTTGTAATGTTTTCAGTGTGTCAGCTTTTACCTCTGGGTCTTTGATCCATTTGGAGTTAATTCTAGTGCAGGGTGACAAAGAAGGATCCAACTTTAATTTTCTGAAGTTGCTTAACCAGTTCTGCGAGCACAACTTGTTGAAGAGGCTATCTTTCTTTCATTCTATTTTTTGGTTCCCTTGTCAAAAATTAGGTGGCCATAGGTCTGTGGTTTAATATCTGGGTCTTCAGTTCAATTCCATTAGTCTTCAGGCCTGTTCTTCTGCCAGTACCAAGCTGTTTTGATAATTATAGCCCTGTAATAGAGTCTAACATTAGGTATTGAAATTCCTCCTGCACTGTTCTTTCTGTTAAGAAGTTTTTGCTATAGAGAGTCTTTTATTATTCAATATGAAATTTTGGATTGCCTCTTCTATTTCGTTAAAGAATGACATTGGGATATTGATAGGTATTGCATTGAATTTATAGATAGCCCTTGGCAAGATTGTCATTTTCATGATGTTCATTCTTCCAATCCAGGAGCATGGGAGGATTTTCCATTTCCTTAGTTCTGCTTTCATTTCCTTTTTCAGGGTTTTAAAATATTCATCAAAAAGGTCCTTTACATTCTTGGTTAAGCTAATTCCTAGGTACTTTATTTTCTTTGAGGCTATTGTGAAAGGAGTTGCTTTCCTGATTGTTGCCTCATTCCTCTCACTGTTAGCATAGAGAAAGTCAGTTGATTTTTGATGGTTAATTTTATAGCTTGCTATCCTTCGAAAATTTTGAATCAGCTCAAGGAGTTTGGGAGTAGAGACTATAGGATTCTTTAAATACAGAATCATGTCATCTGCAAAGAGGTATAGTTTTACTTCCTCTTTACCTACTTGGATCCCCTTTATGCTTGTTTCTTGCCTTATTATACTGGCTAGGAATTCTAATACTATGTTAAAGAGAAGTGGAGAGAGCGGGCATCCTTGTCTCAGCACAGGTGGAAACTTTCTTAATAAGGACCAAGAATCACAACAAATCAGAGAAAGGCTGGATAAGTGGGACTGCGTTAAACTGAAGAGCTTTTGTATGGCAAAGGTCAAAGCTAGTAAATTATTCAGGAAGCCTACAGAGTGGGAGAAGATCTTCACCAACCATACATTGGACCAAGGTCTCATATCTGAAATATATCAACAACTCAAAAAATTGAATCACTCCAAAACTTATCTCCAAAGTAACAACTATCCCAGGAAAAAGTGGGTGAAAGAGTTAAAGAGAGTCTTCTCTGAAGAAGAAACAAAAATGGCCTATCGACACATGAAGAAATGCTCAACATCTCTGGTCATAAAAGAAATGCAAATCAAAAAATGCTAAGATTCCACCTCACTCCAGTTAGAATGGCCAGGATCAGGAAAACTAATAACAACATATGTTGGAGGGGATGTAGCCAGGTTTGATCATTACTACACTGTTGGTGGGAGTGCAAACTCATTCAACCACTGTGGAAAGCAGTTTGGCAATGCCTCAAAAGTCTAAACATAGAGCTTCCCTATGACCCAACAATTCCATTACTTGGCATTTACCCAACCATCCAGAAACAGGGGCATATTATATCCACTAGCACAACAATGTTCATTGCAGAATTATTCACCATAGAAAAGATATGGAACCATCCTAGATGTCCCTTAGTTGATGAGTGGATCAACAAGTTGTGGTATTTGTACACAATGGAATTCTATGCTGCTGTCAGAAAGAATGACATTGCACCATTTGTTAGGAAATGGAAAGACTTAGAAAAAATCATATTAAGTTAAGTAAGCCAGACTCAAAGGAACTTAGGCTCAATGGTGTCCCTCATTTATCATAATCAGTAGAAACCTTGGGCTTTACTAGCAGAGATTTTCAATAGAGCAAAACATTGATACATAAGGCCATATAGTATGAAGCAAATTGAATGATCCTCTAGGATATTGAAACAAAAGCCATATAATGAATGATTGTTGTCCTTAATGTACTATGTTATCTCTCATTTCCTTTGCTGTTCCTTGTGTATCTCATATTGTTACAGTATCTCACTTTGTTATCTGATACATGGGATATATGTGTATTTGGTTATTTGTAATTGGATGGGGAAAGGGGAAAACCAAGATGGGTTAGGGGGGGCGGGTAATGGGGACTAAGACATGTGAAAGGGTATCAATGTATGTGAATTAATGCACCTTCTATTTGGCAAATATCATTTAACCCTTTTATAGGTTACAATAAAAACGTTTTAAAAAAGAAATCTAATAACTGATGCTGGTGGCTTGTGGGCATTGGGGATTGCTAGGAGAGTAAATTTGTCAACTACTATTGAAAGCACTATTCCTCTAAAGAATAACAAATCTCCCTATTTGTTGGCCTTTACCCAAATGTTTGGAACAAGGGCATACTAAACGATAAGCACAATGATGTTCACTGCAGCACTATTTACCACAAGAAAGATATGGAACCAACCCAGATATCCCTCAGTAGCTGATTGGCTCAAGATGATGTTGTATTTATACACAATGGAATTCTATACTGCCATCAGATAGAACATTTGTAAGAAAATGGAAAGTCTTCAAAAATTCATATTAAGTGAAATAAGCAGACTCAAAAGAACTAAGGGTGAATGGTTTCCTTGATTAAAATAATTCAAAGCCTAGACACATAGAATGAGGCTAAATGAAAGGATCTGCAGGATAAGGAAATAAGAGCATTATAATTGTGTTATTTTACTCTTAATGTAGTATTTTTTATCATCTCTTTTGTTGTCACTAGGATAATCTCATATTGTTACAGTATCTGACTTTGTTAACTGATATATTGTATAAACTTATTTTTTATTTGAAATAGGTAAGTTAAGGGGGGAAACAAGATGAGATGAAAGGATGGGGGAAATAAATGGGAACAATATCACGAGAAGAGGTATCAGTGTAGGAGAATGAATGTACCTTTTTTCTGGTGAATATCACTAAAACCAGTCTATTAATTACAATAAAAAAGAAAAAAAACTAAAAGAATAGATTAAAGCAGTATTACATGTGGAGAATAATTTAAGACTTGGTTCTTTGACTTTTCCAGAACCTTTTTTTTCCAGTGAATTTTTTTTTACTTTTTTTAAAAATATTTTTATTGTAATTAATAAAAGGGTTACATGATATTTGCCAGATAGAAAGTGCATTAATTCACATACATTGATACCCTTTCACATGTCTTGGTAAAGAACTTTTTAGTTACTAATTTTCAAATGAAAACCTTGTTCAAATCCATAAACTATTGCTTTCCATTGCTTATGTTATAATCAAGTTATTTATCAGGGAATTATCTTCTACTTGTAAAATTTCCTCTAAAAATTTCTCTTCAGTCCTTAAATATGAATAATTCCTAAGAAAATGCAATGGCAAAGTTTGTAGTGGCATTTGCATGCAGTAAATCCTATTCATATTTTCCTGTTAATAATTGTATGGTATGATATAATGATTGAGGTTTATTAATGATACTAGTGTGTACAGTAAAGAATCCAAAATATCAGGGTCTAATTTATAAGGACAACAAAGCAAGCAAATTGCATAGTGTTTAGTGAGAAATAGATATGCAGTACAACATGGCTGCTCTCACTGAGAGCACAGTGATTTGCACAATGCTTTTGATTCATTGTTCGTCTTTGATTTTTATTCTAAATATTTTCCAATTATGCAAATATTATGAAAAGTAATTTATTTTTTCATACATTTTTATTGTAATTAATAGAAGGGTTACATTATATTTGCCAGATAGGAAGTGCATTATTTCACATACATTGATACCATTTCTCATGTCTTGGTCCCCATTTTCCTCCCCCACACTCCCACCCCTCATGTTATTTTCGCCCCTTCCCTATCCAATTTCAAATAACCAAATACAATGAACACTAATTTCTGTATGAACTATGGGTTTGGTCCATATTGGTGTACCTTATGAACAGGATTATAAGTGTTCCATATAAATAGGATTTTAAATTCTGATTGTTTTACACAGAGCACAATCAGAAGACTGTCCATGTATATTAGTGTGCCTTATAAACAGGATTATAAGTGATCCTTATAAATAGGATTTTAAATTCTGATTATTTTACACAGAGTACAATCATTAGACTGTCCCTGTATTTTTCTCATATATTTTTATTGTAATTAATAGAAGGGTTTCATTATATTCACCAGATAGAAAGTGCATTACTTCACAAATATTGATACCCTTTCTCATGTCTTGGTCCCATTTCCCTCTCTCCACCCTCACCCTTCTTCTTGTTTTCCCTCCTTCCCTATCACATTTCAAATAACCAAATACGCAGATATTCAGCATATCAAATATCATGGAAAAATACTATAACAATATGAGATTCAACAAGTGACAGCAAAAGAGAAGAGAGATAACTGTACATTAGGGACAATAATCACTCATTATAAGGCCTTTGTTTCTATATCCTGGAGGTCCTTTCATTTAGTGTCATACCATATGGCCTTATGTATGGCCTTATGTTTGTTCTATTGTAAATATCTGGTAGGAGAGCCCAAGATTTCTACTGATTATAACAAATGAAGAAACCATTGAGCCTATGTTCCTTTGAGTCTGGCTTGCTCCACTTAATATATTTTTTTCTGTCTTTCTATTTCCTTACAAATGTGGCCATGTCATTTTTTTCTGACAGCAGCATAGAATTCCATTGTATATAAATACCACGCATTGTTGATCAACTGAGGGGAATCTGGGTTGGTTCCATATCTTTACTATGGTAAATAGTGCTGCAATGTACATCATTGGGCCAGTGGATTTAATATATTCCTGTTTTTGGATGATTGCATAAATGTATCTAGGCAATATTTAAAGCTGCACTGAATTCCTGACCTACTAAATATAATTTCATAAATTTAGTATACTTTATTTTCAAATGAATCCTGTGCTAATTACTTATGTCTGTAGTCCTAATCAGGTGGCTGTGATATGAGGATCATGGTTCAAAACCAGTCAAATTAACCACCAGGATATCAGAAGTGGCACTCTCATTCAAGTGATAGAACATATTTGATACGCTATTCTTATCATTCAAAAGGAACTGAGAATATGAAGCTACATGCTGTATAGATATTGATTTTTCACATATCTTTGAAAAAGGAGCTTTTTACTGATTGATGACTAATAATAGTTCACTAGAAATTCAGAACAAAATTGTAGTGGAGAAAATTATTTTATAAGGTTTGAACAAACATGGCAACTTTGGGTATTTTGTTGTGCCCCAGAATACACATGTACTTCATAATTTTGATTTTCATAGCTATTCATGGTTATCCAGACATATTTTACATTTTTGGCCATGAGCATAATTGCTGTGTTAATGAGATCTATAAGCATAATCTGGAAGAGAACACATTTCTTGTTGCCAAGAAAATATGAACACCAAATTCCTGACTTTGTGATTTACTCTTACAAGTATAATTTTTTTAAATCCACATTGTAAAAATTCTTCCTTTTTCATATTGATACAACTTATTTATCAGTGTTCAGGATAGGAATCAACAATTGGAGGTTTCAAACTGAAATTTCTCTTACTATTGACAATTTTTTTACTTCTGCTATGAATTCTAACATTCAGTGTATTCATTACAGAGATACTGAGGTGTTGTAAAGGACACTTGATTGATTCTATATAAATTCTAACATTCTAACTTTCTATCCTAGTAAAGGAAGTGTTGCATTCAACTCCCAAGTTTCCTACTCTGCCGAGATGGTGAAGGGAAGATAGAATTATCAAAAACACAAAATATGGAAAGAAACCTAGGAGGAATTCTATGAAAATAAAAATTTTTGAAAATACAAACTGTAAATATGTTTTTCAGCATGCATTCCATTACTGACAGTGATCAAACAAGTAATACTGCATTTCCCAAAAATTAATCTTTTATTTTTAAGTGTTTCTGGCATAGATATACAATCAATATTTCTTCAGTAGAGCTATATTCAAGAGCCATAATTTCTGAAATTTGCCCAAGATTTTATAAAGATACAAAACATCAAATCAAGGATTGGAGACTAGGAAATGGAAGTAGTTCAGGTTGAACTAATCCGTGCTCTCTTCCAGAAACTAGTTTTAGCATTCTAGTGATAAGTTCACAGCTAAAGCTTCACAGCAAGTGAGCCATAATAGTACATATATTTGGGCCACAGATGAAAAGGTTCAACAGTCTACTTAAAAAGATAGTTTTGAGCACAGCCTGAAATGAGGCTGGTTCAAGTTCTGGTAGGGCCCTCATGGCCAAGCTTGGAGCAATACCACTTTGACAACTGTATCAAGGATTGAGTGGCTAGCTTTCAACTTAACTGCTGTTTGATCAGGAGACTACAAGTCGAAATGTTCATACTGTGGGCTGCAGTTGGTCACACATCACAGTTTCCAAAACGAAGGTAAAGTGAGGTGTTAGTCCCCCACAAACATCATTCTCACTCCTACTCTTTCTCTCCCAAGTATAATTACCAGATAAAATGGCAGATCTTTCCTAGGATGGTTTCAACACCAGGGTGCAGTTGAGCAGAGTGGCCTATACTGTTAATTATGTCAAATGGAAAAGAAAAATTATGTGCAGCAGAACAAAACCAATAGATAAAATATATTGGGAATAACCTTAGAAGAAGCAAGCCTCATGCCACACAGAGATCATTACTACTCGACGAGGGGAGGGGAATCATTGTATAAATAATGCCTGAAAGTTCCTGAGGCAAAAGACAGTTAAGAGAGGGGAAGCTGCCTGATGAATAGGAGTGAGGAGGAAACCAAAAGAGAAGACAGATGGAGAGAGGAAGAATAGTAAAGGCTGTATGAGTGGAACTCTTTAATTGTCTGCAGAACTGTGGGAAGTCTTCTGAGAATCTTCCAGATAATGGGAGAGAACTAAGGAGGACAGACCAATACACCACGACAAGCCTGTGCTTACTTCACTGAAAGACCTAAGTTTGTGGGCAGAGGTCATTGGGCAATCTTATATGTGAGTATTTCCAACGTGCAGGGGAAAGTAAAGAATTTTATCAGCACTGAGGTTCCTTGAGCATATTTTGGGTCTGCTTCCTGGGGACCAACATAGAGAGGAATCATTTGGAATCCCTCCAGGAGTGAGTCTGGTCAGGCTATCTGTCCTGCATCTGAAGAGACTTGATGAAACTTTAGAGGTTGTTCATACGGGACATGTAGCTTAATTATCTTTGTCTCCAAGACTGATGTAGGTTGTTACTAGAAAAAGTAATCTCTTGTGAAATATGTATTAATGTTCTTTGTCTTTTCTCACCAATTTCAGTTTGAAGTCTATTTAATGTAAAGAGGGCTTCTCCAGCGTGTGTATGGGGGCTGCCTGCTTGATAGAGTATATTCCATGCTCTCATTTCAGGATGTTCTTTTTGAACAAGACATAATTCTTGAAGACAGCAAGAAGCAGGATCTTGCTTTTTGATTTATAAGTCTGTGTCATTTAATTGGGTAGTTTAGTGGATATGGAGGACTAAAATTAAAAGATGTTTCTTAGTTTTAGTCATTTTATCTATTTTCTAAGGAACATAGCTTGTCAATTCTTCTTCTAGTTACCTATTATTATTACCTGCCTTCTGATACATATTTAAGGTATCACTTCTCTTCCAATATGCTTATGTGATTTTCCAACTATAGCATCTTTGAGAATTTTTGGTAATACTTGTTTGTTGAATAAATACAGTTTCAATTGCTGTAGATGATTTTTATTTTTCCTTCAACTATGAATGAGAATTCTGATGGGTACATTAATTATTTTTACTTTGTGATTATTTGCCTTGAGGGCATGGGGTCAATTAATTGAAATTCTTTATTGCTTCCTTGTCCTCTGCTGAAAAATCCATGGTAACCACCTTTGTAGGTTTTTGTTGTCTTCAACTAGGATGCTTTAAGGATTCCATTCTCAGGTTCTATTGATTCTAGTGGATTTGAATTTGACAGTGGGATGTAATCTGCTCTGAGTTTGGGGATTCTTCATGCTCTGATATATAAATGGTCCTGTCTTTCTGCATATCTGGGAATATCTCTCCAAGGATTCTATTAAGTATAATGCCAATTCCATTAGGTGCCTTCTCCAGGCCCTCAGTACAAATTAAAGGCAAATAAAAAAGTGGAAAAAATCACCAGTGCTACAGGATTGGGAGCTTTACCATCTTGAAAATGGAAATTCACTAGGGCTATCTTCAAATTTAATGCACTGCACATCGATATCCCAATCTCATTTTATTACTGAAATAGAGGAAGCAATTAAAAAATTTCCATACGATAATAAAGGACCCTATATAGTTAAAAAAAACTTAGCATGAAGGAAGAACAGTGTTGGAGGAATATCAATACAAAGAGGCCTATTGTATTATACAACTGTAGATATAAAGACAGCTTGGTTCTGGCAACATAATAGGACTTAAGTACAATGGAAAAAAATGAAGACCCAGAAATGAATTGACAAACCTACAGACAATTCATTTCCAAAAAGGCAGACCTCCCCCACAAAAAAAGAAAGAAATCCTCTTTAGTAAATAGTGCTGCATAACTGGTTAAGCACCTGTAGAATACAAAAGGTAAATCCTTACATGTCACACTGCACCAGTTTTAATTTCATTCCAAATGTATCAAACATGTTGCAGTTAATGCGGATATTCTGAAAATGTTAGAGGAAGGAAATGCAGATACAGCAGGGCTCTGTGGCACAGGTTGAAACTTTCTTAATAAATCTCATTTTCAAATAGAACATTTGAAAATGGAAAGTTAAAGCAAAAATAGGATAAGTGGGAGGAGCTGTTGGAAAGGAAGTTGGGAGAAGAACATGGAAGTGGTATGGATGTTCAAGAAAATGAAGGAATTAAAAGATCCTATGTTTCTTTCGGACTGGATTACTTCACTATATTTACTTAAAGAATGACATTGAACTACTAATGGATATTGCATTGAATTTGTAGATAGCCCTGGACAAGATTGCCATTTCACATTGGAATTCTATGTACAGATATTTAGAATGATTATATCCTTCTAAAGATTTTATTAATTTTTCTTTTCAAGACTTTTATCTGATAGGATGATGGCAACTTTACCTTTTCTTGGTGGGGCATTTCCTTTCAATTTTGCGATCCAAAGTATTTCCATTTTTTTTATCTGACTCTGGAATTTCATCTCTAGATGTAAGCATTGTCTGTGAGCTCTGAACTCAAGACTATACCCTACCTCTTGACCCACAGCACCATTTCTAGTTTTCTGGTGGTTAATTAGAGATAAGTGTCTCAGAAGCTTTAGTGCCCAGGATGGCTTTGAACTCAGATCCTCAATCTCAGCATCCTGAGTTGTTAGGATTAAGGACATGACCCACTTCGTCTATAGTTCTATTCGTTTTCAGGTTTTTTTTTTTACTTTTTAGGGTGAAGGGGTGCTTATGTGTCTTGAATACAGAGAAAGATGTATCTTGAATTTGTCCAACTAGTGAATTTGTCATTTCATTGGAGTCGTAGGTCTATTGATATGTAAGGTTTTTGTCAGCATCTGCCATTATCTGTATTTCATTATGGACTGTGTGATGTCAATTTTTGCTTTAATTATTTGGTATCCTTTTTAGGAGCATTTCTCTGTCAATATCATGATTGTCTTGATTTACAATGTGTAGAACATCTTTGAGAATTTTCTGTAATGCAGGTTTGGTTGATAAGTTCTGTTTCAATTTTCCTTGCTGTGGAAGGTTTATTCTTCCATCATCTATCAGTAAGAACTTACCAGGATTCTTGCTTAGTAGTTATGTTTCTTAAGGTATGTCACATATCAGTCCTTGCTTTTCTTATTTAAGTTATCTCTTGATAACTTCGTGGTTATTCTCATTCGTTTTCTTTTGTAGATGGTTTTCCTCTTCGTCCTGGTTTCTTTCAGGACAGTGGGATATGCTCTTGTGTTCTGCTCTTTGGGCTTCTTTTATCTGGATGGGCCTATGCTTTTGGATATTTTGGTAGTTTTCATCAATGGTTTCATGTAATATATTCATACATGTAATAATTTGAATTAAATTAATTTCCTTCTAGAGGCACTCCTTAATAATTAGCAACAAATTTTGTTTTCTAATTTTATCTTGAAGAACTTAAGATCCACCGTATGTCTTAAATTTGCTTACATTAGTTTTCTGATCTTTATATAACCTTGACTATGTTCAGTTCTACGGATTCATTCTTTTGCGTAATCTAACCAATTCTCAATCCTTGCAGTTTCATTTTATTTTTTTTATCACCCAGCTTTTTAGTTGGTCATTTTTATTGTGCATGTTTTTTTATACCTTGCATGCACTTTTTGCTTCCTTGATTAGTTTACATGTGCACTGTCTCACATGCTTCAACTCAATGCCTACAGTTTCATTGAATTCCTCTGTCTTTCTATGCATAGTCTCATACTATTATTCATCCTTTCCATGCTTCAACTTAGTGGCTACACTTTCATTGAATTCCTCTTTTCTTCTATGAGTAGCCTCACTTATACTATTACTTATCCTTTCCATCTTTTCTTTCATGCTGCATTTTCAAGAGCATTTGCAGTGTTTCTTGTGGATGTTTTTTAGGTTTCTCTCCAAATAATTCCAGACATCCTTGTTCCTCAGAATACAGACATTTGAAATATGCTCAGTGAACCTTAAGGCTGAGAAACATCTCTCAGCAGCCTTATCCTGAGTGCTAGGCATTCACTATGAGCGGTTCTCCCAACAATATAGGGCAAGTGTCATATGTCAACCACATATGGGAGGAAGCACTATGAAGGAAACACAATCAGGTCACATTTAACTGATGTCTTCCCCGTGGTGCTTTGTTATTCTATGCAGGCTTCTCAGAAGGCTTCCTACCACTAAGCCACAAGGCCTCTACAGTGCTCCACTATCACATTCCTTCCACTGTTCTTCTCTACACTTCCCTTTCTCTCTCAGATTTCTCCAAACTATTTCACCTCTACCAGCTTCCTTTCTGAACATCATTTTTCCCCTCAACAACTCCAGTAGATGCTGATCGCCCAACCCTAGAGCCAAATATGGAAATCCACATTTTATATCTTAATTTCCTTCTAGTTTTTCCAAATGAAATTTATCTGTTTTTTTTTAGAGTTGCACACAATTTTCCAATTGAATAGATGACAAGTATGTGCCACTATGCTTAGCAATGACCCCCGTGCTGACAGCAACAGAAGACAAGATCTTTCATTTCCTCTTCTCACTACACTACTTCAAGGATTGAGAATAAAATTTGTGGGAAACTCACACTTTACCTTGATTTGGGGACATTCTGTGATATGTCTGTGATCTGACTCTAGCCAACAGCATGGACATTTCTGATGGTAATTATCCCAGTCCCAACTGCAGGTAAATTGAGAACTGTGGACTTGGCCTCTAAAGTATTTGTCCCAGTTGGGTTGCATCGGGGAAGGTTGCCACCACCAGTGCCAGGACTGGAACTGGTTTATCCTCAAGTGGTGCTCAAACTCTCTTCTTAAGCAGACTTTTTAATTTTTCTTCTCAGGCCATACTCGTATTATTATGGTTCACTAGATATAGTTCTTAATCTGTGAACTTTTCACTAGAGTGTTATAACTGGTTTTTGTAGCAAGATCAGATTGGCTCAATATGCTCAATCTGTCCTTGTATGTTTACAAATCTCTTCCTAATGTTGAAAAATAGACCTTGATAATAGCTCTACTGTTGTAACACTGATTATATTTCTCTGCACTTAATGTTTAGAAAATAAGAGAGCAATTTGTATAAATGCTTAGTTTCTTGGTTTAAATTTGTGGGTGACAGACTACAATCACAAACACATTGTAATAATTTGTTTATTCAACATCTGAGAGTTTTCTTCCCCCTATTTTGATTTGTTGCAGTTCTTTACACATGGCATCAAGAATTTGCTGTACCACATTCAAGGACATTGATAAAATTAGAAATAACTATGAAGGAAATGGAATATAATAAAAAATATATTGAGAATTGAAATTGAAACAACACTTCCTTCTACATCAAATATCTATCATAAAACATGAATTAATTTGATGTTCTCCTGGAACATTCATCATTAAGGGAGATGCAGGTCTACCTTACTGAATTCAGGCATAATGAATCTCCTCAGCATGAACCAGAACTGTAAGAATATGTTTGATGTGACCACATAATCATATCAGAAAGAATTATATCATGTCAGAGCAGAACAAAATTAGTGTTATCTTCAGTCTTGAGAAGCAATGGATCTGGGTTTAGTTAGTCCATTGCGTAAGCCAGAAAACACGGTTGGGACTTTTAGATATTGAAAGGAAAATGATATTATGTAGAGAGAAATATACAATTTAATAACCAAGTGCCAAGGAGGTAACATACACATAGAGATGGAGGAACAAGCCTGCTATAAGCCTCTGAGTGTTCATTGGACTCACCAAGGAAGTAGAGGCCCCTTTTTCACTGCCAAGGCAGAAGACCCAGGAGGCTTTCCTAGCAACCTTTCCTTCTCTGTCCTGCCACCTCTGCGTGGGGTCATCGTGATTGTGATGCACCTCATCAACCTCACTTCCAGTGCACCCAGCCAGGAAAAATGACCCACTCCTGCATAACTCCGTGAACAGTCATTTCCACTGTGAAGGCAGAAGACAAGGTCCTAACTCTCCTTTCTTTGGAAGAATTTATTACACATGTGCCAGAATTCAGTGGAGGAATATTACGAACAATTTTCTACAGTGTGCAATCCCATTGCATCCTCAAAGCACCAATTATTTCTAATTGCTTCTGACCACACCTATGTTTTCCTTACACCCACATGGTCAGTGGTTCAATGCTCAGTCATTGTTATTAACAAATGTTAGGAAAACCTCTAATTGCCAGGAATATTAATGAATATCTTTGCCCTGTAAGCCAAATAATCTTGAATTCTAGCCTAACCTAATTGCAATTTCAGTGACAATTGTTAATCTCCAATATTGCCTAGCATGCACGAAGCCCTGGGTTCGATTCCTTGGTACCACATATATAGAAAAAGCCGGAAGTGGTGCTGAGGCTCAAGTGATAGAGTTCTAGCCTTGAGAAAGTCCAAGGACAGTGCTCAGGCCCTGAGCTCAAGCCCAGGACTGGCAAAAAAAAAGTTAACAAAGTTCCAATCTAGGAAGATACCACCTACGACTATCTAAATTTACAATATTTCTGGTCCAAAGCATTTTATGTATAAAACTCTGGGATAATTCCACATATGTATACTTTCACTATCTGTCTTCACCCACAAAGTAGATACCATGTGTAGAATAATAGAACTTGTAGGCCCCAACATATGTTCAACCAACCTGAGTTCTTCTCAGGTCTAAAATTTTGAAATGAAGTGCAGAAACACATCATTTCTGTGGAAGAGACATCTTCCCAGATTGGAATATGCACAAGTGGATTGTTGGAATTGACTTCCAAGGACACTATTTCCGGGTTCACTATTATAGCCAGGGAAAACTCTCCAAGGACAGTCCAGAACTGTGTGTACAATAATGATCAACATGTGAAATGACCATATCACATTCAAGTTGCAATTGGGGGGAAGACAAGACAAAAGGAAAGGTTCTCCAGTTGCACAAATTGCACTATTTGTGTTTCCTACATTAAATAGGCAGAAAGAGTAACACTAAACAAAATGTGTAGCAGAGATTTTTTTTACACTCAAAGGACCTGAATTCAGTGGGCATGTCCTTTTAAGTTCATTTTGTTGTATACTAATGCTACTGACTACTTTTGTAGCTCCTGTATCATACATATTTTCACACGACTCAGTATCATGAAATAGGACATTCATGTATGCAATTACTTTGTATATGACTTCTTGAAGTCATCCCAAAGACTCTCATGAGAGATTCTACTACTGAAGAACTTATAATGCACTGCAAATTGTTAGATTTCATTAATAATTTTAAGAATCAAGAAGTTCAATAGGCTATAATGGGCTATGTTCTTTATTAATACTTGTTAAAAAATATTGGATTTTTTGTTTTTACCAATCCTGGACTTGATTCAGGGGATGAGCATTGTCTTTGGGTTCTTTTTCTCAAGGCTGGAGATTTACAACTTAATCCTCAGCATCATTTCTGGCTTTTTTCTATGTATGTGGTAATGAGGAAATGAACCTAGGTCTTCATGCATTCTAGGTAAGCAACCTACCACTAGGCCAAATTCATGGCCCTGTGCAATATTGGATTTTTGACATGTATTTTTAGTACATTTAAGACTGCTAGTCTTCATATCTAATAATGAATGCCCTTATGTTCCTATTAACACAGAGAGGAATTCATACTTACCAATTTTTTTACATGTTACTTCTGTAGATAGTAATACAGTGTTGTAATCCTAGTTAAACTAGGACTATGGAAAGGCAAAATGAGATATAAAGACAACTTCTTGCCTTTATCCCAATCTTCCTCTTTATTTTTAGATGATCTTTAATCTCTCTACACCCAAGTAATGTTTGCTATTAGAAACTAGATATATCACATCAAAATGAAGTTTGATATATTGACTTCAATTGCCAACACTGATTTAAATTGTATTTTAGATATCAAGATTACATAGGTGATCGTCAACAGATGATTTTTCCATACAAGATGTGATATTGTTGCTGAGTTAATCTCAGGGAAATAGTGAGCGTTGAAGGGACAGAAGCCAGTTTGGCTTGAATAACAGGATGATTATGTGTCACAAGTTTCAAATACAGAAAACTACCATTAGCATTTATTTTAGATTTAGCCACTCATTTCAATGACCCTGTTCTCAAATGCCATATATACCATAGATGAATGTCTACTGCACCTAGAGAATATAGAATATTTGAAAAGGTTCCAAACCCTACCCCTTCCATATTTATGACATCCATAAAAACTGCAAAGGAGATTGACTATAGAAATGTTAATTGAAGAGAAAGAGGATTAAAGTCCCAAATAGCTATCAAACTGCAAGTCCTAGTAGTTTTTGATGAAACACAACTACCAGGTCACTCTCTTAAGGAGACAAAAGAGATACATGTGATCTCTCTTTTGTCCTCACTTTGGGACCATTTTCTGAGGTGAAACACTTCTGTTACAATAACCAGTCATAAGAAAACACAGTAGATGTTCTAACATATGACTTTAAATTTAAGATTATTTTACTTTTCTTATAGAGACTAACCAAATATTACACAAAAACAAGAATAATACTTTGAAATATGGGTCTCATTGAAATAATTTGTCTAATGCAAAACATCTTATTTAGGCTATGCAGTGTAGCACTCTATTTATACACAGAGTGGAATGCAATTGTCTCAGGATCCATTATAAACAGCTGAGGTCAGAGAAGCAATAAAACCTACTTGTTATTTCTGTCTGGTCATTTTCACCATTATTTTACTAACATATGCTACTAATTAAAAACAATATACTAATTGCTTCATACATTGAGAAATAATGACGCACCACCATTTTCAGGTGATGTATTACCCTTCTGCATTTACCAGATTTTCATACAGTCGATGCAATATCCTTTTAGGATTCCTCAAAAAAGAAAAGGTTATGATGAAGTAGTGAATATATTTGGGACAATACAAACCTTTACATATTATATTTTACAATGCTGCATTACTTTAGAATTCCTACAATGACAAGAATTAAACCAGGACAAAGAATAGCACTACAGGAAATGAGCGGGACAAACCATAGAACTAGAAAATCATTTCTGAGACACAGCCATCTCCTATTAGGGAGTTCATTTTTCAATATTTTTGCAAATTTCTTCACTCATTTAACTTATTATGTCATAAAAGTTCCAAGTTTAACATTTTTACTTTCAAAATTCACATATGAAATTCAAATTCATTATCAAAGACTTTAAAATTTCAGATGCTATTTCTATGAATCATACTTTGTGAGCTCTTAACAGTATACACTAATTTTCAGCAAAAGGAAAAGAAAAAGAACATTTATAATACTAACTGAAGTGCTTTGTTTAAGTGATATGGGAACAATATGTACTTTCTTCCATTCTGACATACAAGTTAGTTTCCACAAGTCCTGTGGGGAGAAAAATTCTCTTAGTAGAACAATGACTAAGTGCTTCAAAACCAGATATTAGACACAGTTTCACTGTAGGAGTCTGAAAACGAATACATTCAATTAGCTTTGAGCTATTTTATTTTTCATTCTTAGTCCCATTTTTGATACCCCCCTTGGGACTGATTTCACCATCTGGAGATTTCAACTCTGAACCCTTTCAAGGATTAGAGTTCTGAGATTTGAACCAAAGCATCACTTCGGTCTTTCACTTCTTTTTTTCATTTCTTGGAATTTATTTTAGATGATCATATACACATAGTTATTGAACCTTTGTGATCTGCTCCTAAGAATGTCATCCTTTGGTCTCACTGTTTGAGAACTACTCCTTCCTCCTTGAAGAAAACTGTAGCCAACTCACACAAGACTCAGAACAAATGTCAAGTATCCAACCAGCATCGAAAAGCTCATTCAGGCTAGATTCCAGACAAATCCCTTAGAATGTATAATGTACAACCTATGAGATGGTTGTTTGAGAAAAAACAAGCTAATCCAAAGTCAGGTATTGGAGTGCATGTCTGTAATTCCAGAAGGCAAAGACAGAACTGGGAATTTGAGTCCAACCAAGACAAAGTTAGAGAAACCCTATCAAACATAAAATTGAAGGATTGGCTTAAATGTTCGAGTGCTTGCCCAGCACTCCCCATTACTCCCCACCCTTGAAGAAAAAGTCTTACCTGGTAATAGATGAATGAAATATGGATGGTAGAGGGAATTGGCAATAATCTACATATTGGGTAGGAATGGTTTAATCGGGGGGTGGGATGAGGGTGAGGTGAGCCAGTGGCCCCGGGTATTAAGTTGAATGAGGACCCTGTTACTGTAGGGTTAGCATTGGAATGTTCTTCCTCCTTAGATTTTGTGTCCTGTTTGTCTCATCTTAGTGCTGGCCATGGGTATTGTCCCTGCTACTCAGGAGGCTGAGACCTGAGAATCATCATTCCAAGCCAGGATGAGCAGATAAAAACTCCAGACTATCTCCCATTAGCCAGCAGAAATCCAAAATTGGAGGCATGGCTCAAGTGGTATCAGGCCATCTGTGATTGCAAAAGCCATAAGAATACAAGGCCCTGAATTCAAGCTGTAAAACCGAACACACAACAAATAAAGAGAGTCTAACACTCTTCTTTTTGTTTTTATTTTTATTAAAGAATTTATTAATATTGATTTTTACATCATATTTCTTTTCTGATATTTTTATTGTAATTAATAAAAGGGTTACATGATATTTGCCAGATAGAAGGTGCATTAATTCACATACATTGATACCCTTTCATATGTCTTGGTCCCCATTACCCTCCTCCACCCCATCTTGTTTTCCCCCCTTCCCTATCCAATTTCAAATAACTAAATACAAATATATCCAATATATCAGACAACAAAGTGAGATACTGTAACAATATGAAATAACTAAGGGACAGCAAAAGAGCTGAGAGATAACCAAGTACCTTAAGGACCACAATCATTCATTATATAGCTTTTGTTTTTATATCCTAGAGGTTCTTTCATTTAGTGTCATAGTATATGGCCTGATGTATCAAGGTTTTAGTCTATTGCAAATCTCTGTTGGGAGAGCCCAACGTTTCTACTGATGGTTCCAGGCAATTGAAGCAGCACTGTATGCATTGATTTCTATCTCTCCATCAAAAAGCAGCATTCCTCATCCGAAGTACACATCGTTAAAATACTTTCATTTCTCTATTTCATGTATACTGCAAGTCTTTTCAGGAGTTAATATTAGAAATATAGTAAACCTGGTTTCTCCACAGTCTTCGCAGATTATGAGGTAACATTTCCCATGTTATTCAAGGAAAGTAGGATTACATTAGAATATTGAATATTCAGAAGTAAAATTGAAACAAATCACACATAATTTCTACATCAAATTTGATAGTTATCTCAGAGCATAAGTTCATTGACTAATTCCTTCAATAGTTATATTAAAAGAAGCTCAAGAAATTTATATTCATGTGGAATTTCCGTTATTCTAACTCCGTTGGTAGAAAATTTCAGCATAAAGTGCTTTTGATCATGAACCAGAACCAGAACCTAGTACAATGATTTTGCTGTGACACACATAATCATGTCTGAGAGAATTGTACATGTCAAGTCAAAGAAGAAGGAAATTGGTACTTTCTGAAGTTTGAAGAGGTAATGGATTCTGGTTCGTTTGTCCACGTACACGAGTGACTACTTTCAGAAAACTCTGGGTACTACCTTATGGGACTTTAGGGATGGAAAGGAAAAAGCCAAGATCAGGACAGAAAAATCAAGTAATATCCATGTTCCAAGCAGTTAACATATATAACCGTGGAGAGGGAAGAAAGGAAAGAAGGGAAGGGGCTATTAGAAGTCACTCAAAGCTCACTGGTCTCACCAAGGAAGTGCCCTTCTTCACCGCCAAGGCAGAAGACACGGGAGGAGGTTTTCCCCTAGCAACCTTTCCCTCTCTGTTCTGCCGTCTCTGCTTGGGGTCATCGTGATTGTGATGCAGCTCACCAGCCTCACTTCCGGTGCGCCCAGCCCAGAAGTTTGGCCCACTCTTGTGAAACTCCGTGGACAGACTCGTTTTCATTGGGATCGAGGAAGACAAGATCCTTCATTTGACTCTCTGCTCTTGGGAACAGTTTGGTAGACGTGTCAGAATTCAGTTGAGCAATGCTGTGAACGGTTTTCACACAGTGTGCAACCCCACTTCATCCCCAAACAACCCATTATTTCTAATTGCTTCTTCCCACATGTTTGTGTGCTTTCTTTGCACACACCTGATCAGTGATTCAATGCTGAATGATAATTTCTTCTGTTCAATTTTGAAAGCATGATATTTTAAAAAACACGGAAATTCGATAGTTAACGACTTTTGTGTGTGAATCAATTGTACATTAGTAAATTCCTCTTGACTATGAAAAGTGCCTAATAAAGACAGAAAGTTTTTCTATTTTTAATTATAATATATAAAGGGGTTATGATTATACTCGCCAGATAGTAGGAGCACTGATAACACTTCTCAGCAGTTTTTTCACATTTGCCTCCCACCCTTCCTCCTAATCATCTGGTTTCCCTCCACTCTTTCCTATTGCAATTACTCAAATGTATATAGAATATATCAGGTAACAGAGTCAGATATATTAACAATAAGAGGTAGACCAAAGAGCAAAAACGGAGGAGAAGTAACATAGTACATTAAGAACAACAATCACTCACATACCTTAAAGGTACTTCCATTTAGTCTCATCTTATATGACCATATGAATCTAGGATTTCTGCTATTGTAATCCTCTGCTAGGGGATTCCTAGATGTGTACTAATCATTGCCAATGGGAGAAACCATTGATCTATAAGTTCCTTATGTTCCTTTGGGTCTGGCTTAATTCACTTAATATTTTTTCCAAGTCATTTCATTTTGAACAATGATATTAATGCAAAGCAAAAAGCAATCTCACCATAAAAGATTCAATTGGAATAACTTTTTACTCCATTAGAAAATGAACATTTATGTAAACCCTTCATTAAATCATGGTGTTTCTTTACCTGCATATTTCCCTAATATTTGTACATAGCTTCCTAAAACATATCTTCTAATCACCATAATGTAAATTAATAGAAACACAGATTAGAATTTTCTAAATCAATCTTCTCAGCATCTTTCTGTAACTAAAAAATGAAAAAGAGAAGCTCACATTATGATTAAATACAGCTTCACCTGAATATGTGTATTCATCTCTCTTTCTTTTTGTCTATATACATAGCATTGTATTTGCAGTCCATTATTCTAACCTAAATTTCCTTTGTTTTATTGTTGATGGTAAAGGGTATGAAGTGGTTTATGCAGTATGTTTGAATTATATAGGAAAGAATTGAACAATTCAAACTGATCAAGCTACTGTTTGGAAATATGTCCCTGGAGTTGTCTTGTGTAAGTATATTCATAATGTTAATAATATTTTCTATAATGACAATCCATCAAATCAAACAAATTCAGTGAAATGACATAATAAAATAAAGTGATAAATTTCTTCCAAATTATTTTACTTGAATAAAAGTAATTGTTAATTTTTAGATGTAGCCATGAGTATTGGTACTACAGGTTGGGCTGCTTTCAAATTTCTGCTTCTGTATGTTTCCGGTATATACTCCAACCTGGAGACCTCTCAGAAAATGTGGGCTTTGTACCATAAAAATAAGGAGGAAAATAATGAGAATTTCAATATCTCTGCTGGCTGAAAATTTCATTTTTGCTATTTACTGAAGCATGGAGATATTTCCTAATCATATCCATAATTGCAAAAATACATTTTGAAACATTTCTAACAAAATCCATACTAGAGTGAGGAATGAGGATGCCAACAAGTGTCATAGACTGGGAGAAGATCATCACTTGCCATATAATAGAAAAAAGTTTTTATTGCTAAAATATATCTACAGCTTAGGAAATTAGATGGATCAGAAACAAAACAAAACAAAACAAAACTCTTAGAGAAATATCCATCCCATTGAAAATTGGGCTAAAGACTCAAAGAGAAATTCCCCTGAAGAGGAAATAAAAATGGCCTATACACACAAAAAGAAATACTCAATATATCTTTCCATGAAAGGAATGCAAATTAAAACAACTTTGAGATTTCTCCTCAAGCCAGTTGAAATGGGCACTATCAAGAAATCCAATAAAAATCACGGTTGGCTTGGAAGAGGTAAGAAGGGATGGCTACTGAACTCAGTGAGAATTAAAATTGATCAACCACCCTGAAGAACATAAGTAGTTTTCTCAGAACACTAGGCCTAGATCTCCTCTCTGACCAGGCAGTCCCACTCCTGAAAATTTACCTGAATCTCCAAAAACCATTTCAGTCAGCATCCTTTGTAAAAGAAGCTGTATTTAATTCATGCTTTTTTTAATTAAAGAATTTATTAAGGTTGAAATTTACATCATATTTTAAATGACAAGTTTAACAAATAAGTGTTCAAGGAGGGAATCTCTATTTACAATCACTGGGACTTAGTATTTAGAACTTACTCAAAATTAGACTATGGGTTTGTATGTCATAGAAAAATATTAATTTATGAAGTAAAACATTTTATCTATAGAGTCATAGGTTTTCATGTCTATATAGTAAATTTACATTTCCATTACCATGTTCATAGCCTTGCGTATGTAGTTATTGAGTTCTTGCTCTTGTGCTCTTTGGATTTAATAGCCACATAATAAGGATACCAAGTGCCTTTTGTTCCTTAGGTCTTGTCTTGTCTCAATCAACATGATTCGCTCTAGATTCATTCACTTCCCTGTGAATGCCATTATTTTATCTTGTCTGTTGGCTATGTAGAATTCCATTGTGTATATATACCATATTTTCTGTATCCATTCATCTTCAGTAGGGCATCTGGATTGTTTCCATCACCTGACTATTGTGAATAGTACAGAGATAAACATAGCTGAGCAGGTGTCCTTATCATATCTTGGATTATGATGTTCAGGGTAGATGCACCGAAGTGGTATGGTGGGATCGTAGGGAAGGTCAATTTTTAGTTCTTTAAGGAACCTCCACACTGCTTTCCAGAGCGGCTGAACTAATTTACAATCCCACCAGCAGTGCAGTCGGGTTCCTTTTTCTCCACAACCCTACCAGCAACTATCATTGTCTGAGTTCAAAATCTTGGCCATTTTTGTTAGGGTAAGGTGGTATCTGAGGGTTGTTTTTATTTGCATTTCCTTTATGACCATAGATGATGAACATTTTCTCATATGCTTTTCTGCCATTTTAATCTATTCTTCTGATAAGTCTCTCTTTAGTTCCCTTGCCCATTTAATGAATGGTTTGTTGGGTTTTGGGGGGATTAGTTTCTTGAGTTCCCTGTAGATATTGGATATTAAGCATTTGTCAGATATATTGGTGAGTATATTTTCCAGTTGGATGGCAGTCTCTCTACTTTGGCAACTATGTGTTTTTCTGTACAGAAACTTTTTATTTTTAGGTAGTCCCATTTATTGAGTCCCTCTCCAATCTGTTGTGACCCTGGCATTCTGTTCATTCTGTTCAGGTATCTTTTGCCTGTGCCTATGATTTCCAGTGTCTCTCCTACTTTATCATGTAGCAGTTTCACAGTTGCTGGTCTGATGTTGAGGTCTTTGATCCACTTTGAATTATGCTTGTGCATGGCAAAAGGCTAGGGTCAATTTTTAGTTTTCTGCATGTGGCTGCCCAGTTTTACCAGCACCAATAATTGAATAGGCTGTGTTTGTTCCACTATATATCTTTGGCTCCTTTGTCAAATACAAGTTGACTATAGGTATGTGGTTATATTTCTGGGTCATCTATTCTGTTCCACTTATCTTGTGGTCTGTTTTTGTGCCAAAACCAAATGGTTTTTGTTATTATGTCTCTATAGTACAGTTTGGGTGTCTGGTATTGTAATACCACCAGCATTGGACTTTTTGCCTAGAATTGTTTTGGCTGTTCTAGGTCTTCATATGAATCTTTGGATTATACCTTTTATCTCCATAAAGAATGTCTTTGGGATTTTGAGGGTATTGTGTTGAATTTGTCAATTTTGGCAGTATAGCCATTTTCACTATGTTGGTTCTCCCTAGTTATGAGAATGGGATGTCTTTCCATTTCCTGGTGTCCTCTTTAATTTCTTTCCTTAGGGTTTTATAGTTTTCATTGAATAATTCCTTACATCTTTGGTTAAATATATTTCTAAGTATTTTATTCTTTTGGGAGCTCTTGCAAATAGGTACATTTTCTTGATTTGCTCTTCTGTTTGTGTATTTTTGTTGTACGAAATGGCTACTGACTTCTGAAGGTCAATTTTGTACCCTGCCACTTTGCTAAAGTAGTTTATTAATTCTAGAAGTTTGGGAGTGGAGTTTGATGGGTCACTCAAGTAGAGGATCATGTCATCTGCGAAGAGGGATAGTTTAATTTCTTCTTTCCCTATGTGGATCCCTTTGATATCCTTTTCTTGCCTTATTGCTCTGGCTAAAGGTTCCAGCAGTATACTGAAGAGAAGTGGAGAGAGTGGGCATCCCTGTCTACTTCCTGATTCTAAGGTAAATGATTCCAGTCTTTCACCATTTAGTATAATCTTGCTTTCCCCCCTTCCCTATCCAGTTTCAAATAACCAAATGCAAATATATCCAATATATCAGGTAACAAAGTGAGATACTGTATGAATATGAGATAACCAAAGGACAGCAAAAGAGATGAGAGATAACATAGTAACTTAAGGACAACAATCATTCATTATATGGCTTATGTATCATTTCTAAGAAGCCTATTTATAAATATGGAAACAACTTTTGTGCAATTTGTATCTTATTGCAGGCAAAATACATTCAGGATATAATAGAAGATATTTTGAGCAAGTGCATATATACAGATACTTCTTATATTTTTAGGAAGCAGAATTTTCAACTTATGTGACTAACACGAGTTTTTACGCAAATAGCCAGAAACAAGCACCAATTAAAACTACAAATACAACAATATTCATTGCAGCACTATTAACCACTGGTATGGCAAGGAACCTACCTGGATACTCTTCAGTAAATGAATGGATTAAGATGATGTGATGCTTAGGTACAATAGAAATGTAGGTTGCCATCAGAAAGAATATGTTCACCATGGTTCTAAGTACATGAATCCTGAAATTGAAAGGCTGGAATTATTTGAAATGGGCCCCTCAAATTGGTCAGAGTTTCTATCCCTTGATCAAATAAAGACTTTAAGCAGGGAGTTTGGCCTACTGGTAGAGTATTTGCCTAGCATGCACAAAAACTCTGGTATAATTCCTCGGTACTATATAGGTAGAAAAAAGCCAGAAATGGTGCTGAGTCTCAAGTGGTACAGCTCTATCCTTGAGAAATTCTTAAGGACAGTGTTCAAGCCTTGAGCTTAAGCCCAGGACTGGCGAAAAGATTAAGAAAAGAAGACTTTAAATTTAAATTAGTTAGAAAAGATATTGAAAGATATTATATAAGAATAAAGGGATCTCTACTTCAGAAGGATATTCTAAATTTCTAAACACAGAATGCCAAACCACCCAATGTCATCAGATAATTTTCTTGCAATATAACCACACATAGATCCAAACAGAGGGATTATTGGTGACTTTTACATTCCAATATCACCTCAATTTATATCAAGAAGACAAATACTCATGAATAACCTCAGAAATGAAAAACTGCACAGAACCAATAGTACTAACAGATATCTTCAGATTATTCCAGACACCACAACCAAAATACATGTTCTCAGTAGCATATGGAAGATTTCCAAAAATAGATCACATTTTAGGCACAGAACAGCTCTTCACAAATTCAGAACTATTGACAATACTGTCTGCATTTTGCAGCCCACAATGTTATAAAGTTGGAAGTCAAGAAACAAATGGCAAGATAGAAAATCTTGTGAGTCGTGGATATTGAACAACACATTGTGGAATCACCAGTGAGCCAGGGGCAAGATCAGAACAGAAATTACAAAGTTTATGGTATTAAAATGAGCATACAAAATGGAAGGTTCTTTTTGACAGATTAAAGGAAATATTCAGAGGAAAATTTATACCTTTGAGTGCCCAAATCAATAAAGTTTAGAATCTCAAGGCAAAAATGTTGTAAGATTTCTTATTTTTTTACTTTCAAATTTTATTTTAATATTGGCATTATGTACAGAGGGGTTGCAGTTACATTCATCAAATTGTAAATGCATTATTTCTAGGTTATTTGTACTCTTTCTTATGTTATTGTCTCACTTTCTATCCCCCAACCCTCCATCTTGTCTTTCTTTTCTCTAGCTTGCCATTTTAGAATGCACATCATCTTACATGGACATACCTTCCTAGCTTTTGACTATTATAATCCCCTGTTAGGAAAATCTTAAATCTATACTAATTGTTGCATGTAAGGGAAATCATGTATCTTAATGCTGTTTGGGTCTAGCTCACTTGATTTAATATATTTTGTTTTTCTAGTTTTTCCATTTCCTTACCAATGAGGCAATGTCATTCATTCTGATGGCAGCATGAATTCCATGTAAGCACCATTCATCTACTGAGGGGCATCTGGGTTGGTTGCATATTTTAGCTTTTGTAAATAATGGGACAATAAACATAGTTTTGCTTGTGGCTTTAGTATGCCCTTGTTGCTGGACATTGGGGTAGATGCCCAGAAGTTGGATTGATGTGTCATATGAAAGCTCTATTTTTAGTACTCTGAGGGAACCTTCATAATGCTTTCCAGGTGTTTGATAACTTTTCATTACTTCCAGCAATGTAGTAGTAATATCTTCATGTCTTATCCAAGCAATGAGCAATTATTGTTGGATTTCTTGAAAATGGCCATTCTAACGGGGGTGAGGTGAAATATCCAGGGGATTAATTTGCATTTCTTTCAGACCGAGACATATCGAATATGTCTTCACTAATCAGTAGGCCATTTTTATTTCCCCTTCAAAGAAGTCTCTCTTTAATTCTTCAGACTAACTTAATGAGATACATATTTCTTTGAGGGTTTCTTTCAAGTTCAATTTCTTGAGGTGTAGTTATATTTTAGATATAAGATTTTTGTCTGTTGTATGGAAAGTGAAGATCTTCTCCCATTCTGTGGGCTTCCTATTCATCTTGCTGACTATGTCCTTTGACATATAGATGCTCTGAACTTTAATGCAGTCGCACTTGGCCAAACTTTGATTTGTTGAACCAACAGTTTAATAATGTTTTTTAAATCCTGGAAAGGAGTAACAAACAAAACCAAAAAAATTTATGAAACTTAAATCAGAATGAAATGAATTACAGTACCAAACAAACTTTGGAAAGAATCAACAAAGCAAAATATTTTGTTTATGAAAAGAATTATTAAATTTCATAAAGCCTTAGAAAATCATTTTAAAATGAGATGAGAACACAAGAAATTAACAGCATCAGAAACAACCATGAAAAATTATCTGTACAGAGACTGCTGACATCGAGATATAGTAAATATTTTCATACAATTAGGCCAACAAATTTGAGAATGTTGAAGAAATGGAATAATTTATAGCAAATATTCATATGCCCAAACTTAACCTAGAATATATAAACCAACTAAATAAAACTTTTCAATTATTAAAATAAAACACCTATGAAAGACTGTCCATCTAAGGAAAGGTTCTGGATTTACTGAATTGTTTAGGTCCTTCAGAGCAGCAGTTATCCCAATATTTCTACTCTCTCCAATGGATTTGAAAGTAAGAATCTCATGCCATACTTTTTCTCTGAAAAATTCTCAAGTGGGACTCTTGAAACAATCATCAAAGAAAAAGAAATATAGATCCATTTTTAGTGAAAATTGATGCAAAACTTTTCACCAAAATCCAGGTCAATCATCTACAAACCATCAAAAATATATTATTTTCAAATAGAACTAATTGCTACAATGCATCGCTGGTTCAAGTGGCTAACATCAGTTAATGAAGGTAATTACATCACCAGGATGAAGGACAAGAAGCTCGTGGTCATCTTAGTTGATACAAAAATGTATTTTATAATCCAGAGTTCATTAATATCTCTTCCAGACAATCAAGGAATTCTTGGAAAAGGGATAAGTATAATAAATGACACATAAGTAAAACTTACAACTATCATTATACGTAAAGATGCAATATTCAAGTCATTTTCTCTAAAATCACAAGTTAGACAAGGATTTCAACTCTCTACAATATAAAATAAATGCAAACTGAAATGTTGGTGGAAGGGAAACACATTCAAACAATGAGAAAGCACATTTACAATATTGCTCAACAACCATTAACTGCAGATCCATGCATAGAAGTTGAAAAATGGGCTGAGAGTTTGGCCTAGCAGTAGAGTGCTTGCTTAGCATGCACAAAGACCCAGGTTCAATTCCTCAGTACCACATACATAGAAAAAAGCTGGAAATGGTGCTGAGGCTCAAGTGGTAGACCTCTAGCATTCAGAAAGTCTAAGGACATTGCTCAGGTCCTGAGCTCAAGCCCAGGACTGTCAAAAAAAATTGAAGGATGAATAGAGGACCAGAGATAGAAAAATAGTAGAAAGACAAGAGGGGAGTTAAGAAAACAGTAATGTTGGAGTCTAAGATTAATAAAGAAAAGAAATAGCATAAGGATAACTAACCTGAGGTGGTAGAAAGGTAAAATACTTGAGGACAAAAATGAGAAATATAAGATAAAACTTATGAAAATTAGATGAGTAACCAGAAGAATATATAAAGAAAAGAGGAAGTATATATAGGAGAGTTCAATAATAAAAATTTTGTAAAGTAAATATAAACAAAAAAAAACAAGAAAAAATGGGGGGGGACTTCCCACACAATTGTGAGGTGTTAGACAAGAAATACAAGGGCTAAGATCACAGAGATTAAAAAGCAGGTGACTGTTTCAATAAAAATATCATTTGTATTCAATCTGTACCCAGTGCTGTCATTGTGTTTCTAGGAAGGTCCACATTAACAGAAGGAAAGTGAGAGGGAAAAAAGAAAAACAAAGGAAAGAATCATAACATAAATAAAGAAAGGTATAGCTAAAATGGCAAAAAAGAGATAAGAACACATAAAAATGCAAATGAGAAAAGATGAAAAAAGAAAGAGAGAGGGTATTCTTCAGGGTTTTTTTGGTGGGGGGGTGAGGAGCACAGGATAGGAAATTTGTGTCTCCACTAAATTTGGGATCCAAACACTTTAAAAGCCTTTTTCTCTAGTAATTTGGCCTTGGGGTTTTTCTGATTGATCTGCTTGATTGGGCAGACCAAAATATAAGGCAGTGAAGCTGCTAGTGGTTTGTTTACAAGGATTTGTTTCAATTTTATTTCTAAATTTTAATATTCTAAGGTAATCCTATTTTCTTGAATACTCAGAATACTTCACCTCATTTATACTGTGAAAGCTGTGGAGAACTTAGATTTACTATTTTTCTAATATTAACTCCTGCTAAGGATTCTAGTATGTATTAAATAATGAAATGAAATATTTTAAGGATGTATAGATTTGCCCAGGTGTGTGACCTTGTGTTAGTGATAGCAATGCATCCACAGCACCCAGTATCTATTACGGGAAACCATATACATAGAGAAAGCCAGAAGTGGTGCTTTGGTACAAATTTCAGAACTCTGGTACTTGAAAGACTCAGAGTTGTTATTTCCAGGACCTGAAATCAATCACTTGGGTGACCAAAACCATGAGTAAGCATGAAACCTATAACTGGAGAAAGTCATTCCTATCTGGTTTCCTGATATTGAAATGAAAATGTACCTAACATCTGTTTTTGAAGTAGTTAGTCATAGTTCTCCCACTGGCTTGAAATTCTCTTCTTCCTTAATGAAATTAAAAATATCATAGGAAATGCACAAGATACCTCCCATTCTTGGATAGGTATTAGAAAAACCCACATTATTTCCATGGTAAATGATCCAAATTTTAATGTAGCTGTGATAAAGAGTAGAATAAAATATATTACCTATGTTAACAGAATTCAGAAATACATATATGATGAAGGCTTCTATAATGTTCTGGGGGTCTCATGAATGCAAGGAAAATAACAATGGTAATGACTAGAATAATGTGAAATTTTTTGAAGTAGGTACTCAGAAATGCCAACTCAGTAAACATTTCTCTTAGTAAACAGTGTCTGTGACAAGGTGATCTTCACCTTATAATATTTATTATGTTGAAATCACAGAAAAACATCCAATTGCATGGAATTTCCATGAAAGTCTTTGTCAGGTGAGTGTAACTTTCTCAAGTTCTAGCCTAACGTAATTTTAATTTCATTGAAAATTGGTGATCTGCAATACTTTTACCAATTAGTTTTTTATTTTAACTAAATGAAAAGAGGGAACACAATGACAGCTAGCAAATTTCATTGGCATAATATAAAAATCCAAATAATGTAATAACTTTAATAATTACCATTCCTATATTCTTCAGTATATTTGCCATCTTTTAAATTTAGATATTTTAGTGGATTCTGTCTGCGTGTTTGTGTGTGTTGTGTAGTGGAAAAAGGGCACTAGTAACTGTGAGAAATATGAAGACTACCATGGATCCTCCCAAAGCTTTTATCAAGTTAAGAAATACTAGCTACTCAGGAGACTGAGATCCGCTGATTTCAATTCAGAGTGAGTGCAGCCATCAAAATCTTTAAGTCTCTTATCTCCCGTTTAATGTCAGAAAATTAGAAGTGGTTCTGTGGCTCAACTGGTAGAATTGTCAAGCTGGGCTTGAGTTGTCAGGCTCATGCACATTGCCCAACCCAGTATTCAATCCCCTGGACTGAACAAATAAAATTCAACTAAATTTCTCACGTAGTGAGACCCTTAACAAGGGCCGTGTAGAGAGAGTAACTTTTTCATATTCCTTTCTAAAGAATGCTCTGTACAGGTTGTTGTGCATGAAAACTTGTATTGGAAGTTGACAATCAAATTGTAGTGAATAAAAGCCATCTGTTGTGCACCACAAAGTTTGAACTAATATTCCAACTCTGAGTAAATTTGTGTGTGCCAGCACACACTGATAACTGTGCCTCACATTTAAGTCTGAATTTTATAGCTATTCACTTTTATTCTCATTATTTTAACATTTTTCCCATAAGCACAATGACTATGCTAATATGGCTTGTATGCTGAGAATTTTGAGATAGACTTTTTTTGCTAGTCGTGGGCTTCTCAGGCCCTGAGCACTGTCCTTGGACTTTCTCAAGCTTAGAGCTCTACTTTCTTGAGCCTTAGCACCATTTCTGGCTTTTTTTCTATGTATGTGCTACCAAGGAATCGAACCCGGGTCTTCGTGCATGCTAGGCAAGCACTCTACCACTAGGCCAAACTCCCGGCCCCGGAGATACACATTTTTATGTTGAAGAATGTACCATTGATTGTTATGTACTTTCTGTGTTACAGAAGGCTCAAAGTAGTATCCATGATGTAGTGTAAAAGTGAGCCAGAATAGTACAGAAATTTTGGTCAGAATTGAAATGTTAAGCAATCTCCTTGGGAGACAATATTGAGTACAGTTTGTAGTGAAGATGCCACCAGTCCCACCTGTGGTGATGTTGGCCATTCCCAAAGGAGGGCCACTGGGACAAATCCACAGGATCTCCAATGCAAGGCTATCATCTTTACCTACAAGACATATGGCAGATCTCCACGGCTGGAAGATAAAATCATAAAACATCAAAATCTCATAAATAAATTGTATTAAGAAAAAAGAATTCTTCAGTGTATTTGGGGGAATCTTGTGTGATATCGTTGATGATGCCTCTGATTTCCTTGTGGTAATCAGTTTTCCTTGGGATTATATGATTTTTCACTAAGTTTAAGCAACAGAAAAGTTTCTTTCTTTCAGACTTGTGGTCTTTGTGATTCTCTTCCCAGGCTTCAATGTGGGCAGAGCAATGAACATTTTGTATTCCATAGAACAGAGTGGCCTCTGTTCAAATCTACAAGGAGGGTGGCATCATAAACTCGCTGGAATCATCATTTTTTACAATGAGATAACTACTGAATCTGAGGCATAGAATGGAGCAATTATTTCCTTCAGATTCCCAGAAGCTACTCATCTGAGAATATCTGATGGATGGGAAGGCATCTGTATATATTTACAAGGTGAGGAATCTGTCTTGCCCTGAGTGATATTTCTCTCTCCAGGGCATAGTCCCATTCCCAGGGCATAGTGGGGGAAACTGCTTAAATTTTTCCACTCTGGCCAAAATTTCTGTACTATTCTGGTTCACTTGTACAGTACATCATGGGTAATATTTTGTTCTCTGAGAAAGCACACAACAATTAATGTGTACATGCTTCAACATAAAAGCTGTCAACTTACAAATTCTCTGAATCTTATTAGTGCAGCTATAGTTCCTATGGCCAAAACCTGTAAAATTTATAAGAAAAACAATGAATAGTTATAAAAATCCCACTTAAATGTGAGGTAGAGTTATAAAGTACGTCTTTGTGTTTTGGGACAGGAATATACCCAAAGTTGCCATACCAAAACTTACTGTAAAACATGTAATTTTTACTACAATTAGGTTTTCAATTTTCATAAAATATTTAGTGTACATCATGCTGTAGAGAGCATTTTTTCCAAAGGGATATGAAAATGTTATCCTCTACAGAGAGGGTATTTACATCCTTGGGTGTTCGTTAATGGCATAAGTAGCATATCAAGAAATAATATTCGAGATGTTCACTTGAATTTTTGTTAGGTCCTGGAGCTTGAAATCTAGGACTGGGCATTGTCCATGACCTTGACTAGTTCATGAATATAGCTCTCTACCTGTGGAGCCACATCCCCATTCCAAGTTTCAGACAGTTAACTGGAGATAAGGTACTCAGGAGTTAGGTTCCTGAGCTAGCTCTGAAATGCAATAATCAAACTTCAGTATCCTGAGTAGCTAGGATTATAGTAGTGAGCCCCTGAAGCCCTGCTTCCATTGAGGATTTGCTATCAGCCATGTATTTCATAGTGAAATTTTTGAGAATTGATATATATTGGAAATAAAACACCATATATTTTAGGTTCTCTCTCTCTATATAGTTATATTTATATATAGTCATAAATATGACTTCAAATTCCCTGAATATAGGTTTTATTATCACAGCCTTAATGCTTGTGGAAAATTTATAAAATTTATTATGATAAAACTGAGTACTTACAAAAATCAGACATAAATGTGAGGCACATTTATGAAGTACATCTTTAAAGATTATGCTATAAAATATACAATTTTCTGCACTACAATTTGCTTTCAATTTCCAGTAAAACATTTAGTGTACATCATGCTGTACAGAGTATCTTTTGCAAAGGAATCTGAAAGAATCACTCTCTACAAAGTATCATAAAAAGATTAAAAGAGCATAAATGTTTGTACTTATGTGTTTTGCCTGAAGAAAGATTTCTGCAAGGGGATAAGAAATAACACTATTGTTCATTCCTTTGCAAAAGATATTTATATATATATTTCTGTGTACTGCTTAACCCAGCAAACATCTTCATAATTGTTGTGGATATACCTACAATGTTAAAACAGCACACTGCAATTTAACATGCAAAAAATTCAATGATTTACGAACTTCCATTTAAAGGAAATTTGTTATTGAATGGACAGCTTTTCAGGAATTAATCTTCAACACAGTGTAGGCACCATAAAAATTATGTGATCGGGGCTGGCAGTTTGGCCTAGTGGTAGAGTGCTTGCCTACCATGCATGAAGACTCAGGCTTGATTGCTTGGTATCACATACAAAGAATAAGACCCAGAAATGGTGCTGTGGCTCCAGTGGTAGAATGAATATGAATATGAATATGAAATGAATATGTGAATTACTATCCACTACATCAGGTACAGTTGTTTTAGTGCACTTTTAAAAATTACCTTATTTCTGCCAGGACACCAGGCCCTATTTAACATTAATACACTTTCTGAAATATGTACTAAATACTCACTCATGAAGTGTCATGCATTACAGATTGAATGAAGTAATTTGTCATATACCACAAGCTAATTAATCAGAGTTTTCATTTTCTGAAATCTTTCGTAAAATGAAAATGGCTTCCCAAAAAGCTACAAAGAGATAACAATTATTGGCATGAAACAAGTCATTTAGAAGAATTAAGAACTAGGTAAGGAAAGGAGAAATAAATATGCAATTGTCAGGCTATTACACAGAAGGGTTAAAATTTAAATCAGTTTATATAAGCAAGACAAAATTTGAAAATTGCAGTGTTTAGAAGTGAGATGCTGGGTAAAGTTAGAGCGTATGAACAGCCTTTTTAGAGCATGTTGAGCAAACACAAATACCTTGGTTTCCTTATGCTTTGAATAATTAAGAAAAATTGTCGTTACATGCAAGGGAAAATGCCAAGTCTGTGGGACAATGAATATCAACTTGCAGAATGGTAAGCAAAATCCCCTGCTCACAATGAAAAGAGGGAATTATTTTGAGATAAGTTCCAGGAATGCAGGAAAAACATTTCAAAAAGACCCTCTGCTATATGAAAGTGATCTCAAATCTCTCCATTTCTTGACAAATGGTCTTGTGCAGGGGTGGTGAATCACTTAGTGCAGATTTCAAGGTAAAAGTTGCCAGAGCACATAATGTGATTAAGAAAATTCCTGTGCCTTACCAAGGCAAAGATTTTGCCTGATCCACTTTTCTCTTTTACCTGGGGGATGAACAACAAAAGAATCTTATCGATACATATAGTGCACAAGTTGAAACTCTCGCAAATGCTACAAGTTCTGACACTCTACAATATTGTTCTGAAATTTTAGGAATGCAGAAACCTGAGAAACCATAGTGGTAATAGCTTAGCATCAATTGCAGATTGTGATATGCTTGTTTATATGTTGATCATTATTGCACAGTTTTACCCTGTCCTTGGTGTCCTTGTCCTGGCTATAATAGTGAGAAGAGAAATGGTCCTTGAAATATATTTTAGTTAACCACATTTCTGCATATTCCAATCACAAAAGTTTTTTCTTCCTCTGAAATGATGTGTTTGTTCACTTCACATCAGAATTTTAGACTGGAAAAAAACTCATTTTGATTGGTCATACATAGGGTTCTACAAATTCTATTATCCTATAATCTGGTAGGCCACACATGGCATCTAGTTTCTCAGTGAAGAGGGACAATGAATGTATATGTGTTTGGAATCATTCCAGAATTTCACTTGTAAACTGCTTTGGAGAAGAATCAATGTAAAATCTAGGGAGTTCTAGATAATAACTTCCTTCTCTGCAACTTTCTTAATTTGACATCAACAACTTTGAGAGGGTACATGGTGGTCTTCTAATTTTTCCCAGTCACTAGTGACTTATTCCAAAACAAAACATGCACGCACACACACACACACACACACACACACACACACACACACACACGTGCACATAGAAAGACCCATTAATCATCCAAACTTGAAAGTTCCCCCAAATATTGAACCTTATCCCAAAGGTATTTAATTAGTGACTCCATTTCTGGATTTGTATGTTTTATGGTAATGAAGTTTTCTCACCATCATGTTCCCTCTTTTAGTTTAATTAGTATCACAACAAACCGGTCAAATTATTGCAGATCAACAAATGTTGTGAAATTAGAATTTTCTAGGGAGAACTCAAGAAAAGTTCAGCTCCCATGGCAAGGACATTCTTTCAAATGAAAGGAAAGTGGATTTTTTTCTATGGTTTGAACAATAAGTATTTATAAGTTGAAGATCGTCTTGCCATGTCCAGTATTTACTCAAAGAAATGTAAGCATTTCTGAGTGCCTGTTTTACAATATTTCAAATTATCATAGATATTTTCCTTGTATTTATGAGCCCTCCAGATTATTACAAAAGCCTTTACCATATATGCATTGCTGAGCTTTGCTATCATGTGTAACATATTTTATTCTACTGTTCATCATAGCTAAATCGCAATTTTTTTGTTTCCCACAAAAACCCTAAACTATAAGCAGTAATATGCTGGAAAACTTCTTATTCAAATAGAAGACAGAATTTAGAAACAAATCTGGAAAATATCTTTATAAAAATGTATAATGTGTATACAAAAATTGGATTAAATTAATATTAACAACAAAACCAAAGTAATATTTACTGAAGCAAAATGTAAGTGATTTCCCCTAAATTTGGGAAAAGTTACACTGGCCAAATTCAAATACATTCTTGGAAAATACGTTTTGAATAAAAGTTGAATTATCAGGAAATATCGCTGTGTTTCAAAGAGTTGGGCTGTAGCCTTTAGATGAAGAGATCAGGAACAGTGCCAAGAACCAGAGTGCAAGTCCCATGACTTAAAAAAAAATCTTCACATAGGAAACTCATGACAGTAAGCAGTCTTTCCTACATGGAACTGGAAAGAGAGGAGCTCTAACACTCACCGTAATGGTAAAAAGGCATCCTTTGTTTTTAGCAAAACTTGGCATCCGTTTCCATGGAAATAAATCATACATGTTTCTGTAAAGTTCATCAAAGGTATTATTGAAGGTATTATGAAAATATCCTATTATACTTTCAATTAGGTCAAGCAAAAAGAGAATGTCAATCCATTGAGAGAAGCAACAGAGAGAGGCACTGCACCACACAGACAGAGATGGAGAGAGGTCATTTTATGTGGTTTATTGCCTTAACTACTACCTGGAGAAAATTACATCATTAATAACATTCAAGTTTTGTGTGTGTGTGTTATTTGTGTTTGTGTCTGTGATTTGATGGCAAGCTTGCTCACATCTGAATATAAGGATCTAGTTTATTTATGCAACCACGTGAACTTTTTATTTGACAACACAATTATGGAACTGTCCTTTAGAAGTTGTATATTTTCAAAAGAAATACGAGTTTTATGAAGTGTAATCTAGGTATTTTAATTTTTTGCTGGTTTTCTGGAACACTCATAGTTAAAACCCATCTTTCAATACTCTATTTAGAGAATGGAAATAAGTTATGGAGTGATCAAATCTAATTAACCCTCATTATTTCCCAACACACACACAAACATTGAAATCACACAATGATATATCTGTTCCATGAATGGAATTAAATTTTCCAGCAAAATATGTTTTAAAGTACAGCGAAGAAAGTACAGAGCACCTTCATTTACATGAGATTTCTGAAATAGAAACTAGTTTGTGACCAGATTTTGTAAAAACTACTCATATCAGTAAAAATTATTTTCCTAAAATTATGAGATAATCTTCTGTACACAGTGTGACTCAAAATGACTCCTAATGCATGCTGAATGGATTCTGCTTGAGAAACAATACAAATGACAGAAAAGACATATTAAATAATCCAGACACAAAGAAAGATAGGCTAATGGTTTCTCTTATTTCCAATCATGAGTACAACCCTAGCACTCTCCTAGTAGAGGATTACAATAGTGCAAAACCAAGATACATATGTTATTTGGAATGAGGGTAAATGAAAGTGTCTCTAAGATAATGAAACAAGAGCTTTTTATGAAGTGATTTTTTGTTGCTCATGTACTAGGTTATTTCTCTTCTTTGTTTCCCTTTGTTAATCTCATAGTTTTACTGTTTCTGACTTTATTACATGGTATATTTTATAATGTTTGTTTACTTGAAATATGAAAGGAAGGGTGTCCAGTGAGGGAAATGAGAAAAAAACATAAGAAGGAGTATTAATGTGTGATAACTAATACACTCACTATCTGGTAAAAGTGACTGTAACCAATATATATATTACCTCGATAATGAAAACTAAAATAAAAAATAATTTTGTTGTATTTACACATTTTTATTTTAAGATTTTTTTCATTTATCATTACTCATGTGTTTGATACAGCTTCTTTTAGCTATTTCTTTAAAATGGTTGTACTGCATATTAAAATACTACTACTTCTATAAGTTGGAAAATAACTTTCTATTTTTCCATCCTGTCCCCTACGCTGAATGAGATGTGATTCTTTTTCTCCATCACCCTCTAGTATTTGGTGCTATGCCCTATAATACCTGTAATCTCATGTTTCTAATAGATAAAATCAGAGTGGGTCCTTGGTTTATTCTGATAGTTTTCTTCTCATAAGCATGGAAGTATTGATTTCTTATCTTCTTATTAGTTGGATTTCTGGAAATGTTTCTGTAGTATTTTTTTTCCTCTATATTTAAATGTATATTTTTATTGCTTAAAATACTAGAAATTTGTATAAGGAAGAGATCATGTCTGGTTTGCTTATCTCTTTTATCTTATATACAGTGCCAGAAATATAGCAACTGCCTAGATTTATCCTCCTCAAAGGATAGAACTTTTAGAAAAATTTCAGTGCAGGGCTGGGATTTTGGCCTAGTGGTCAAGTTCAACCTTGGATTCAGAACTAGATTATCTTCCATTCCAGAGATTATTTCTTCTGCATTGACTAACCTGCTATCAATACTTTGTACTTTATTCTTTATCTCACTTCCTTCCAGTTGCTCATTTTTAATGCCTTACAAATCTTGTTTTAAATAATGTATGGAATTCTTAAACTCCTTGATTTCCATTTGAGTTGTTAGCTCAGCAGCTTTACTCTCTTTGGACATTTGTTGGAGTTTGATCAGCTTTTTTTATGGATTCGATGAATTCATCCATTTTCCATTTTAAATTATTTATTATACACTTCTTTATTGCTTCCTCACATTCCTGTATCACTTTTTTAAGGTTTAATATCATTTAGATATGGCTTCCTCATCTTTCTCTTTCTTGTATGTTTTCAAACTTTTCATCAATAATATTTGTCAATAGCATTTGTATACCATTTAGAAGACTCTCCTATACTTTTGCCATTGACTGCTCCATTGTCTGTTTATATTGGGTGGGAGATCCTAAACCTTGATATGCTATTTTCTTTGAGTTTCTTGTTTTTCCCGGTTCAAAAAGGGAGCGAGATTGATATTGCAGAAGATTACAATATTTAAAATATAACCAACCTAGAGCTCTTTAACTGGCTAGAAAATATTTCACAATTTTAGATTGGTATTATCTCTCTCTCTTTTTGTGCACTTACAGAAAAATCTAATACCACCACCAACACCATTTTATAATGAAAGGAAAAAACCCACAATCCAATATTAATTGTATATAAGTCCCTCTCGATCTGCAGTGTAATTGAACAACTAGATATGTAATATTGCTCAACATCCATCAACTGTACATCCATGCAATTTGAAAGTTGAGAATGAACAGAAGACCAGAGGTTGAAAAATTGTATGAAAGAAAAGAGGTGAGGCAAGAAAAGAGTAATGTGGGAGTGTAAGTTAAATATAGTAAAATAAAGAGATAGCATAAGACCTATGGTAGTAGAAAGGTACAAAATTTAGAAAAGATAAGATAAAACTTATGAAATTAAGAGTTAATAAGAGGAATATATAAAAAAGCAAAGCTATACATAGGAGAGTTCAATGATAAATTTTTTTATATTTTATATTGTAATTAATAAAAGGGTTACATGATATTTGCCAGATAGAAGGTGCATTAATTCACATACATTGATACCCTTTCACAGGTCTTGGTCCCATTTCCCTCCCCTCTACCCATCCATGTTTGTTTTCCCCCCTTCCCTTTCCAATTTCAAATAACCAAATACAAATAAATCCAATATATCAGGTAATAAAGTGGATACTATAAAAATATGAGATAACCAAGGGACAGCAAAAGAGATGAGAGATAACATAGTTATCTTAAGGACAACAACCATTCATTATGTGGCTTTTGTTTCAATATTCTGGAGGTCTTTTCAATTACCTTCATACTATATGGCCTTATGTATCAAGATTTTGCTCTATTGCAAATCTCTGCTAAAAGAGCCCAAGGTTTCTACTGCTTATGACAAATGAGGGAAAGCATTGAGCCTAAGTTCCTTTGAGTCTGGCTTACTTCACTTAATATGATTCTTTCTAAGTCTTTCCATTTCCTAACAAATGGGGCAATGTCATTCTTTCTGACAGCAGCATGGAATTCCATTGTGTACAAATACCACATCTTGTTGATCCACTCATCAACTGAGGGACATGTAGGTTGGTTCCATATTTTTGCTATGGTGAATAATGCTGCAATGAACATTGTTGTGCTAGTGGATTTAGTACGCCTTGGGTAAATGCCAAGTAGTAGAATTGCTAGGTCATAGGGGAGTTCTATGTTTAGTCTTTTGAGGAACTGCCATACTGCTTTCCATAGTAGTTGAAAGAGTTTGTATTCCCACCAACAGTGTAGTAGTGATCCCTCCTGGCCACATCCCCTCCAGCATCTGTTATTATTCGTTTTCCTGATCCTGGCCATTCTAACTGGAGTGAGGTGGAATCTTAGAGTTGTTTTGATTCGCATTTCTTTTATGACCAGAGATGTTGAGCATTTCTTCATATGTCTGTAGGCTATTTTTGTTTGTTCTTCAGAGAAGACTCTCTTTAAGTTTTTGGCCCATCTTTTAATGGGATGGTTGTAACTTTGGAGATTAATTTTGGAGTGATTCAATTTTTTGAGCTGTTGACATATTTTAGATATGAGGCCTTTGTCCGTTGTTTGGTTGGTGAAGACCTTCTCCCACTCTCTAGGCTTCCTAATTAGTTTGCTGCTATGTCCTTAGACATGAAAAAGCTCTGCAGTTTAATGCAGTCCTACTTATCCAGCTTTTCTCTTATTTACTATGATTCTTGGTCCTTATTAAGAAAGTTTTGACCTGTGCCAAGGAGGCCTAGTGTATCTCCCATGTAATTTGAACTGGATTAATAGAGACCAAAGAAAGATTCCTAAAGGCAGCCAGGGAAAAGGGATCAATAACGTATGAAGGCAAATCAATAAGATTTCTCAGCAGATACCATGCAAGAAAGAAGTGACTGGAAGCATACATGTCATGTCCTTAAGTCAAATAGCTACCAACCAAGAATACTGTACATAGCTTAGCTCTCATTCATAACTGAGGGAGCAATAAAAACATTTCATTCCAGAGAAAAGCTGCAACAATATGTAGCAACAAAACCAACACTACAGAAAATTCTCAAAGATATTGTACACATAGAAAACCAAAATAAATGCAATATAGAGAAAGAAATGGCACCTAAACAGCATACCATCTAAGGACCACAAGAACTTTCAAGACACAGGCCCAAATAAAAGCTTTTAATACTGGTAGGAACTAATAAATTTCTCTCAATCTTAACTCTCAATATCAATGGACTTATCTCTCCAATTAAATGGCATAGGCTGTCTAGTTGGATCAAAAAGCAAGATCCATCATTCTGCTGTCTTCAAGAGACACATCTTTCCCAAAAAAAGAAACATCTTTTGAAAGTGAGAGGCTGGAATTAACGCTATCAAACTAATGGCCCCTATAAACAGGCTGGAGTTCCCATCCTCATATCAGATAAAATAGACTTCAAACTAAAATTATTAAGGAAAGACAAAGAAGGTGACTACATACTACTAAAGGGATCTTTCCTGAAGGAAGAGATAAAGATCCTAAATATCTACACACCCAATCCCGGAGTTCCAAACTTTATCAAGTAATATTTACTTTCACTGAAACCATACATATATGGAAACTCAGATTAACAAGGCAAAAACGCAACAGAGAAACCTTAGAACTGAACAACTATATAGACCCACTAGATCTAACAGACATCTGCAGAATATTCCACTCAGGAACAACATGATAAAAAAATTTTAAAAAGAAAAAGAAAAACAAGAAAAAAGATGGGGGCAGACCCCACACAATCATGAGTTCTTCTTGGACAAGCAATAGAGGGTTAAGAACCAACTGATTAAAAAACAGGTGACTGTATCAATAAAAATATCACTTGTATCCATTCTGTACCCAGTGCTGTCAGTATGTTTCTAGGAATGACCACAATGATGAAGGGAAGTGATGGGAAAAAAGAAAAAAAAACTTGAAAAAATGATAACACTAAAAACCAAAGGTGGAGTTTAAATGGTGAAAGTAAGCAAGAACACATAAAACTACAAAAGAAAAGAGGTAGAAAGAAAAAAGAGGGAGAAGGAAGATGGTGCCGAGACAATAGGGATGCTGCCTACCTCTCGCTCACAAAAAGAGAGAACCAGGGAGTCCCATGAGCCAACTACCTTAAGAAATCCACAACAACAAACTCAAAAAGCAACAGAGGAGGACTCAAACTGGAAAGAAATCCAGATAAAGCTTACATCCAACTTTCTCAAAGAATTTGGAATGCGAGGACCCCTCCCCCACCTCTCGCCGCCGGATCCAACCAGTGAAAGCAGCGGAAAGCTGCGAAAAGCAGTGGCTGGCATAAGCTCCAAGCCACGAAAAGCGGCTGCGGGTGCGGCTCCATGCCGGGAAACCGACAGCGGGCGCGGGCTCCAAACCACGAAAAGCGGTGGCAGTGGAGGGCACCAGGCCAGAAGCCCAAATGCTGCAGAAACCAGCACAGAACCGGGCCAGCAAACGGTGGAAGCAGTGGAACCCAGAAGCAGAACCAGAACAGCAAGCAGCGGAACCCAGACGCAGAACAAGGTGGTGGCGGAGACCCGAGGGGAGTGAAAGACTCCCCACCACCGTGGAACACCCGCAGATAGATGCAGAGGCGTGAATAATACAGCGCATCCCCAAACACATTGGGAAAGCTGAGTGGGTGCCAAGCAATAGAACTTAACACAGACCCCTCCATCCCGCCCGAGAAAGACTGGCAGGAACAGGGAGGCAAGGAATTTAGAATCCTGTCCCTTCCCTCAAAAGCCCCCTCCCACAGGCCATTGACTGGAGATTGACAGGCGGGCTACCTAAGACCCAGCACCCCACCAAGGGAGGCGGGGCTGTCCCAACTCCCACCCGCCCAAGAGGCTCAACCCCCAGCCTTCTGATTGGAGACTGAGAAGTGGAAGGACCCTAAGACTCAGCACCCCACCAGGGGAGGCAGTGCTGTCCAAGCTCCCACCCGCCCACCAGGCTCCTCTCCCAGGCCACTGAATCTGGAGAGTACAGGGCACTGGGACCCCACCTTACAACAACAGGTAGGGGGTGTGGGAAAATAGGAGCCAGCATCTGCCCCCCCTCTATTCTTGAGCGGGGCATCCTCCAGCTGGGAATCCTGAGCAAGACAGCACCTAGGAGCCCCCCACAGTCACAGACTCTGATGAAGCAGTGGAAACACAGCTGGGATCTGAAGGTCTGACCAGCAGCCAAGCACCCCTTCTGAGAATCAAAAAGGCACGGCTCCGCCCTTGGAGCCAACGTCCTCAGCTGAAACCATAGATAGATAGAAATACAGTGATTGTCGGTGACTTTAACACACCACTCTCACCTACGGATAGATCAACAAGGCAAAAACTCAACAGAGAAACCTTAGAACTGAACAACTATATAGACCAAGTAGATCTAACAGACATCTGCAGAATATACCACCCAACAACAACACAATATACGTTTTTCTCAGCAGCACATGGAACGTTTTCCAAAATAGATCACATCTTAGGCCACAAAACAAACCTGGTCAGATTCAGAAATACTGAAATTATTCCATGCACACTTTCAGACCACAAAGGCATCAAATTAGAACTGAACACACATCTCCACCAACGAAAACCCTGTAACTCATGGAGACTGAACAACACATTGTTGAATCTCCAATGGATCATCGAAGAGATCAGAACACAAATCCAACTGTTTATGAAATTTAACAGTAAGGAGCACACAAAATACCAACACCTTTGGGACACAGCAAAGGCAGTACTCAGAGGAAAATTTATACCTCAGAGTGCCTACAAAAACAAGTTGGAAAAATTGCAAACCAACAAGTTAATGTCTCACCTTAAGCTCCTGGAAAAAGAGCAACAAACCAACCTTAATCCCAGTAGAAGAAAGCAAATTATTAAAATCAAAGCAGATTTAAATGATCTGGAATCCAAAAAAACTATTGAAAGAATCAACAAAACAAGGAGTTGGTTCTTTGAAAGAATTAACAAAATTGACAGGCCCTTAGCAAATCTTACCAAAAAAAGAAGAGAGCATATCGAAATGAACAAAATCGCAGATGAAAATGGTAATATCATGACAGAAACTACCATGATCCAGAGTATCATGAGGAATATTTCTCAAACCTTTATGCCAACAAATTTGAGAATCTAGATGAAATGGATGAATTCCTAGCCAATATTAACATACCCACACTGAATCAAGAACTAAGCCAACTCAACAGGCCTATTTCAAGCTCTGAAATGGAAATGGAAATTAGAGAACTTCCACCTAAGAAAAGCCCAGGGCCAGATGGATTCACAGCTGAATTCTATAAGGTCTTCAAAGCAGAGTTCACACCAATACTCCTCAAGCTCTTCAACGAAATTGAAAATGAAGGTTCCTTACCAAACTCATTCTATGAAGCCAGTATAACCCTCATCCCCAAACCAGAAAGACATTCATCAAAGAAAGAAATATAGACCTATCTCTTTGATGAACATCAATGCAAAACTTCTCAACAAAATACTGGCCAACTATCTGAAAAAACTCATCAAAAAATTATACACTATGATCAAACTGGATTCATCACAGGGAGGCAAAGCTGGTTCAACATATGCAAATCAATTCATATATTCAACACATCAACAGGAGGAAGGACAAAAATCACATGATTGTCTCAATAGACGCGGAAAAGGCATTTGACAAGATCCAACACCCCTTTATGTTAAAAGCTCTGGAGAAACTAGGAATCCATGGAACATTCCTCAATGTAATAAAGGCTGTGTATGAGAAACCCACTACTAGTATTACACTTAAGGGTGAAAATCTAAAGCCATTCCCCCTAAAATCAAGAATGAGACAAGGATGCCCACTCTCTCCACTACTCTTTAACATAGTACTAGAAATCCTAGCCAGTGCAATAAGGCAAGAAGCAAGCATAAAAGGGATCCAAGTAGGGAAAGAAGAAATAAAACTATCCCTCTTTGCAGATGACATGATTCTGTATTTAAAGAATCCTATAGATTGTACTCCTAAGCTTCTTGAGCTGATTCAAATCTTTGAAAGAGTAGCAGGCTATAAAATCAACCCTCAAAAATCAACTGCCTTCCTTTATGCCAACAGTGAGAGGAACAAGGCAATAATCAGGAAAGAAACTCCTTTCACAATAGCCTCAAAGAAAATAAAGTACCTAGGAATTAGCTTAACTAAGAATGTAAAGGACCTTTTTGACAAAAACTTCAAAACCCTAAAAAAGGAAATTAAAGCAGAACTAAGGAAATGGAAAAACCTCCCATATTCCTGGATTGGAAGAATCAACATTGTGAAAATGACAATCTTGCCAAATCTTGCTATCTACAAATTCAACGCACTACCCATCAATATCCCAATGTCATTCTTTAAAGAAATAGAAGAGGCAATCCAAAATTTCATTTGGAATAATAAAAGACCCCGAATAGCAAAAACACTTCTTAGCAGAAGGAACAGCGCTGGAGGAATTTCAATTCCAAACTTTAGGCTCTATTACAGAGCTATAATTCTCAAAACAGCTTGGTACTGGCACAAGAAGAAGCCTGAAGACCAATGGAATAGAACTGAGGACCCAGATATTAAACCACAGACCGATGGCCACCTAATCTTTGACAAGGGAGCCAAAAAAAATAGAATGGAAGAAAGATAGCCTCTTCAACAAGTTGTGCTGGAAGAACTGGTTAAACACCTGCAGAAAACTAAAGTTGGATTTTTCTTTGTCACCTTGCACTAGAATTGACTCCAAATGGATCAAAGACCTGGAGGTAAAAGCTGACACACTGAAAACTTTACAAGAAGGAATAGGAGATACATTAGGCCTCCTTGGCACAGGTCGAAACTTTCGTAATAAGGACCAAGGATCACAACAAATCAGAGAAAGGCTGGATAAGTGGGACTGCATTAAACTGCGGAGCTTTTGTGTGGCAAAGACATAGCTAGTAAATTAATTAGGAAGCCTACAGAGTGGGAGAAGATCTTCACCAACCAAACAACGGACAAAGGGCTCATATCTAAAATATATCAACAGCTCAAAAAATTGAATCACTCCAAAACTAATCTCCAAAGTAACAACCATCCCATTAAAAAAATGGGCCAAAGACTTAAAGAGAGTCTTCTCTGAAGAAGAAAAAAAAATGGCCTAGAGACACATGAAGAAATGCTCAACATCTCTGGTCATAAAAGAAATGCAAATCAAAACAACTCTAAGATTCCACCTCACTCTAATTAGAATGGCCAGGATCAGGAAAACGAATAATAACAGATGCTGAAGGGGAGATGGCCAGGAGGGATCACTACTACACTGTTGGTGGGAGTGCAAACTCATTCAACCACTGTGGAAAGCAGTGTGGCAGTGCCTCAAAAGGCTAAACATAGAACTCCCCTATGACCCAGCAATTCCACTACTTGGCATTTACCCAACCACCCATTAACAAGGACATACTAAATCCACTGGCACAACAATGTTCATTGCAGCACTATTCACCATAGCAAAGATATGGAACCAACATAGATGTCCCTCAGTTGATGAGTGGATCAACAAGATGTGGTATTTGTTCACAATGGAATTCTAGGCTGCTGTCAGAAAGAATGACATCGCCCCATTTGTTAGGAAATGGAAAGACTTAGAAAAAATCATATTAATTGAAGTATGCCAGACTCAAAGGAACTTAGGCTCAATGGTTTCCCTCATTTTTCATAATCAGTAGAAACCTTGGGCTCTACTAGCAGAGATTTGCAATAGAGCAAAATCTTGATACATAAGGCCATATAGTATGATGCTAATTGAAAGGACCTCCAGAATATTGAAACAAAAGCCACATAACGAATGATTGTTGTCCTTAATGTACTATGTTGTCTCTCATCTCTTTTGCTGTCCCTTGGTTATCTCATATTGTTATATTATCTCACTTTGTTATCTGATGTATTGGATTTATTTGTATTTGGTTATTTGAAATTTGATAGGGAAAGGGGGAAAACCAAGACCGGTGGGGGGTGTGGGGGAGGAGGGAAATGGGGACCAAGACATGTGAAAGGGTATCAATGTACGTGAATTAATGCAACTTCTATCTGGCAAATATCATGTAAAACCCTTTTGCTAATTACAATAAAAAAATGCAAAAAAAAAGAAAAGAAAAAAGAAAGCAAAGGGTATTCTTCAATTGTTTTTCTTTTTTGAGTGGTGGGACGAGATAGGAAACTTATGTCTGCACTAAATTCTGGATCCAAACACTTCAAAAAGTCTTTTCCTCTTACCATTTGGCTTTGCGGTTTTTCTGATTAGTTTTCTTGAGAAGAAAAATAAATAAATATACCGGTGTAGCCATGCTCAGCTTTGTTTACCAGGAGTACATTCCCACCCAGTGGAGGGTCTTCCTCTAGTCTTGGGGGCAGACTTCCAGTGCTGCTGCCTCTGGGAAATCCTTTGTCCTTTTGAATGATGGCACTTCCAGAACCACTTCTCAGGCTCTAGTGGTTTGGCAGGGTCTTTGACAGCAGTCAAGATAGTGCTTCTGTTGGCTGGTGGGGGAGTGGATTTCTTCCCGATGGCATTCCCCAAATGGAAACTTCCATGGAAGTACTCACAAATTGCTGGATTTTTCTGGTTCTGTAAAGCTGGCAGGTCCTGTCAAGTTGGCTGACAGCACTGGGCTGGCACAAGGCTCTGATTGACTCTATCTGTAGTCAGTACGTCTGCGCTACTGAGAAGCTCTGTCTGCTCAGGTTCCTGAGGGAGACTTTGTCTCCATGACAGCTCCTAGCAGCTGACTGAAATGAACATTGACACACCAATTGTTACAAAGAGATAGGAATTATTGGCATCAGAAAACTAATTAAAAGATAGTAAAACCTGGGTAATGGAAGGGAAATACACAATTACATAAAATTATGGTGCAAGATCAAATAATGTATCATTTTCTGTGTTACTATGCACTACTAAAACAAGCATTTTTTCAAAATTTGGTAATAGAAGCAGCATGGATAATGTGGCAGTTAATAGAGCAATAGTCTAATATTTCTCTTAATTCAGGAAGGCACGAATGCCACTGATTTTATAAAATCTTAAAAGCTTGTGCAGTAATATTAAAAGATGTAGTCACTGTTCTCTTCAGGAAATTGATCGCTCAAATCGGTCTCTCATTTACATATTCATGTGACATTTACTGAAACACAGAGTTTGTAAGAGGTTGCTTTATATAATATTTACATAATGGAAAACTGTAGTTAGCATTTACCTTGCTTCTTCTGGCCAAACCTAGGTTCTTCAACAATTAAAAAATGAAAGTACATTGAGGATTTATTTACTGCAAATAGAAACAGAATGCAATTATCAAAAGCCCTCCTTTTCTCATTTAGTACAATCCTTTTCTTTCACTACAAATCTATTTCTGAATAATTACTGTGAAATTTACATGCTTTGATTTCCTTGAAAAGCAGAGCATTCGATAGTCATGACAGGGATCAAATCTTTTTTCCCTAGAAATGTTTCATGTTTGCTTTTGAAATATAATATAATTACGTTGTGCAGTAAATGGCACACTAGTACCATTGATAAACCTAATGCATTACATGATAATATCATAAAGATAAGTAAGAGAATTATACCGTTATTCTCTATTACATCCAAAAGCCACTACCTATATTACCATGGAATTATTTTCATTAACCTTACACTTTTAAGAACTGTAGAGCAGGATTCCTCAGTGGAAGATGGCAGCAGTTCAGTGTGAGTCTTTCTGAGCTCTCATCAAGATACCAGTTGTAGCATTGTAGGGTAGGGTAAGTTCATACCCAAAGATTATCTTAAGTAAGCTTTAGGACCACAGAGATCTCACTCAGAGAGGAATAAGGCTGAACACTGGCAGAAGAAAACAACATGGAGCAGTGCTAGCTGCTCAGGGCTGCCATGGAGAAAAAGAATTTCTCTGGCACGTGAGCAAACAGTGCTTCTTGACAGAGTAGACCTGTCAGCTACAGACAGAGTGATACAGAGCCTGAATGAACCTAGATCCATCACCTGTCCATGGCACGGATATGCCAGCTTCACAAAACAAGAAAACCCAGCAATTTGTGAGTAACTCTGTGGAGACTTTTCCAATTCTTCTCGCAAAATGGCATTGGAAAGGAATCCCCTCCCACACCAGCAAACAGCAGCACCATCTGGCCTGCTGGCAAAGACCATGCCAAAACAACTGGAGCCTGAGAGGTGGTGCTGGAAGCACCTCTTCAACCAAATTGAAAGCGAAGGATCTTTGCCAAACTCATTCTATGAAGCCACCATAACCCTCACTCCAAAACGAAACAGAAATTCATCAACAAAAGTAAACTATAGAAACATTTCTTTGATGAATATTGATGCAAAATTTTTCACCAAATACTGGCCAACTATCTTCAGCAACACAACAAAAAGTTATACATTGTTATCGAACAGGAGTCATCACATATTCAAGTAAATTAATATAATTCAACACACCAAGGAAAGAATCATATGATTGTCTCAATAGATGTAGAAAAGGCATATGACCAGTTCCAACACACCTTTATGTTAAAAAATCTGGAGAAACTAGGAATCTATGGAACATACCTCAATATAATAAGGGTTGTGCATGACAAACCCACAGCTAGCATTATACTTAATGGTGAAAACCTAAAGCCATTTCCTCTAGAAGCAGGATTAAGACAAGGATGCCTACTCGCTCCAATCCTCTTTATCATAGTATTAGAATTCCTAGCAAGGAAAGAGGAAATGAAATATCCCTCTTTACAGATGATTTGTTTCTGTATTTAAAGAACCCTATAGACTCCATACCCAAGCAGCTTGAGGTGATTCAATATTTTGGCAAATAAGAGGATATAAAATTAACCCTCAAAAATTAACTGCCTTCCTCTATGCAAACAATGAGAGCAATGATGCTACAATCAGGAGATCAACTCCTTTTCCAATAGCCTCAAAGAAAATAAAG